>NC_056725.1:1045576297-1046176297 GCF_019279795.1 Protopterus annectens
CACAGACATTACTGTATTCAATCCTACTGATGGTGCATGACTTCACTTGACAAATATAGGCAGTACAGTTAGTATACACTTACAAATACAATTGGTGTAGTCTATAGAGATCATACGTATCAGCTTGCATATGTCTGCATTTGTAGCAGATGTGTTATGCTCTTTGATGTTTTCTTATGAGAATACTGCATCTGTAACTGACCTAGCATATTGTGATGCCCATGCATTGGCCCAGTAAGGAAGGAGCCTCAATCCTCACCACTAGCACCAACGAGGGGCGTGCACATTGGGAAGGATAACAAGTACACGCACAGTAAAGTACAATTTCCCTTAAGAGCAGATAGAGATCACAGTCAGTCTGGGGCTGGTTTCTCCCTTTCTCTCCAGATCCCCAATAAGACTCCCCACTGGCACAGCTATAGGGTGCAGATCTCAGCCTAGTGGTCATGCCAAAACCTTCAACACCATCTCTGTCCAGCCAGTGCTTCATGTCCCTGTCCAAGTAGCTGACACACACACACATTTTGATATATGAGTTATAAACAACACACAGACACTCCTGGGGAAGGCTGGCACAGGTTCTCCTGCTATGCCCCCTTCTCCCCAGACTATAAGGTAGAAATCACTGCCATCAACCACTAATATCAGCTACTATAAGGCCCTTCCCAAAGGGTGACCAATTTCATTGTGCAATATTACTGTTATCCAAATAGTAAGTGTGACCTAGGGCTAAAGTTATTGGAGTGGCTTGGACAGTATCACAGATTAAATGCAATGTACTCTAAGAGCTTAAATTATCTCTACACAAAACAGTGACAGTTGAAAACTTTTAAAATATTTAATAATAAATAATAAAACCACAAAACAAATCTTATTACTTCAACACAATGACATTACAGAGTTTAGAAATCACAGGAAAATTCTTTAAAACAATACTGTAGAATAGTCTGACATAAATATAGAAAACAGCTAGACTAATCTGGCTAAATTTCTATCTAACCATAAGAGAAATAGTAAGATCTAAGATCCTACTTAAAGAGCAAAGGCAGAGTGCTGGTGAGTTGATGTCAGCTTTAGACAACATCCATAAATGCTTAATTCTCTCTCTGAGAAAGTCTTAAATTGATAACACAGTACTGCTGAGTCATTTTACATTACACCATTCTTGACACTTCTCTGGGTCCCAGGCTAACAGAAACTCAGAATTTACATTTCTTAGCAAGCTGCACCTGGCCAGGAAGCCACAGCAATGAAAGACATTACACATGTAAAACCTTAGTAATTATCTCTTAAAGCAAGACAATAGAAATAATCTCCTGGCCCAGACATCCTGTCTCCAAGCTTGAGGTCAGTCATAGAATGCTTGACTTATCAGCTTTATTCCAGCAGAGTGCACTGTGGTCACATTTTTGAAGCTCAGTATACCATATAGTTTAATCATAACATATAGTTCTCTTTACATTTGTAAACAAAGCCTGTGGATTATATTAATATTTGCACATGACATAGAATTATCTACAAAATTCTATCTAGCTAGGCTGGCAGCTTTCACACATATTATCATATTTATGTAGTAGTGTATTTCATAGTATGTTTGTATTTCTCCCTGTCTCTCTCTTTCTCTCTCTTTTTCCCACTGTCTGTGTCACTTTCCTTTCAGTTCAATTCATTTTTTGGGGTTGCTATGTTGTTTGTTGCCATTTATTATCTTTTCTTTTCTTTTCTCTTTTTTTTACAACAGAGTGTTTACAGCAGTACCAGTGGCTATGCAGGGGACCACCAGACACCACCATTCCACACTATAGAGTACATCTGCAGGTCAGCCAGACAGGGCTGCCTCCACAGAAACAGCATCAGTGTAGGCTGATAGACCTTTTAGCACTACCCCTGTTGAGGCTTCTTGTTTGGTGCACTCTTGCTCCCACTGGTGGCTTTGCCAGGAATATCTCACCCAGAAACACATGACCAAGGTGGTGGGGAGTTGATGGACAGGCATCTTGATGCTTACATTGGCCACCTGGAAGGACTCTCCTTGCAGCTTGCAGAGTAGAGTCCATGGCTGCTGCTGTCCACTCCATCACATTCATGACCCAGTGGTGAGGGTGGACAAGATGGTGTCTGTACTCCCACTGGGTCTGACATGAGGAGGGTAGTGGTGGTCATACCCACCCTATACCCATCCCAGAATTGCCCTTTCTTTTGTATCTATGCCCTCCATTGTTTTTTGTCTTGTTCTCCCTATCACCATTGTCTTCCCTCTATTTGTCTCATGTCTCCTAGTCCACTGTGCTCCCCTCCCTCAGTGTATTGTAACCTCTCCTGTCTGCTTATATGTTTGTGCATGTGCCCCTGCTATTTACTCTAGCTTTCTTACTACTCTTCAACTTTCTTACTTCCCCACTACCCCACCTCATCTTCTTGTTATATAGAAAATGAACACATGTTCCAAAAATATTTTACCCTAACTTTCTGTCCCCCTTCCTGTTATTCCTTAGCAGTTAACCTTATGTGCGTCCATCTGATTGCTTTCCCCCTTTTCTGTATTGTCATATACTCCTATTTCCATCACCTTAATTTGTATAAAAATAGGTTATTCATGTACAGTGAACTCTTTAAAACTAATGAGCCACATTGATGTGCATCCATACTCCATGATGTTCTTCTTATTTTGATAACTGCAGCAGTAGCCTTAGCTATATGAGTTGTATCCTGCCAAGGATATAACAACCAGACAGCTTCTGGGCACCTTCCATGTACCAAAACTGGCAAGCAACTCGAGCTAAGCTGACTAAAAGACATGTTTGGGCACAAAGTCCTTCAGAGCTTTCCTGCCACCAAAGAGGCTTTTGAGGATTGATAGCTGTATGCTCCTCTGAGGCTTTTGAGGATTGATGACTGGCCTGTGCTTTCCTTTGTTGGGTAGATAACTTCTCTTTGGGGAAAACATTCCATTTTCTTAAATGTATTGATGTTTTATTACTTTCCTTTTTAGGAAAGTTGTTTTTAAGCTAAGAGTATTGTGTTGTATTTTAACTGACTGTTTCAAGACTGTAATGGAGAACTCTTTTCTTTCTGTCAGTTTAAAAGTAGTGTTAACTAACTGAAAACCTATTTTCTGTGGAGAAACTGTATGTGGCCTAAATCTTTGGTAGCTAGCTGGTAGTTATATATTTAGCAAGATATAACCCATATAAGGCTACTACAGCAGTGATCATTCAAACATCTACTGTTATGGTAAGTTCAACTTACACAACTGTACTTTCCCAAGATTTAATAGTCTCATTGCTTAGCCACCACAGGAGGAATACATGTCCTCTTTGCAGGCCGTGCTCAGGCTTCAAACAGGTTTCTTAATTAGTTGCTGTTTTTCGCACATCTATTTTTCACTATATTAATTGTTAATGAGCTTAGAGCTTCACTGTGCCTGAAACGTAAAGAGAGGTCAACTCAGCATAAACGAGGATGACATGTTTCTGAATTCCAGGGCTTTTCACAGCTTTTTTTGTTCAAAATTATTAGTCCTAGTTCTTTGAAAATGACTTCATAACTGTATGGTTTAAATACTAGATTGTCTCCCTTTTATGTTCTAAAGGAAAGACTGTATTGATTTAGCATTCTTACCCTTTTTTTTTAGGAATGATTCCTTCTGCATGAACCCGTGTATTCATTACTCCCACTTTTAAAAGGCTCTATTTACCCAATGTGCCCATTTGCACTTCTTGTCATGTTAGCTGCAATGAGGAAAGGCCTCATTACTGGCAGATTTGCATGTCAGTGAATCACAGTTAAATACAAAGAAGTGCAGATCAGCATTTCCCATGGACGTTAGCTGTGACAACAGCATAGTGTAAACATGGGTATCCGTTCTCCCCTCAGTCACACACACAAGCACACAGTAAAACACACACATATACACATGAGAAACAAAGCACATACTCCTTGCCTGGTCCATGTTGTCAGATCATCCACAATGTCTCCTTTTTCCCTGTCCACAAAATTCTGGGATGATTACAGTCAGTTCAAAATGACAGACATTCTATTTTCATGCTTTAAATTCACGCTAAGGCAAAAGCTTACAAGGTTGGGAGGTATGCCTAGCATTTCCTATCCCTGTCTCTCATATGCGACATAGGCATTGCATAATGCCTATACCCCTAAATACAAGCATAACAAGTACCTGCTGTAATAATGTATTAATTAGTGCAGCGGGCTAATGCAGAGGCTTCTCACATCAAAGATGCATGGTTCAAATTATTTTCCTTTCCCCCCTACATATTTTTGTAGTTTGCTTTTAAATTATGATGTGAAGTTGTCCTATCTCACCTTCATTCTTTACTGATGGGTTCAGAACTGATCCTCGTTCTGACTCAGCCATTTATTAAAGCTCAAGGACTTCAGCTAGCTCTTGGCTCACTCCTTATCCCATGATGCTGCAGGGGATTCCCCAGATCTGGTTTGCTACTGAAATGGCTCGAGCGTCTGATTTGCACTCTGGCTACGTCAAATTGTTCTTTTTTTCTATTTACAATTTAAATGCAACAAAAATTGTTAAATATCTTATACTGTTTTAGTAGTTTGGTAGTTTCCTTTCCTCTACACATCTTTATAATGCTTCTCCCTTTAGAAATATAGTGATTGTTAAATGAAAAAATACTGTAATAAAAAGATCAATACACAGGAGGTTCAGGTTCAGGTTCTTTACTAGTGTACACCAGGAGGCAAAAAACGTACAAGTACAGAATTTTGTCTGAATGAAACAGGAAGAACACAACTTTTATAGTATTTCTTACTAGTATTAACCCTCCAGGCTGACGTAGTCAGTCACAAGGGATTTTACATCTCTTTAGCTTACAATATTCTATTCATCTAAAATGCTGATACTACATTTTGCTTAAAAACTTTTTCTGGTAAACAACGTGGCCTTGCTAGCCACCTGGTTAGTTACAATACCCTTTAACAAAAGTTTCCACTCAAGGTTCTAAATTAATTCGAACATAATAGTAGATACAGTTCTCAATACATTTCTCTTGTTACATGTTATCACTTCCTCCTTGCAGCCGGTGCGTTATCTAGCAACATATGCAAGGTCGATTGCTCAAGTGGAAAAGAGCAGAAGATTCTCATTATTTCACACATTTAATTTCCTGACCCAGCAGATAATCACTTGTGAGAAGCATAAACATTAACTCTTGCTGAGCTAGCAGCTGTTGGGGTCAGAGGCTAACTTGCAAAAGGCACACTGCAGTTTCCAAAAGCTTCTTGCAGTTTCATATGAATTCATTTTTCTTGTCATAACATTAATAGAATAAAATGCATTATATCTTTTTTATTTCTTAATAAGCACTAAACATATACATTAATACATATTTTTCTAACATTTTCCCCCCTGTTAATACTTTTTATTCTATTCTCAGAAGTGAAAACAGTCTTATTACTTCTCCTAACCTCTTCCACTTAGGATTTGCAGTTAAGAGAGTCATTCAGTTTAGACTTCAAGGAGAATTTCATTTGGAACCAATTCCTCAAGTTCAATGTCTTGATACAAGGTTTCAGAGACAGACATATCTATAAAATCTTTAATTAATCTTTTCATGCAGGGGATACCACAACAAACACATGCTCCTAATAGGAGTAAACCCACACAAATGGCAATCAGAATATTCATTAGGATGGAACCCCACCCCCCAAACAGATTCTGGAAAAAATCCGTCAGAGGGTTTGAGCCTGGTTTGGTCATGGCCGACACTTGCTGAATCACCTCCAGGTGGTCGTTGATTTCATGTCTATTATCTGGTATGTGCACAGCATTCTTCTTTGATAAGCGCGTACTCACCTCTCGCCGCTAGGGTGAAGTCAAGAGCCATCCGATTTTGCAACACAACAGTTCTCATGGCATTCAGTTCATCAGTCACTAATTCATGAGCAGAAAAAGTTGCATTACTCATTACTTTGAGAAGTTTTGACAGTTTTCTCAGCTCCCAAATCGATTTGACTGCACCATGAGCTGGGAGTATACCTGCCCAAGATATAACACTGTCACTCAAGTCCATATGAGTCAATTTGTGTTTGTCCTTTACGGAATTATGGTCTTTCCAACCTGCTTCAACTCGCCCTACTGGATTCACAGGTTTCTCGATTGGATCTTTGTTTTTTTTGGAAACATCTCTCACGTTCCGTATTTTACCCAGAGGTAATTCCGCAGTGTGTCGTATGGCCGGAACCAGGTAGCCCAAAAACCAACTGCCGGACCAATTCTCAGGTAGCCATTTGTATGCCTTTTTCCCACACAAAAAATAACAGTTTTCAACTTTAGTGCTAATATGCACTAGCCCTGCATGAAACATTTTCTTATCTATGATTGACAATTGTTTAATCAAAACAGGATTTCTTTGTACTTCATTCAATGTCATTTTCATTGAGTTCAAGTGTGAATCATAGTTAGTATTGCAAACAGTACCCCCACTTTTAGTCTTAATATAACATTTATAAGATATTGTTATGTTACAGTTACTCCAACCCACCTGGAGAGTATCATTCTTGAAAAAACACACAATCCCCTTTTGTGTAACAGGTAAATACAATGCTGTTTTATCCTGTGATCTCACAGTTCCTGTGTCAAAAGCAAATTCTCCCAAGTCTCATTGATCCCTAAAGGAACAGCGGACATTAGTAGTCCTCCATATGCTGTTGGTATAGCTGTACAAACCCAGCAGTTTGAAATGTTCATAGTCTCAGCATATACACGTTTAATTGCTAGGTATGTGTTAAAGTTTGGATGCCAGTCTATGGATGTCTCATCACGTTTATCCAGTTTTACTTGTGTGGTTGAGAAATGAAAAAACCACAACAAAAAGAAAATTGTCAAAAGTACAGTCAACAAGTGTACGCTCAATAATATGATTATGCAACATTTTTGAGGTTGGTCTGAATTTCTATCTTTGGCCATTTTGTTCTTGTTGCGTAACAGTTACAATGTTTTTATCAAGTTGAACGTTCTTTACCAGTTTACAGTGTGTCAAATGGATCCAAGATGACCTTTCGGCGATTTTGACTGCAGTAGGCGTGGCCAGCAGTACCTGGTACGGTCCTTTCCACTTCGGGCTTGCCCAATTCTTCCTCTTTGTTACCTTCACCCAGATCCAGGACCCTGGGGCTAGAATCGCTTCCAATGGTCTGGTCTGTTCTTTATCTGAAAAAGAGTTAAACTGCAAAAGAGATTTATTTGTTAACAGTTTCCTCATATAACTAGCTAGCAAACTATCATCCTCCTGGTCTGCAGACATGAGAGCTTTCCACTGAGGTACATAATATGCCCTCCCAAACATCATTTCAAAAGGAGTTAAACCCTTTGCATTTGGAACTGTTCGTATACTCAGCAGCGCCAGAGGCAGATAGTGCACCCAGTTCTTTTGGGTTTCACTGACTAACTTTCTAAGTTTGTTCTTGAGGACTCCATTGTGCCTCTCCACCAGTCCTGCAGACTGAGGGTGATAAGCACAATGGTTCTTCAGTGAAATCCCAAAGAAGCGTCCCAACTGTTGTATGGTTTGATTCACAAAATGTGTACCATTGTCACTATAAATTCTTTCCGGTATGCCAAATCTAGGAATAATCTCCTTTATGAGGGCTTTTGCCACTGTTGTTGCATCCGGATTCTTGGTCGGAAAAGCTTCCACCCATCTAGAAAACATATCTACAATGACAAGGCAATACTTTTTGTTATCGCATTTGTTCAGTTCTACAAAATCCATACAAATAGTATGGAATGGATATGGCGGTGTAGGAAAACTTCCTTGTTTAAGTTTAAATGCCCCTTGTGCATGATGTTTGTTACAAGTATGACATGCCGCACAAAATTTGTTTGTATAATTTGTGAATCCATATGTTTGGAATATTCGGTTTACTAACTGTACCATCCCCCCTGTTGAGACATGGCACTGCCCATGGCTCAACAAAGCTGCATATCTAAACAAATTAGATGGCAAAATTGTTTTTTTCTCTTTGGAGATGTACAGCCCGTTTTCAAGGATTGCACCTCGTTTTTCCCATTTTTGTTTCTCTGCTTTTGTAGTAAGCATCTGCATTGTTTTTAACAGTTCTAGGTCTAAAATTTCAGAGGGTTGTAATTCCTCTAAAAGTAAAGTTTCTGAGTCTGAAGCTGCTTGCTTCAAGAGCTGCCAGCTCTCGCATTACCTTTTGAAATTCTGTCCTGCTGTTTCGTATGAGCTACGCATTTGCAAATAGCTACTTTAGTAGGTAACTGAATAGATTCTAACAATTCTAAAATAAATTGCGCATGATTAATTGGTTTACCACTAGATGTTATCATCCCTCTATTTTTGCACTGCTGTGCAAAAACATGTACAGTAGGAAAAGCATACTGACTGTCAGTATATATGTTTACACATTTGTCTTTTGCTATGGTACAAGCTCGTGTTAAGGCAATCAAGTCTGCTGCTTGTGCAGACAAGTTATGTGGTAAGGATTGGGCTTCTAAGGTTTCAGTGTCTGTAACTATTGCATACCCCACTAGGTTTTTCCCTGTAGGGCCCCTTCTGCATGAGCCGTCCACGTAATATGTCACCTCGGCCTTATCCAAGGGAATATCCGTGAGATCTTGTCTGGGTAATGTTTTCTGCTCAATTTCCTGCAGGCAACTGTGTGGTGTGCCATCCGCAGGAGTTGGGAGTAAAGTTGATGGATTTAATGTCGTGCATCGTTCAATTGTCATATGAGGTTGGCTCAACAGTATAGTCATACAGGAAAGGTGTCTAGCAGGAGAAAGATAAGCTACCTTTTCTTGCAGTAAAATTATCACAACTGCATGAGGCACTCTCAATGTGAGAGGGTGGAATAACACCACTGAGGTTGAAGCCTGTAATGCCATTGCAGCTGCAACCACTGCTTGCACACAGTGGGGCAAGGATCGCGCCACTGGGTCTAACTGTGATGAATAGTAAGCTATGGGGCGTTGCTTATCCCCATGTTGTTGTGTCAACACTGATGTCATATATATTTGCTTACAGTCTACAGTTTGAACGAAACGTTTATGATAGTTTGGTAGCCCTAAGACTAATGAAGAAGCTATCAATTGCTTCAACCTGCAGAAAGCTATTTCTGTTTAAGGTGTCCATTGTAATAAATCCTGTGCTGCCATTGGCTTTTTGTATATTAGGTCAGTCAGTGGAGCAGATTCCAAAGCATAGTTTGGTATCCAACTCCGGCAGAAATTAGTTGTTCCCAGGAAGGACATAATTTCCTTCTTGGTCGCTGGTTTGGGTGCTTGTAAAATCACTGTTTTTCTATCCTCATCTAGTATTCTACCTTCTTTGGATATTACATATCCTAGGTATCTAACCTGTTTTCTCCAAAGCTGTAGTTTGCTTTTGTTTACTTTGTGTCCCTGTGTTGCTAAGAATTGTAACAGTGCTATGGTATCCTCCCTGCATTGCTGCTGGGTGGGGGCTGCTAGCAAGATGTCGTCTACATAAAGTAGAATTTGACTACCCCCCGGTGGGGTGAATCCCGCCAAATTACTAGCCATTTCTTGTGCGAATATTGTTGGACTCTCACAATATCCCTGTGGTAGTCAACTATAGGTATACCTTTTCCCCTGAAGTGTAAATGCAAACCAATATTGGCTATCAGGATGTATAGGTATTGAAAAGAAAGCATTGCTGATATCTACCACAGAGAAATATTTCTGGTGAGGTTTCAAATCATTTAACAAAGTGTGTGGATCTGGCACCGTAGGTGCTCTAGGTATTACTGAATTATTTACAGCTTGTAAGTCCTGAACCATACGCCATTCCCCGTTTGCCTTTTTAACAGGAAATAGGGCTGTATTACATGGTGAATCAGGAGATTCTACCAGTACTCCTTCTCTAAGTAATGCTGCTATTATAGGTTTGACTCCTATCTCTGCATCCTTACTCAAAGGATATTGTCTCTTCTGTGGTCTGAATGCTGACTTTGGTGTAATAGTAACTGGTCCTGCTGTTCGAATAAGTCCTACATCTGACTTGCCTGTTGACCAAAGAATCTTTGGTATGTTACATAAGGCTTTCTCCTCTTCTTCTAATAAGAATGCTAATCAGCTGTCCTCGCTAGACTGCAAGTGTACAGCTGGGTGTGCCTGTGTTAGCCAATTCAGTTTTTGTTTCTGTATTCCCTGCTCTGATAATTCTAAATCAGTTTGTTTCTCCCATCTCGTTACCTTTTCTCCTAGGTCTGCCCATTTTACATTTTTGTTCTTAGTTAAACTGACATGTGGTAATCGATTAGATTTGTATAGTGCAAGAAATTCTTGAGGTAATGAACAGCTAACAACACTGTTTCCCTCAGTATCCCAGTACAGATTACGTAACACTAATCTGTTTGCACAATTTCTGAACAATTCTTGCTCATATTCCTTATCAGGTCCTGGTGTACTACAGTAATACAGAGTGCAATGCAACAAATGCTGTCTGTCAGTGTCAAGGGAGGGGGATTTACTGATGGCTACGTTCATCAGTTCCTCAGTCACTGCCCCTGGACCAGTCATAACTAAGTCCTGGCTGTACCAGTAAAAAGTCTCACCCTCCGATCGCACCACAAAAGTATCCATTTGTCGCTGTGCCTCCATACCCTGCATAGTCAGAACTACTGCTATGCCAAATATCTGCATAAGGTCCCTACCTAATAGGTTCACTGGACATTTTGCAGAAACAACAATTTTACTCCTTTGAGTCATCCCTGAAACAGGGTCAGTTATTGCTATATCATGGGAAAGTGGTTCCCGGTATAGCTGTCCATTTGCAGCTTTCACTAATATATAATCAGGTGATTCTGAATGTTCCGGTAACTTGGAGGGGTGTATCAGAGTCCGTGACGCTCCTGAATCACACAGGAATTTAACTTCCTTCCCCTCCACCAGAAGTGTAACTTCCGGTTTTGTGTCTGCTAGGTAGAGCTCTAGGCTCAATAATGCTAAATCTAAAATCTCATTTTCTTCATCCTCCATGTCTACTTGCACTTCCTCTACTCCTTCTATCACATTTACATTTGTTCTTTCTTTATTGTCTTTTCCCGATGATTTCTGACTCTCGTATCATATAGTCAGTCCTCATCTCCCTTATCCTCTGTGGTTACCTTCTTATTTTGTTTGCAATCCCTAGCTAGATGTCCTTTCTTCCCGCACTTAAAGCATTCACCTCTCTTTTTCCTTTCTTCAAAGTCCTCTGACCGTTTGTCAGACTGTTTATTTCCCTGTGCATTTTTCTTACCCTTTTTACCAGACTGTAATACATAAACTTCAGCTCCGTCTTCAGCAGTGAAGACTTGCTTTCTTTTCTTTTTGCTATTAAAATGTCTTTCAGCATGTCTAGCATATTCAAGTAAGGCTTGTAACCTACTTGTTCGATGATCTATCACATGCTTCGTAATGAAGCTACTAATAGGTGCAATGCAACCTTTTAAAAATGCATTTTTCAATTGTTGTTCATACGGGGAATCATTCGTTTGATTTTCGGGAACTGTCATACCGCTATGGTTATTAAAACATTCTAATAATCTGGCATAGTACCCATCTACTGTTTAATTTTCTTGCTGTATGCATTGATTAATACAAGTCCAGTCTGCTCTAGGTTTCCACTTCTCAGAGATTCGGTCTGTAAGGCCTTTCACTCTATTGTCAAGTTCTGCGTCACTATGTGGGAGTGGCTTAAATCCTGCATTACGAGGATTCCAGGTGCCACTAATCATGTGCCAATCTGGACCTACAATTTGTCTAACTACTTTTTCTACTTCTTCCCCATTTAAGTGGTAACTTAACCTCATGCCTTGTAAATCTTCTAGGAATTTTGTAAAATTAACTTTTGGATGGGGAATTCCCTCAGTAGCCTTCTGGATATCCTCCGGTGTCCACGGCCTATATACCAAGAGGGTTGGGTCCTGTCCAACCTGTCCTGCCTGAGGATTTGGTACCTCTATAAGTGGACATATTTCTTCCTCACTCTCAGCTTGTAAATTTCTCTCTATTTGATATGATTCTATGTCCCCGTGTTTTACGTGTTCGGGACCTAGTTTCAATGGGATCTCTAACAAACAATTTCGGTTTCACTGAGACATCAGGATACCGCGGAGGTGGACCAGCTTGTCCACCCACTTCATATCCTGAAAAAGGGAGTGGGGGGGGAGGAGCCGTTGCCACTACTATATTATTATCTTCTTTGTCTAAAAACAATGCCTTTGAATTATTACTCTTTTGTTCCCTACGGTTTGCTTCCTCAATCCACCTGTGTGCCTGAGGAATGCCTAATTGCCGGTGTTTCTTTGCCTGACCTTTTGTATCACTTTTACGCTGTTTAAGAAGTTTAACAAGCGAAGATTTGTCTAATTTCCCATCAAATTCATATTTGTTAACCCATTTTGCATAATATCTAACATTATCTGCACGTTGTAGTTGCGTATATTTTGCGTCTTCCATTATGGGTGGGTCTCACGACGTTTTAGTGCAATGATTTCCCATGTTAATAAATGTTACGTAACCCTTTTACCACGTGGTACCACAACTTCAGTTCCTTTCACAGTTTATCTGGAATAACTGCCTACCTTATTCTATTACCCTGATCTATGACCAAATAAACAGTAATTTTTCTTGTCCCTGATCTATATGACAAAGCTGACAAAAAAAAAAACAAAATTTACTGTAACCTAGTCCCTGATCTAAAACAGAAAAAAGGCAAAAAGTCTCCCTACCTGAGCCTCCGGTATTGAGCAGTCACGGTTCGAAGTGGAGATCTGCTCTTCAGTCACAGATCAGAAAGTGGCCAGCCTCTTTAAACGACAATTCAGTCGGAGGTCTTTTCACTCAAGAAGAACCATTTTGGTATCTTCTCCTGCATGCAGACTTCAACCACCGCTACGCTCTGATCCGCAGCTTCTGAGGGATTCCGATACGCAAAGGACCAATCTGTTAAATGAAAAAATACTGTAATAAAAAGATCAATACACAGGAGGTTCAGGTTCAGGTTCTTTACTAGTGTACACCAGGAGGCAAAAAATGTACAAGTACAGAATTTTGTCTGAATGAAACAGGAAGAACACAACTTTTATAGTATTTCTTACTAGTATTAACCCACCAGGCTGACGTAGTCAGTCACAAGGGGTTTTACATCACTTTAGCTTACAATATTCTATTCATCTAAAATGCTGATACTACATTTTGCTTAAAAACTTTTCTGGTAAACAACGTGGCCTTGCTAGCCACCTGGTTAGTTACAATACCCTTTTACAAAAGTTTCCACTCAAGGTTCTAAATTAATTTGAACATAATAGTAGATACAGTTCTCAATACATTTCTCTTGTTACATGTTATCACTTCCTCCTTGCAGCCAGTGCATTATCTAGCAACATATACAAGGTCGATTGCTCAAGCAGAAAAGAGCAGAAGATTCTCATTATTTCACACATTTAATTTCCTGACCCAACAGATAATCACTTGTGAGAAGCATAAACATTAATTCTTGCTGAGCTAGCAGCTGCTGGGGTCAGAGGCCAACTTGCAAAAGGCACACTGCAGTTTCCAAAAGCTTCTTGCAGTTTCATATGAATTCATTTTTCTTGTCATAACATTAATAGAATAAAATGCATTATATCTTTCTTATTTCTTAATAAGCACTAAACATATACATTAATACATATTTTTCTAACAGTGATTGTCGTCTCCTGTTTGGCCAACTGTGTTAGGCCTCAAATCCCCTATCCCTTTAATGTTAGAGTATGTTTTATATATTTAGATGTATACATATTATGTAGTCTTTCATAATAGAGTAGTTTAAAATTTTTAGGTAATTAATACTTTTTTTCTTACTTAGCCTGTGTTTAAGGCTTGTGTGTGTGTGTGTGTGTGTGTGTGTGTGTGTGTGTGTGTGTTATTATAGATATTGAGCCCTTTATTTAGAGGGATGTTCTTTAATATTACATTATTACTAGTCTTGTATTTTTGACCAGAGTGCTATTTTTCAGCAAAGAGTGTGCGATTGTTTGTGTGTGAATTCCTAGATGTTATGTTGTCCATATCTCACCTTCGTTCTTGCTGTTTGAGTTGGGAGCCAGTCCTCGGCTCCGACTCGGCTGTATACTATAGCTCGAGAGCTTTTACTGGCTTGAGGCTAGCTCCTATCCCAGCATGCCTAGCGGTAGTTACCCAGATCTTGTTTGCCGCTTGCAGCGTTGAGATTATGGATGCTGGCTCAGGCTAAGTGTTTTCTATTTTTATACTTTAGAAGTAAATTGTTTGCATTTATATTACCTAACTTGGAAACAGTAGTTGTCCTTCATTTTTCTACCTTTTTCCTATCCTGTCCGAGTGACTGCTATTGTGTAGACTAACCATTTTTCTCTCTGGCCTTTTCCCCTCTTCTAAACCTGTTTAAATTAGAAGGTTTTGCATCTTTCTTGCCTTTTCTTAATATCTATTATGCTTTAAGGAGTTGCCGTTTAACATAGAAGCTCTCCTTAGGTGGTGAGTTCGCCGTTTGACTTAGAGGCTCTCCCCCCTTCTCTTCTTTCCTGTCTGTTAAAAAAAAAAAAAAAAAAGATTTGTCTGTATTTGCCTGTTTATCTTGTTAGTAGTGTTTTTTTTGTCTAGCTTTAGATAGTGCTGTTCGAAATTATGTCAAAATATGCTGCCAAGGAATCTAAACCTTCGGGTTTCAAAAAGTGCGATTCATGCTGCCAAAATATGTCCCTTACAGACGGGCAAATGAGTTGCGTGTATTGTTTAGGGTCTGTTCACCTGCAGGATTCATGTTCTATTTGCCATGCATTTAGTTCATGAGTCCTGCAGGAGAGAAAGAACAAATTGATCTGAAGAGGGTTACTGTAGGGCCCCTTTGATGCTACTATGGAGGGGACTCAGCCAGCAAAAAAATTGGAAAAACTCAATCCTTCATCCTCTTTGGCTCTGATTTTGGAACCGTCAAAAGAGAAGGACAAGTATCAAGCTAAGTTGGACCTGACTTTCGCTTCTGACAAGACACTCTCACCTATGGCTCCATCTGTTGTCTTGGACCCAGTAAGGTCTCTTAAGCGATCTAGGTCTCCTACCTTGGAACTGGTATGACTTGCTTTCACAGTCTCCTTTATTACAATCTGTGGCAGGCAGTCACCGGTCTTCAACCCATTTCTATCGGTCATCCAGGATCCTCTCAGATAATGATGTGGAGAGGGTGGTGAAGAGGCTTCTTAGGACACCAGCATTAGCTAAAATACTTTCGGGCCTATCCCAGACAGAAATGGTGCTGACAGCCCAACCAACACCTGTCTCAATTCCTCATCTGACTGCTATGAGCTCAGAGATGGAGTGTATGGAAGTCGTAGTGGTGGAACCATCAGTTCCAGTAACATTTGGTCTTTCAGTTCCGACTACCACTCTGATCTCCTCGATACCCCCTTCTATCAAGGGATCTGGGAGCTGATGCTCTCTCATCGGCTCTAAGGGGGGGAGTAGCATCGGATCCTTGTCTGACCCTACACTCCCTCTTGGAGCTTCGGTACAGGTCAGCTAAGCTCCTACACCGGCCTCGGAGCCATCGCCCTCGGTTCAGAGAAGGTCACCGGCTTCTTCAGAGACAGAGGCTCTTTCTGGCCAGGATTGTGATGCCTTCAAGGTGATGAGGAGTGTGCTGTCTACTGACACAGCTCCACCCTTGGCTCCATTGCCTTCGGTGCCGTTGTTCGCCTCTGAACCCCCGCTCTGCCCCAAGCGTAGGGAACCCATGCTCCAGGACGCCCCATTGGGCGATCCCACCTCTTCTGAAACCTCCCCTGAGCATCCCTCAGAGGAGGCCCCTCAGAAGAGGACTTGCAAGAGGAAGCAGGTGGACTCCTCAGTGTCCTTGACATCAGACACAGACTTGGATGGCTCAGAAGGGTCCCCACGGTCCCCCTCTGAAGATGTCTCTTTTTCAGACATCTTAGAAATCCTTAGATAGAGGGGTGACTGGAAGTCCCTTACAACTTCTGAAGACGAGTCAGTGTACCTGGATGCATTCAGTTCCTGACCCTCCACCTCTTGGGTATCTCCTCCTTTCGACCCACTATTGCATGTAGTGTGTCGAAAGGCATGGGGCTGTCCAGACACGATGGAACCAGTCCACAGAGGCCCAATAAATTCATAACAACCCCTGAAGACAGAGCCTTCTTATCTAAAGGTGTTCCTGTTGATGCTATGGTGATGGCAGCAGCCACCAAGAAGGAATTAGCAGAAACTTCTTCATCTGTCCTTCTACTGAATAAAGAGTCTCATACGATGGACAGATACTGGAAGTGTATGTTTTCGTCAGCGACCTTTAAACTCAGGTCACTGAACTATTTGTCCCACTTTACAAGGCTTCAAAGGGATCTCCTCAAAGAGTTAGGAGATACCTTACAGGATCCTACAACTGTGGTAGCCTCGGACAAGGCGGCTTCTTAGCTTGCAACCTTGACTTCGGTGGTTAAGTCCTCCATGTGGCTAATTTCTTACGCAGCCGATGGGGCGAGCAGGGCAGCAGGCACAGGGGTGGCCTTATGCAGACACTCCTGGATGAGCCTTTGTCATTTTGCGGAGCCCTTCATGTCTTCCTTTACCAATGCCCCCTTTGATGGCTCGTCCTTATTTGGGCCGCAGGTAAAAGAGACTCTTACCAGGTGTGAACAGGATGGCAAAACTCTGTCTGCCATGGGAGTATGTTTTTCTGCTCTGTCTAGGCCTTATCCTAAGGGCCAGAAGAGTGGAAAGATATGGCTCTGGAAATTCCAGGGAGCTTTGCCTGACACACGTGGAGATTTTTCCCCCAGGGGCAGGGGGGAAATAACAATGGAAGATGTCAGTCTCACAGCAGAGGGAGTCTGCAGAATCAGGGTGACAGAGATACCTTCTCTGGTAGACCCTTCCAGCGCTCCTGAAGGGAGGCCCGACTGTCTGACTCCAGAGACAGTCGGGGGGGAAATTATCCTTTTACCCAAAAGCCTGGCAGATAATCACAGAAGATACATGGTTACTATCGATAATATCAGGAGGTTACAATATCCCCTTCTCCCAACTTCCCTTATCAAAAAGACAACACTCTATCCCAGATGTTCCACCCAATCTTCAGGATCAGGCAAACCTAGGGGTTCAAAGGTTGCTAAGAAAAAGAGTCATCCAGGAAGTCCCAGCAGACCAAATCGGATCCAGAACTTACTCAAGGTTCTTTTTAGTTCCAAAGAAAACCAGGGACTGGAGACCCATATTGGATCTCAACAGGCTGAACAAATCAGTCAAGAAAACAACGTTCCGGATGGTAGCATTGTAGTCCATTCTTCCCTTTTTGGGACAGGACAATTGGATGTGCTCTATCGATCTCCAGGATGCATACTACCACATAAAAATGGACAGCAGGTCAAGGAGATATCTATGCTTCCGGCTGGGAGCCAGTCACTATCAATTCAGAACGCTGCCCTTTGGTCTCACCACAGCCCCCAGGGCATTCACCAAATGCATGGTAGTAGTTACAGCTCACCTGAGGTGTCTAGGATTCCGGGTCTTTCCATATCTAGATGACTGGCTCCTTACTGCCACCACCGAGCATCAGCTAATCAAGGCAAGGGAATCCACAATTAACCCTTGTTCTCAACTAGGGATACCATAAACTACGAAAGGTTTGCCTTGTTGTCTTGTCAGTATATTACTTTTACAGGGGCAGATTTAGACACAAGGGCCATGATGGTAAAGCTGCCACAAGAAAGAGTATTAACGATCTGTCGCCAAGCTGCAATGCTGTTGACAAAAAAGAGAATTCAGGCAAGATTTGTCCTCAAGGTCCTGGGTTCTATGACAGCGGCAATCATTCTGGTCCCCATGGTTCGCTTTCACATGAGAATTCTGCAGTGGCTCCTGTTTGCACAATGGTCATTCCAGGATTTACGCATGTCACATCAGATTCTGATCACGGAATCCTGCAAAAAGGATCTGGAGTGGTGGCTTCACTCCCCTATGGTAACAATAGGCAGGTCATTTCTACCCCCCCAACCTGTAGCCACAGTGACCACGGACGCTTCCCAGATAGGGTGGGGGGGCATTATCTGGGACAGATTGTTCAAGGGACTTGGCAGGAACACAAGTACCACTTGCACATCAATGTCCTGAAGATGAGAGCGGTGCTTCTGGCATTACAAGCACTACAGGACTCGCTACCTGCAGGGACTAGAGCAATTTAGACAGACAATATGTTGGTAGAATGGTACATCGACAAACAGGGTGGAACCAGGTCTTACCCCTTGTGTCGAGAGGCTCTACAAGTTTGGCAATGGGTGATGTCTTCCCAACGCTTTCTGGTTGCAATGCACATCCTGGGGAAATCCAACGTGATAGCGGACAAGCTCAGGTGGACTATTCTGATGCCTCACAAGTGGTCCCTGAAGCAAGAATTTGCGGACTTGATTTTTTGCACATGGGGCCAGCCATGGTGCGATCTGTTTGCCACTCCCCTCAACAACAAATGCAGCAGCTACTTTGCCCTAGACCCACCACTGGGACAGTCACCCAGGGACACACTTGTTCACGATTGGCCCCCAGGACTGCTTTACTCCTTTCCACTCTTTCCCCTGATCCCCAAGGTTCTTCAGAAAGCACAGTTGTTGGTTTGCAAGTTAATCCTCATTGCCCCTTACTGGCCTCGTCAGATATGGTTCCCATTCCTTTGGCCTTGCCTGCAGGGGGACCCTTCACCAGATCTCTTGATGCATCAGTTGGGGGCAATCCATCCTTCCATTCAAACTCTCAAGCTGACAGCTTGGTTTCTCCACTTCCGGTCTTAGCCAGGCTTCCCGATGTTTCTCCGGCAGTTCAAAACATTTTGATTTCCTCCCATAAGCCCACTACAAGGAAATTTTATGCTAGTAAATGGAAGAGGTTCTCTTGTTGGGCTGGCAAAAATCAGGTTGATCCTTTTACTGTACCCATTTTAAAGATTCTTGAATTTCTTACTGAAACCTTTTGAGCAAGGAGCAGCTTCAGCTACTATCCGGGTTCAGCTAGCTGCCATTTCTAATTTCCATATGGGAGAAATGGGCTGCAATATCGTGTCCCATAGGCTATGTAAGGCATTCCTAAGAGGTGCTACCCTCTTCAGACCTCCAATAAGAGAACCCCTCCCCCCGGGATCTAAATTTAGTTTTAGATTCTCTGATCCCCCCCCACTTTGAGCCATCTGCTTCATGTCCACTCAAATTTTTAACTTGGAAGACCCTTTTCTTGGTTCCAATTACCTCAGCTAGAAGGGTTTCAGAATTACAGACCTTATCTATTCATCCCCCATACTTGATTTTCCACAAAAATAGGGTTTCTCTCAGAACCAACCCCTCTTTCTTACCCAAGGTGTGTTCTGACTACAATTTGAATCAATCCATAGAGCTTCCTGTTTTCTTCCCCAATCATGACAACAAGGCAGAGTATAAGCTTTATCAATTGGATGTTCATAGACAGTTACATTTCTATTTACACAGGACCAAGGACTTTAGAAAATCTGACCAATTGTTCATATCCTTTGCGGACAATAAAAAAGGGTGTGCAGCCTCAAAGGTGACTTTATCTAAGTGATTTTCAGACTCTATAAAACATTATCTATGATTTGCGTAAACAAAAACTTCCAGGGAAAATGAAAGGACACTCAACAAGGGCCTTGGCTACCTCTATTGCTTTTCAAGCCAGACTGCCTTTGGATTCGATCTGTGCGGCAGCTACATGGGCTAATACTCATACCTTTATCATTCATTACAAAGTAGATGTGGTCTCCCAGAACAGGGCATCCTTTGGCTTCCAAGAATCAGGTGCTGCGGACATGGTCCCAAACAGCAAGAATGAAGGTGAGATAAGGACAGCATAACATAAAGATGTTATATACTCACCATAATGTTCCATGTTTGTTGTTCTTGGTCTCGCCTTCCTTCTTGCGTCCCACCCTCCTTCCCCCTTCCTGGAGGATCGATACCATACCTTTTGGTTAGTCCTAGTAAGAGCCCTTCTTACTCTTGCTGATCGTTTGCACCTTTATATGTAGGTATCCTCTGATATGTAAAATAGAGTATATCTTTTTCTAACTGTATGGTCTAGTACTGGGTTATCACAAGTGAGATCTGGGTAACTACTGCTAGGCATCCTGGGATAGGGGCTAGCATCGAGCCAGTAAAAGCTCTCGAGCTATAGTATATGGCCGAGTCAGAGCTGAGAATCGGCTCTGAACCCAAACAGCAAGAAGGAAGGTGAGATCAAGGACAACAAACAAGGAACATTATGGTGAGTACATAACTTCTTTTTATTTCTCTTTTAGCTCAGTTTTCTTAAAGAGCTATTTAGCCTGTTATAATTAGAGGGCTTGTTTTCCTTCTTGGTGTGTTTTTTTGAATTGTATAAAAATGTTGAAGCAGCCTAAAGATACTAAAGTGTTGGGGTTTAAAAGGTGCCCCAAGTGTTCATAGAAAATGTCCATTATGGACTGTCACACTGATTGCGTTTATTGTTTTGGAGTCCTGCATTTACAGGAATCTTGTTCGATATGCCATTCATTCTGTTCAAGAGTCCTTCATGAAAGAAAGAATAAACTTCAAAAAAGTCATTGTCTCCCTCTTAGAAATCAGACAAGGGCTATAAAAGACCAGCATCTGCATCTTCTGATGGATCGGAGCCATCAAAAAAAGTTTCAAAAGTATTGGAGCCAATTGAACTTGTTCAACCTCCCACCTCAGTTCCATCTGTTTCGGGGCTGGTGGTGTTGCAAGTTAGATGGACAGATATGGTAAGCTCATGTTCACGTCCATGACCTTTACACTATATTCCCTGAATTACCTCACTCACTTCACAAGATTACAGAGAGATCTCCTAAAGGAGCTTGGAGATACTCTCCAGGGTACTGTAGCTGTGGAAGTGGCAGATAAAGTATCTTCCCAGCTCTCAACCCTTAACTCAGTAGTTAACTCATCCACAAGGCTTATCTCTTATGCAGCCGATGGAGCGAGTAGACAGCAGGTTCAGGAATTGCCCTTAGGAGACATTCCTGGATGCGCTTGTGTTCATTTGCGGAACCCTTCAAGTCATCCTTCATTAACACCCCTTTCGATGGCTCGTCACTTTTCAGGCCTAAAGTCAAAGAAACACTGACCAGGTGTGAACAGGAAGGAAAGACTCCGCAGTTGGAGTCCATTTTTCCACACCTTTTAGACCCTATCCCAAGGGTAAAAGGGGAGGAAAAATGTGTTTTCAAAGCTCCCAGAGAGCCTTTCAAGACACACGTGGTGAACCCTCCTCCAGGGGCAGAGGAGGAAGTTAATAATGGAAGACACCGGCCATGTGGCAGAGTGGGTCCGCAAAATCAAGGCAACCGAGAATCATTCTTCGACAAGCCTATTCAGTGTTGCTGAAAGGAGGCCCATCTGTCTTCCTCTGGAGGTAGTCGAGGGTCTCTTATCCTTGTACCCAGACGCCTGACTAAAAATAACAAAAGACAAGTGGGTACAAAGGATCATATCCAAAGGTTACTCTATACCCTTTTCAATCCCACCCCCACTAATGAAAAGGATTCCAGATGTTCCACCCAGTCACAGGAAGCAAGCAACCATAGAAATTCAAAAGTTGCTAGAAAAAAGAGTCATCCAACCAGTCCCTGCAGATCAGATAGGATCCAGAACTTACTCAAGGTTCTTTTTAAGAAAACAGGGGACTGGAGACCCATACTGGATCTCATCATTTAAACAAATATGTAAAAAAGACAAAGTTCTGGATGGTTACACTGCAGTCGATACTCCCCTTTCTGGGAAAAGACAATTGGATGTGCTCTATAGACCTCCAAGATGTTTGCTATCACATAAAAATGGACAGGCCATCCAGGAGTCATCTGCACTTTTGGCTAGGAGCCAGTCATTTCCAATCCTGAGCCCTGCCCTTTGGTCTCACTACAGCCCCCAGAGTGTCCATCAAATATATGGCAGTGGTTATGACTCACTTGAGATGTTCAGGATTCTGGATGTTTCCATATCAGCACCTCTTATCTCTTCACAATCACTCACTGTATCCACCCCTAATCCCACACCATAACCCACAACATTACTGTCACCCCCACTCATGCAAGTATATACCCCACCATATACACCCAACCCCCCCATATACCATGCCCTTCCCATGCACCACTTCTATCCATCTAAAAAGTAACCAAGTCTACCATTTCACTACCTAATCGTCCAATACCTAAAAACTATCACCTGTATACCTACCCAGCTACTACTAGGAGGAGACGTTCACCCCAACCCCGGGCCATCAACCTCTGCTAATAAGCCATGCACCCATCACTATCCAGCTAAGCACGAACCTACCAACTTACTGATACTAAATATGAATACCCACAGTATCATAAATAAAATAGAAGAGCTTCACGCTGCCATCTCCTTATATATCCCTGATATTATTCTCATCCCAGAGATATGGTTTAAACCACATATTAAAGATAATTCCATCACACACCTGGGTGTAACATTCTCAGGGCAGACCAGCTACATAAAAGAGGCAGAGGCTTAGCTCTACTTCACAGAACCAACCTACAACTCCATCTCCTCCAAAAAGATTACCCCAACTTCAACAATGCAGAGACTCTATTTACAAAGCTCTCCCTTAACCAACATAAGCACCTAAACCTACTGGGTATCTATATACCCCCGTGTGACAACCTAACCACCCTAAAATCCATACTGCACTGGGCCTTATACTCCCTCCCTCAAGAAACCATTGTGCTAGGTGATGTAAACATTGACTGTAATGCCATCCATTCTCCCACCCCCACCTACCACATTAACCTATATAACTTCACCAAACTTGTAGATACTTCCATATGCATTGATAAGGCCACAAAAAGAGAATCTATACTTGATTGGATCATCACAAATCAACCAAATACTGCCTATCAGTGTGGCACCCTACCAAACTCTCTGAGCAACCCAGCCCCACTTATATCCTTAGGCAAATACTTAAAATAATTAACTCTCCCTCCCTTCTACAAACCTGCTCTAACAAAAGTTTTCCTAGAGACCACTTCATAAGAGGCTTGCAACATTGCATCTGGTCTCCCATTAAAACATTTTCATTAGACAAAGCAGTTGATTACTTCAGCTCTACATTCCTAAATATCCTCAACCAACTAGCTTTCTTAAAAACTATCAGGATACTTGCAACCCCACCCCTTGGCTCCATAAAAACACAAAAGCCCTATTTAGAGCCAGGGATAAAGGCTGGGAAACCTGGCGCCACAACAGATCACCCGCAGCTAGGCAAACCTTTCACGAGCTCTGAAACAAAGCAAAAAAGCAGGTTAAGCTCGATAAACAAGATTACCGTATCACTCAACAAAACAAATACAGTACCAAACCGCAAAAATTCTGGGCAACAATAAATAACATCCTACAGCCTGGAAGAATCACCACTCCCACACCCAATATAACAGGAACAGACGTGGACATAGTTGACAGATTTAATAACTATTTCATCTCCTCAATACACAAACTCTTAAACAACATCACTTCCTCCAATACCCCACAACCACCTCAGGCCCAAATCATAACCATACCTTTTACAATTAAGTCTGTTCCTACCTCTACTATCCAAAAACTCCTAACCAAATTCAAACCAACCATCCTTGCAGCGGATAACCTTCCTGCCAAATATCTCCAAATTGCATACACAGCTATAGCCTATACTGTTTCACTTCTAATAAATAGATCCATCATTGAATGCACTGTTCCACTCCTGTGGAAAACCTCATATATCATACCACTCCACAGAGGTGGCCCCTCCTTAGACCTTTCCAACTATTGACCAATTGCAATTCTCTCACCACTCTCTAAGATTCTAGAAAGATGTATTCATCACCAGTTCCTTTCCTATCTCACCAACAACCTTCTCTCTGAAACCTAACATGGATTTTGCCCATCCCACAGCACCACCACTGCCCTACTCAAATTCACCAGTACTATAAACTCCCACAGGAATCTAGGTAAATTTGTCTCAGCTACCTTCCTAGATTTATCCAAGGCATTCGACACAGTCTTACATAATAAACTACTGTCTTGTCTCTCTGACCTCAACCTTAACAACCCCACCCTCCTCTGGTTTATTTAGATAACCGCCAACAATCCGTCAAATGGCATAACTCTCTATCCCCCCCACTCCCAACCTCCTTCGGTGTGCCGCAAGGATCAATCCTAAGACCCCTTCTTTTTAATATCTTCATAAACCAACTCCACTCAGCTACCTCTAAAGCTGACATAATCCAATACCCTGATGACACAACTTTCATATGCTCTGCACCCAACATCAAACTTATCCAACAAAAAGCCCAAGAAGCCTTCTCTGAAATAGAGAACTGGCTTAACAACTCACAACTCATACTAAATCCCAAGAAAACACAACTAATGCTATTCCACTCTACTAAAATGAGCAACCTTACCTTCTCTATACTCTCCACCAGCAAAACCTAAATCACCCCTGACACTGAGGCTAAACTCCTAGGAGTTACCATTGACCAGCAACTCAAATTCACAAAGCACATATCAACAACCATCACTAAAGTCCTCAAAAACCTAAGTTCTCTCTATTGCTGCAAAAGTTATCTAACCACCGAATCTTAAATTGCAATAGCCAGGACGCACCTCCTATCTACTCTACTGTATGCATCCCCAATTCTAACTAATCTTTACAAAACTGACCTTAATAAACTTTCCATCTGTTACAACAAAATTGCTAAATTCACTACCAGTGCCAAATCACGATCCCACCACTGCCTTTCCCATCAAGCCTTGCACTGGCTTGAATTTTAGAACCTATTTATGTACCATCAACTCAGCCTAGCTCATCTAATTCTGTACTATCCCGAGAAAGTCCCCGACCTGACTGGCATGCTGAACATCTACAATTCAAATAGACAAATTTGGTCCTCCAACAAAGCCTTGATCGAAACCATCACATGCAAAAACAACTCCGGGGAATCACTATTTGCCCATGAAATAACAAAAATATGAAACAAGCTTCACCCTGACCTCCGACTACAAAACTCCACACCGTCCTTCAAAAGCTTACTTAAAACATACATCTTCACCAACCATCTATACAACTGTAATTGACCCTCTGAAGCCTTGTCCACTTACTATTTCTACACCCCATCTGTCCTGGACAACAGAAACAACACCATCTAACTATACCTATCCATGTGTGAGCAATGACCTATATATGAGTGTATGTACGTGTGTGTGTGTGTGTGTGTGTGTGTGTGTGTGTGTGTGTGTGTGTGTATGAATGTATATATGTATGCTTGTATATATATATATATATATATATATATATGTGAGTGTGTGTGTATGTATGTGTGTGTGTGTGTGTGTGTGTGTGTGTGTGTGTGTGTGTGTGTATATATATATATATATATATATATATATATATATATATATATACATAAACATATATATATATATATATATATATATATATATATATATATATATATATATATATATATATATATATATATGGGTCCACTACAGAATCCAGCTCATAATCCCAAGCCCAAAATCCTGAGACCAAAATCCCGAAATTCAAAATCCCGAAAGCCCAAAATCCTGAAACTCAAAATCCTGAAAACACAAATAATGCTAATATGTCACTATAAAGAGACTAATATCTACCAACTGACCCTGACCCTAACCCTAACCCTAAGGTCCATCACTATCGCACACTCACCTTACCCGCGCCCTAACCCTAACTCACTTAAACCGCCCCAACCCCAATATTTGTCACTATTGCATACATGTTTAACCTAACCCTAACTCACTTAAACCGCCCCTAACCCTAACATAAAACCAACCGCACATTTACCTGAACCCAACGCATGACCTAACACCACAGGGCTAACACTAGCAAAGCCACAATGATGTCAGTATGTCCATTTTGTGTTTTCAAGATTTTGAGTTTCAGGATTTTGGGCTTTCGGGATTTTGAATTTTCGGGATTTTGGTCTCAGGATTTTGGGCTTCGGGATTATGAGCTTTCAGGATTCTGTAGTGGACCCATAGATATATATATATATATATATATATATATATATATGCATGTATGTGTATATGTGTGTATGTATGTATATATGGGTTACCTATTATATTCTCGAAAGCCGACAATGTTGAATCCGACATTGTCGGCACGAGAATAGCAAAAGTGCAGAACATCGAACAGGTAAACGGAAATCTCCATAAGGGGATATTTCTGTTTACTTCAATGTAGTGCGGTCTCAGAGTTGGTATATTTAAGTAGCGGTGTAGTGCAGGGGCTTGCTTACACCCTTTAGAATTTCTTTTTTTTTTAATTTATTTTTTCTGAACATTTGAAATTTTAATGGTTCAATCATTAAAGGTCGACCTTTAATGATTCAAACCATTAAACTTTCAATGTTCTAATATAGACCCGTATATATGTGTATGTATGTGTAAGCATATATATGTATGTATAGTATTACATGTATATTTGCTTGAATTTATATATGGAAAAGTAAACATTTATATACTCTTATTCAATTGTGAAATATCTTGCAATGCTCTACCAGGTTCTTATCTACTCTCATTGCATATTCTGTACACTTGTATTTTCAACCAAAAGGGGGAATATCCTCTTATTGCATACTAATGGCTGTAAAGTCTACAATCAGTATGCTACTACTCTGCAATGTCTCTTTTGTAAATTTTTCTTCTGTCTGCAAACTTATGGAGTTTTTCTTCCCAGGACTCTGCTGAAAATGGACACTTGTTGTCCAGTCGGACTATCCTGGCAAACAAATGTTACATAAATATTTAGACAACCAAAAATGAACGCCAAGAGCAAAACACAGTAGGTAGTCCAAAACCGCATATAAATATCCTCAATACTTCAATAGTTGCAGTATATCCAAAGCAGCAAAAAAAGTGAAGCAACAACGAAGCAGCAACTAATTCAGTATAAAAATTTAATGGTAGTACTTAGCCCCCTTTTTCATTATTGTCCTCCTTCCATATATTGTTTCAGATTGTTACATTTCATTACACAGCACACCACTGCTATACTCCCCTTTTTTAGAGATATTACATTTTAGATATTTATATCCACACTGACTTAGGTCCTCAGGTGGCATTGTTTATGTATATACATATATATGATACTTTCATGTGTTATACTATTTGTTATGCTGCAGATGCTATTTGAATGTATTTGTTTCCTGACAGTTCTCACTGTATTTGATCAACTGCCTTTATTGATGGATAAGCATATCATATATCTTTGCCATGATATTTTTATAATATATATTGTATTTGTATATATACACATTTTTTAGACATATATATTTTTAGACAGCTTCTATTGCATTAGATTTAGGTGGGTTACACACATTTTTTATATAGTGTTGTATTAATGGATGAATTATGTACATATGTTTTATATAGCACTTTCGCTTTAAGATTGATTGAATTTCCCGCCGTTTTTTATATTCAAACTAATGGATTTAATGACTGTTATAGGTCTGATGAAGCCGTTTGGTGAAAGCGCTAACCTGTTTGTGTACTACCATTAAATTTTTATACTAAAAAAAATTTTTATACTAAAAAATTTTTATACTGAATTAGTTGTTGCTTCGTTGCTGCTTCACTTTTTTTGCTGCTTTGGATATACTGCAACTATTGAAGTATTGAGGATATTTATATGCGGTTTTGGACTATCTACTGTGTTTTGCTCTTGGCGTTCATTTTTGGTTACCTTATTTGGATTTTGGTGTGTTCGGAGAGCATATTTACTTCAAGCAGGTTATTATTTCATTCAGTCATAAATATTTAGACAACTGGCTCCTAACTGCCACCACCAAGCATCTACTTTCACAAGCAAGAGACACCGTTTTGAATACCTGTGCTTCGTTAGGAATTATGATAAACTACAAAAAATCTGCCTTATTGCCATTTCAGCGTATTGTTTTTATAGGTGCAGAATTAGAAAACATTACAATGACAGTAAAACATCCACCAGACAGGATACAAACACTACGAGAACAGGTTCAAGATCGATTCTCAAAAGGTATTGGGTATGATGGCAGCAACAATCACTATGACCCCCCCTAGCTCGGATGTATTTGTGGATCTTACAGTGGCTCCTATTCAAACAATGGTCCATACTGGAACTTCCGAAGTCGCACCAGATAATGCTAACAGAATCTTGCAAAAGGGATCTTCATTGGTGGCTACATTTAGATCAAGTGATCTTAGGTTGTCCTTACATTCTCCCATCCCCTCTAGCCACAGTGACCACGGATGCCTCCCAGATAGGGCGGGGGGCATTATGAGGGAATGACAGCCCAAGGCATGTGGCAAGATTATGAGTTCCATTTGCATATCAATGTCCTAGAGATGAGAGTGGTCCTTCTGGCATTGCAGGCATTTCAACACTCTCTTCCACTGGGAACAATTGCAGTTATGACAGACAACTCCTGTGGTTTGGTACATAAACAAACAAGGAGGAACCAAATCTTATCCTCTTTGTCAAGAGGCTCTCAGACTATGGCAGTGGGCAAATTTTTCCCAATGTTTTCTGATAGCAATGCATATCCTGGGGAAATCCAACATGATAGCAGACAAACTCAGCGGAGTAATTGTAATGCCTCGTGATTGGTCCCTGAAACAAGAAGTGGCTGAAATGATTTTACGAAAATAGGGCCAGCCTTGCTGCAATCTTTTTGCCACATCCATGAACACAAAATGCAGCAGCTACTTTGCCCTGATTCCCCCTCCAGGGGAATCCTCATGGGATGCACTTGTACACGATTGGCCCCTGGGTCTCCTCTATGCTTTCCCTCCTTTTCCATTGATACCCAAAGTTCTTCAGAAAGCCAGTGTGTTGGGAAGGACATTAATCCCGATAGCCCCTTACTGGCCTCGACAGATTTGTTTCCCCTTCCTACAGTCTCATCTTCAGGAAGAGCCTTGGATTCTGAACCCAGTTTTAGATCTCCTGATCCACTCATCGGGAGCTGTTCATCCAGCCCTTCAGACCCTTGAATTGACAGCTTGGCTGCTCCAATTCCAAACATAGCCAGGCTACAAAACCTTTCATCCGCAGCACAACATATCCTGATTTCTTCTCCCAAGACATCTACCAGAAGATTATATCTCAGTAAATGGAAAAGATTTTCAATCGGGGCACTACAGAATCAAATTGATCCTTATTTTGCACCTATATCTTCATTCCTAGAGTTCTTGATGAAACTGTTTAATGAGGGAGCAGCTGCAGCTACTATTCGAGTACAACTAGCAGCAATCTCAAATTTTTATTTTGGGAGTGAAGGACCTTTACATAGAGGCACTAATCTTTTGAGACCATCTATTAGGCCTCCACTACCACTATGGAACCTAAACCTTGTATTATCTAGATTAATTCTTCCTCCCTCTGAGCAGTTGTCATCATGTGATTTAAAGTTCTTAACATGGAAGACCATTTTTGAGTGGCGATTACATCAGCTAGGAGAGTTTTAGAGTTATAAGCCTTATCTATAAAACCACCATATTAGTTATTCCACAATGACAGGGTATCACTCCGAACAAACCCAACATTTCTACCAAAAGTATGTTCAGACACTAATTTGAACCATTCTATAGATTTGCCAGGTTTCTTTCCAAAGTATGGCAATAAGGAAGAATATATGCTTCACCAACTTGATGCATATAGATAGTTGCGTTTCTGCACAGTCAATACTTCAGATAACAGAATAAAGTGACCAGAAAATAGTATTGTGAAATTTCAGATAAAAAAATCCCGGGCACTCACAGCTGCAGGCAACAGATGAAAATCCAATAAAAGACTCCAATAGCCACAGTGGTAACAAATGTTTAATAGTAAGCGCTTTCGCGGTTCTCCTGACCACTTCTTCAGACTACAGTCTTACACTACAACAACATATTCAAATACTAAAAAGTGACCAATCACAGAAGATTAATCATACGCTCATTAAGAAGTTAAAAGCATATGCTCACATATAATAAAATATTTTTTAAAAATACAGAAATAAGATGTTATGTGATCCTATCTCGCCTACATTCTGACTGATGGGTTCGGAGCCGATCCTCGGCTCCGACTCGGCATGCTTATGCCAAAGAGCGAAGTCTCTTATTGGCTGAGCTTACTATATCCCAGGATGCACCACTACCAGTCCCCCAGATCTCGTTTGCCGCTAACAAGCAAAGACGTGGTCTCGAGCTTGGCTGAGCTAAGTAGTGTTTTTCACTTACTTTTCCTGTCAGGGTTTTCCTTAAAATTCAACAAAAAGCTGTTTTAACAGCTATTGTGTGTTTTTGTGTGCGAGTGAAGATTTTTTCTTGGTGAAATTCTTGTGTAGTGACTGAGTATTGTCTGACTAAAGGTCCCATTTGCGTTGTAGGGCCTTTCCCTGTCAGTCTGTTGTCTGGCTAGTCCCGTATTATTTTTAGGGGTCTTAGATCCTTTAGTCTTTTCTTTCTATTTGTGACCTCCTTCTTAAAAAAAAAAAAAAAAAAAAAAAAGAGAGAGAAAGAAGAGAGAGAGAAAAGAAATCTTTCTGTGATAGTTAGAGTGATTTGTGTTTTTGGCTAGTTCACTGTTTTGATTGCCATCATGTCACAGGCTCCTAGGCCTTCAGGGTTTAAAAAGTGCACTAAGTGCAGTTTCAAAATGTCGATCACAGATGATCACTCTCTCTGTGTATACTGTTTGGGCGCCAAACATTTGCAGGAGTCCTGCAGCGTGTGTCACTTGTTTTCCTCGAGGGTCCTCCAAGAGAGGAAAAATAAACTTATTTTAAAAGGCCTTATTAAACCCTCTTTTGAAGAGGCATTGGCTTCCTCTCCTTCTCCTGCTAAAGAAAAGAAAGGCGTCGGCTCCGACCAGTCCGCGTCGCAACCGACCGCCAAAACATAGGCAGGCTTCTCCTTCGGCTCCACGGACTTGGGAGGGTGGAACAGTCTGCCTCGATGCCTCCAGCCTCGACTCCTCTGGGTTCGGAGCCGCCGCCTGGGGCATCGAGGCGGGTCATCTTCATCGGCTCCACTGATCTCGGAGCCGATGAAGGTTGTCCGCTCAGACACTTCCTCCTCGGTGCCGAAGCCTCTCGGCACCGATGGAAATTGGTTTGGATATTCCTTCGCGCCGATAATTGTAGAGTCGATTCGAGCCGGTCCCCTAGTCCTTGGAGCCGTTGGAGAGGCCTACTCGGACCCTTTCGGTCTCTTCCAGGTCATCAAGGATGTCAGATTCGGACATAGACAGGGTGCTCCAAAGACTGTTCCAGTCCCCAGTCTTTCAGAAATTTGGTTCGGCTCCGACCCAGTTGGCTTCGGAGCCGATAGCACCCATTGCCATTCCTCCTCCGACCGCCGGCTCCGTCAGCAGGTGCTGATGGAGCCAGTGGAGATCCTAGGGTCGGCTCCGACCCTTACTCCAACCCGGCCTTGGTCCGAGTTTAGCACACGGACTTCTTCGGCCGGACCCGGGGTGATGTTTGGGACCAATGCTGTCAGTTCCGAGCCTCCCTCTCGGTGCTGACGGGACTTCCGTCTGCTATCATGGCTCGGGACTGGACCCTCCCAGGATTCTGGGGGTCCGGCTTTCAGAGCTATGAGGAGTGCCTTGGCCAAGTCTTCTTCGCCATCTCTACGGTTTTACCGCACCTTCCCTGGGCATGGAGACTGGGTCTTTGGCAGTTCCCTGTCTCTAGGCAGCGGAGCCCGGGCCTGAGGTTACCCCACTGGGGTTCCCCTCCTCCTGAGGGTCTTCGAGTTGTCTTCGGAGGAGCCCCCAAGGAAGAGATCGTGCAAAAGGAAGCACGTGGACTCCCCCGATGAGTCTCTTACATCAGACACTGATCTTGATGATGCGGAGGGGTCCCCTAAGTCGTCCTCGGATGATGTCTCATTTGCAGACATTCTAGAGATCCTTAAGCAACGAGGCGGCTGGAATTACAAACCCCCCTCCGCTGATGAGTCGGTGTTCCTCAAGGCCTTCGGGGCTCAGCCCTCCGCCTCCTGGGTGTCTCCGCCCTTCGACGAGCTCCTGGATTTGGTTTGTCGGAGGGCGTGGGAACATCCAGATACTGTGGAACCAGTGCCTTCTCGCCCTAACAAATTTTTGTCTGCCCCACCCGAGAAGGAGTTCTTAACAAAAGGCGTGGCTGTAGATGCCATGGTGGTGGCATCTGCTACCCAGCAGGACGTAGCAGAGGCTTCAACGTCCGTCCATCCTCCTAATAAGGAGTCTAGGAGCATGGACGGCACGGAAGCGCACCTGACTTCAGCGGCCTTTACTCTGAGGTCCCTGAATTATTTGGCACATTTCACCAGACTACAGAGGGATCTGGTCAAGGAGCTCTCAGACTCCCTCTCAGGTAACCTACCTGAGCAGCTAGCCCAGTCGGTTAGCTCTCAGTTGGCTATCCTTAACTCGATTTCTAACTCGTCCATGAGGCTCATTTCATATGCGGCCAAGGGGCGGGCAGAGCGCAGGCACAGGCGTGGCTCTACGGAGACAAGCCTGGCTCCGTTTGTGTCATTTGCGGAGGCCTTCAAGTCTTCCTTTGCCGACGCTCCCTTTGATGGGTCCTCTTTGTTTGGACCCAAGGTAAAGACACTCTTACTCGCTGTGAGCAGGAGGGAAAGACTTTATCTGCCGTGGAGCACGTTATTCCACTCCCTTTCGGCCTTATCCCAAGGCTAAAAGAGGAGGGAAGATGTGGTTCCAAATCACAGAAATTCTTTTCCCCAACAGCAGGAAGATTCCCTTCCAGAGGCAGAGGACGGGAAATTTTTCTGGGAGACGCCGTCCCAGAGGCGGCAGAGGCCCTGCAACACTGGAGACCGTGAGTCCTTTCGTGGCTCTTCAGCCTCCCACACTTCATGAGGGATTGCCCGGCTGTGCTGCTCGGAGCCAGTCGGGTGCCGTTTGCCAAGCACCTAAAAGCCTGGGAGTCTATTACTCAGGACAGATGGGTGCTTCGGATTATTGCCGGAGGTTACACCATTCCCTTCACACATTCACCCCCACTGTCCAAAAAAATCCCGGACCCACCACCCAGTCAAAGGGAAATTGCAGCCGTAGAAGCTTCAAAGCTGCTAGAAAAAGGAGTCATCCAGCCGGTCCCCACAGACCAGATCGGATCCGGAAATTACTCAAGGTTCTTTTTAGTGCCAAAAAAGACAGGGGACCTGAGACCCATTTTGGATCTCAGCAAACTAAACCAGTCCGTCATGAAGTCCAAATTCCGAATGGTCACTTTGCAATCGATTCTCCCATTGTTGGAGAAAGATGTTTGGATGTGCTCCATAGATCTCAAGGACGCCTATTATCACATACTGATACATCAGGCGTCCAGGAGGTATCTGCGCTTCAGCCTGGGAGACAGTCATTTCCAATTTTGTGCTCTGCCCTTTGGTCTCACCACAGCCCCCAGTGTGTTCACCAAGTGTTTGGCAGTAGTGACTGCTCACCTGAGGAGTCTCAGATTCCAAGTGTTTCCCTATCTGGACGACTGGCTCTTGACTGCCACCACCAGGCATCTACTACTAGAGAACCTACAAGCCACCATCTCCCTGGGTGCTTCCCTGGGAATTACATTCAACTGGTCAAAGTCTGTCTTGCTGCCTTCTCAGCGCATAAGATTCATAGGTGCAGAGATAGACTCAAAGTTAATGCGAATCTTCCTTCCTACCGAAAGGATACAAACATTACAAGATCAAGTCCGAGCCCTGCTTCTAAGATCCAAAGCCCCAGCCAGGATGGTCCTGCAACTTTTAGGTTCAATGTCTGCCACGGTTCTCCTAGTTCCTCTGGCAAGATTGCACATGAGGATTCTTCAGTGGCTGTTATCGACACAATGGTCTTTTCAGGATCTCCCTCAATCATCACATACTGATTACAGAAACGTGCAAACGGACCTCCGCTGGTGGCTTCTGCCATCCAATCTGAATCAGGGAAGACCTTTTGTTATACCCCCTCTGGTGGCCACCTTGACAACGGATGCCTCCCAGACGGGGTGGGGGGGCATTGTCTGGGCAGGTCAGTTCAAGGTTCTTGGCTTCCCAACGAAACATCTCTCCATATCAATGTGTTGGAAATGAGGGCTGTACTTCTGTCCTTACAAGCCCTCCACAAGTTTCTCCCTCAAGGCATTATCGCCATCCATACAGACAACATGTCAGTAGTCTGGTATCTAAACAAACAAGGAGGGACCAGATCTTACCCCCTTTGCAGAGAGGCCATGAGGGTGTGGGAATGGGTAGTGGCTACCAAGTGCTTCCTGGTAGCGACCCACATTCCAGGCAAATCCAATGTATTGGCAGACAGACTGAGCAGGACTATTCTCTCTCCTCACGAGTGGTCTCTGAATGAAACAGTAGCAGCTCAGATTTTCAAAAGATGGGATTCGTGCTGCACCTGTTTGCAACACCACAAACACAGTGCAAAAGGTTCTTTTCCTTGACCCCACGTCAAGGGGAGACAGCTACGGATGCTCTAGTCCAACCTTGGCCAACAGGACTGCTTTATGCTTTTCCTCCGATTCCACCTCCCCAAAGTCATCCAGAAAGCTTCCCAATTGGGGTCCACAATGATTCTAATTGCTCCGTACTGGCCTCGTCAGGTATGGTTCCCCTACCTACAGAAATATACTCTGGACGGTCCTTGGTTCTTGGACCCAATTCCGGACCTTCTGATTCATCAGTCGGACAACAGCACCAGTCCCTTCACACTTTGAAATTAACAGCTTGGCTCCTCCACTTCCGACTATAGTCAGAAATCACACCTTGGACCCGGAAGTTATTCACATTTTATCTTCAGCCCACAAACCCACCACTAAGAAGTTGTATCACAATAAGTGGAAGAGGTTTGCTATCTGGGCTCAACTCAGAGGATTAGACCCTATTACTGCCCCGATACCAGAGGTCTTGAAATTTTTGACATCCTTGTTTAATCAAGGATCTTCAGTATCTACTATTAAAGTCCAATTAGCAGCTATCTCCAAATTTCACGATTCCACAGACCCACCGTTGATGAGCAGCAGATTATGTAAAACTTTCATGAAAGGTGCTGTGCTTTTAAGACCCCCAGTTTTTCATCCTGCGCCTCCGTGGGATCTTGATTTGGTACTTGCTTAACATCTTCCCCTTTGAACCGGCTGCTACATGAGAGTTGAAATATCTGTCTTGGAAAACTGCCTTCTTGATTGCAATTACCTCTGCAAGAAGAGTTTCAGAACTTCAAGCCCTATCTATAAAACCACCATACTTGATTTTTCACAAGGATAGAGTATCACTTAGACCTAATCCATCTTTCGTCCCCAAAGTTTGCTCTAATCTCTGTCTCCAACAATCTTTAGAGCTACCAGTTTTCTTTCCAAAATTTTCAAACAAAGCGGAATACACCTACCATACATTGGATGTTCACAGGCAATTGCGCTTCTATCTAGATAGGACTCAGCAAATTCGGAAAACAGATCAATTGTTTGTGTCCTTTTCAGATAATAAATTGGGTAAAAACATCACTAAAGCTACTATTGCCAAATGGATTAGAGATTGCATAACTCAAGCTTATTCCTCTTCAAATAAGCAACTTACAACATCTGTCAAAGCTCACTCTACTAGAGCTATGGCTACCTCTATTGCATTCCATTCCAAGCTCGCTATTTCTGAAATTTGTGCTGTGGCTACTTGGTCCAACCCGCACACTTTCATTTCCCACTATAAATTGGATGTGGCATCTAAAGGACGAGCATCATTTGGTTCCACTGTACTCAGGAGTGTTTTCCAGTGAGCCACCCAGGATTTAGGTGCTAGGGACGCTGTCCCATCAGTCAGAATGTAGGCGAGATAGGATCACATAACATCTTTTAGTTATGTACTCACCATAACTTCAGATGTTTGGGATCCATCTCGCCTACATTCCTAATACCCACCCTCCTTCCCTGCCTTGGAGATCAGAAGAGATTGAATGGTTTGGGTTCTACTGTTTTTATCTTGTATCATCTGTCAATGTTATATAAGCAGTGCATGCGTGTGTGCATGTATGCGGACAAACTAGATCTGGGGTACTGGTAGTGGTGCATCCTGGGATATAGTAAGCTCAGCCAATAAGAGACTTCGCTCTTTGGCATAAGCGTGCCGAGTCGGAGCCGAGGATCGGCTCCGAACCCATCAGTCAGAATGTAGGCGAGATGGATCCCAAACATCTGAAGTTATGGTGAGTACATAACTAAAAGTTCATATCATTTCACTGTTTAAGTGCACAAGCTTTTAGAAATGGTTTCAAAGAAACTTTACTGTTTAAACTAGGTGGTTTGTCTGCTTTGAAAAACATTATCCACTTCTGCTCATTGGCCTCTGTAACATTTCTCAGGTCCCCTTCCCTCATATTGTCATGTATAATTTATAGGACAAATAATTTAAAGCTATGTTCATTCCCTTTTTCCATAACATGATGTGCTAAAGCATTTTCCAACTTCTTGTTTTTAATATCTCTAAAATGCTCTAGTATCCTTTCTTTTAAAGTACGATTAGTTTTGCCTATATAAAACATATGGCACATTTCTATCTACACATTATAAAATAATTCAGAAAAACTTACCAACTATTTGTATCCTTTTTAGATTGCAAAAAAAGGCATGCCTGTAGCAAAACTACTCTATCAAGGTGGCTGTCAGACTGCATTTCATTCATTTATAAGTCAGCAAATAAACAGCTACCAGACAAAATAAAAGCTCATTCTACTAGAGCTGTTTCTACCTCCTCTGCATTTCATGCTAAATTACCAATAGACACTATTTGTGCAGCAGCTACTTGGGCGAGCCCTCGTACCTTTATCACCCATTACAAAGTAGATTTGGCCTCTAGGGACAGGGCCTCCTTTGGATCCACTGTTCTAAAGAATATAATCCCATGAGCCACCCAAGAAAGATGGTGCTAGGGATGCTGTCCCATCAGTAAGGAATGAAGGTGAGATAGGACAACTTCACATAAAGAAGTTATGTACCTACCATAACATTCCATATGAGTTCTCCATCTCGCCTTCATTCTTACGCCCCACCCTTCTAACCTTACCTTCCTTGGCTGTTAGAGAAATGAGAGGTCACAATCTGGCACCTCATAGTCTTTGACCCTTTTCTCTTAGCTTACCAGCTTACAATAAGTCCTTTTTTCTCTATGCAAGTATATTTGATTACATACTAGTATTTCGGTATCAGCAAACAAGATCTGGGGAATGCCGTACAACATCATGGGATAGGGAGTGAGCCAAGAGCTAGCTGAAGACCTCAAGTTTTGTAAATGGCCGTGTCGGAACTGAGGATTGGTTCTGAACCCATCAGTAAAGAATGAAGGTGCTTCTTTTTTTTCAACCAATCCCTGATGTCTGATGTTTCCCCTCACCTCCAGTTTTCATTCTGTTTATGTGTGACTTGGGCATGAGACATTAAATGTTATCCTATAGTACAGTATACTGTTAAAGTGCCATTAAGGCATGGAAATAAGAGGTATCCCTGGTATCTAGTGTTCCCTCCACCCTCGATCCTTGTTATGTCTAAATGTCACTCAGGCACACCTTAAGAGTTATCCCTGGCTAGTAGTTTTTCCCACTCAATGTTGCAAACTCTGGTTGTTAGTGTAGGGGTGTGTGGAAGGATGATAGTCACTCCAACCCCCCCCCACACACACAAGCACACACACACACACACACACACACATGAAAGAATTTCCCCACCAATGGAATTCACACACACACACACACACACACACACACACACACACACACACACACACACACACACACACACGTGGAATAGCCCCTTGATAACCCCTTCTCCTACCTTCCAGGCTGACACATACTCACTCATACAGAGAACAGGGGCTGTACAAGTGCACCAAGAAGGACAGAAATAGCATAACAGACAGAGATATGTGCAAAACTATCCACTGTGTATCCAAAACCTAATGGAAAATAATTAAAAATATATATTTTTTTAATAATAAGATTATGCTTGCGCAGCGCTCTGCAGTACACAAACATGCTGTTAAGAAAAAAATGTAAAAAGTGTAAAAATAAAAACTAGTAGTACGTGACAGTAATACATTATAGGACACTATGTGGAGTATGTACAATGGTAGACTGCTGTGGTTACTAACGAGGCAGGGCTTGGAACCATGTAGTTCCCAGGTTGTGTGCACAGATCTCTATGCAAATGAGCTGAGGTTACTGAATGGCACAAATGGGTATATGGGTCTGCAGATCCCATCCATGTTGGCAGAGAACTGTGTTGATGTCCACAGAAGAGATAGCTGACATCAAAGGGGGGTGTGTCCACATACTTTTAAGCTCTTTGGAGCAAAGCAGTGCATGCTTGCGCAGCATGCAGCTGTGCTCAGCAAGGGGGATGTGTACACTGGCTGCTAAGCTTTGTTTAGCTTCAGGGCGTGTGCTCCATTCTGTTTGAGTGTGCTTGTGTGGAGTGACACTATGATAAGCATGACCATTCATGGGGGTGTGTACAATGAATGCTGAGCATTGTTTACCTTTGCTGCACATGTTTGCATGGTGTGCCGCAGTGCTGAGTGAGAAGGGTTATTAAAAAATTGGCTGAGAAAGGCAATGAGATCTTAATTACTGATTACTCCTGTTCCACTTGAACTAGGGCCATTAACATTCCTTAATGATGCACTTGGCAGGTAGCCAATCACAAAGGCTGCACCTACAGCAGAGCATTATAAAGGTTGCAGAAAATTACAGTCTGATTTCACCCCCATACTCTGCACCAGTGGAGTACAGACTTGGGACTTTTAACTGAAGAAATGCCAGGGGCTGCTGTAGGTCTGCTACATATGTATGTGCTAGATGCTGAGGTCAATACTGCTGCTGCTTCTGCTGACCATATGCCTAGACTGAGAAGGAAAGAGTTTTCAGACCCAGGGTAACCTTCCAGGGGCTACATGACCTGGAAATTGTAGAACACTACAGACTGGATAGGAGCTTACTATAAGAACTCACTGAGCTCTGATGACCTCAACTTAGACCCAGAGCCAACAGAGTGGAACCCATCCCAGTGGAAACTAAGGTATGTGTAGCTCTTAGGATACTAGCTACAGGTACATTCCACAGATCAACTGGGGACATGATGGGGGTCTCACAGGCATCAGCATCCAGGGTACTCCACCAGTTCCTGGATGCCATGCCATGCTAGTCAGCACATTTATTTTCCTCTCACCCCTGAGGTGAGGGCCAGCAGTATGCAACACTTCTACCATGTAGCACACTACCCTGAGATACTGGGTGCCATAGATTGCACTCATGTACACATCAAGGCAACACCCAGTGAGGAGGGTAGAATCTATGTCAACCACAAGGTCGTGTGCAATGCCCAGGGCATTATCATGTATGTGTGTGCTGGTAGCCCTGGCAGTTATCATGACTCCCATATCTGGCATGCATCACAGCTGTACCAGATGTTTGCTATGGGGAACATCCCACACAGCCATTTACTAGGAGATGCTGGCTATGCACTGGGACTGTGGATGATGACACACCCACCCACCAAAGAATGCCATAATGAGGCACAAGCACAAACTAGAAGCATCATAGAGCATGTGTTTTGGCTGCTGAAGTCATGGTTCCAGCACCTCGATATATCTGATGGAGCCCTACAGTACTCTCCAGCCACATGTGCACACATGTTCATAGTATGTGCCATGCTACATAATATGATCCTGCGGAAATAGCTGCAGCAAGATCAGCAAAGGGAAGGGATACACAATCCCCACCAGTGCCTAGGTCACCACAGCCACATCCACAGGAGGACTCTGAGGAGGAAACCTCTGTCTGCGCCTAGTATGCCCTGGCCTTGTCCAAGAGACAAAGCATATCACATGCATTGAGAACCTAAAGTCCTAGGGAATGACACCTGACTCTGACTCACAGACATATTAGTAAAAATTATGCTAGCCAGCCCACACAACCTGTACCTCACCATGTATTGGCTTTGGACTGCTTGTATCAGACAGAGTCAGCCCTGAACTACATGTCTGTCAACTGCTGCATTCACAATGTAAGTCACACAGCTACTCACCACTTGTAAGGGGTACTAGAATATGGTACTCTATGCATAGATCTGCCACATGTATGCAAGGGAATATAGTGGACTACTGGGTACTTGCAGAGATCTAACAGCCACTTGGAACAACAGGTACTCTATCCAATAGTATGTGCCCATAATATTCAGTAGGCCTCATGGCTGCAACCCCACTATATTATTCTAGGGAGATGCCAAACAGTGGGGTCAATCTGTTACCACAAGAAAGCTGGACAAAGTCAGACTGAATGGGGGGACAAAAGACCAAACCTACAGACAGTCATTATAAATGCTCTGAGGAACCTAGAAGGTGTCTAGTATAACAGCAGGTTGCAACAAGTGAGATTAGGATGTAAAGGCCATCACTTAAATGTCTCAGTAGTTACAATTCAGTGACTGCATTTTATAGTATATTACTAGAAAACCCCAAATATATGAGGAACATAACAGATATATGGGGCAATATGTAGGACATTCTCCAAAAACATGTACAGGGAGAGGTATGCAGACTCCTTGTGTGTGGTGTTACATCATGTACCCCAGTCACATCATACCTATCAACCTCTTAGAGCAAGAAATATGGCCACAGCCATGAATAAAAAAGGGACAAAGGCCCATAAATAGGGACAAGTTTGAAATATTTCTCTTACAAATGTAGAATGTTGATAGAATAACAAGTCTTGCATTAGCATGAATCTCCTTATGTGTATGGAGTTTGAAACTGAAATGTCTGTCATTATTTATTAACTTCAGTCTTCAATGATTTGCCTCTAATTTGCCAGAAAACGAGGATGTTATGTAAAATGGACCAAAAATATGAGGCAAAATTCTAGACATTTTGTGAAGCTCTGTAGAGTTGAGAGGTATGAGTCACATATTAAGGTCAGCAAACAGCCAGGGAATGCCTTGGACAATATTAGGGACGTGCAGTACTGTGGTAACAGGTGCTGCAGCCAATGGCCTGCAGCACACATAATCCCAGACTGGAGTACAGGTAGCTATGGCCTGGAGTCACCTTGTAAGTACTGAGAGTCTCACTGGGTATGCTCCTACACTTAGCTAACTTGAGCCCAAGTATGTTGCTTCTTCCACCCAAAGACTTGTTATGTGGAAATATGTCTGTACATACATACAGCTATGTATACATATCTGTCTGTCCCTATACCCCTCATGCTTGATTAGTGTATCTATCAATATGTGATATATATATATATATATATATATATATATATATATATATATATATATATATATGATAAGATGCATATATAGCTATATAAAGTACAATGACACATATACTCTCCACATATATCTACATTACACATTTACATAATGTACACACACAACAGTTAAGGAGACATCCCTGTTATACACATTTATATAGATATGTGTGGGGATGTACGTATGTCACCCCATACCCCGGAATGCTGAGGTTATCTGCACTTACAAATCACAACAGTTATCTGATGGAACCAGACCAAGGCTACAACAGCACATAATCCACTCACCCACAGAACCCTGTGCCTGCAGACTGCCATCCTGTAAACGGATAGACGGACACAGATGTGCAGGTGGTGTAATGTACAATGGGTGCAATGCATGCCTTGCACATGCCATATTATCCCTGGCCACATGTCTGCCTATCAAACTACAAACAGCCACATATGGCCATACTGGTAACTGTACACACATAGTAGGGATATTACCAGGTACCCCACTCCTAGGACACTAGATGCAATAATGGTACCAAGCAATATCACTCTGCAGGCTACACATGCTGTCCAACACAAGGCCAATTTGCATGCTCCACAAGTATTGTGCCTGCATCCACATATACAACAGACATAGTCTATGGTGTGTGCGATAATTACTGTGAACTGTATTGTGTAATACTAGATAGGTAGGAGTTCGAATCACATATCATCCAATGTGTTTGTGTGTGTGTGTGTGTGTGTGTGTGTGTGTGTGTGTGTGTGTGTGTGTGTGTGTGTGTGTGTGTGTGTGTGTGTGTGTGTGTGTGCGTGTGTGTGTGTGTGTGTATAAATATATCCCTTTACAACACTATGGACATGTCCATATCGGCTATTTCTGTGCAATGGTATGCATTTTATGACCCTGTGACTGGCTGCTGGCCTCTAAATTGTCCTCCTCTACTAGGCCTGCTGATGTTCTCCACCTTAAGAGGAGTGGCTGAGAGTTTAATATCAGATAAACGCTGTGGCGCATGTGATAAGCACTTTGAGCTGTAGTATGTAACAGTAAAGAGGTAGGGGTTCTAATCTCACATCATCCAATTTGTATGTGTATGTAAATATATCCCCTTGTGGTACTACATGCATGCACATCTGGCATATTTCTGTGCAATGGTTATGTATTTTAAGGCCCTATGACTAGCTGCTGGCCTCTACATTGGCCTCCTTTACAAGGCCTGCTGATGTCATCTACCTTAAGGGTGCTGGCTGACAGTCTATTGTCAGATAAACTCTGTGGCGATAAGTACTGCGAGCTGTAGTGTGTAGATAGGTAGGAGTTCTAATCTCACATAATCCAGAGTGTGTGTGTGTGTGTGTGTGTGTGTGTGTGTGTGTGTGTTTGTGTGTGTATGTATGTGTATGTGTATAAATATATCCCCTTACAGCACTATGGACATGCCCATATGGGTTACCTCTGTGCAATGGTTATGCATTTTATGGGCATGTGACTAGCTACTGGCCTCTAAATTGCCCTTCTCCACCTAAGTATAACTGATGTCCACCACCTTCTAGATTTGTATGTTCAGAAAACCCAGGAGAAACATATCGAGGGTAGGAGACCTTGTCACAAAGTATGAATGCATGATTACACTGACTCTACCCTTTGTCCCTATTACACTGTTATACACATATGCACCTAGGGAGTCATGCACGTATACTGCCTTACACTGCTGACATCTTATCTCTGCTGTGGCACCATGCCATCCTGTCCAACTGTATTGCTGCCATGTGTTCTTTGTTTAACCCCTCAGACACCTTGAATGGACACATACATATGTCCATGACACACCTATCATTCTGTAACTCTACTGCCAGTCTAATATCATGCAACAAAGACACACAGAGTTAGATATGTAGTCATGACACATGCCAGCATACAACACTTGTTGTGACCCACAGCAAGTGCCATGGCAAAACAATATTGCACTACACAAGTACATGTAAAGTAATATAGTCACCCTGTGCATCAGACACATATTTGCATTTCTCTGCATCGATGTTATGGATGGCAGGGATGAGGTACAGGTATCATCACATGCACGGGGTGTGGTGTGGGGGTGCCAGAAGCCTAGGCTGTGCTAAAAAGGTGACACCATGTGTGTGGCAAGAAAGGGTGCGGATTAGATGGGCCATGAAGAGGTGCCATGTGTGTCTGCTGGTGACTTGCATGCAACAGTGGTGTTTGAATGTGCATGCACACAGTCAAGCCCAGTGCTAGCTCTACATGTGTGTATGTTGGACAGCTGTGGACTGTATATGGTAGAGTGGATAGTTCTCTGTCTCTGGCCATGAACACATGAAATGGCTTTTCCAGGAGTAGCACTGGCACCACCATGCCCAAGATCAGATGCGGTGCCAGTAGCTGATGGTGACTGCAAAATGCTGGGGTTGTGTCCACATGGGATTGCCCAGGACCACGTGCCCATGGCCTTCCACATCATGGTGTGGACAGCACTCTTCCTTCTGTAGCATTGTAGGTACTGCCAGTATGGGAGCATGACTGTGCATGGCCATGTGGACTCCCAGCAGATGGAGTTGCTGACCTTTATCCATGTGTCTGATGCCCAATTCCAACCAGATGTTCTAGGACAGACATCGTGTGGTCAAAGACAGACATTGTCTCAGCCCACTGTCTATTCACAACAGCAGGGAACCAATCCAGGGTGTCTCCAATGCGGTGGAGTAAGTCAGTAAGTCACTGATGTCAGATTGTGCTGCATCCATAACTCTAAACATCCATCTGGTGTTGTGTTCAGAACGTGCCCATGCCTCCATGACAGACCGAAACATGTGGCTAGTGACCCGTGATGTGACAACTGCAACAAGTGGTGGATGGACAGCAGCCCTCCTACAAGCACCCATGGTAATCTGCCTGTGTGGGACCTCGCCAGCTCTCTGGCTATGGCCAGTGTCTACACTCACTGAAGCCATGTTGTCACACTGCCCTGTTCAATGTCACCACCCTCTGTCTGTCTACTATCTGTGGTCTCTGTGGACTGGGTATGTGTGGGCATACTGTGTGCGGTGATAATGGGGGAAGAAGAGGGATGTCTACCTTTGGGACAGATTCAGCCACAGACAACCCTGTTTGTGCCTCACTATGGCCACCATCATCATCGGCATCCAATGAGACACTGACATCAGGTTGTGAGGGGGACAGACTCCAACCCCCTCCAGTCACCTGTGAGAATCAAAACCACAGCAGTACATTACTGCCCGCACTATTATGTATTTTAATCCACACATACAGATGAGGATTCACAACTACATTACAGTCCCACATCTTCACTTCTCTGCTCCCATGCACAACAGACAACTCACACCATACACAGACAAGTCAGGCTTGCTATAACATGCATATCAGCTACATCCAGTTAATGTGGCTACTACAATACACCTGTAATGTATGCAATATGACAGTGTATGTGATAGAATGAAGCATAACACCCAGTACACCTATATGAGAATGACATGCTAGTAGTAGTTTCACTTCCTCAGGTATGTACCATGAGTTTGAGCCTTTGCCCCCCCATTAATTATAGCTTTGTCCCGAGTTCTTGCTGTAGGAGGTTGATAGGTATGTTAGAAATAGCTCTCAACCAAACAGGGAAAAATGTCAGCAGACACAGGGACGTAGCCAGAGTTTATCAGGGACATCCAGGGTCAGTTTTACAATGTTAGAACTAATTATGGGAGACATGGACAGAATGAGAGGAGGTGAATTACAGTACATTGTTTGATGTTACAGGGTTGTACATCCTCCCTTAGTGTCACTATGTACTACATGTAATCCACTAGCTTTCCTACAACAGCCGACCATTGTAGGTGGGATTGACAGGGACAGAGCTGAGATGTGATTGAAATCAGGGACAGTTGAGAGGCATGCGTGTAGGTGTAGGACAGTAGAGTATCAATGACATGTCATCACCATAGATCTAAGAAAGGCTTACTGCTGTAATCCCTATTCCCCATACCTCCATCCTCCCATATGCATCCTGTTATATGTAGAAATCTCTATTACATACCTAGTGGAGTGCAGTACACCTTTGTTGAACTTTGCTTCAAGTAATCTTTTGATAATACACTCTGTGTGTGTTAAGTCTCATACAGACCTGTTACCCATAACCAGCTGCTTGCCTTTGTAAGGTACTGCTTATTAGCAGGTAATTGCCCCTGTACCAACTCTGTGGCTCAGAATTGCTAATTGCAGTCAAAACAACTGTATTGCACTACCATTAGTCAATGACATGCCACCACAGTGCAATATATAAGGTCTTCATGTAAGCCTTAGCCCCTGTTTTAATTTTTGAGATGGACATTACTGAGGTGTGGAGACTACAGCATCACAGAGGGGAGGTACAAACACTGTCCACTGTAGAGATTTATGAAGTATGTCCACAGTTTTGCCTCATATGTGTGTTCAGTGTCCCACACCATTGTGGTTATCTGGCAGTGCACTGGCAATCATTGTGGGCTGAGGTCAGTAAGGGAAGACAAACATGTGTGTCACACTGCATACTCACCAGACTATGCATGCCACTGCAATAACTATTATTCTGTTAACTTACTATCTTTGTATGGCAAACTGTTACACATGTCCCTATCTGTGGGCCTTTGACCCAACCCCCATTAAGTATGGCGGTGTCCGGATCCCATGTTCTTGGGGGTCAGGAGGTATGGTAGGTCTGTAGCAGCTACCTTTACATACAGCTGTGTATGCTACAGGCTGAAGCTGCTGTTGTAGTGTACAGCACATACAGGGGAGTGTGCACACTTTGGTGGACAGCAAACTGTATGTGTAACTGTGTCAGCTGTGTCAGACCTGTCATTATGGCAGAGCCAGGGCAAGGCTAATTTCTAAAGTGCAATTGGCGCATGTGCTTAAGGTGCATCTGTTATGCAACAGTGCAACTAACAGAGTAGTAGGTAACTTATAGTTAGGCTATATGGATATGTGCATTATGTCTATGTCTGCAGGTCTTTGTCTTGCAAAACATGTTAGCAGTTAATTGAGTAGCAGTAACCTGTGGGGAGTAAGATTGCATGGCTCAGTCATTACTTGCTGTCTTCACAATAATGTAATTGAAGTACGAAACAACACTGGATTCGAACTCAGGACTGTGTGTGGCAAAATGTACTACATACAGGGATTTAACAAACTGAGCTACTGAGATACTGCAAAAACATGTGTATTTGCAGGATATATGTGCACATATACAGGCTGTGAGAAACATTTCCTCATCCATGAGTATGCGCATGGCTTTATATCATTGTATTTCTGCACAGGATCCCAGTTGTACATGTACTTTGCCATTGCTGCCTTAGCAGGTGTCTTTTCAGAAGTTGCTGATAAAAGGACACATATACCTGCTATCACAGGCCTGACTTACATCATTAGTATGTCTTCATTATTATTTATTAGTGCAGTAGAGTCCAGGGTACACCCTCAGTTTTGACATTAGTTGTTTACAGAATCAGGGCAGCAGAGAATCTTTCTCTGACAAGCCCTTCCAGCACCCCTGAGGGGCTGCCCGACTGTCCGCCTTCGGAGGCAGTCTGGGGAAGGTTGTCTCTGTACCCAGAAGCCTGGCGTCTCATCACTCGAGACAGATGGGTACAGTCTATCATATCCGGAGGTTACAAAATGCCGTTTGTCCACACCCCCTTAAGATCAAACAACCCCATCCCAGATGTTATACCCAGTCTAAGGGAACAAGCAGTACAAGAAATTTCAAGACTGCTAAAAAAACAGGCCATCCAACAAGTCCCAGCAGACCAGCAAGGATCCGGAATTTACTCAAAGTTCTTTTTGGTACCAAAAAAAGACAGGGGACTGGAGACCCATTTTGGATCTCAGCAGACTAAACAAGTCTGTTCAAAGAACGACGTTCCGGATGGTCACGCTTCAGTCCATTCTACCCTTTTTGGGTCAGGACAATTGGATGTGCTCCATAGATCTTCAGGATGCATACTACCACATCAAAATGGACAGGCATTCCAGAAGGTTTCTCTGCTTCTGGCTGGGAGCCAGTCATTACCAGTTCAGAGCCCTGCCCTTTGGTCTCACCACAGCCCCCAGGGTGTTCACCAAATGCATGGCAGTGGTTACCGCTCACCTGAGACGGCAAGGATTCCAGGTGTTTCCATATCTAGACGACTGGCTCCTTTCTGTTACCACCAGACATCAATTGCTGAGAGCCAGGGATTATACCATCCAAACATGCTCCAACCTAGGTATCTCAATAAATTTTGAAAAGTCTGCATTGTCGCGTTGTCAGTTTTTAACCTTTATAAGCGCAAGATTAAATACGAAAGATCTGTCCGCAAGACTTCCAGTAGACAGAATGGCAGACATTCGTCAACATGTACAGGTATTACTAGGATACAGAAAGATTCAGGCCAGATTCATCCTAAAAACCTTGGGTCTCATGGCAGCAGCAATCTTATTAATTCCCCTGGCTCATTTTCACTTGAGGATTCTCCAGTGGATGCTTTTCACCCAATGGTCCTTTCAACAACTTCCTTTGTCTCACAAAATAATAATCACACAGTCATGCAAAGACCAATTGACTTGGTGGATGGTCTCTCAATCAGTACCCCAGGGCAGACCATTTGTCCTTCCTCCTCCAGTTGCCACGGTGACCACGGATGCCTCCCTGATCAGGTGGGGGGGGGGCATTTTCAGGGCAGGACTGTCCAGGGCACCTGGCAACAACACGAGTACCACTTGCTCATAAATGTCTTGGAGATGAAGGCGGTGCTTTTAGTGTTGCAAGCTCTTCAGAACTCTCTACGCACTGGGACCATTGCAATTCAGACAGACAATATGTCTGTAGTGTGGTACACCAACAAGCAGGGCGGAACCAAGTCATATCCCTTATGTCGAGAAGCACTCAGACTATGGCAGTGGGTGATCTCCTCTCAACGGTTTCTGACAGCAACGCACATCCCTGGGAAGTCCAACATCATAGCGGACAGGCTAAGCAGAGCTATTATCATGCCTCACGAGTGGTCTCTCAACCAGACGGTAGCGGACAAAATCTTCCGCAAATGGGGTCAGCCTTGCTGCGACCTTTTTGCAACTCCTCTCAACAGCAAGTGCAACAGTTTCTTCACTCTCTTCCCTCTTCCCAGACACTCCCCCAGAGACGCTCTAGTTCACGATTGGCCTCAGGGACTACTGTATGCATTCCCACCCTTTCCACTAATTCCCAAACTAATTCAGAAAGCTACCATGCTGGGTTGCAGGATGATCCTCATTGCCCCCTACTGGCCTCGACAAATCTGGTTCCCTTTCCTCCATCGTCACCTTCTAGAGCAGCCTTGGAATCTGGACCCAGTTCTGGACCTCCTGATCCATCACTCAGGCAGGCTGCATACATCTCTTCAGTCTCTCAACCTCACTGCTTGGTTGCTCCACTTCCAACCTTAGCCAGGCTTCCCAGTATTTCCAATTCAGTGCGTGAGATTATCCTTTCTTCGCACAAACCTACAACCAGGAAGACTTATGCTAGTAAGTAGAAACGTTTCTCTTTCTGGGCAGAGGCTAGAAATATAGATCCCTTCACGGCCCCTGTCCATAACGTTCTGGACTTTTTAGCAGAAGTTTTTCAAACAGGCTTCTCTTCAGCCACCATTAGAGTTCAATTAGCGGCAATCTCTAATTTCCATACGGGCCTGTCAGAAACCAGCATCATGTCCCATAAGCTTTGCAAAGCCTTTCTGAAAGGAACAATCTTGCTCAGGCCTCCAGTGAGAGATCCCCCACCTCCGTGGGACTTAAATTTGATCCTAGCTTCCTTGATACTGTCTCCCTTTGAACCAGCAGCTTCCTGTTCCTTGAAATTGCTTACTTGGAAAACCCTTTTTTTGGTGGCCATTACTTCAGCGAGGAGAGTTTCTGAACTTCAAGCCTTTTGTGTTTGTCCTCCTTACCTAGTTTTCCATAAGGATAGAGTTTCACTCAGGACTAATCCTTCGTTCCTTCCTAAAGTCCCCTCCGAAAATAATTTGAAACAATCCATCAATCTGCCAGTGCTTTTTCCAAATTATTCCAACAAAGCTGAATGCAAATTACACCAGTTGGACGTTCATAGGCAATTACGTTTCTATTTGCATAGGACTGAGCAAATAAGGAAATCAGACCAACTCTTCCTATCCTATGCGGAGGGTAAGCAGGGTCGACCAGTTTCTAAAGTAACCTTATCCAGGTGGTTGTCCTCTATTATTACCCTTGTTTATCAGTTGAGGAATAAAGAACTCCCTGCTAAACCTAAAGGCCACTCTACTAGGACTTTACCTACATCGATAGCTTTTCAAACAAGACTACCTATGGAAGCCATTTGTGCGGCGGCCACATGGGCCACCCCTCATACCTTCATTTCACATTATAAATTGGATCTGGCCTCTAGGAGCAGAGCTGATTTATTAATATGTTATTTTGTTGGATTTTAATGGTGTTTTTCATATGCTTTTTCATATGCTTTCTTTCATATGTTGCTTCATATGCTTTTTATACATATACACGTCTTTGGGACTGGCTATGTACAAAAAAATTTTTTAGGAGTACCTATCATGTGATTTTTATTAGCCTTTTTATTGGCCCTTGTTAAATGAAAATGGTATTTAAAGGGATTTTGAATGCTTCGTAACTGTTTTAAAATCTGAAGAAGCATCCTTAGAGACGCGAAAGCGCTTACTTTTTATTGGAATAAAGAAGTAAATTTTTCTGCTGTCTTTAGAGGTTTGCTTCGATTGTCGTGGAGTACCTACCATTTCTTTTTAAGTTTATTCATATAGCGTTTTGTTTGGAGGTACCTTACCCCTGCAGTGTTTTCTCTTTTATATTTGGAACTTATTTATCTACATCAGGGGACACGACAGAAGAAACCCGACTGAATTCAAATGGAACTGCTGGTATTAATGTTTAAACTAAAGATTTCAAACAACTTTTGCTAACTGAAGGCAATCCATTATTACAGCTATCTTATGCTGATTTGGCAAGGACAACAATGAAACATAAAGGTCAGACAATTGAAGTTAATGCTTTACAGATAATGAGAAAATTAGAGGACATTCTGGTTAAAGGTAAGAATGTCCAATGGCAGAAGAAGCACATGGAAGCCTGTATTTCTTTTAAAATAGTTCTGAGAGGCCTTCATATCCTAAAGATGCCAACATTTGGCTCTACATATCCACAGCTGCTCTCCAAGTGGCAGCAACTGAATTTGGAGACAAGTAACAGTTATATGAAGCTTTTAATTGAACAATATAATGCTATTGAGGAAGAGCTTATTAAAGAAGCTCAGAATTTAGAACAACAGCTAACTCAAATGCTGACATATACTCAGAGAGAAGAATTTTTCACAGAGTTAGCGACTTCTGTATCACTTATGGACAATAGGCTATTGCAAGCAAAAAAGAAAAAATTAGAAAGAGAGTGTCTTGATTTTCCAAGGGGGAACGTTTTTTCCTGGCCGTGGGAATCCACTCGACCCAGAGATATGGTTACACAATGTAGCACTTCACAGATACCTATGAAGCGTTCCAGTTCTAATATTCCCACCACTTCCGAGGAGATGACATCATTTCCGCCCAGAGGAGCAGATAACCGGCGATATGAAGAGGCGCGTTTACCAATGGATACAGGAATTAGCTTAAATGCGATACAAGAACCAGTCGTAAGAAGGAAAACCCACTCAACAGTAGAGCATACATCTCAGCAAGTAAATGAGATTGATACTGAGCTCCATTTTCCGTTGCCATTCCGTGCAGCCAGTCGATAGTCATGGAGTCCACAATTCAAAGGAAGGAAAAGGAAGACATCAGACGAACAGTTCAAGTTCCAGAGAAAGGTGCTGAAACCCACACAGAGGACTTGATAGTGAATTTATCACAGTATGTATTAAGTTTATCTGAGATGTCTGTTTTAAATAAGAGACTTTCATTTATTCCCTCACAATGTGTAGATGTAAGTGATTTAGTAATAGACATAAAATGTTTTACTAGAAATGTAGCACTAGGAATGCAGTATGGAATTGATTCAATAGATGTTGACCATGCATTTAATTTTAGAAAACCTACAGCATTTACACCTAGCTTACATCCACTTTGGAGAGTTTTTGAAAGAGCATGCATGAATGATTTTTTTACACTCTTTCAAGAAAGGAAAAATAGTTTGAAACCTGAGTTTTTTAATTTAAATACAGATGAAAGACTGGCACTAAGCAAGTTACAACATAATGATGCGATAGTCATACGACCTGCTGATAAAGGAGGAGCAATTGTATTATTAGATTGTGAATATTACAGAACTAGTATTAGTACTATGTTAGCAGATCAAACAACATATAGAAGCTTAAAGACAACTGAACTTAATAAGATTATCAAAGATGTGCATACAGATCTCTATGATATGTTAATGTGTGGTGTCATTGACAGTAATTTGTATAAATATTTCCTGATAGAGAAATCTCTTGTCCCTACCTTTAGGGGTCTTCCAAAATACATAAAATGTTAGACAATCCACCCATTAGACCAATAGTTTCAGGAAAAGTTTGGTTGACAGCGAGTATATCCATTTATTTAGAGAAACAGCTAAGGCCAATAGTAGATTCAACTTCTTCGATTCTAAGAGACACACGACAGATCTTAGAGACTTTAGCACCCTATAACACAAATGGTGGTTTGAATGATTCATACTATTTGGTAACCCTAGATGTTAAATCGTTGTTTACCAGTATACCTAATGACATCGGTATAAATTTTCTAAGATTATATTTAATTCAGAAAGGACTGATGAACAGTCAGATTATTAGAATTACTATGTTGATGGATTTGGTCCTTAATAATAATGTTTTTACTTTTGATGGAAATTATTTTCTACAAGTTACAGGAGTAGCAATGGGTACACCATGTGCCAGCTCCTATGCCAACTTGGTGTTGGCATATTGGGAGTATACCTATGTTCTTGAACATGCATTATACTCAAAATACATAAAATATTACAAGAGATTTGTAGATGACGTTTTTGTTGTTTGGGGAGGTGACCTAGATATTCTGGATGATTTTATCACTTATATAAATGGAACTACTACCTTTCTTACATTAACAAGTGAGAAATCCCAGAATAGGATAGAATTCCTAGATGTATTACTTAAGAAAGAACATGGAATTATAAGCACAGAAGTTTATAGAAAACCTTGTAGAAGGAATGCCCTTTCACATCGAAATAGCATGCATACACCACATGTACATAGAAATGTAGTGAAAAATCAAGCAATGAGATATTCTTGATTAACAAGTGATGATGTAGTCTACAGTGAAACTATCAATGACATACAGAGAGATTTTACAGAGAGGGGCTATCACAAAAAAAGAACTTAGATTTTTACATGAAGTTGAACGTGAAAAAGGAGGACAACCATATATTAGAAGGAATAATTGTTCTCAGGCAACACAAAGGAATGATAATCATAGAGTTAAGAGGTTAGTTATTCCCTATACAAACAATAATAATACTATGACAGAGATAATTAAGAGAAATTGGGGAATACTGTTATTAGAGGAAGAAATAAAAGGTTTAGTAGGCACACATCTGAATTTTAGTTACAGAAATACAAAATCACTAAAAAGGATGCTATGCTATGAACACAATGTTAAGAAGGGACTACTTTCCTCCAGGAAAGGGACTTTTGCTTGTCATAATTGCAATCAGTGCAACTTCATTTTGAACAAAAATTTTTTTGAACATCCAGATACACACATTAAATATGAATTTAATCATTATGCTGACTGCAGATCCAGGAATGTGGTATATTTAGCCATATGCCAGAAATGCAGTAGTTTCTATGTTGGAAAGACTAACAGGACACTCAGAGATAGAATAAGAGAGCATGTTTATGCCATCAGTAGGAAGAATGAATGCAACGCTATAGCTAAGCATGTCCTACAAAATGATACAACACATAATTTCAAGTTTCTGGTATTAGAATTTATATATGCCACAGAAATATTAGGTAACATTAGTAACTATACAGAAAAAGAGGAAGGGAAGTGGATAATCAGGTTACAGGCTGACAGAGGACATGGCTTGAATGACAGGGTTTTATTGAAGCCTTTTTTTGCTTGATCGACCTTTGAAGCACTAACTTTCAGTGGTATAACTGCCTTTTTTAGAAGTAAGTGAATCCATCTTCTTCAGGGGTATACTAATATAAACTATCCATGAAATATATGATGTATAACATCTTGTCAAGTTATTGATGTTTTTATGCCATTAATTACAAGTTTTAGGAGTTGGACTGCGGTGGTGATGCTGCGGTAGCATTGTTGCCTCACAGTTAGACGTTGCCTGTTGGATCCTCAGTTAGAGCATCTTCTGTGTGGCGACATGCGTGAACGGTCCTTCCTTCGTGGAAGGTTGTGCATTAGGCCTGGCAAGCCAACACGTAAAACCCTACTGCCAATCATTAGTGGACCGGAGTTCCGCTGTGGCGACCCCTAACCGGGAAAAGTCGAAAGACACAAACAAACAAATTACAAGTTTTAGGAGTTATGTCTATATATATATATATATATATATATATATATATATATATATATATATATATATATATATATATATATATATATATATATATATATATATATATATATATATATATATATATATATATATATATATACACACACACACACACACATATATATATATATATATATATATATATATATATATATATATATATATATATATGTTATTTTGTTGTTTTTTAATGGTGTTTTTCATATGCTTTTTTTCATATGTTACTTCATATGCTTTTTATACATATACACATGTCTTTGGGACTAGCTATGTACAAAAAATTTTTTAGGAGTACCTATCATGTGATTTTTATTAGCCTTTTTATTGGCCCTTGTTAAATGAAAATGGTATTTAAAGGGATTTTGAATGTTTTGTAACTGTTTTAAAGTCTGAAGAAGCGTCCTTGGAGACGTGAAAGCGCTTACTTTTTATTGGAATAAAGAAGTATATTTTTCAGCTGTCTTTATCGGTTTGCTTCGATTGTCGTGGAGTACCTACCATTTCTTTTTAAGTTTCTTCATATAGCGTTTTGTTTGGAGGTACCTTACCCCTGCAGTGTTTTCTCTTTTATATTTGGTATGGTATACTAACAGACAAGGGGGAACCAAATCCTACCCCCTTTGCTGGGAAGCTCTTAGAGTGTGGCAATGGGTGATATCTTCCAACCACTTTCTTGTGGCAAAACTTATCCCAGGAAGATCCACCATGATAGCAGACAAGCTGAGCAAACACATTCTACAGCCTCATGAGTGGTCTGTCAATCCCAAAGTGGCAAAAGAAATCTTTCGCCAATGGGGGCAGCCTTGCTGCAACCTCTTTGCCTACCCAATGAACAAGAAGTGCATCAGCTACTTTGCCCTTATCCCCCCTCACAGGGAGTCCCCGAGAGATGCTCTCCTTCTCAATTGACCCTCAGGTCTTCTTTATGCCTTTCCCCCATTTCCTCTCATATCCCTCTTCCTAAAGAAAGTCCAAAGGCTGCGAAGCAAGGTGATTCTCATTGCTCCCTTCTGGCCCAGGCAAATTTGGTTTTCCTTTCTATGGCATTACTTGATTAACCAGCCGTGGATTCTGGTCCCAGTTCCAGACCTGCTGTCTCACCCGCAGGGATTGGTGCACCCAAATCTGCTCTCTCTCAAGCTCACAGCTTTGTTCCTCCAATTCCGTTAATTGTCAGGCAGTATAAAATAACTTCCCCAGTACAAAAGTTTCTTCTGGCCTCCCATAGGCCTTGCATCAGGAGACTCTACTCCAGTAAGTGGAATAGATTTTTGTTTTGGGCCTCTGAAAACAATTTACATCCATTTTCATCATCTTTTGAAAAAGGTTTGCAATTTTTAGCCGGCCTGTTTGACAAAGGAGCTTCAGCTTCCACTATTAAAGTCCACTTAGCAGCCATTTCCAATTTTCACAATGGCTTTGATGATCATCCTCTAATTTCCCATCACCTGTGCAAAGTTTTTTCAAAGGTGCTTTACGACTAAAACCCCTGTTCAAAGATCCCATAGCTCCGTGGGATCTCACCTTGATTTTGCAATCTTTAGTACTACCTCCCTTTGAACCAGCAGCTACTTGCCATCTTAAATCCCTTTCCTGGAAAACTTTTTCTAGCAGCCATCACTTCTGCCAGAAGAGTCTCTGAGATCCAGGCATTATGTGCAAAGCCTCCCTATATCATCCTTCATAAAGACAGGGTGTTACTGAGAACTAACTCTTCTTTCCTTCCTAAGGTGTTCTCTCAATCCAATATTAATCAAACTATTGAATTGCTATTTTTCTTTCCCACGTTTTCCAACAAAGGTGAATATTGCTTACACTTACTGGACATACATAGGCAATTGTGTTTTTACCTGAACAGGACTAAGGTATCTAGGAAATCAGATCAAGTGTTCATTTCTTTTTCTGGTCCAACGGTTGGACAAGCTCTATCAAAAGTGACCTTATCAAATGGCTGAGAGATTGTGTTACCTTTATTTATGCACATACCAACCATAAGTTACCTGTGCCTGTTAAAGCGCATTCAACCAGATCAGTTGCCACATCAGCAGTTTTTCATTCAAAAGCTTCTATGGATGAAATTTCTGCAGCTGCAACTTGGGCTATGCCTCATACCTTTATTACTCATTACAATGTGGATATGGTCTTCGGGGAAGAGCATCCTTTGACTCTATGGTTCTCAGGAATATCCTTCCATAAGGTCACCCAGAAACTAAAGTAGCTGGGGACTCTGTCCCATTCATCATGAATGAACGAAGATTAACAACATCAGGTAAAGAAGTTATGTACTCACTATAATGTTCCATCTTTGTTGCTGATTTTCATTCATTCTTGACATCCGACCCACCTTCCCACTCCTGCAGATTTCCTGGGGGATCGAACCCTTGTCCTGGGTTGTCATAGGGTTTTTACCTTGGACATTGCATCTGCTTGCAATTACTGTATATACTCTTGCTATTATCTACAAACTTGATCTGAGGTAATGAAGAAAGGGGCATTGTGGATAGAGTCTTGGCTCAAGAGTATTTTGGCTGGCACGAGCTGTATAATGGCTGAGCCAGTTCTGGGGATCGGAACCGAGTCCCATTTGTCAAGAATGAATGAAGACTGACAATGCAGATGGAACGTTATTGTGGGTACATAACTTCTTTATATATATATATATATATATATATATATATATATATATATATATATATATATGTTTACTATCAATATTGTGAAAGGCAAAACATTTGCCATTCACAATACCGGAATAAACCACCGAACCTGGAATCTTGACTCCTACACATTGTCGACCCAAATGATCGACACATTTGAGTCGACATTGTCACCGAAAATATCACCTGATATCCGGATAGGAGCTGTTGTAAATCAAACTCCTATAAGACATATCACGTTTTTTTCCCCCCTGCACCCCCCCTGTGGGGAGCTACTCACCCCACACCCCCTGCTAATAATATATTCCAACTCCAAGATCGCACTACATTGGGGATATGGATGAATTTCCAATCCTCACTGTACCATGATCTCCATACAGTTTGTCAAACACACTTATGTGAATACACTACTGCATTCGCATAACTGTGTTTGACAAACCCATACATGGGACATTGTGCAAATGACAATCTGATTTTCGGCAACATACGTGCCGAGATCTTGTTATTTGCACAATTGATAGCAAACCATCTATATCTATTAATATATATATATATATATATATATATATATATATATATACACATATATATATTTTACCATTAAAATTTCGCCTATGAAGTATTCGAACAACAGATGTTCGAATACTTCATATTTCTGCAGGTTATGTCAGCGAATGGTATAATTCCGAATGGACTGTGCATTCGCAATTATAACATTCGCTCATGTAAAGGGATCACGATACAGTGCGGTTAGGGAAATACATCCCTTTCATCACTGTAGTGCGATCTTGGAGTTGGAATATTAAGTTGGGGGGGTGTGGGGGGTGCAAGCCCCCCTGCATAAATGTGATTTTAGGCTAGCTAGTTAGAGAGTTAAGGGAAGGGTGGGATTCCTGTTAAGTGTCGAAAATGTTGTGAGCAACTTTTTCGACATTAACAGCTGTTTTCCGACATTAGGAACGTTCAGAATTGTGTACTTTCGGCAAAACACTTTGCTAATAAGTGCACTTTTTTTATTTTCAAAATTATGATAGTAAACCTATATACATACATATATATATATATATATATATATATATATATATATATATATATATATATATATATATATATATATATATACACATACATACACAAAATGGGATTTGATGAAACACTGAAAAGAAAAAAAACCCAAAACAGTGAAAAGTTTTGTCAGACTCACTGAAATCCTTAATCAATGTGAAAAACATCAGGAACACTGTTGCACTCTTGGACCTACTGTTACTTGTATATACCAACACACACAGTGGGGGAAAAGGAGAAATTCCTTTGCCTTACTTAGAGCCAATCATGGCAAAACCACAGACCGTATCCTTATAATTATTTTAAGAGAATGGACCACATCATTCAATTAGACTAATGAAACACATCAACATTTAATGAGCTGGATGCTTTACAGCACTCAAGCCAAATACTTTGTGATCTAATGCTGCAAAGAAAATTTTGACTTAAGTAGGGTTGTTGAATTCTGTAGCATTTTATATATCTATATATATATATATATATATATATATATATATGTGTGTGCATATGTATATATAGATATGCAAAGATACGTGCGAGCACACACACACACACACACACACACACACACACACACACACACACACACACACACACACACACACAAATGTTAAGAAGTTACCATAACACTAGGTGTGAAGCAGCCACATATACATTTGTATGGACGCAAAGTGAAGGTCCTGTCACTGCATTATAAATGAAGTTAACGTGACTATTTTAACTAGATGGTACATTTATTTTTTTAATATCTTTATTAAAATATCACTTAAGGCATAGGCATACATGCATCAACAGAAAAGAAAACAAGCCATATTAACATGTTTTCCATTTATAAACATTATACATGTTTTTTTTCTTTATTACAACTGTCTTTCATTCCAGCATTACATAAATCACTCACTTCTTGCACTCCCTCAATCCTCACTCATCCTCCTGAATATTTATTTATTATTTTATTCAATTATTTATTTTACATTCTATATGTATTGTTTTCACAAATTCCATTTATTTCTATATAATGTTTCTCCTTCCATTTTCTAAAGATGACTTTTCCATTTATTTTATCTCTTTTGCAATATTCAGTACTTCAGTTACATGTGGTTTAGATTTTGATTTCCATTTTTTAGTAATTTCTTTTTTGGCAGCCAACAGAATTAAACTTAAGGCCTTAGTATATCTAGGCAATTCAGATCCTGTGTCCTAGTTTAAAAGAATAATTTCCTTAGTTGCAGCCACTTGTTTCCCCCAATATTTCTGACAGAATATTCTGCAAAGATTCTTTTTTAAATCTGCCAACACATTGCACTCCCAAAAAACATATTCCCAGTTAACCTTTTCTTTCCCATCACACTTCCAACGTTTGCTGTCTACCTGATGTATACTTCTTTGAAGTCTGCTTGGGGTATAAAATACCTCTTCAAACACTTTCAAGAAAAAAATCCTACACCTTCTGGACTTTGTTGCATACTTGGGAGTCATGCATATCTCTTCCTCTTGTTCCCTTGTAAATTGCTTTTCCTGTCTCTCTTCTCTTTCACTTTGGACTTTTCTATCCCTTTCTCCTTGCCTGTACTCTGATATCAATCCCTAATATGGAATCTAGTATCTGACCTGCAGTCCAAACCTTCCTTGGCCTTGTCCCACTCCATTACCTTTCCCTCTCTAGTTATTTGCTCCTAAAACCTTGGTTCTTTTGCAATTTTCTCCAGTAAATTCCATCACCATCTTCCCTGTTTTCTGTACCCCTACTTGTAGTCATCCCTATTAACATAACCTCCTTCTCCTTTCACGTATTGTCTTAGCTCTTAGAATACTTTATGCAACTCTCTGTATTCTGTATAGTGGTTATTATTCTGCTTAAGGATCTCTATCCAAAATTCCACTCTGTCCTAATTTCATGAACTGATATTAATCTGAAGGCTCAAGGCCTTGCAGCTCACATCACACAAATATCTCCTGTGGCTGTCTAAAGCACATGGCCATCTGTCTTCTGCTTCACGCCACTACACAAAGTCTGGAAGTGTAAAACCGGGGACTTCACTGCCTCATTAAATTTGAGATGTGAGTTTTATTTTCAAGATAGACAAATATATGCTGCAAAATGTGTATTAATGCTCCATATAATATTTATTTCTCATTATCAATTATAGAGAAAATATAATTAGATTTCTGAGCTTAGTATTTCCCCATACCTAGCATTTGAGCCATAGTTTCATGTACCTATCCTGAAAAACACTCAGAACTTTAGACCAATGACACACCATTACCTAAACACAACTCAACCACTTTTTCCTGCTTTGGTTCTGTGCCTTAATCCCCCCACCCCCACCCCCAGCCTATATATACACTAATGATGTCAAACAGAAAATTAGGCTTGTGCCATGACATGGGAGGAATAGATGTATATGATTTATACCATACTGGCTATAGTACAGTCTGCATAATTCTATCTTTGCTTGTTTGTCCTATATACTATGTCACTTTATACTGTTTGACTAGACCAGCAAAAAAATCTATATGTATACAAAATAACAATCATACAGGACTCAAAGAAGTGTTATGATCCAGACATGGGACTGTGAGGCAGCTGTTGTGAGGGATTTGGTGCTACTGAATGGTGGGATGCAGTGGTGGTGGCCAAATTGTATTTGTGGAACAAATTTTCATACAAAATTTTGTTAGAATGCTAACATTTTATTTTCCTGCCAACAGTATTATAAAATGAACCATAACTACATCATTATAAAAATGTCTGCAGCAAATCTAAATGCACAATAATATGTTGCACTGAATGCATTGATGTTGTGTAGTCCAATCTCACCTTCATTTTTACATATGGGTTTGGGGCCAATCCTCGGCTCCGAGTCGGTCGATTTACAAACTCAAACACTTCTGGTTGGCTCGTGGCTAAGCAGGTATCCCATAGTGCACCAGTACAAACCCCAAATCTTGTTTGCTGCATCGACGAGTAGGGTTGTGCTTCTCTTGGCTCTGGCTAAGTGTCAAAATTTTTCTATTTAAATTTTGCATTAAAGTTAATATTGTGTTGTAGGGTGCTATTATCCTAGGCAGTGGCATTGTTTGCCCTTTTTGGTGCATTCTTAGCTTAAACATTTTAGTCTGGTATCCTTGTGTGCCAGTTTAGAGTTCCTTGTAGGGGCCGTTGCGCTTTTTTCTTTATCAGGTAGATTGTTAGTTTGTGGCGGTTTTCCACTGTTAGTTAACAGGGGCTCCTGCTATTCTGTTGTTTTTTCTAGACTGTTATTGGCAGCTTAGTTTCCTTAAACTGAGCTTGTATTTTTGGTGAGGATCCGCTGGTTATTCACTAAGGGTTGGAGCTCCTCCCTTAGTACGTTAGTTATTTTCTTCTAATTGTTACCACATAGAGTTATATACAGTTTTCTGTGTGTGTGAGTTTTCTGGTCTGTTTAAATTAGAAGACCTAGCTTTCTGTTCCACCAGGCTAGGCCCGTTTAAGTTAGATGACCTAGTGCTCATGGTACTTCCTTCTGTAGGGCTAGGCCCGTTTTAGTTAGAGGACCTAGTCCTCTCCCCTTCTTCTTCTTATTCTTCCTTTCCTGTATGTTGTCTGTGTGTGAAATGTCTAAAATAGAGTAAGGAGGACAAACCTTCGGGTTTTAAGAAGTGCATGAAATGCTCCCAAAAGATGTCTTTAATGGATGGCCACAGTAGCTGTGTCTACTGTTTAAGGGCCATCCACCTGCAAGAATCATGCTTGTTCTGCTGTACTTTCTCTCCTAGAGTGTTACAGGAGAGAAAGAACAAGCATATACTCAAGGGTCTACTAAAACCATCTTTTGAGGAAGTTCTATCCAGTTCTTCGGCTTCCTCCAAGTCTGGCAAATCTAAGTCTTCAAAAAGGCCTTCTCTGGCACCGGCTGGTGTCTCGGAGCCGCCTTCTAAACAGTCAAAATCTGCCTCCTCGACTCCACTGCCTTTGGAGCTGAAGGAGAGCACCATTGTGGTGTCAGAGTCGTTTCCAAGTGTTTTGGAGCCGACCTCTGAACCGATTGAATCAGCAATTGAAACTGCTACTCGGAGCTGGTTTGTCCATTCCCTACCGGTTTCCATGTTACTGAAGTCTCCAGTGCCCCCTAGGTCAAGATCCCCTACTATGTCTTCCAGGTCTTCCAGGAGCCTTTCGGAAGAAGATGTGGAAAGGGTAGTGTTGAAACTCCTGAAGTTGTCTGCCTTACCAAAATTATTGTTGGCTCCGACCCAGTCGTCTCCGGAGCCACTTGATCCAGCTTTGCCCTTGTCTGCTATTCCTCCTCTGAGCCATGTTGGCCCTTCGGAGCCAGAGTGCTTGGTGCCACCGGAGATACTATCGGTTCCAGCTCCCTTTGTCACTGCTTTGGAGCTGGGTTCGGCTCCGACATGCTCGGTGCCGACCATGGTGTCCAGGAGCTGAAACTCTCCTCTCGGTGCCGACAGAGAGGGTTGTAATCGATCTTCTTCAGTTCCGATCCTTCCTTTCAGTGCATCGGCCAGGGTGAGCTCAGACCCTGCATCTATCTCGGAGCTGATGGCTCTGGCTCCGACATCAACCTTTGTGTCTTCGGAGTGGGGGAGGTCTTTGGAGCCAGAGAGGTCAGCATTTGAGATGATGAGGAGCGTGCTGTCTCATTCTCCAGCCCCTACCAGTGGTAACAGCACTCTTCCCCTGAGAGCACCCACTTTGGTCTCAGCCCCTACTCTGTCTGGAGTGAGCAGAGACCCTCAGCCTCAGGAGCCATTGGCTGGTGGCCCCCACTCTTCTGAGGCCTCCCCGGAATGTCCCTTTGAGGAGCCTCCCCGGAAGACGCTATGTAAGAGGGAGCATGATGACTCCCAGGATGAGTCCCTGACATCAGATACTGACCTGGAGGAGTTGGAAGGGTCCCCCCAAGTCGTCCTCTGATGATGTTTCCTTCGTGGACATCTTGGAGATTCTTAAGCAGAGGTGTGACTGGCCCACTGTCAACCCTTCTGATGAGGAGTCGGTGTACCTGAAGGCTTTCGGATCTCAACCTTCTGCCTCATGGGTGTCTCCACCTTTTAATGAACTGATGGATCTAGTTTATTTATTTATTATTTATTTTATTTTACATTTATTGACCAGGCTAGTCTAACTGGATATACGTCCATTTTCAGTAGAGGCCCAGGGAGAAAAGCTCCAAGCATCAGAAGTGACAAAGAATACAATATATAGTAATAGTTAAGTGAATTACAGTACATTGGCTACATTGGTCAGAACAAAATTGTACAGAGTCATTTAGTAGGTTTAAGCTAAGATCAAATACAGAGAGCAAAAACATAATTTTTTTTTCCAGTACTATGAAGGAAATTATTAATTACAGATAGGCGACGTAGAACAGTAGAGTAGAAAAGTATAGAGAGAGCAAGAAGGGGAATGAGATATCAATCAGGGTTAGAGCAGGGACAAAGCCAGTGAGTTTTAAGATATTCTTTAAGATGTTTTTTAAAAAGAAGAGTGGAAGCAAGGGTGGAAAGTTCAGTAGGAAACTGGCTCCAGTTTTTACCTACTGTGTTGGTGAAAAGTGAGTCCCCAGCTTTGTTTTTTGATTTAATAGTGGAAACTAGAAGCTTATTAGCTGAGCGTAGTGTTGCAAGAGTTTTGTAGGGTGTAATCAGATTAGTGAGGATAGGGGTATTATTAGGGTGGTAAAGGATATTTTGGGTGTTAACAAGTTGTTGACAAAGTAGTTGGTTCTGCAGTTCTAGCCATCCCAGTTGTTTGAGGGTGAGACAGTGGTGAGTTCTAAAGGGGGTGCCAGTGGCAAATCTGGCTATGTTATTGTAACTGGTGGAAAGTTTGGTGAGGTTGTTTTTAGATAGATTGGTATATATTGCAGAAGCATAGAACAGGGTAGAGATAAGGTGGGTCTGGGCAATAGTCATTCTGGCTGAAGGGGAAAGGAAGGGTTTGATTCTGTAAAGGGTGCCTAGTTTTTTGTTGACAGACTTTATTGTAGAATTAATGTGGTCATCATAGCTAAGGTTGTTATCAGTTGTTACTCCCAGTAGACGGGTTGTAGTGTCTGGGGATATGTTAGTTGCACTGTTAGAGGTTATTGTGAAGTGCAGTTGAGGTGACTTATGAGTAGGAGCAAAGAGCAATAATTTTGTGTTTTTGGGGTTCAGGAGGAGGCAGTGTTGCATGAACCAATTTTCAACACTGTTAAATACTGTTTGGGTGAGGGACTGGAGAGATGTTATGGACTTGGCTGAACAAATTAAAGTAGAGTCATCTGCATATTGTATGCAGGTGGCTTGAGGAATTTTGGTATGTAGATCATTAATAAATAATGATAAGAGTAGAGGTCCTAAAATAGAGCCTTGGGGTACTCCAATGTTCACAGGGAGGGATGTAGAAAGATTATTATCCCAAAGTACTGCTTGCTGTCTCCAGATAGGATTTAAATCATTGTAATGCTTGTGGATCAAGTGATTTGGCTTTTAGTATGTCTATAAGCATATTATGGTTCACCATATCAAAGGCTTTTGAAAGGTCAATAAATAGTGCAGAGGAAGAAGTGTTATTGTTACGATTTTTGTTTATGGAGTCAGAAAAGGATAGCAGGGCAGTTGTTGTGCTATGGAATGGCCTAAAGCCATGTTGGCAATTGGCAAGTAGATTATTTTGAAGAAGTTGGTCAAGTAGTTGTCTGTGTATGCATTTTCCCATTACCTTAGCTATTGGAGAGACTAAGGCAATAGGCCGAAAGTTGGAGAGCTCAGTAGATGACCCACCTTTATGTAGAGGGATGATGTGGGATACTTTCCATATGGAAGAGATTTTGCTTTATAAAATTGTTCTATTTATAAGGATGGAGATGGGATAGGCAATGGCTTTTGCTGCAATTTGCAGGTATTCAGCTGGAAGACAGTCAGCAGAAGGGGTGCATGGTTTTAGTTTTTGAAGGAGGTCGCAAATGGGGGATGTAGGTACAGGTTGTATTTGAAAGGTTGGAGATGGAGTCTTAGTGGTATTTAATGGGGAAGTGGTAATAGGTGGTAAAGTATTGGCTAGGGTTTGAATGGCTTCAGTAAAGTAGTTATTAAAGGCATCAGGAATCTGGTTAGCGTTATTATGGTTGAATCCTGAAGGGGTGGGAGTTTTAGAGTGCCCTGGCTGAAGAAGTTTGTTTATGCCTGATCAGAATTTTTGTGGTTTTTGTTGAAGGGTTTGTTGGAGGTGAAGGCAATAGTCTTTTTTGTCTCTGAGAATATCTTTCTTGGTGGTATTTCTTAACTGTTTAAAGTAATGGTGATCTGATGGACATTTGGAGACTCTCCATTTGGCCCAAATTTTATTTCTGAGGAGGATCTTTTGCCTAGTTTGTTTTGTGATCTGGGGGGCAATTTTGTTCCTTATTTGGGAAGAGTGATAGGGGGTGTGGTAATCTAGGATTTGAAGGAATCTAGTGTTAAAGTAGGTCATTGCTTCATCAAGTTGAAGATGAGACATTGGTGACCAGTCACATGCTTTCAGTTCATTTAGGAAGCTCTCTGGATTAAAAAAAAATTTGGAATGGGAGGTTTTAAAATTATTAGTAGATGGGCTATGGATTCTTTGTTTAATAATGTAGGTTAGCATGTGGTCACTGATATGGTCAGGAAGGGTTCCTGGTTTATAAGTTTCAAGATGGCTGTTGGTAAGTATCCAGTCTAGGGTGGTTTCCTTACTGCTTGGCTTATGGATTCTAGTAGGAGTGGTTATAATTTGTGAGAATCAGTAAAGACTTATGTGATTGGTAGGATTAGGGGAACTGCAGGTAGCCCAGTCTATATTAAAGACACCTAATACAATGGTTTCCTGAGGTAGAAGGGTGGAGAGGTAACTAAGTAAGTTTTCAAGAGTATTGATATTATTTCCAGGGAGGAGATATGTGCAAATTAGATAGATTTGGAGTTGTTGATTTGAAGTTTGGCAGTAAGGGTTTCTGAATTGGTATCCGGTGGTAGGAGCACATTGAAGGGTGAAACCTGGAGTTCAGATTTATGCAAAATGGCTACACCTCCACCCTTTTTGGTTTTACGGTCACATCTCAGGATATTATATCCAGGAGGGGTAATCTCCTGGTCCAGAGTTGAGGGCTTTAGCCATGTCTATGTAATACAGAGAATATCAAATGAGTGCACATCTAAGAGTGCATGTAGGTGGGTAATTTTATTGTTAATGCTACGGATGTTAAGGTGAGCTATCAGGAGGGAGTTAGACAGTCTATTTAAGGTAGTGATAGCAGGAGATGTTAGGTTGTGTAGGTTATTGGGAATATCAGTATTGGGGCCAGGGTTTGGATGAATATCACCATCTAATAGGGGGTGTTGTTGAGGTTATTGTACAAACTTAAGGATTTTGTAGTAATTGTTTGAGGATTTTTTGATAAGGAAGTAAGTAACATGGGTAGCTATATGGTATTTTGGTAATATATAGATAGAGGTGGAGGTTATGTCATTGTGGTTGAGGGAGTTTATGCAAGAAATTGGTAGAGTTTGCTGGTAGGGGTGGTGTTGTTTAGGAAGAGAAAAATGTTCAAAGAAAGTTAGTGTGTATTGTATTGTAAGAGAAGCAAGAGCTGTAGTTAAGAGTAGTAGGTTTGTGAATATAGACTTGTGTGTTGGGGCCATTAGGATATGCAGATAAGGAGTTGGAGTATATTGAGGGAAGGAGTGTAGTAAGTAAAACTAAAGGTGGGAGAAGGAGAGAGTGCTTTAAGAGGTTGAGTAGGTTGAGGGAAGAAGTGTACAATTAAGTAAAATAAAGGTGGTTGTAAGAGAGAAGCTGTAAAATATAAGCAATACATGATGTGGTGTGGAGAGGTTAGTGAGTAGACCAAGAAAGGTAATTAGCTTAATTAAGGAATTGTAGAGGTTAGGGTAGGGCTGTTAAGTAGAGGAGGTAAGAGATAGGGTGATAATGGGAGGGGGTGTGGCTACAGAAGTATATGGCTAGGACCACCGGGGGTGGGTGGGAATTGGGGGTTGGGTAGGGGAGCAGAGTGAGCCCGCAGGGCGAATGGAGCGAGTTCAGACAGGTAACTGAGAAAGTCAGGAAAAAAAAACAATCAGAAAACAGCTAACTACTTGGTGCCTTAGTTGGGAAGGATAGGTAAAGATGGGAGGAAACAATGATGTGAAAGTAAGTGGTTGCTGAGAGCAAAGCTAGTGGAAAGTAGCAGGTAGAGTGGAAAGATAGGGCAGGAAGAAATTCCTCAATCCTGGGTCAGAACTTTAATTTCAAAAGGAAATCAGGGAAGAATAGATGTATTAGGGGCTATCCTAGTTTAGATCTAGTGGTCAGATATTGTATTACAACAGATGCAAGAGAGCAGAGATAAATGGTAAAGGGTTTGCGTGGGCTCCTGTAGATAGTTGCAGGAGACAGCACAGGAGTGAGAAAAAAAATGTATAAGTATTTAAGGATAGAGAGGGGAGTATGGCTGCTGGGTATCCTGGCTAGGTAGCATATCATACAAACACCAGATATTAAGCAAGTGTTCAAATATTACCACTCTGTTGGATAACACATACTTTCTTGCCTCCTAGTGAACTGGGTTCTTAAGCAGGATGGCAAGTCTTTTTTCTATAGAGGAGTTGGTTGGATTTGTTTGCAGGGGGTCCTTTCACCAGGTAGGTAGATTCTTAAGGTTTTAGTGTAGGATAGATGATTCAAACAGAATAATAGACGCTGGGGCCAGGTACATGCAGCAGCCAGGGGGTCAGTTACTAATAATAAAGAGTGCTAGTTAGTCGAAAGGTGTGGGATACTCCTGATGCCATGGAGCCAGTCCCCTGGAGACCTAATAAGTTTCTGTCTGCCCCTCCTGGTAAAGAGTTTTTGTCTAAGGGTGTTCCCGTAGATGCCATGATGGTGGCGGCGGCCACAAAGAAGGAGCTGGCAGAGACTTCTTCCTCTGTTCATCCACCAAATAAGGATTCTCGACAGATGGACAGATTTGGGAAGTGTATCTTTAGATGTTATGTGATCCTATCTCGCCTACATTCTGAATGATGGGTTCGGAGCCGATCCCTCGGCTCCGACTCGGCACGCTTATGCCAAAGGCGAAGTCTCTCTTACTTGGAGCTTACCATATCCAAGGACATGCACCCCAACCACCCCCAAAGTCCAGGCTTGCAACAGAACGTGGTCGTGAGCTCGAGAGTGACTGGTGGAAGTAGTTCCTATTTTTTTTTAGTTTTTTTTGTTCTATTCTTTTTCCTAATTCTTTAAAAAAGCTGTTTTGCTGTTGAGTTGTGTTTTGAGTGTGTTTGACAAAAAATTTTGTGTGTGTGGTGGTGTGGACTAGGGTGGACTAATTTACCTCTGTCTGAAAGGCCTTTTTTTATTTGTAGGTGTACTAGGTGTTCCGGTTCTGTTGCAAATATTTCAACCTTCCTTCTTTTAGAGAGAACTAACTGAGAGAAATTATTGCATTTACAGAGTTTTTGTATAGTTTTGACTACTACAGAGTAATTGCGTGATAACTGTTCTTCACCATTAGGTATACAGTTACAGTGTTCTTCTTACAGACTTTCTGAAAAAATTCTATAATGTCTCCAAGAATCTAGCCTTGGGCTAAATTAAAAAAAACGTATGACACTTCTTCATCAATGTCACGGGGCGACGCAATCGCTATGTGTGTATGTGCTTAGGGGCCAAAGCATTTTACAGGAAATGTAGTGTGAAGAAATAAGGTTTCCTAAGGATTCCTCAAAATAGATTAAATAGCTTTGGCCTTCTTTTCTTTCTTAAGAAAGCTTCGGCCCACTCTCTCGGTCGCCTCCTCCTTCTCCGGCCAAAGAAAAAGAAACCGGCCTCCATCCGTCGGATCGCCGAGCTCTAAGAAACAAGGCAGGCCTCAGCACGACGGCTCTGGGTGGGCCGAGATAGCTGGGGTGACGAGTACGACCCTTGAGTGCGGAGCTCCTCTGACTTGAGCCGATGGCTGGGGCGATCGAAATGAGTCATCAGGCTCCGCGGCCCCACACCTCTACGGAGCGAATCGGTTCGACCTCCTCCGAACACTCCTCCTGCGGCGCGAAGTCCCAGTGTGTGTATTTGTCGGCGCGGGTCCATGTATCGCCCACCGACTCGGCTCATCCAGGTATGGGGGTCATGGAGAGGCTAATTACGTTTGGGGCGTTTCGTTCCAGTCTTCACTTTTGCTTCTGTTTCCTGCCCCAGGAGGATTTCAAGTCTGATGCCCTCCAGTCACAGTCCAGCCATTTTCAGTCCTGTTCCGACCCCAAATTTGTTTTAGGTTCCTTGGGCTCTGGCGGGATCTCCGCTAGCCCCTCCCTTGCCATTCCTCCTCTCCTGCGTTGTCCTGTCGGGGGACTCAACCTGGGCGGTGGGGTCCGCGGTCTCCCTCCAACCCGCGACTCAACTCCTGACGCCCGGGTCGGCTGCCGTGCAGCGGGCTGATTGGCTCAGGACCTATGCTGACACGGCTGGCCTCCTTTCGTCCGCTTGTGACCCCTGAGGGCCTTCGACTCGCGACCCGGGACCGGGACTTTCCGGCTCCGGGGGACGGAGAGAGCGTTCGGTCGGCTTTCCAGAGCCACTGTTCCTGCAGCGGCCCCCCTGGGTCTTGACAGTCCCCCGCGTGGGTCAGCGGGCCCCCTAGGCGTGGAGACGCTGGGTGAGGGGTTCCTCCTCTGGAGGTTTAGTCTGAGGGCCCGGGGGGGATCCCCTCATCCAGAGGGGTTCCCCCAGATGATGAGTTTCTTGAAGAGGATCTTGAGGAGTTCAGACAAGGAAGATGGGTCAAACCTCAAGTCGGTGGACTCCCTGAGTGATCTGGATGTACTGACCTAGGATCCCCCCCAGGCCTTCAGCGGCTGAGCTCAAAGGATGATGTCTCACGATATCGAAACAATGGATCCTGGCTCAATTGCAGTGACTTGGAGGCCTCGTCCCCTCAGTCCCTTCTCGTCTGCTCCTCCTTTTGTCGCCTCCCTCAGCCTCCGCCTCCTGGGGAGCTTCTGGTCCCCGTCCTTCTGGGCATCTGCTATCTGAAGGAAGAATACCAGATCTTCTCGTCCCAATCCATGGTCAAAATAATTTTGGGGTTCAGGCGGACAGGTGGGTTCCTTACCTATGGTGGCTGTAGATGTCAGTTCTCTGGCATCATTGGCACAACAGGGAGTGGCAGAGGCTTCCGCGATCCATTCATCCTCCCTCCTAAGGATTCTCTGAGTATGAACCCGAATGCGGCCTTTCACTCCTGACTTCTGCGGCCTTGGCGTTCCAGTCTCTGAATTCCCCAATCTGGTTTACCAGGCTTCAGAGGCCTGGGTCAAAGGTTGTCAGAGCGCCTCTCGGGTAGTGGTACTCACGGCTGTTGGATGGTTTCCGCTTAGGTTTAGTTTCTGGGCATTGGGGGCTCTCCTTCCATGAGGCCTCTTTTGATGGGTCGGCGGAAGAAGGACCTGTCTGTGCGGCAGAGCACAGGGCATTGGCTCTCAATCCTCGGTGGGCCTTCAAGTGGTTCCTTACTTTGGACCCGAGGAGGCAAGGCTAAAAATTGCGCGGCAGCAGTGGACACTATTCCTTATTGTTTCAGGACCCAAGGTTAAAGACACACTTACCGGACGCCGCAAGAAGAGAAAGCTTTAAATACCGTACATGAGGAAGATCCACTCCTTCGGTTCAGGCCCAAGGCTAAAGGGGAAAATGCCTCAGAATAAAGCTACATCAGAGGCTCAGAGGCAGGAAGGAGCCAGTTCCAGCTTCAGAGGGGGCGGGGAACCCATTTCAGAGGAACCATGAGGGACCGAGGGGTGGCATTCTGGAGGGTTTGAGTCCCAGTCGGCTCTTCAGCCTCCCACACCGCCCAAAAGAATCCCTGTAAGCCTCGGAAAGCTAGGAAATGGATCCATCAAGCACCTAAAGCTGCTAGAAAAGTCACTCAGGTGGTGTCCCACCGGACCCACAAGACAGGGATTCCCCACAAAGGAATTAGTGAAGCCAAGACAAAAAGCCTGAAATCCAATACCCGACAGTTCACGACTGCGTCAGCGCAGGAGGTAAACTAGCTGCTGAGGAAAGGAGTCAATGTTAGTGGTCCCAATTGGAGAGGTCCTGAGACGTGCCAAACAGGTCTCAAGGAAGCCCAAAAAGACAATGGACCTGAGATGCCCATTGGATCTCCCATGACTGAACCAATCCGTGCAATCCAAATTTGAATGGTCACTTTGGCCGTTGGACAAGGACTGGGTATGTACCATCCCAGGATGTGCTCATGTAGCTATCACATGATATTATCAGGGACCCGATTGATCAGGCGTCAGGAAGCCTGGGCCCCACCATGACCACCATTACCTGGGCAATGGACAACTTTTACAGCTCCGCTCAGCCCCCAGGGTGCTGGAGTAGTGAAGGGCAGTCAATCTGGCTCTTTGAGGGAATCTTGGAGCCCATCTGTCATAGGATCTGGGCCTGGCTCCACCCTTGATCTAACCGCCAGGCATCCTGCCACCCAGCCCTCAAGTTTCCAGGGGCTGGGTCAAGTCTGGGATTTACATTCAATTGGCCAAGAGACTGTCTTGCTTCATAGGATAAGCGCATAAGGTTCATAGGCAGATCTTTAGCTCAAAGATTGATCTTCACGTCTTTCTTCCCTGTTCCAGAGCAAGGATTCTCGGGGTCCTCTCAGCTCTGATCTGAGATCCAAAGCCCATGAGGGATCTCAATTGCAGTTTTAGGCTCTTTTGTCTTCTCCCGGTTCTTTTAGTTCATGAATCCCTCTTCCCTCCCCTCCAGTGGTCAATGGGCAATTCATCAATGGCCCTCAACCTTCGCTGGTGGAATCATCACATCATATTTAAAAGGGAAAACCAAAGGGACCCCTCTCCAGTGGTTACCCCTGTTCCAGATGAGGGCTGGACTTCTCCCTTGGGCATCCTTAGACCAGTTTCCCTACCAGGCTCCCATCGCCATCCCCAGATACAACATGTGGGGGCATGGTTCCAGACAGGCAGTTCTTACTCCCATCCAGGCCCCTTTCTTGAGAGGGGCATGACACAGATCCATGGGCTGTACACACATCCCTCTTTGGGTTACACTCCATCTCTTCCTCAGGGGATCATAGCCATCCACACAGAGTACATAGCCGGTGTGGTTGGAGTGGTCCTGAACAACCAAGGAGGCATCCCACCAGAAGTCTTTGCAGAGCTGATGCTCAGTACCAGTCTTATTGAAACTCCACACCCTCCTTCTCAAATGCGACCCACATCCCCACAAGTCAGTAGCTCAGGGAAGCTGGGGAGTCTCTAAATTCTCTCTCCTCACAGTGGCGCAAATCAGGCCAAGTTTTCCGCCTCTTCCCAGATTTATGGGGCCAGTGCTGCGACTGTGCACATATGAGACTGATGACCAAGTGCCAAAAGGTTCTTGTATGGTTTCCTTCTTCCCAGAGTACCAGCAGATCTCTCTCACCTTTTCCTCAATTCAACTCTCTACATTATGCGAGATTTCCCCTTCGCTGTTTCCCATCTTGAATTTCCCAAGCCTCTCAACTGGCTTGGACAATTTAGAGGATCGGACGTGATGGCCACCGTCAGTAGACGTTCCCTATCAGTCCCACAAATCAGTCTATTGACAACTTGGCTCCTCCACTTAACTGGACTTTAGAAGGCATCTGAAATCAACTCAGTAGTTCAATCACTTTCAAATTGACAGCTTGCACCCTCCTGAAATTACTTTTGTTTAGAGCACAAGGTAGATCTTAAGTTGTTCAACTTAAGAAACTTACAACTATCTCTGCCTAACACTTTGTAGGTCTATGAGTTTTTAACATCCTTATCTAATGCAAATCTTTGCTGGCTCAGACCCTATCACTGCTTTTGTCCCCTAGGTCTATCAATTTTCTCCATCTTGATTTATTCAAGGGATACTCTGTCTCAACTATTTACTTCCAACTGAAAGCTATCTCTAAATTCCACTTCTCATGCCTTCACTTTGATGCTCCTACTTGTCAAGAAAACTTTGTGAGCCTCCTTGAGAGCCTATTAAGACCACATTGGTGCTTCCCTGCAATTAAAGTATCTCTTGATTTGGTGCTTGGATTGTCCCAATCTCCCCTTCGGTTTCGAAGCCTACAGCCTGAGTTAAAAAATCTGTCTTGGAAAACTTTCATCTCTTCAAGCAAGGTGCATGACAGAAGAGTTCCAGAGCTTCAAGCCCTGTCTATTTAAAAGCCACTAGCAACTGTTTTCCACACCAATGAGAGTTTCACTCTCAGAAAATCCATCCTTGTCCCAATTCACAAAATAGTTCTGCTCAATTCAATCTAGAGAGCTCATACACTTTTCTTCTTCAAATTCTCCACTGCAACGAATCCTTTCTTCATAAATTCTCTGTTCACAGGCAATTCGCTTCTACTTAGACATTCCACAGTTCTCATAATGGAAATCTGAGTTATGTGGCTCATCCTTCTGATCCGCACAACTATCATCAAACCACAACATGGATCTGGGCTCTCTCTTTGGAGCTTTGATTGCATAACAGCTTGGCACTCAAGATGAATAAGCAACTTAAAGGATCTATCAAGGCTCATTCTACCACAGCTATCAGAGCTTATTTCAGTAGACTTTCCACATCTTTTCCACGCGTGCTGTTGCCATAACTGGCTTGGTCCAATCACCACCTTTGTCTTCACACTACGGTATCCAGGCTTGTGCATCTTGGGATCCCATGGATTTTGAATTCCTAGGTACTCTATCACATTTATCTTTGGATCAAGGATTCGAAAGGTGCTAATTTTCCTGTCCATCATTCAAGCACCCGCGACTTAGGATGGATAGTTCAGCAGCATTTACCCTTTGATTGTTGAACTATCTCACTAACTTCACGAGGATTACAGAGGGATATCCTCAAGGAGTTAGGAGATTCAATACAAGGTGCATGTACTGAGGGAGTCCCTGACAAGATCTCTGCTCAGTTGTCCACCTTAAATTCTATAGTTAACTCCTCCATGCAGCTTATCTCCTATGCGGCTGATGAAGCGAGTAGAGCAGCGGGTTCAGGAGTTGCCCTGAGGCATCACTCCTGGATGCGCTTGTGTAATTTTGCGGAACCGTTCAAGTCTACTTTCACCAACACCCCATTTGATGGTTTCTCATTGTTTGGTTCTAAGGTGAAGGACACACTCACTCGGTGTGAGCAAGAAGGAAAGACGCTTTCTGCCATGGGAGTACATTTTACTGTTCCCTCTCGACCATACCCCAAAGGTCAAAAGGGGCTTTAAAATGTGGTTCAAAAAGTCCCAGAGGGTCTTTCTGGACACACAGGGTGAACCCTCCTTCAGAGGCAGAGGAGGAGGAGGAAATGGGAGACGTCGCCTTAGAGGCAGGGGTGGTCTGCAATACCAGCAAGGCCGTGATTCCTTTTGGGGACGGCCTTATCAGCGCTCTTGATGTGAGGCCCGACTGCATTTCTCTGGGGCCGGTTGGGGGTCACATTTCTTTGTATCCAGAAGCCTGGCTAAATATCACTCAAGACAACTGGGTACAAAGAGTTTTTACCAGAGGCTAATTCATACCCTTTTCCCTTCCACCGTTTGTTCCCAAGAAGATACCAGATGTACCACCCAATCAGAGGTATCAGGCAACTGTGAAGATCAACAAGTTGCTTTTAAAAAGAGTCATCCAGTCCATCCCAGCAGACCAGATAGGATCCGGAACTTACTCTAGGTTCTTTTTAGTACCAAAACAAAGCAGAGATTGGAGGCCAATATTGGACCTTAGCAGGTTAAATGAATCCATGAAGAAGGACAAGTTTCGGATGGTAACTGCAGTCGATACTCCCGTTGTTAGGGAAAGACTATTGGATGTGCTGTTTAGATCTCCAAGACGCCTACTACCATATAAAAATGGACAAGGCGTCCAGGAGTCATCTATGCTTCTGGCTGGGAGCCAGTCATTATCAGTTTCGTACTCTGCCCTTTGGTCTCACCACAGCCCTCAGGGTGTTCACCAAATGCATGGCAGCAGTGACAGCTCACCTGAGACATCAGGGATTCCAGGTGTTTCCGTATTTGGACGACTGGCTCCTGACCGCCCCCACCAGGCATCTACTCCTCCAAAACAGGGACGCCACTATTCAACTTTGTGCTCAGTTAGGGATCTCCATAAATTGGGAAAAAATATGCATTATTGCCATCTCAGTCTGTGATTTTTATAGGTGCAGAGGTAGACACAGTGAACATGACAGCTCGTCTCCCCACCGATAGGGCACAAAATTTAATCTCTCAAATTCAACATCTTCTCCCATTGCGGAAGGTCAAAGTGAAGTGGGTTTTTCAGCTCCTCGGGACTATGGCTTCCACCATTCTATTAGTACCATTAGCCAGGTTGCACATGAGAATTCTCCAGTGGCTTCTGTCTTCCCAATGGTCCTTCCAATATTTCCCGCTAAGTCATCCTATCCTGCTGACGGATTCATGCAAGAAGGACCTTCTTTGGTGGATAGCCCCCAACCAGTTGATCATGGGCACCCCCTTTGTTCCTGCCCAACCTGTTGCCACTGTGACCAAGGATGCCTCCCAGATCGGGTGGGGAGGCATTATCTCGGCAGGACTGTCCAAGGCACATGGCAAGAACACGAGGCTCACCTGCATATCAATGTTCTGGAGATGAGGGCGGTGACCTTAAGTTGCAAGCACTTCAAGACCTTCTTCCTCTCGGCACTATTGTAATACAATCAGACAAAATGTCAGTTGTTTGGTATATCAACAAACAAGGCAGTACCAGATCTTACCCACTCTGTCGAGAGGCCATGCGCGTTTGGGAATGGGCAATTTCTTCCCAGTGCTTTCTGGTTGCAACACACATTCCAGGGCCGACCAACGTGATAGCCGACAAGCTCAGCCGGGCGATCCTACTGCCTCACGAGTGATCTCTGAAACAGGAAACAGCAGAACAGATTTTCCGCAAATGGGGACAGCCTTGCTGCGACCTCTTTGCCAGCCCAGTCAGTGCCAAATGCAGCAGCTATTTTTCCCTCATTCCCACTCTGGGGGAGACACCCAGAAATGCTGTGGCTCACGATTGGCCCAAGGGACTTCTGTATGCTTTTCCTCCATTTCCACACATTTCCAAAGTGATTCAGAAGGTCAGTCGGCTGGGAAGCAAGTTGATCCTCATTGCTCCTTACTGGCCTAGTCAGGTCTGGTTTCCCCTTCCTCGAGCCTCTTCTCCTGGGACGATCCTTGGATCCTGGACCCAGCTCCAGATCTGTTGACTCGCATGTTAGGTTCGCTACATCCCTCAATCCACATCCTCAAGTTGACAGCGTGGCTGCTCCAGTTCCATCCCTAGTCAGACTTCATGGTGTTTCATCCTCAGTGTCAGATATTCTTATGTCCTCCCATAAACCTTCAACTAGGAGACTGTAAGGCAGTAAATGGAAAAGATTTTCTGTTTGTGCACAGAAAATGAATGTAGATCCCTACACTGCTTCTGTCCCTGTGAATTTGGAATTTCACTCTGAGCTTTTTCAACAAGGAGCTGCTGCTGCCACTATCAGAGTCCAATTGGCGGCAATTTTTCATTTTCACTTAGGGTTTCCAGATAACAATTTAATGTCTCATAAGCTATGCAAGACCTTTTTGAAAGGAGTCACTCTTTTGAGACCACCACTGTAAGAACCTGTGGCTTCCTGGGATTTAAATTTTGTGTTGTCCAAACTGACATCTTCCCACTCATCTTCATTGAAATTTTTGTCTTGGAAGACTTTGTTTTTGGTAACTATCACATCAGCTAGACGGTTTTCGGAGCTACAAGCCTTGTCTGTTAAGCCACCTTATTTGATCTTTCACAAAGACAGGGTGCCACTGCGTACTAATCCCTCCTTTGTCCTCAAAATTTGTTCCCCTGCTTCCTTAAATAAATCCATAGAACTCCCAGTTTTCTTCCCTAATCACTGTAATGCAGCTGAATACCATTTTCATCAGCTGAACGTTCATAGACAACTATGTTTTTATTTACAGCGGACCAACGATTTTAGGAAATCATATCAACTATTCATTTCCTTTTCTGACTCCAGATTGGGTCTACCAGTTTCTAAAGTGACATTGTCTAATTGGATTTCCAGTTGCATAGCCTTTATCTACAATTCAGAGGGCAGACCTTTACCCTGCAGGATCAAGGCTCATTCTACCAGGTCGCTGTCTACCTCTGCAGCCTTTCAAGCCAGGGTCCCACTTGATAATATTTGTGCAGTAGCTACATGAGCTACACCTCACACTTTTATTACACATTACAAATTGGATTTAGTTTCCAGGGGTAAAGCATCCTTTGGCTCCACGGTGCTCAGGAGTATTTTCCAGTGAGCCACCCAACAATAAGGTGCTAGGGATGCTGTCCCATATGTAAAAATGAAGGTGAGATTGGACTACACAACATAAAGAAGTTATGTACGCACCATAACGTTCCATGTTGGTAGTCCATCTCACCCTTCATTTTTGGCAACCCTCCCTCCTGCCCCCATCCTGGAAGATCTGGAGGTAATAATTTGGTTATCCCTGGTTGGAGACCCTTTAGTATTGGTTTGTCTGTTATGTTTTTTTCTTCTAGTGAGCAGCAAACGAGATCTGGGGTTTGTACTGGTGCACTATGGGATACCTGCTTAGCCACAAGCCAACCAGAAGTCTTCGAGCTTGTAAATCGGCCGAGTCGGAGCTGAGGATCGGCCCGGAACCCATATGTAAAAGTGAAGAGTGAGATGGACTACCAACATGGAATGTTATGGTGAGTACATAACTTCTTTTTTTTATTCTACATGAAAAAATTACATTTTTTACAGATGAGCATGACTTTATTATTTTAAATAACTTATCACATTGTAAGCATTAGCTGCTACTTTCAAGCAGAAAACAAATGTTCATAGGTTCCTAGGTTCATAGGTAGGTACTAGGCTATTGGCCCTAGGGCCTGTACAAGCCTAGCCAAAAAGGTACCCTGGTTTTCGCCACCCAAGAAAATGATTTTCCTGTGCCGCTGTCAAGCAGAACCACAGAAGTGATCCCCAGGGTGAATTTCCTATTACCCATCCAATCATCAAGATTTTTCTTGAAGAGTGCTAATGAGGAGCTCTTTTTGACATAGATAGGTAGTCTGTTCCAGAGTATGGGAAGTCTCTGGGACAGGAATCTATCCCTCCAGCATGTTCTGTTTATTGTGGTGACAAGGTTTAGGTCCCTAGAGCATGTAGCTCGGAGGGTTGGGATTTCTTTAAGTGGAGCATGTCCAACAGCTCTGGGTTTGACATAGCTTTGTATGTTAGGCAGAGATTGCCTCTGAGTAGGCGATATGCGATGGAGTAAAGCTGGAGTTTTTTGAGACGGTCTGCGTAAGGCATCTGTTTAAGGCCAGTAATCCTCTTTGTGAGGTATTTTTGCGGCCTTTCCAGTTGTTGTAGATGTCTTGTGAGGTACATACCAAAAGGGGCGTTGTTCTCTATAATGGGTCTAATGATTGATGAGTAGAGGGGAACAATGATCTCTTTTTTTCCTGGATGAGAAACCTTTTGTGATGAGGTGTGCCACGTAGAAGGATTTCCTGACCACTGTGGCGATGTGATTATCAAAGGGGCGACTACTGTCCACCTGTGTCCCAAGGTCTCTTATCACACTTTTGGTGTTAAGTAGACTACAGCCTATGTGGTAGTTCATGGGTACAGAGTTTTTACCAAAGGGGATGACAATGCACTTTTTGGCATTGAGCTTGAGACCATGTCTTTGACACCAGGCATCTGTCTCAGTGAGGCCCTTTTGTAGGATGTCCACATCGTTAGGAGTTTCGATTATGGCTCCTAGTTTGCAGTCATCTCTGAATGTAGTTAGCCAAAGACCTTCTGTGTTAGCCTGTACTTCAGAGAAGTAGATACCAAACAGGAGAGGACCCAGGACTGAACCCTGTGGTACTCCACTTGTCACTGGTCTGAAGTCTGATTTGGAGTCTGCTACTTTCACAGTGTGGGTTCTGTCAGTAAGCCAGTTGGCAACCCATCTTGTGACATAGGGATTTATAACTAGTTTAGTGAGTTTATCTATAATTCCAGAGTGGGGGATGGTGTTGAATGCCTTGGTGAGATCTAGATAGGCTTCGTGAACCACCTTAACCGCATCTATGGCTTTGGTGACTACTTCAAAGAAGTCTGTCAGGTTTAGGAGACATGATCTGCCTTTTACAAACCCAAACTGTGTGGGGTCCAGAGTTTGGAGATCTCCAATGTCTTTGTTTATGAGTTCCATGATGATACGTTCCATGGCCTTGCAGACTAGGCTCGTCAGGCTAATGGGGCGGTAGTTTCTGGGGTCTGTTGTGCCCCCCCCCCCCCTTTGTGGAGTGGGATAACTGTCACTGTGTGCCATTCAATGGGCACAAAGCCTGAGGTGAGGCTATGATTGAACATGGTACTTAGGTGGGGTGCCAGTTCATTCTGTAGTTCATGTAGAAGGCAGCCTGGGATGTTGTCAGGTCCCACGGATGCTGTGTTCTTGGCTCAGGATTCCATAAATAATTCTGAAAGAGTGTCTAATTCATGACTGAAGTTGTAGCTCATGGCACCTTTTGTTTTCTGTTGTATCACAGTGTGATTTATTCATTGCTGTTAGTCATTTACTTAGTTTTTCCTTTATTGCCTAGGCAATTTCTACAGTCTCTTTTTGTTATGTACTTATTTTCCATGAAAAGATATCATACAAAACTGAAGAACTCCAAATGTTGAGACTTTGAACACTTGTAGCAGAATGTGTTTTTTTTTATCTAGCCCTTTAGTAATAATGTCATGAACTACTGCATAATTTACACATTAGTTTAATGTTTGTTTTTCTGACTATAAATAGACTGTGTGTGTGTGTGTGTGTGTGTGTGTGTGTGTGTGTGTGTGTGTATATATATATATATATATATATATATATATATAGTGAGTGAGAGAGATAATGTACAAATTAGTATTCATCTTAGTTTCATTTAAAAACCTTTCACTGTTCAAGGTGCACTTAATATACAGTTTTTTTCACAGATACATTTCAGTAAAGAATCCTTAAGGCAAATCAATTTAGAACTGGTAGACAAATTTTATGTGATGTGTAGTAAAATATCTACTCTGTAAGTTGTAATTCTTAACATTGTGCTACTGTAAATCTTGAAACATTCATTTGACTTTGCAGGGTGCTGTGGATTCTAGATGAACAACTGAAATAGGCAAGGATGGAATATACATATACAGAAGAATATGCTGACAGATACATAGTGTGTAATGACAATGAATGCTGTTCACCTGCTAAACGTATAAAAATAGATGGTCTTTCCCAGGAAACAAAGGAAGTCCAGTCAGTGTCTAGGTTTCTTTGCTGTCCAATGAAGTCTGAAGAACTGTTGACAAATGAAGTTTTGTTCTCAGAAAATGCCTGTGATGTGGCCTTCACACAGGGCAACCCTTTGCATGAATGTTTAAATTCTGTCACAAAATCGCACATAAATGATGTCTTTGTTCCATCTTTTCTGAATGCCGTTATCAAACATGGTCAGACAAAGGAAGAATGTGGTGCTAAATCAGAAATGGAAAAACAAATGTGTGCTACTGAATATAGAATGACTGAAGACTGTAGCAGCATCATAATAGAGTGCAGCAAAAGTATACAGATCATTAGTTCTGCAGCTAGACAGCTTTTTATTCCTGCAAGAGGTAAACGTAAGAGAGGTACTGTCAGTTCAGAAAATAATTATGGTTTAATCAGTCACGTCACATATAAATTAGATGTAAGGAATGCCCTAAACAGATTTCAGAACAAAAACAAATCAAACGTCTACTTAAAGCAGTTTACAGAAGATGAAAATAAAAATGATAACATATGTAGTAGCCCGAAATCATTCTGTTATACTTCGAATGTGCCTCAAACGTTCAGGAATAAAAGAAGTAGCAACTCTATAAACATTTGTGTAAAGCGAAAAGCAGAAGTCAGATTAGAATATGAAAAACTAAATAAATGCATCAAACAAACAGAAGGAAATGCAGAAGTCAATACAAGTGAAACTCCAACAATAGAAAACACGCAGTTCCAAATGTTTCCAGTTTATAAAGAATATTCTATAGAGCATTCTTTTTGTATGTTTCAAGATGTTAAGAGCCCAACTAATAAGGTACATGAAGTGTTTGTAGAACTATTGCCTGAGTATAATAATTCTAAACACTCTGTACTACTAGCAAGAGCTTCAAATAATCAGTTATTTCAAGAAAACATTGACATTAATATGCAGAAGATACAGAAAGAAGGCATGACTGTGTATAGTAAAGACATCTGTGCTAATCGTGTCCCTAACTTAAGCATTCAGTCAGATGGCAGCTCACTTAAAGATCCAGTTCTTGAAATAGAAAAAAATAGCAGTACAGCAGTGACTGAGTGTTACTATAGAGACGGTGCTGTCAGTTCTGATTGTGAATTCCACAGCAAAATGCATTTAAGCAGCAAAAGGACAGATAAAAATGTCAATAAGCAGCTGGAGGTGGAAATGTTTCTGAATATCCATACAAATAATGACATATGTGCCATGATGAGTGGTAAATTCAACAGATCACATTATCATTATTTCAGCACTATTGATTCCAAATGGCAAGATGAAATATGTTGCACAGACCAAGATAGAAACATGTGCAAATTACGATACTTTATATTTAAGTATTTGGCAAATGAAAAGTATAAGACAGAACTTCAGAAACTGAAAGACGTAAATAATGAACCATTAACAATTAAAAGAAATGCAGGGAATATGCCCTTAACCATCTTGAACACAGCAAAGGAGATCTTTAGAAATTGTACGATACTGTCCTGTTCCAAAATGCCACATTGTGGTCACCAAAGCACTGAAACCGACTGCACTTTTATAGCTATCTTGATGGCATTTCAGGTTAAAAACAGCAGTATTTATAGTTATCTATATTTACCTTTCAGACTTAGCAGGTTTTGCTGTTCATGTAGATATGTGAGAGACCGAAGAATTAGTTGCCGAGAAAGTACACATGATAGTGACAATAAGAAAGATATAAGGAACAGTGAAAGCATAGACATCTTGAAACATCAGAAATGTTTCCATGATTGCAGTTATACAGAAGAAAGACAAAATAAAATACCAAACTGGGCACTTTATTCTATAAATAATCTGCTGTCTCATTACTGCTCTGCTGAAGCTAACATAAATAACATCAACAACACAATCCAAACAGATTCAACGTGCTTTTTGTCCAACAATGTATTGTTCTGCACTGAAATTAATACGGAGAATAGAGAATATTTCTTTAACAGATGTATAGGTCAACAAGCTGTCCCTATCTTTGAATATCCTGAATATGAACCTTTGCTCAGATATTGCTTTAATTTGTTTGAAAGGTCTCACAATTCAGGCCAAAAAACTAAAGATGTACAACACAAATTTGACAGGGATAGTGGAAGAATACAGAAGATTATGTCCCCAAATTATAAATTACTCGTTCAAGAGAATTTCTCAAAAAAACTGACTGTAAATAGAACAGCTCGTTATGAAATCTGCTTTTCAATAGAAAAAAACACAGCAATAACAGAGGACAACACAGAAACTTCGGAAAATAATAATGGCAATATTATACCTGAAAACAATGTTATTCATCTTACATCATCATCCATAGAACTCAATTGTGTTGAAAAGCAAAGTACTTACGATTTACAGAAAAAGACACAAGCAATAAAAAATGATGCATACTTTCTTGTTTCAGAACGCTCTCTAAAACTTGAGAAAAATATAAAATATGAATACATATCACCGAATAATAACGAACAAGAATTTTGCCTTTGTAAAAATGTCCTTTTCTTAGATTTTGATTCTTATGAAAAAATTGCACTTAACGGTGACTGTGAAGAAGTGGAGTTAGCTGTGCTTGCAAAAGGAATCAAATGTTTTAATGAAGAGGAAAGTACAGAAAATGGAATTACCCTTAACGAAGCACAGAAATTCATTTACAAAAGTGACAGTAATGAGGAAAATATGTTCCTATCACCAAATTTGCTACCCAAAACATATTTTTCAGCTTGTGAAACCAATTCTTTACATCCATTGCATGTTCAGAAGAGTAACAGTGGTTACCCTGTAAAAGCAGAATTTAGTTTCAGCACTCATTTAGTTACTGAACAAACAGTGAACAGAAAAGCAGAAAAAAATCTATGTTCAATGTTATCACATGATGGCATTTATTATAATAAACCCTCTCAGATTTTACTAAGGAAAGCATCATCACTATCAAGGGGATGCACTAACCTTGTAGGTAAGAAATCTATTAAAACCTTCACCTTCAACATACCAAATGAAAATTTCAGTTGCATGTTGGCTACACTACCTGAATCTTGGATGTGGCCGAGGTCTCTACCTTTGAATTTGCAATTGAATTACACATGCAGATCAGATACTCCATATAAACTATATTTTTCTAGTAATGTCATAAATGCAATACATGATGTATTAGACCCTACTTTTCACACTTCAGAGAAAATCTCACTATTTCAGAAATGCGATAAACATGAAAGACATTTCAGCCTACAAGACAGTAATGCATTTTATCTGAATGTTGGACACTACGACTTGAATCATAGACTTGCATTTTCAATAAACTCACAAGAACATTCAAGTGTGTCATTTTGGACAGAAGAATCACATGAGATATTCAAAAACAGTTTGACACATTCAGCAGTGGCAGTTTTACCTGACATAAAGACTGAGTCTTCTACTGCTGTCAATTCTAAGCAGAACTTTAATGAATCATTTACATATAGTGCTTGGGAAAACACAGCAGTTAAACATGTCCATGAAAGTAAAACAAGCCTGCTAAGTTTAGAGATGAAAGAAAAGTTTGATGAGGTGCTGAAAGAGTTGTCTTTGTTTCATGAAATCAGCCATGAGGAAGAGCAAAACATTACTAAAGCAGAAACAGCTTGCAGGCAACCGTGTATGGAAAACAAAAGCAGAAGTAACGACTGCGACATCGAAAAAGAAGAAAAAACTATTCTAGAACGTCCTGAAAACTGTGACTACTCAAGAAAAGAAAGCCTTCTAAATCAGGAAAATAAGGATATGAAAAATAAAGAGTTGTACAGAAATGAACAAGAAGTTCCCGAAATTGCCTCATTTGATACAGATAAGGAAGAGTTGCTGTATTCACCTTCGAGAGCTAAAGGTTGGTGTTTTATTTTTAGTCATTTACCCTAAGATATAGTTAGAATGTTAATCAAATAACTACTTTTAGTGACATGGTTTATACTATTGGATTCTATAGCCTTAAAGAGCACTCATGTTTAAACAGATTATTGGAACTGAATTTGGTACTGACTTTATATTAAAAATGTGGAGTTGTAATACATTAAATTTTGGCAAATTTGTAAGCCACTGCAGTTAGAAGCATAATATGAGGTCAATGCTGGTCTTTTCAGTAAACAATTGTGCATAGCCTTGCCTAGCAGGCATCATCTAGTCAGCTCTGATTTGTGCAAACATTCACACTATAGGGAGAGAAAAGAGCTCTCATTCTTTTATCTTTGGTTGAAGCAGGACTGTTTTCACTAGCTAAATGATACAGCTTTTGTGAATAAATAATTTATTCTTTCAGTAGATGAGTTGCAAAATATTTTCATTTAATCTGATTTTTTTCTGCAAGTCTTTGATGGTGGATTAATAACAACATGTTTTTAATGAAGTACTTACTTTGTTTTGACTGTCTTGACTGTTAAGTTGCCTGCGAACTGCCTGTCAAGGATACAGCAGTTTGTGAGAAACTTGATAATGAATATATCTACATATAATTATAGGAGGTCTGTCCTTAATAACAGCAGGATTAAGGCCAAATGACACTAGGACTGTTTGACATGTTCAAATCTCCCATTCTACCATAGTCTGGCACTTGACACACTATGGTTCCATTCCTCTCCAAATCTATGTTGCTGTATGTCAGCTTTGAATTCTCAAAAATTATCCTTAGGTTACCAGTTTCCATTATCTGACAGGAATTTTGTTTAAAATCCGTCAATACACTGCCTCTTTTTAGTACCCTTCTGGTTCAGTTATATTAAATTTAAAATTTTGTTGGATTTCTTTTATATTGTTCTTCTATTCACCTGGATGGGTTGGCCTACTTACATTTTGTGCCTTGCCGACCTCCCCAGAAATGAATTAACAAATAAATTTGTATAACAGATAATGCAAATTGATAAACCCCCATTTTCTTTTCATCTAGTGTAGCCCCTATCAATAACATTTTCTGATTTTGAGGCTTTTGCCTAACTGTTAAAAAATAGATTGCTTGTTCTGTATATTTGCCTCTGTTCTTTGGTCATGGGGCAAAATGCCTTTAAGTGTCATGTTTATTACAGTTTTCGTAATGATACTGAAAAATTACTGCAATCAATTGCAACTCTTTATACTTGAAAATCTTACAAGAGTCTAGAGGAAGCCAGACCTTCCATCTCTTCAGTATAGAGTCAACCAGCTTTTGTTGAACCTTCTACTCCTAAACCCTAGAGATCACTGTGCTACTTAGCATAACTATATTCCTTCTTCAACAGTTTCAGATACGAAGCCAAAGAAAAAATGATTATGCTTTTCAAAAAGTAGTCATTTTGGTTACTGGTTCAAAATCTGAAGCTTCTCTTTTATGCAGTTGTCTAAAATTAAAGGCCTTTCAGACATTATTGCAGACAGAGGAATGTCTCATATCTTAAGATCCAAGTCTGCTACATCTAGATTCACCAATCCAGTGTCATTCTAGAACTGTTTTCTAGAAAGGAGCACTACATCTGTTTTCTCTTGAGCTAAGATCTCTGAATCTTTTTCTCTTTGAACCCATTATCTTCAGCACCAGCTTTGAGGCTGCTAATATTGATGGTCTCTGTCTTGATGCTGGATACTGTGGCCAGGGTCAATGTCTGAGACAGCAATGTTTTTATCAACATTATACACTGTGGTATCAATGGCTCTGCATTATAGTATTCCATCAATATTATTGTTGCAGGTGCCAATTATCCTGTCAGCCCAGATGATCTACCCAGAATTTCACTGCTGATGCTGAGTCCTTCCGTGTTGATTTCTGCTCCATGTGTGCCCAGCTCTGCAGCATTTGTTATCAGAGTTTTTTTTTAAACAAGAAACAACTTTGTCTATGTCATAAATGATATTCAGTTGTCATACATTTATATAAATGAAACCAAACCATATTGACATATTTTCAGATGCAAAAATTATACATCACATACAATATTTTATACAGTCATTCTCAATCGAACATTACATAGCTCATTCAGTTCCAGCCTTCCCTTAGATCTCTTTCCTCCTCCCAAACATTATTCTGTATGTATTGTTCCACAATTCCCATTTTTTCTATATCATTTGCTTTTACCCTTTTCTGAAGATCCCACTTTCAGTTCTTTTATCTGTTACTATATGCACCACTTCTAGTACAGTTGGTTTAGACTTTGATTTCAATTTTCTAGTAAATGTTTTTTTGGCAGCCACCAGAATTAAACACAGCAAGGCCTTACTATGTCTAGGCAATTCCTACTCTGTATCACAGGTCAAAAATTAATTTCCTTAGTTACATCAATTTTTCACTCAGTTTTTCTGACAGAGTAGTCTGCAGGAAATTTTAAAGCCTACCAGTTCATTACATCATTACACTAACAAAAATTATGATTTAATGTTGTCAAATGTTATGTTGTCCTAGCTCGCCGTCATTCTTACATGGATGGAGTTTGGAGCTGATCCTCGGCTCCGATTCAGCCGAATACACAGCTGGAAGTCTCAAACCTGGCTCGTGGCAGGTAGGTATCCCATGATGCAGTAGTGAAACTCCCCAGATCATATTTGCCGCTTTACGAGGTTGGATGTGCTCTTCTTGGCCGTGGTTAAGTTTTGTCTTTTTTCACTTCATTAGCTAAAATTTCTAGTAGTTTTTGCATTTATACTGTTTCCTAGTGTATTTAAATTGATAGATTAAGCATGTAGCTACTTTTATCTCCTCCTGTGGTTGGTGCTGCTTTTTGGCCATAATTTTTTTCGCAGGCTTGGTTGTATCCTGTAGTTATTGTAGTGGTGTGCTGTTTATTTTCCCTTTTTCTATAGTTGATATCTGGTAGTAGTTGATATTTGGCTCATTTAAGTTAGAGAGCTAATCACCCATTTTAGTTAGAGGGCTGGTAGTTTAGTAGTTTATGTGTGTTATTCCATAGTATCTAGGTCCGTTTCAGTTAGAGGTCCTAGTGCTATCCTTGTCAAGTTTCTAGTGTGATATTTTCTTAGATGTGGAATGTTTATTAGGTTAGAGTGCTAATTTGCCTTTTTTTAGAAGTGCAGTGTTCTTTAGTTTAGAGTGTGTGGTCTTTCGCAGTTTGGAAAGTCGCAATGTTATGTTGTCCCCATCTCACCTTCATTCTTGCTGGTTGGGTTCGGAGCCGATCCTAGGCTATGACTCAGCCATTTTACTATAGCTCAAGAGCTTATACTGGCTCAAGGCTAATCCCTATCCCTAGTCGTAGTTATCCAGATCTCATTTGCCACTTGCAGCATTGAGATTGTGACTACTGGGTCAGGCTAACTACTTAGTTTTTTGTATAGTGCTATCTTCGTTTTTTAGGGTTATTAGCAGTTAATTACCTTTGTGGTGTCTGTTTTAGTTCTTGTTTAAACAAAACAACCTCCTGACCTTCCTCAGCTGTTTTTTCTTGGTTTTTCTTGGCTGTCATTTTTTTAGGCCTTGCTTTCCTCTTGACCCTGTTTAACTTAGAGGGTTATTCTCTTCTTTCCCTCCTTCTGTTGGAGTAGCAGTTTAAGTTAGAGCTCTCCTACTGGGTGAGTCACCATTTTACTTAGAGGCTCTCCCCCTTCTACTTCTTTTTCCAAAAAACAAAAAAAAAATCCTTGTTTGTGTAGTTCTGTTTTTGCTAACCGTTACAGCCTTGTTTTTTTTGCTGTTTTGTGTTTTTTGGTACCCAGCATGTCTAAAGAATCGAAACCCTCTGGCTTTAAGAAGTGCAACTCATGTTGCCAAAAAATGTCCCTTACAGACGGGCACACAAGTTGTGTTTACTCTTTAGGGGCTGTTCACCTGCAGGACTCATGCTCTATCTGTCACACTTTCAGTTCCAGAGTTTTGCAGGAGAGAAAAAACAAACTGATTTTGCATGGCCTTCTGAAGAACCCGCAGGTGCCTTCGTCTCTGGTTCCTCAGCCAGCTAAACCTGCTGAAAAATCCCCTAAACCATCCTCATCAGTTCCGATTTTGGAACAACCTAAATCTACTGTGAAATCTTCAGCTCTGTTGGTTCCCACTGTTGGATCCGACAAAGCTATGTCTCCATCAGTATCTTCGGAGCCAGTCCAGTCCCATAAAAGAACCAGGTCTCCCTCTTTGGAGCTGGTGCACTCTGCTCCAAAATCTCCTTTGTTGGAATCTGGGGCAGGTAGTCACCAGTCCTTTTCTCACGCTACTCGGTCCTCCAGACTTTCGTATCATGATGTGGAGAGAGTGGTCAATAGGCTCCTCAAGTCACAGGTACTTGCCAAATTGCTATTGAGCCCAGCCCATAAGGAATTGGCTTCTTCGGCCCATCCAGCTTCTCTATTGGTTCCTCCTCTGACTCTCTTGAGCTCGGAGCTGGAGTGCATGGATTTCGTGGTGGTGGAACCGTCGGCTCTAATTACTTCTCCTTTATCAGTTCTGACTCCCATGCCGATCTCCTCGATGTCTCAGTCTATTGAGGGATCTGGGTGCCGAAGATCTCTCGTCGGCTCCGAGGGGTGAAGTGGCATCAGACCCTTGTCTGACCCTGCTCTCCCTCTCGGAGCTTCAGTGCAGGTGAGCTCGGCTCCCACAATAGCCTTAGAGCCATCGCTCTTGGTTCGCAGGAGATCTCCGGGCTCTTCAGAGCCAGAGGGTCTTTTGGCTCTGGACCATGGCACCTTCAAGGTGATGAGGAGTGTGCTGTCTCCTGCGACCACTCCACTCTCGGTTCCATCGTCTCCTTCTCCCTCGGTGTCTGTGCCTGCCTTTGACCCTCCTCCTTCCTCCAAGCGTAGGGAACCTATGCCCTAGGATGCTCTATTGGGTGACCCCACTACTTCCCTTGGAAGGAAAAAATGTAAGAAGATGCATTTGGACTCCCTTGAGTCCATCACTTTAGACACAGACTTGGATGAATTGGAAGGGTCCCCACGTTCCCCCTCTGAGGATGCCTCCTTTTCAGAAATCTTGGAAATATTTAGACAGAGGGGTGGCTGGAAGTCCCTAGCCCCTTCTTAGGACAAGTCTGTCTACCTGAACGCATTTGGTTCCCGATCCTCCACCTCTTAGGTGTCTTCGCCTTTTGACCCACTTTTGTCTGTAGTGAGTCAGAAGGCATGGAGCTCTCCAGAGCCCATGGAGCTGGTTCCGCAGAGACCAAATAAATTTATAACTGCACCCAAAGATAAGTCCTTCCTTTCCAAAGGGGTTCCTGTTGATATTATGGTGGTGGCAGCAGCCACTAAGAAGGAACTTGCGGAAACTTTATCTGTCCATCCGCTGAACAAGGAGTCCTGTACGATGGACAGGTATGGGAAGCCTATGTTCTCTTCAGTGATCTTTACTCTTAGGTTGCTGAATTTTTTGTCACACTTCACATGACTTCAGAGGGATCTCCTAAAGGAGTTGGGAGATACCCTGCAGGATCCTACAGCTGAGGGAGTTGGGCACAGGGAGGCTTCCTAGCTTGCTACCTTGACTTCAGTGGTTAACTCCTCCAAGAGGCTCATTTCTTATGCGGCAGATGGAGCGAGTACAGCAGCAGGTACCAGAGTTGCTTTGCAGAGACACTCCTGGATGCTTCTTTGTCAATTTGCGGAACCTTTCAAGTCCTGATTTACCAATACCCCTTTTGATGTCTCATCCTTGTTTGGGGCTCAGGTAAAAGAGACTCTCACCAGGTGTGAAAAGGATGGCAAGACTCTCTGTGCCGTAGGAGTCCTTTTTTTCCACTCTATCTAGACCCTACCCTAAAGGTCAGAAGAGTGGGAAAATGTGGTTTTGAAAATCCCAGGGAGCTTTGCCTGACACAAGTGGAGAAGTTTTCCCCAGAGGCAGAGGGAGAAACAATAATGGAAGATGCTGGCCTCGCAGCAGGGGGGGTCTGTAACATGTCTCAGTATGACAGAGATATGTTCTCTGCTAGGCCCTTCCAACACTCCTGAAGGGAAACCCGATTGTTCACCTCTGGAGGCAGTTGAGGGCAGACTATCATTATACCCAACAGCCTGGCAAACAGTTACGAAAGATGCATGGGTGCTGTTAATAATATCCAGAAGTTACAAAATTCGCTTTTCCCAGTTACCCCCATTAAGGACAAAACGTTTAATCCCAGATGTTCCACCTAGTCTTTGGGATCAAGCAATCCTAGAAGTACAAAGATTGCTAGAAAAAAGAGCCATCCAAGAAGTCCTCGCAGACCAAATCGAATTGGGAACTTACTCAAGGCTCTTTTTAGTCCCAAAAAAGATGGGACTAGAGATCCGTCTTGGATCTCAGCAAGCTAAAAAAAAAATCAGTAAAAAAAGTGAAGTTCTGGATTGTAACACTGCAGCCCATTCTTCCCTTTTTGGGTCAGGACAATTGGATGTGCTCCATCAATCTCCAGGATGCGTACTACCGCATAAAAATGGACAGGCAATCCAGGATATTCCTACGCTTCTGGCTGGGAGCCAAAATCTCCAGGATGCGTACTACCACATAAAAATGGACAGGCAATCCAGGATATTCCTACGCTTCCGGCTGGGAGCCAGTCATTATCATTTCAGAGCTCTGCCCTTTGGTCTCACCACAGCCCCCAGGATGTTTACCAAGTGTATGGCAATGGGTCACTGCTCACCTGAGATGTCTAGGATTCCAGGTGTTTCCATATCTAGATGAATGGCTCCTCACTGTTACCACCAAGATTAACTGATCAAACTTGGGACTACACAATTCAAACCTGTTCCCAGCTAGGCATCACCATAAACTATGAAAAGTCTGCCTTGTTGCCTTGTCAGTCTATTATCTTCATAGGGGCAGACCTAGATAAAAGAGCCATAACAGAAAAGCTGCCTCAAGACAGGGTATCAATGAATCATCAGCAAGTTTCATTCCTCATGAAAAAGACGAGAGTTCAGGCAAGAGATGTATTGAAGGTCTTGGGCTCAATGGCTGCAGCAATTACTTTAGTCCCTATGGCTCACTTCCACATGAGAATTCTGCAGTGGCTTCTTTTCGCTCAACGGTCCTTCCAGGATTTATCAATGTCACACATGATTTCGATCACGGAATCCTGCGAAAAGGACTTAGTATGCTGGCTTGTCTCCCTCCAGGTGACTCTGGGCAGACCCTTCCTAGACCCCCATCTAGTAGCCACAGTGACCATGGACACCTCCCAGATAGGGTGGGGGGGCATTATTTGGGACAGACTGTCCAAGGAATGTGGCAACCACATGAATACCACTTGCACATCAATGTTCTAGAGATGAGATCGGTGCTTCTGGCATTGCAAGCACTTCAAAACTCTCTACCTACCAGAAGTATTTCAATTCAGACAGGCAATAAGTCAGTGCTATGGTACATCAACAACCAAATCTTACTCCTTGTGTCGGGAGGCCCTTCGAGTATGGCAATGGGCGATATCTTCCCAACGTTTTCTGATTGCGATGCAAATGATTGGGAAATCCAGCATGATAGCGGACAGGCTCAGCAGGGCTATCCTCATGCCTCATGAGTGGTCCCTGAAACAAGAAGTTGCAGACTCAATTTTTTGCAAATGGGGTCAGCCATGCTGCAATCTTTTTGCCACTCCCCTTAACAACAGATGCAGCAGCTACTTCACCTTACTCCCCCCACCAGGACAGTCACCCAGGGATGCACTTGTTTATGATTGGCCTCTGGGACTACTTTATGCCTTTCCACCTTTTCCTCTGATCCCAAAGGTACTTCAGAAAGCAAAGTCACTGGGTTGCAAACTCATCCTCATTACTCCTTACTGGCTTTGTCAGACATGGTTCCCATTTCTCCGCCATCATCTACAAGTGGAGCCTTGTATACTGGACCCAGTTCTGGACGTCCTGATGCATCAGTCGGGCATGCTCCATCCCTGCCTCCAAACTCTCAAACTGACTGCTTGGTTTCTCCACTTCTAGTCTTAGCCAGGCTCCCTGACATTTCTCCGGCAGTGCAGCACATCCTGGTGTCCTCTCACAAGTCCTCTACCAGAAAGATTTACACTAGCAAATGGAAGAGGTTCTGTTATTGGGCAAATAATAACGATATTGATCCCTTCACTGCTCCTGTTCCCAAGATTCTTGATTTCCTGGCCAAAATGTTCGAACGAGGGGCAGCTGCAGCTACTATTAGGGTCCAACTGGCTGCCATCTCCAATTTTCATGTGGGAGAGTTGGGCTCTAACATCATGTCCCATAAGCTGCGCAAAGCTGCGCAAAGCACTCATGTTAAGTTGTCAATCTCGCCTTCATTCTTGCTGGATGGGTTTGGAGCCGATCCTCGGCTCCGACTCAGCCAATACTAAAGCTCGAGAGCTAATTCCACCGGCTCGAGGCTCCCCTATATCCCACAATGCTAGGCGGTAACTACCCAGATCTCATTTGCCGCTATAGCTGACGAGGTGCTTTTTCTACCGGCTCAGGCAGGTTAGTGGATTTTTTACCTTTGAGGTATTACTAATTCCCCCCTTTCTTTTAGTCAGAAATATTTTTATTGTTAGTTCTAATTTTTAGTTCTATCGACCCTAATTTTCGATTCCCTACCCCTCTTATTGTTGTTCTAGGCCTTCGGCCCTTCCCTCACCCCAGTCCCTTTTAAATAGTGTTGTAGGGGCTTGTGTGTATGTGTTTTTGCTACATAACTTTAAATTTTTTAGTATAGAGTGTCTGTTTTGTGTGTTTGTGTACAGCCTCTCTTACCTTAATGTCTAAGGATAAGGTCTCAGGCTTCAAGAAGTGTGACTCGTGCTGTCAGAAAATGTCTCTGACAGACGGTCACACTTCTTGTGTGTATTGCCTGGGACCTGTGCACCTGCAGGACTCATGTGCTGTCTGCCATGGTTTCAGCCCTCGAGTCCTGCAGGAACGCAAGAACAAGCTCATCTTGCAGGGCTTGTTAAAGCCTGAAGGCCCCCCGACTCAGTCTGGGTCGGGGAAGCCTTCAAAAACTTCAAAGCAGTCGACTCCTGCTCTTGAGTCGACTGTTGAGAAGTCGAAGCAGGCTTCGTCATCGGCTCCGGCCGGAACCGATGTTCTTAAGCCTCATACCGTTACCTCGGCTCCGGCTGGAGCCGAGGCTGATAAGTCTTCATCGGCTCCGATACCATTATCGGAGCCACTTTCCAGAAAGAGGTCCAGGTCCCCCTCCATCGGATCTGTTCTTAAGCCTCATACCATTACCTGGGCTCCGGCTGGAGCCGAGGCTGATAAGTCTCCATCGGCTCCGATACCATTATCGAAGCCATTTTACAGAAAGAGGTCCAGGTCCGCCTCCATCGGATCTGTGCACTCGGCGCCAGGATCCCCTCTCCTTTCGGAGCGGAGTCACAAAACCCATTCCTCTCGGTCTTCCAGGTTGTCAGACCATGATTTGCAGAGGGTGGTGATCAGACTTCTTAAGTCTGAGGCACTGGCCCAAATGCTCCATAGCCCGACTCACCAGTCAGTGGCTATTCCTGTTCCAGATTACATTCCTCCTCCGACTCCTTCGAGTTTGGAGCCAAGGCTTGTTGGAGCCATGACTGTCGGTGCGTCGGATCCGATACCTTCCATTTCGGCTCCGTCGTCTGCTCCGATCTCCTCTTTGGAGGGATCTCGGTGCCGGGCTTCCCTCGTCGGCTCCGAGGGGGCGAGTGGCATCAGACCCTTGTCCAACCCTGCTCTCCCTCTCGGGGCTTCGGCGCTGGTGAGTTTGGCTCCGACATCGGCTTCGGAGCCGTCTCTGTCGGTGCTGGGAGGGGTCCTTGTCTCTTCGGAGCGAGGGCCTCGGGCCTTGCCTGACAGAGGTGCCTTCGAGGTCATGCGGAGCGTGCTAGAACCAGGTTCTGCCCCACAGTCAGCTCCCTCAGCCCCTCCATCTACAGTGCCTGCGGTGATTTCTACTCACCCCCTTGTCTCACACTGCAGAGAACCAACTCCTCAAGATTCCCCATTGGGAATTTCCTCCTCTTCCGAGGTCTCTCCTGACCCTGCAGGAGATCCCCCTAGGAAGAGGCAGTGCAAGAGGAAGCACATTGACTCCCCTGAGTCTATCACCTCTGACACTGACTTAGAGGAATCCGAAGGGTCCCCGCGTTCCCCCTCTGAGGATGTCTCCTTTGCGGACATCCTTGAAATCCTCAAACAGAGGGGGAATTGGCCAGCCCTTAATCCTTCGGAGGATGAGTCAGTGTATCTTGAGGCGTTTGGTTCTCGCCCTTCTACCTCCTGGGTGTCCCCTCCCTTTGACCCCCTTATGGAAGTGGTGGCAAGGAAGGCTTGGACGGCTCCTGACTCAGTGGAACCCACCCCGAGGAGACCATCCAAATTTATTATTGCCCCCAAAGACAAACAGTTTTTATCCAAAGGTGTCCCTGTTGATGCCATGGTGGTGGCTGCGGCCACAAAGAAGGAGTTAGCTGATCCTTCGGTTCCTGTCCATCCTCCTAATAAAGAATTTAGGACCATGGACAGGTACGGCAAGCGGATGTTCTCGTCAGCGACCTTTTCAGTGCGGTCGCTGAACTACTTATGCCACTTCACCCGTCTCCAAAGAGATTTACTCAAGGATATGGGTGAACTGATGAAGGATCCTACAGCTGAGGGGTTCAAAGACACAATGAACTCCCAGTTGGCAACCCTAAATTCTATTGTTAACTCCTCCATGCGACTGGTCTCGTACGCAGCAGATGGAGCGAGTAGAGCCGCAAGCACAGGGGTTGCCTTACGAAGGCACGCCTGGATGTGGCTATGCAACTTTGCGGACCCTTTCAAGGCGTCCTTCACCAATTCCCCCTTTGATGGATCATCATTGTTTGGTCCACAGGTGAAGGATACATTGACCAGGTGCGAGGTGGAAGGTAAGACTCTCTGCCGTAGGAGTCCGTTTTTCTACCCCTTCTAGACCCTATCCCAAAGGTCAAAGGGGAGGAAAGATGTGGTTCCGAAAACAATCCCAGGGAGTCTCATCTGACGCACAAGGCCAATTCCCTCTAGAGGCAGAGGGGGAATAATAATAGACGCCGCCCAGAGGCAGAGGAGGTCCGCAAAACCAGGGTAGCAGAGAGATGTTCTCTGACAAACCCTTTCAGCACCCCTGAGGGGCTGCCCGGCTGTCCGCCTTCGGAGGCAGTCGGGGGAAGATTATCACTGTACCCAAAAGCCTGGCTTTCCCTAACTCAAGACAAATGGGTACAGTCGATCATATCCGAGGGTTACAAAATTCCCTTTATTCATATTCCAACCCAACCAAAAAGATCCCTTCCAGACGTTCCACCCGGTCTAAGGGAAAAAGCAGCATTAGAAGTTTCAAAGCTGCTATCAAAAAGAGTCATCCAATCAGTCCCAGCAGACCAGCAAGGATCCAGAATCTACTCCAAATTCTTTTTGGTACCAAAAAAAACAGGGGACTGGAGACCCATACTGGATCTCAGCTACTTAAACAAGTTTGTCAAGAAAACAAAATTCCGGATGGTCACGCTACAGTCCATTCTACCCTTCTTGGGTCAGGACAATTGGATGTGCTCAATAGATCTTCAGGATGCGTACTACCACATCAAAATGAACCGACGCTCCAGGAGATATCTCCGCTTCAGGCTGGGAGCCAGTCACTACCAATTCAGGGCCCTGCCCTTTGGTCTCACTACAGCCCCCTGGGTGTTCACCAAATGCATGGCAGTGGTCACGGCTCACTTGAGACGCCAGGGATTCCAGGTGTTTCCATATCTGGACGATTGGCTCCTTACTGCCACCACCAGACATCAGCTTCTCCTATCCAGGGATTTCACCATTCAAACCTGTCAAGCTCTAGGCATTTCAATAAATTTCGAAAAATCTCCCTTTTCGCCTTGTCAGTCTATTACTTTTATAGGCGCCACATTGGATACACAGACCCTTTCAGCCAGACTCACAGAGCAGAGGGTGTTAGACATCCGGAACCAAGTATCCCTTCTATTACAATTTGTCAAAGTCAAAGCCAGACTGGTATTGAAGGTACTAGGACTCATGGCAGCAGCTATTCCCCTTCTCCCCTTAGCTCGCCTTTACATGAGGATCCTCCAATGGATGCTCTTTACCCAGTGGTTCTTTCAATGACTCCCGATGTCCCATACCATACTGATAACTCAAGTATGCAAGAATCAACTGTCTTGGTGGGTCACGTCACCTCAACTTCTCCAAGGAAGACCCTTCACTCTCCCCCCCCAGTTGCCACGTTGACAACAGATGCCTCCCTGATCGGGTGGGGGGGCATTATCAGGGCAGGACAGTCCAGGGCACGTGGCAACCCTTCGAGTGCCACTTGCACATAAATGTCTTAGAGATGAGAGCAGTGGTTTTAGCATTGCAAGCCTTTCACGACTCTCTTCCCAAAGGGACTATTGCAATTCAAACGGACAACATGTCCGTGGTGTGGTACATCAACAAACAAGGCGGAACCAGATCATACCCTTTATGTCGAGAAGCACTCAGACTTTGGCAATGGGCGATCTCTTCTCAGCGTTTTCTGATAGCAACGCATATTCCTGGGAAATCCAATGTCATTGCAGACAAGTTGAGCAGAGCAATTCTCATGCCACACGAGTGGTCTCTAAAGAAATCAATTTTAGAAGAGGTATTCCTAAGATGGGGCCAACCTTGCTGCGATCTTTTTGCTACTCCCCAAAACAGCAAGTGTCAAGTCTTCTTCACTCTCTTCCCGTTACCAGGCCATCCCACCAGAAACGCTCTAGTCCACGATTCCCGGGGACTTCTGTATGCCTTTCCCCCCTTTCCAATGATACCTCAACTAATTCAGAAAGCCATCGCCTTGGGAGTGACAACGATCCTCATTGCCCCTTACTGGTCTCGACAGATATGGCTCCCCTTTCTTCATCGTTACCTTTTGGAGCAGCCTTGGCATCTGGACCCAGTACCAGATCTGATTACCCATCAGTCAGGTCAGCTGCACCAATCTCTGTCTTCTCTAAACCTCATAGCATGGTTTCTCCAATTCCTACCTTAGCCAGGCTTCCCTCAATATCTCGCTCGGTCCGAGATATCTTGATAGCCTCTCATAAATCCTCTACCCGGAAGATTTATACTAGCAAATGGAAACGTTTTTCCCTTTGGGCATCATCGAAAAACATAGATCCTTTTACTGCACCTATCCAGTCTATTTTAGACTTTCTAGCAGAACTCTTTCATTTAGGATCTTCTGCATCAACCATTAGAGTTCAATTGGCTGCCATATCAAATTTTCATGTTGGTGTCTCAGAATCCAGCATCATGGCTCACAAACTCTGTAAAGCCTTCTTAAGAGGTGTATTTCTTCTCAAACCTCCAATCAAAGATCCTCCGCCTCAATGGGATTTGAACTTGGTTCTGGCATCTTTAATTCTTCCCCCCTTCGAACCAGCGGCTTCATGTTCTCTGAAATTGCTTTCTTGGAAGACACTTTTTCTGGTAGCTATAACTTCAGCGAAAAGAGTATCAGAACTCCATGCTCTATGCAGTCGTCCTCCTTACTTAGTTTTTCACAAAGACAGGGTATCCCTCTGGACTAATCCATCCTTTTTACCTAAAATTTCTTCTCAAATTAACCTAAACCAAATTATTGATCTCCCGTTTTTTTCCCTAACTATTCAAATAGGTCAGAGCAAAAGCTGCATTTTTTGGATGTTCATCGCCAACTGAGATATTACGTAGACAGGACTAAACAACTCAGGAAATCTGATCAATTGTTTCTGTCATATGCAGAAGGTAGATTGGGCCTTCCAGTCACTAAAGTATCTCTTTCTAGATGGCTCACGTCTACAATTACTTTCATCTATGAGATCAGACATCAGAAATTACCCTCAAGACCTAGAGCTCATTCAACTAGGGCATTAGCTACATCCATAGCCTTTCAGGACAGGTTGCCAATAGATTCAATTTGTGCAGCAGCCACCTGGGCTTCTCCTCATACATTCATTTCACATTACAAATTGGACATGGTTTCCAGAAGCCATGCCAATTTTGGTTCCACTGTTCTCAAGAGTCTGTTCCGATAGGCCACCGGGATAAGGTGCTAGGACGGTCCCATCCAGCAAGAATGAAGGCGAGATTGACAACTTAACATTAAGAAGTTATGTACCTACCATAACGTTCCATGTTAGTTGTCTTCTTCTCGCCTTCTTTCTTAACCTCCCTCCTTCCCCCAAGCCTGGACAGACCGACCGGAATTCTTTTGTGTTTCTTCTTCTGAAATTTGTTACTTCCACTTTTCTCCCACCTCTTCTATCTTTACTGATGTCTGCCTTTTCTTACGCAGACTGTTTGAGGTGGGTTACCATACTCCATTCTTTGGAGAATAGGATTGCTTGGTATAGCTATCAAACGAGATCTGAGTAGTTACCACCTAGCATTGTGGGATATAGGGGAGCCTCGAGCCGGTGGAATTAGCTCTCAAGCTTTAGTATTGGCCGAGTTCGGCTCCGAACCCATCCAGCAAGAAAGAAGGCGAGAAGAAGACAACTAACATGGGACGTTATGGTAGGTACATAACTTCTTATTATGAGGTACAACCCTTTTACGGCCCCTGGTAAGAGAACCTCTTGCCCCGAGCCCTGAAATTTCTGTCTTGGAAAACCCTTTTCTTGATTGCCATCACCTCAGCTAGACGGGTTTCTGAATTACACGCTTTATTTAATCGCCCGCCGTATCTCATCTTTCACAAAGATAGAGTCTCTCTCAGAACCAATTCCTTCTTCTTGCCAAAGGTGTGTTCAGAGTATAATTTAAATCAGTCCATTGAGCTTCCTGTATTCTTCCCCAATTATAGCAACAAGGCAGAGTATAGACTCCACCAATTGGATTTTCATAGACAATTACACTTTTATTTACACAGGACCATGGACTTTAGAAAATCAGATCAATTTTTTGTATCCTTTGCTGACAATAAACATGGTTCTCCAGTTTCAAAAGTGACCTTATCAAAGTGGCTGTCAGACACAATCAGCTATACTTATGATTTGCGTAACAAAAAGCTTCCAGGGAAAGCCAGAGGACACTCATCCAGCGCCTTAGCTACCTCTGTTGCTTTCCAAGCCAAATTGCCTTTAGATTCAATCTGTGCAACAGCAACATGGGCAAATCCTCATACCTTTATCACTCATTACCAAGTGGATATGGTCTCCCAGAACAGGGTGTCCTTTGGTTCCACAGTCCTGAAGAGTTGATTCCAGTGAGCCAACCAAGAACCAGGTGCTGGGGATGTGGTCCCAACTAGCAAGAATGAAGATGAGATGGGGACAACATAGCATAAAGAAGTTATGTATCTACCATAACGTTCCATGCTTGTTGTCCTTCATCTCGCCTTCCTTCTTGCATCCCCCCTCCTTCCCTCTTCCTGGAGGATCGAGAGGAATTCTTTCATTGGTTACACTGGCTGAGTTTCCTGTTGACATACCAAGTTAGATGACCAGGCTTTGTTGTTCATTTTTCCTCCTTAACTTTACATGTGGATTGTCCCTGTATACACAAGTTTTCCTTTTATGTAATAGCTTAGTAGAAATTTACATTTTGCTTTTATGGTCTAGTCTGGCTATCACAAACGAGATCAGAGTAGCTACCACTAGGCATGTTGGGATAGGGGTTAGCCTCGAGCCAGTATAAGCTCTCGAGCTATAGTAAAATGGCTGAGTCAGAGCTGAGGATTGGCTCCAAACCCAACCAGCAAGAAGGAAGGTGAGATGAAGGACAACAAACATGGAACATTATGGTAGGTACATAACTTCTTTTTTCTTTGAGAACTCTCTTCTATCTTGTCTAAAGACTCTAGAGAGAGAGAGAGAGAGAGAGAGAGCATAAGCCTTCGGGCTTTAAAAAATGTCAGAAGTGTACACAAAAGATGTCAACTATTGACGGACATGTCATTTGCGTTTACTGTCTTAGGGCTATTCATTTGCAGGAGAATTGCACTTTCTGTCACTCCTTTAGTGCTAGAGTGTTACAGGAAAGGAGAAACAAATTGATTCTCAAGGGGCTCTTAAAGCCAACCTTTGAGGAAGCTGTACAGAGTGCTTCTTCTTCTTCATCCTCTTCTTCTTCAAAGAGGGGCAGACCTTCTAAAAGACCATCACCTGTTTCTATGGCTCACTCAGAGCCTCCAGAAAAATTATCTAAAATTTCTAAGACACCTACCTTCTCAGTTCCACAGCCCTCAGAACCGTTGAAGGTTATTATCATCGACAAGCCTGGTTCTTCGGCTCCAAGGTCCTCAGAGCTGCGAGATGCTGTTTCCCATAGCCTGTCCATTGACATTTCACCAGTCTCCCCTGCTCTGAGATATTCCATTTTGAAGAGGTCTCATTCTCCTTCTCTATCCTCAAGGTCCATTAGGAGCCTATATGATGATGATATGGAGCGGGTGGTGCACAGGCTGTTGAAGTCGCCGGTGCTAGCCAAATTGTTCTTGACTCTGACCCATCAGGTCTCGGAGCTTTCTAAAGCCATTACATCCACAGTTGTTCCACCTTTGAGCCAAGCTGGACCCTTGGAGCCAGAATGCCTGGTACCACTTACTGTAGAACCGTCAGTTCTGGGACCCCCTTCGGTGATCATGGAGCCAACATCTGCTCCAACTCTGTCAGCACCGTCCGGAGTGTCTGGAAGCCGAGGTTCTCCAACCGGCCCTGAGGGGGATGCTCGGGCCCTAACTTCTTCGGTGCCGAGTCTACCCCTTGGAGTATTGACTCAGGTGAGCTCAGCTCCTACGTCAGCCTCAGACCCGATCTCCCTGGGTCTGAGGGCATCCTCTGTCTCCTCGGAGCAGGGATGTCTTTGGAGATGGTTAGGTCTGCTTTCGAGCTGATGAGTACTGTGCTGTCTACTCCTACAGCTCTACATAAGGATACCAGCATTCATCCCCCTAAGACACCAGCTACTGTCTTGGCACCACCCCATCCACAGAACAGCAGAGATCCAGAGCCTCAGGATCCCCCACTGGGTGAACCCCTCTCTTCTGAGGCCTTCCCAGAATACCCTTCTGAGGAGCCCCCTTGGAAAAGAACTTGCAAGAGGAAGCGTATAGACTCCCTGGATGAGTCTGTTACTTCAGACACTGACCTTGAGGAGTCAGAAGGGTCCCCAAGATCGTCCTCTGATGATATCTCATTTGCAGATATCCTAGAGATCCTAAAGCAGAGAGGCGGCTGGAAGGCCATCACCCCTTCTGATAAGGAGTCAATGTACCTGAAGGCCATTGGCTTTCAACCTTCAGTCTCCTGGGTGTCTCCACCTTTCGATGAACTAATTGACTTGGTTAGTTGAAAGGCATGGGAGTCACCTGACACAATGGAGCCAGTCCCTCAGAGGCCAAACAAGTTTTTGTCAGCCCCTACTGCAAAGGATTTTCTCACAAAGGGTGTACCTGTAGATGCTATGGTGGTGGCAGTAGCCACCAAGAAGGAAGTCTCAGAGACATCCTCATCTGTCCATCCTCTGAACAAAGATTCTTGAACGATAGACAGTAGTGGAAACGGGTCTTTTCGTCAGCGACTTTTACACTCCGATTGTTGAACTACCTAACTCACTTTACAAGGCTACAAAGAGATCTCCTGAAAGAGCTAGGCGATACTCTACAAGGTACATTAGCTGTGGGGGTGAATGAGAAGGTCTCTTCCCAACTATCCACCTTAAATTCCATAGTCAACTCCTCCATGAGGTTGATATCTTATACAGCGGATGGAGCAAGCAGGGCAGCGGGTTCAGGAGTTTCCCTGAGGAGACACTCCTGGATGCGCTTGTGCAATTTTGAGGATCCCTTTAAATCTACCTTTACTAATGCCCCCTTTGATGGTTCCTCATTCTTTGGACCCAAAGTAATGGATACACTCACCAAATGCAAGCAGGAAGGGAAAACTCTCTCTGTCGTTGGAGTACGTTTTTCCATACCTTCAAGACCTTATCCTAAAGGTCAGAAGAGTGGAAAAATTTGGTTCAAAAATACCCAGGGAGCTTTCCAAGTCACATGAGGTGAATCCTTCCCCAGGGGCAGAGGGGGAGGTAACAATGGTAGACGTCGTCAGTTTGCAAAACCAGGGCGACCGTGATTCCTTTTGCAGATGTTCCTATTAGCGCTCCTGAAAGGAGGCCCGACTGCTCTACTCTGGAGGTAGTCGGGGGATGTTTGTCTTTGTACCCAGAAGCCTAGCAAAGTATCACAAGAGACAAGTGGGTACTAAGAATAATATCCAGAGGATATTCCATTCTTTTTTGCCACCCTGTCCCACAAATCAGAACAATCCCGGATGTTCCACCCAATCTAAGGGAGCAAACAACTATAGAAATCCAAAAGTTGCTGAACAAAAGAGTCATCCAAGAAGTCCCCCCAGACCAAGCAGGATTCGGAACTTACTCAAGATTCTTTTTGGTGCCAAAAAGAACAGGGGACTGGAGACCCATATTAGACCTAAGCAAGTTAAACGAATATGTCAAAAAGTCAAAGTTCTGAATTGTGATACTGCAGTCAATATTTCCCTTCTTAGGGAAAGATGATTGGATGTGCTTGATAGACCTACAAGATGCGTACTACCACATAAAAATGGACAGAGCATCGAGGAGTCATTTACGCTTCCTGCTGGGGGGCAGTCATTATCAGTTCTGAGTTCTGCCCTTTGATCTCACTACGGCCCCCAGAGTGTTCAGCAAATGCATGGCAATAGTCACGGCTCACTTGAGGCATCTGGGATTCCAAGTGTTTCTGACTGGTTCCTAACTGCCACCACCAAACATCTACTCCAGGAAGCCAGGGATGTGACTTTGGAAATTTGTGCTCAGTTAGGCATAACAGTCAACTTACAAAAATCTGCCTTGTTGCCCTGTCAACATATTACCTTCATAAGCGCAGATCTAGACACTGTCTCCTTGATGGCACGTCTTCCAGCAGACAGAAGTTCATCCCTCAGGCAACAAGTACTTTGCCTTCTTCCCAAGGACAAGGTAAAAGAAAAGGTAGTCCTGAAACTTTTATGGCTTCCACCATAACACTAGTTCCCCTCGCCAGAATGCACATGAGAATCCTTCAATGGCTTTTGTTCTCCCAATGGTCGCTTCAAGAGCTCCCTATGTCTTACCTCATCAGAATAAGGGAGTCATGCAAAAAGGACTTACGGTGGTGGATCCAGTCCAGCCATGTTACCATAGGGAGACCCTTTGTTCCTCGACAACCAGTTGCTACAGTGACCACGAACTTTTCCCAGATAGGGTGGGGGGCATTATCTGGGAAGTATGGTCCAAGGTATATGGCAGGAACATGAGGCCCACTTGCACATAAATGTCCTAGAGATGAGAGCAGTGCTTCTGGCGTTGCAAGCACTCCACGACTCTCTTTCTCTAGGGATGATTGCTATACAGTCAGACAATATGTCGGTGGTTTGGTACATAAACAAGCAAGGGGGAACAAAATCTTATCCTCTCTGCCGCGAGGCCCTGAGAGTTTGGCAATCGGCAATTTATTCCCGGCACTTTCTAGTAGCAACACACATCCCGGGGAAGTCCAACGTGATAGCAGGCAAGCTGAGCAGGGCAATTCTGATGCCTCACAAGTGGTCTCTAAACCAGAACATAGTGGAAAAGATCTTCCGGAAATGGGGTCAGCCTTGCTGAGATCTTTTCACCACTCCCATGAATGCCAAGTGCAGCAGCTACTTTACCCTAATTCCCCCATGGAGGGAGACACAGAGAGACGCACTTGTACACGAATGGTCCTCGGGACTGCTTTATGCCTTTCCTCCGATTCCCCTCATACCCAGAGTCATTCAGAAAGCACAGTCCTTGGGAAGCAGGATGATTCTCATTGCTCCATACTGGCCTCATCAGATTTGGTTTCCCTTCCTTTGGCTTCACCTTCAGGAGAAGCCTTGGACTCTGGACCCAGTTCAATACCTGCTGACACAGATGTCAGGCTCACTTTATCCTTCTCTCCACATCCTCAACTTGACAGTGTGGCTGCTCCACTTCCCAATTTAGTCAGGCTTCAAAATTTCACTCCAGCAGTTAAACACATATTGATGTCCTCTCATAAAGCTTCTAATAGAAGACTATATTCTAGCAAATGGAAAAGATTTTCTCTGTGGGCTCAAAATAGAAACATTGACCATTTTTCTGCACCTATTCAATCCATTCTAGAATTCCTGGTGGAACTCTTCCAACAAGGTTCAGCTGCAGCAACCATTAGAGTACAGCTGGCTGCAATTTCAAATTTCCACATTGGTGACACTTCTTCTAACTTATTGTCACTCAGGTTGTGTAAAGCGTTTTTGAAAGGCACCTCCTTATTGATACCTCATTTTAAGGAACCCCTTCCCCCTTGGGATTTAAATTTTGTCCTATCTCAACTTACATTGCCACCATTTGAATCTTCTTCATCTTTGGACCTCAGATTTCTTTCCTGGAAGACCAATTTTCTGGTTGCTGTGACATCGGCTAGAAGGGTCTTAGAGTTGCAAGTGTTATCTATCAAACCTCCATATCTGATTTTTCACAAGGACAGGATATCATTACAAACTAATCTGTCCTTTATACCTAAGGTCTGCTCTCAAGCCAATATTAATCAATCCATTGAGCTTCCAGTGTTCTTCCCTAACCACAGCAACAAGACAGAATATAAACTCCATCAGTTGGATGTGCACAGACAACTCAGATTCTGTTTGCATAGGGCAAAAGATTTCAGGAAATCTGACCAATTATTCATCTCCTTTTCTGAGGCAAAAAGGGAATGCCAGTTTCTAAAGTTACCCTTTCTAACTGCCACTCAAATTGTATGACCTTTATCTATACCTTCAATAATAGAGAGCTACCATTCAAAGTTAGGGGTCATTCATCTAGAGCACTAGCTATGTCATCTGCTTTTCAGGCCTGAATTTCTATGGACAACATTTGTGCTGCAGGTACGTGGGCCAGTCCTCATACATTTATCACTCATTGCAAAGTGGATTTGGCCTCCAGGGGACAGGCCCTCTTTTGGGTCCACTGTGCTTAAAGGTGTACTCTTGTGAGCCACCTGGGGAAAAGGTGCTAGAGACGGTGTTCCATCCATGTAAAAATGAAGGCAAGATAGGATAACATAACATAAAGAAGTTATGTACTCACCATAACGTTACATGCTTGTTGTCCATCTTGCCATTCATTCTTACGAACCCTCCCTCCTTCCCCCATCCAAGGACTCCTAGAGGACCTAGTGGTTATCTTTACTCCTTTCAGGAGTTCCTTGATTCAGTTTGTTTCTCCTGTTTCTCTTGGGGGTCCTACATATATATTCATTAGTAAGTTAGCAGTAAAGAAGACCTGGAGAATTGCATCACTGCATCATGGGATACCTACCTGCCACAAGCCAAGTTTGAGACTTCCAGCTGTGTATTTGGCTGAGTCAGAACCGAAGATCGGCTCCAAACCCCATCCATGTAAGAATGAATGGCGAGATGGACAACAAACATGGAACGTTCTGGTGAGTACATAACTTCTTTTTTTCATTTGTTCCTCAACGCTTGGGTCTTGATCTGATCCTCAGATCCAACTTGGTCACTTCTCCCAGCTCTTGGATCATAGAAACTCTTGAGCTCCTCCCTTTCTCATAATGCCATAATCACCTAACATACCTCAGATCTCATTTCCCACCTCAGTGTATGGATGCGGTCAATGTTTTACTCTCGAGTTTAGAGACTTTTGTACTGTGAGTAAAAATCTGTTATATCTTAATAACTTTGTTTTCTATACCCCTGATAGTTCTTTAGTTCTTTTATCCTTATAGCACCTCCTCCCTTTTTCCAGTAAATTACTTAATTAGTTGCGTATTCTTAACTACTATCAATGGTATTTCTTCTTAGCGTACTTTTTATACACCTAATTTTACCATTGTTGGTATATTTTTCCTCTTTCTTTCCTCCTTTAAAAATCTTTCTCTCTTCAAATAGTTTATTTTTCATTATAGAATAATGTCTGTGAAGCCCTCCGGTTTCAAGAAATGTATGGCCTGTGAATACAAAATACTTTTGTCAGACATGCATTCAAAATGCATGTATTGTTTAGGCCCGATGCATCTTGACTCCATTTGTGATATCTGTAAGGCCTTTAACTCTAGCACCCTTATAAACTGAAAATAAAAATAATCTAGTGGTTTGCTCCCCTCTAAGTCTGCATCAACATCATCTGGGCCTCAAACCCATAAGAAATCCAATAAAAAGGACTCTAGGAAGCATTCTCCAGATCCAACCACTTCCTCAGCTCCAGGTTCCAAACCTCTTTCAAAAGTATCTAAGGCTTTGGATCTGATCTCTTTGGATCAGAAGACCAGAACAGAAAAATCTTCTTGATCACCTCTGTTGGCCACAGATCGAGTTTCCTGTAGGCTACCTTCCTCCTTCTTGGAGGGGTCTCCAAGGCATCACCATTCAAGACCATCATCTACACCATCTTCAGCACACTCTTCCAAAAGTCTGATCGAAGCCAATGTGGGCAGGATGATGAGGAAGTTCCTCTCAACGCAGATTCAAATGGGGTCCTCCCGGCTCCTATCCCATCAGCTCTGAAGACACTTATTAGTACCACCTCTGCTTGTTGCCTCCTTCTCTGATCTGACCACTGTTTTTGGAGCAGTCAAATCCAAAGTTTCCAGAGTCATTCACATCGGATCTGAAGATACTGGTATCTTTGACGTCTGTGGTGTCTCTGAGTAGACCAGTTCTGAGCACCTCAGAGCCAGATGACTCAGAGCCATAATGTTGGTGCCGTATCTGAGGTGTTGAGGTTTTGGAATAGTCTCCAAAGCTGTCAGAGCATTCTCTTCCCCTCAGAGCCTGTGCACTAGATAGCTTAGCTTTGACTCTTTTTTGAGTATTCCACCTTCAAGATGGAGGGAACTTACAGCCTGTAAGCATGTCTTCTCAGAGCCATCGCTTTCCTTCTCTCCTGCATTCAAAGTAGTGGAGAGTGCTTTCTGTGTTCCTAGAGCTCAGACTTCTCCTCCTTCTTCAGCTCTGACTACCCTAGTCCTTTTGTCTCTGCATCTAGAACCTCAACCAACTGTCCCACTGGGCCAGCCAGTCAAGTTAGTAACCAGGATACCCAGCAGGGTGTACTAATTTCATAGATTCATAGGTTCATAGGTAGGTACTAGGCTATTGGCCCTAGGGCCTATACAAGCCTAGCCAAAAATGTACCCTGGCTTTTGCCACCTAAGAAAATTATTTTCCTTTGCCCCTGTCAAGCAGAACCACAGAAGTGATCCCCAGGGTGAATTTCCTATTATCCATCCAATCATCAAGATTTTTCTTGAAGAGTGCTAATGAGGAGCTCTGTTTGACATAGATAGGTAGTCTGTTCCATAGTATGGGAAGTCTCTGGGACAGGAATCCATCCCTCCAGCATGTTCTGTTTATTGTGGTGACAAGGTTTAGGTCCCTAGAGCGTGTAGCTCGGAGGGATTGGGATTTCTTTAAGTGGAGCATGTCCAACAGCTCTGGGTTTGACATAGCTTTGTATGTTAGGCAGAGATCCCCTCTGAGTAGGCGATATGCGACGGAGTAAAGCTGGAGTTTTTTGAGACGGTCTGCGTAAGGCATCTGTTTGAGGCCAGTAATCCTCTTTGTGAGGTATTTTTGTGACCTTTCCAGTTGTTGTAGATGTCTTGTGAGGTACATACCAAAAGGGGCATTGTAGTCTATAATGGGTCTAATGAGTGATGAGTAGAGGGGAACAATGATCTCTTTTTTTCTGGATGAGAAACCTTTTGTGATGAGGTGTGCCACATAGAAGGATTTCCTGACCACTTTGGCGATGTGATTATCAAAGGAGAGACTACTGTCCACCTGTGTCCCAAGGTCTCTTATCACACTTTCGGTGTTAAGTAGACTACCACCTATGTGGTAGTTCATGGGTACAGAATTTTTACCAAAGGGGATGACAATGCACTTTTTGGCATTGAGCTTGAGACCATGTCTTTGACACCAGCCATCTGTCTCAGTGAGGCCCTTTTGTAGGATGTCCACATCGTTAGGAGTTTCAATTATGGCTCCTAGTTTGCAGTCATCTGTGAATTTAGTTAGCCAAAGACCTTCTGTGTTAGCATGTACTTCAGAGAAGTAGATACCAAACAGGAGAGGACCTAGGACTGAACCCTGTGGTACTCCACTTGTCACTGGTCTGAAGTCTGATTTGGAGTCTGCTACTTTCACAGTGTGGGTTCTTTCAATAAGCCAGTTGGCAACCTATCTTGTGACATAGGGATTTATACCTAGTTTAGTGAGTTTATCTATAATTCCAGAGTGGGGGATGGTGTCGAACGCCTTGGCGAGATCTAGATAGGCTGTGTGAACCACCTTACCCTCATTTATGGCTTTGGTGACTACTTCAAAGAAGTCTATCAGGTTTAGGAGACATGATCTGCCTTTTACAAACCCAAACTGTGTGGGGTCCAGGGTTTGGAGAGCTCCAATGTCTTTGTTTATGAGTTCCATGACGATACGTTCCATGGCCTTGCAGACAAGGCTCGTCAGGCTGATGGGGTGGTAGTTCCCGGGGTCTGTTGTTGCCCCCCTTTGTGGAGTGGGATAACTGTCATGGTGCGCCATTCAATGGGCACAAAGCCTGAGGTGAGGCTATGATTGAACATGGTACTTAGGTGGGGTGCCAGTTCATTCTGTAGTTCATGTAGAAGGCAGCCTGGGATCTTCCGAAACTTCTCTGGAGCATCCCACCGAAAAAGGTCCCAGGAAGAAAAAGTGCAAAAAGAGCTGAACTATCCACAAGAGTGTCACAGAAGATACTGACTTTGATGAAAGAGAAAAGTAACTGCTTGACAGATAAATCCAGTAATCCAAATGAATCATGCAAAAGATAGAAAAAAAACAGAACCACAGCTGTAGTAGAAAATCAAGATCTGATGGTGTTAATCTTCACCAAATCCTTGACGGTGGGTTTGTTTCCAAACCCTTGGAACTGACTCGGCCATTATTTTCCAGCTTGCACTCTCCAAAGTCTCGAGCCCAGCTCTACCCATAATGCTCCTCACAGAGATTACCTCAGATCTCGTTTCCTGCATCACTGACCAGATGTGCCTTCATTATCTCTCAAGCCTTGGTGAATATTTGTGAGTTATAAAACTTATTCTATATATATTTTACCTAAAAAACCTCTAGTAGTTAACTCTGTCTACCTTATCTAAGCTACCTGTTCCTCTCCTACTTTTTTCTCTAACAATGAGGTATTTTTCCTACTTATCATTCTTGGTAACTCTCTCTCTTTCTCTTTTACCCTTAGGGTATTCTCGTTACCATCGTTGGCATTTTTCTTTCTTCCTTTCCTTTCAAAAAAAAAAAAAAAATCTCTTTCTACTTATATCTTCTAGCTTTCTTAATTTCAAATATGTCTGACAAGAAACAATCTCCAATGAAACCTAAGGGCTCTTCAGGTTTCAAGAGATGTACTAAGTGTGAGGGGAAAATGTCCAACTCAGACGGGCATACCCTGTGTGTGTATTTTTTAGGGGAAATACATTTGCAAGAGAATGGTGCTATTTGTCGTGGATTTTCCTCCTGTACCTTAATGGAAAGAAAGAATAAGGTTTTGTTGAAAGGCCTGGTAAAATTTCCTTTTGACGAGGCCATTTCTGGACCTAAAGAGAAAACTGTGGATGTGAGAACTTCTTCCCATAGTTCAAAAATGAGATCTTATTCAGTTCCAAGTTCTTTGGAGATGAGAAAAATTTCTAAAATTTCTTCACCTCCAAAAAGCTCTTCGGCACCTGCAGAATTATTGGTGCCTAGGAAGACACCTTTGGAGCACTCTGATGCCTTGGCCTCGGCTCTGACTGAGCCATCAGTACCTAGGACTTCAGAGTTACCTACTGCACCGAGGATGTTGTACTCTTCTTCTGTGGAACCTTTTAAGGACAGCCCATTCGTGGAAGTCAGATGGTCCAGATCTCCTTCCACGGTATCAGTGAGGTCTACTAAAAGTTGATCAGAACAGGACATTATGAGGTTAGTGGGCCAGCTCTTAATGGCAAGAGGATTAACCTTGTTTCTGAGCCAAGCTGGCATCAAAACTGCTCATTCCATAACACCTACATACATCCCTCCTCCAACTCTATCTGAGCCCTTGGAGTCCTCATTTCAGACAGTGCCAGCTCTGACTGAGTCGGTTCCAACAGCCTTCCCATCTTCGGTTCCGACTACAGCCTTGAGTTTTTCTGGATCTTCTGCACTGGGGGACTCCCGGGGTCGGGACTCGACAGTCATTTCCGGGATGCATGATATTTTTTTGGCTCAGTCAGAGCCATCCATGCCTCTCAGAGCATCAACCCTTGTAGTTCTGACTCAGGCTCCAGGTGCAGAGGAGGTCTCCTCAGTGTGGGGTGTGACCCCAGTTCCGAAGCAGTCCTTTTCAGTTCCGGGCTCCCACCCCTCTACAAGGGGACCTGCCTTTTGTATCACGGAGAAGACATTATCCCTTGGGGATTCCCAGTCATTGCCTTCCCTGTCGGGGCAAATATCTTCCCCTTCCTCTCAACCAGAGCTGTCATTGTCCTCATCCCCTGGACAGAGGGTGCAAAAGCCCCAGGTAACACCCACCCTGGCGGTTACCTCTTCGGAAACTTCTCCGGAATGTTCTCCTGAAGAAGTCCCTGCAAAGAGGAAGCGCAAGAGGAAGCACCTCGACTCCCCAGAGGAGTCTTACACCGAGGATACTGACTTCGATGAAGATGAAGGTTCCCCAAAGTCACCCCTAAAGATGTTTTCTTCAGGAACATCCTTGAAATACTGAAACAGAGGAGTGACTGGTCATCCACACAACCTTCCACAGAGGAGTCAGTATACCTGGAGGCTTTTCCCGCCCAAAGCTCCACTTGTTGGATTTCTCCACCCGCTGATGAACTGGTGAAATTGATAGCTCATTGGGCTTGGAAGCTACCTGACACCATAGAGCCTATTCCCAAAAGGCCTTACCCTATTTTGTCTGCACCAAAGCATGAACCACATTGGTCCAAGGGAATCCCTGTTGATGCTGTGGTGGTAACAGCAGCCACCAAAAAAGAACTCGCAGAGGAGTATCACACTATCAACCCTTCTAACAAGGAGTCTAGGACCTTGGATAGATTTGGGAAGTAAGTTTATGCTTCAACAACCTTTGCTTTAAGGTCATTGAACTATATGACACACTTTACCAGGTTACAAAGAGACATAATTAAGGAACTTTCTAACACTCTGAGAGGAGCAGTAGCTGCGGTGGTTCAAGATATGGTCTCCTCTCAGCTTGCAACCCTTGAATCCATCTCCAATTCATTCATGAGGCTCATAGCACATGCAGCCGAAGGGACATCTAGAGCAGCAGGTTCAGCCATAGCCATCAGATGGCATTCCTGGATGTGCTTATGTGATTTCACAGAGCCATTCAAAGTGTCATTCATCAATGCACCCTTTGATGGATCTACCCTTTTTGGCCCAAATGTTAAGGAAATTTTAACCAGAAGTGAGTAGGATGGCAAGACCCTATCTGCCATGAGTTCAAGAAATCCAAAGGGCCTTTCTATGCCTCACGTGGTAAAGATTTCCCCCAAGGCAGAGGGGGAAATAATGGAAGATGCTGCCCTAGGGGCTGGAATGGACTGTAAAATCAGGGGTTCAGGGAATCCTTCTCTGGTACTTCCTATCAGCATCCCTGAATGGATGTCCAATTGTCTTCCTCTGGAGGCAGTTGGGGGACAATTATCCATGCACCTACCGGCCTGGCAAATAATAACCTTAGACAAATAGGCGCACAGAATAATATCCAGAGGTTACCAAATTCCCTTGTTCAAAAACTCCAAACCTCAGAACCCCCCCCCCCCCCAGATGTTCCACCGAATCAAAGGGAGGCAGCAGCTTTGGAAACCCAAAAGCTGCTAGACAAAAGAGTCAGCCATAAAGTCCCACCAGACTAGATAGGATCCAGGGTTTACTCAAGATTCTTTTTAGTGCCCAAAAAAACAGGGGATTGGAGACCGATTTTTGGATCTCAGCAGATTCAACAAATCAGTCCAACAAACCAAATTCCAGATGGTCTCGGTACAAGCCATACTTCCTTTCTTGGAAAAAGTGACTGGATGTGTTCAATAGACCTCGCTTTCAGCTAGGAGCCAGTCACTACCAATTCAGAGCACTACACTTTGGATTCACTCCAGCCCCCAGGTTATTTACCAAATGCATGGCAATAATTGCAGCTCATTTCAGACTGCAAGGTTTTCGAGTATTCCAATATCTCGATGACTGGCTTCTCACTGCTACCACCAGGCATCAGTTAGAAATGGCAAGAGACTATACCATGACTGTTTGTACATCGCTAGGCATTTCAATAAATCTCAAAAAATCCCAGCTGCAACCCACACAATGTCTGGATTTCATAGGGGCACAACTGAACCCTGTCTTAGGAATAGCTTCTCTCCCTCCAGAAAGACTGCTAAGAATCAGGCCTCTGGTGAGACAAATTATTCAAAAAGACAAGAGTCCCAGCAAGATTAATCCTTCAAACCTTGGGTTCAATGGCTGCCACTATCACTCTGGTTCCTCTAGCACGATTTCACATGCAAATACTACAGTGGTTACTAACAACACAGTGGTCTCTAACTCATCAACCAATGTCTTATCAAATTTTAGTAACAAATCTCTGCAAACAAGACCTCAAATGGTGGTTTCATTCAGATCAGATTCTTCTGGCCCGACCTTTCACCATACCACAACCCCAAGCCATAGTGACCATGGATGCTTCCCGGATAGGGTGGGGGGCATTATCTGGGAAAGACAGTTCAAGGCACATGGTCCCAACTGGAGGCCATACTGCACATCAATGTTCTAGAGATGAGGGCAGTGTTATTAGCGTTACAAGCATTCCAGGATTCCCTTCCTCTAGGAACAGTTGCAATTCAAACAGACAACATGTCAGTGGTCTGGTACATCAACAAACAAGGGGGAACCAAATCATATCCACTATGTCAAGAGGCACTCAGAGTGTGGAAATGGGAGATTTCTTCCATGTGCTTTCTCATAGCAATGCACATTCTGTGAAGTTCAAATGTGATAGCAGACAAATTGAGCAGGACTATTCTCATGCCTTACTAGTGGTCCCTGAATCCAGTACTGGCGGACGAGATTTTCCATCAATTGGGCCAACCTTGCTACAACCTCTTTGCTTTTCCCCTGAACAACAAATGGAGAAGTTACTTTGCCCTAATCCCTCCACTGGGGGAGTCACCCAGGGATGCTCTTCTACACAATTGGCCACCCAGTCTATTATATGCCTTTCCCCATTACATTAATTTCTCAGTTTTTGAAGAAAGCAAAAGGGATGAATACCATAATCCTCATTTCCCAATTCTGGCCTTGACAAGTTTGGTTTCCCTTCCTTTGGCCTCATCTGCTACAGAAACCATGGACTCTGGACCTGGTTCCAGACCTGCTAACTCACGCAGAAGGCATGCTTCACCCAAACTTACAACACCTCAGACTGACGGTGTGGTTTTTCCAATTCCCATAATTGCCGGGCAAGCCCTCTGTCATCACCAGTCCAATGTATTATTATTGCACACCACAAATCTACAACTAGAAAACTTTACCTGGGTGAATGGAGAAGATTTACCATATGGGCTTTAAATAAGGGACTGGATCCCTTCAATGCCCCAATTGAATACATATTGTACTTCTTGAATACTCTCTTTGAGTCTGATTCCTCTGCTTTGACTATAAAAGTTCAGTTAGCAGCAATCTCTAATTTTCATACTGGACACAGTGACTCTTCAATAATGTCCCATAAGCTTTCCAGAGCCTTCTTGAAAGGGTTGTCCTTGTTAAGACCCCCTTTTAAAGATCCGGTTCTTCCATGGGATTTGACAACAGTCCTACAAGCATTAACTCAAATCCCCTTTGAACCAGCTGATTCTTGTGAATTAAAATTTATGTCTTGGAAGACTTTATTTCTAGTAGCCATCACCTCTGCGAGGAAAGTCTCTAAGTTACAGGCTCCATCATGCAAATCTCCATATTCATAAAGACAGGGTTCAACTAAGAACAAATCCCTCTTTTCTTCCAAAAGTGGTTACTGAATCCAATATCAACCAGACCATACATTTACCAACCTTTTTCCCTAATTTTACCAATAAAGGAGAATACACTCTGCATTTGCTAGATGTTCATAGACAGCTGTGTTTTTATCTCCACAAAACTAAGAAATTCTGTAAATCTGACCAATTATTTCTGGCTTTTTCTTCCTTAAAAATGGGTTGTGCAGTCTCCAAAGTTACCCTGGCTAAGTGGTTGAGAGACTGTATTTCTTTCATCTATCAATCACAAGGACTTCAACTTCACAAAACAGTTAAAGCTCATTCTACTTGGCTGTTGCCACATTAGCAGTTTTTCATGCAAGAGCTTCTCTAGATGACATTTGTGCAGCAGCTACTTGGTCCTCTCACCATACCTTCACTGTAGATTACAAACTAGATCAAATCTCAAGAGGTCGATGTTCCTTTGGCTTTATGGTGCTTTGGAATATTCTTCTGTGAGACCTTCCAAGGTGCATAAGTGGCTGGGGATTCTGTCTCACCGTAAAAGATTTGGTGAAGATTAACAATATCAGATAAAGAAGTTATGTCTTATCATAATGTTCCATCTGTGTTGTTCATCTTCACCAATTCTTGACATACCCTCCCACCATCCCCATCCTAAATCTTAGTAGGCCTCACTGATTCTGATCCAGTTCTCTTCAGGAATCCACAGATGGCCTTGTCTCCTTGTTTATATCTCTATATGTATGATATTCAAAAAAATTTTGGCTATACTCTGTCATCTGGCAAACTTGATCTGAGGTAATCTCTGTGAGGAGCATTATGGATAGAGCTGGGCTAAGAGTTTGGAGAGCGCAAGCTGGAAAATAACGGCCGAGTTGGTTCCGGGGGTTTGGAACCAAACCCACTGTCAAGGATTGGTGAAGATGAACAACATAGATGGAATGTTATGGTAAGACATAACTTTTTTTTTATTGAATTAGACATTAAAAATGTTTGGCAGTAGATAAAATTCACTGGTAAAACAAACTTTTGCCTCTAGATCTTCTTCAGACAAATAGTTCTACATTTCAAAATACCACTATTTAAATAGTAATAAAAATAAAATCATGTGATCTAATGCACCTGTTACTGCAGATCCCATAACAGCGGTCTTAAAGAAAAAGTTTCATTCAGACCAGGTGCAGTTTGTGCATTAACCCTTAAAATCCACTTAATTTCTTCTAACTCTGTTATTTGCTTTATGTTATCTCCACAGATGGGTTTGAACCAAGTTTGTAAAATTAAAAATTTAAAATGATGTCTCTTATCAGTGTCCATAATATGTTCATACAGAGCATTCATAAGAATTTGTCTATTAATGTCCGATATGTGGCTACTGATCCCCTCTTTAAACCTTCTATTGGTCATTCCAGTATAAAATGTAGGACACCATATACATCTGGCCATGAAAACATACCTTGATCCACTTGTGTGACTTTGCAGAACCCTTCAAAGCTTCTTCATCAATGCTTCCTTTGATGGAAGTTCCTTATTTGGCCCCAAAGTGAAAGATATACTCTCTAGGTGTGAGGAGAAAGGTAAAACCGTGTCTGCTGTGGGTGTGTGTTTTTCAACCTCTCAACAAATCTTTTCTAGGAAGCAATGAGGTGGTTAAAAAAATGTAGTTGAAGAAATCCAAGGGTTTCTTCCAAGATCCACGTAGAGACAGTTCCTTCATGGGCAGGGGGGGGGGACTCTAATGGAAGATGGCAGAGGAGGTCCATAAAACCAAGGATAGAGATGTTTTCTCTGACAGGTCCTATCAACGCTCTTGAAAGGAGGCCTGACTGTCAATCTCTGGAGGTGCTCAGGGGTTCATTTAAAAACCTGCACCAGAGAACCTGGTGAGAAATTACAAAAGCTTCATGGGTGCAGAGGATAATATCCAGAGGTTATATCATACAATTCTCCCATCCACCTCTGTTGATTTCAAATGAAATCCCTGATGTTCCAGTCAGTCAGAGGGAAGCAGCAGTACTAGAAACAAACATGCTGCTAGAAAAAAAGAGTCATGCAAGAGGTCCCTCCAGGCAAAAATGAGTCTGGAATTTACTCAAGATTCTTTTTAGTACCAAAAAAGGGGACTAGAGACCAATTCTGGATCTCAGCAAGCTGAATCAGTCGGTTCAGTATACAAAGTTCCAAATGGTCACAGTTCAGTCCATTCTACCTTTTTCTACACAAGGATGATTAGATGTGTTCCACAGATCTTCAGGATGTATACTATCACACAAAATGAATAGGTGATCCAGGAGATATCTATACTTCTGGCTAGGAGCCAGTCATTACCAATTCAGAGCTTTCATCTCACCACAGCCTCCAGGGTGTTCACCTAGTCTATGGCAGTAGTAGTAGTGACAGTTCACTTTAGGCTGCAAGGATTCTGGGAGTTTTTATATCTGGATGACTGGCTCATTACTGCTACAACCAGGCATAATCTGATTCTAGCCTGAGGTTGTGTATTCCAGTTGTCTTTCCACCTGGGAATTTCTATCACCCACAACAAATCTCATCAAGAACTGACATAATTTTTTGAATTCATAGGTGCCTTACTCGATGCAGTCACCCAAACAGCATCTCTTCCTTAGCCAAGGGCATAATCTATTCAGTTTCAAGTCAAAAAGATTATTCAGAATGCTTTTGTCTCAGCTCAGCTGATCTTCCAAGCTTTGGGTTCCATGTCAGCAGCAATCATTTTGGTACAATTGGCAAGGTACCATATGAAAATTCAGTGGACACTTGCAACTCTGTTGTCCATTCTTCATCAGCCATTGTCCAGTCAGACATAAATAACTCAGGCTTGAAAAAAATATCTCCTGTGTTGTGGTGGATAAACTCCTCCCAAGTATTAGCATGTCTTCCCTTTGTTTTCCCCAAAGCCATAGTGACCATAGATGCCTACCAGATTGGGTAAGACAGCACTTCCTGAGAAGGACAGTCCAAGACATGTAGTATCCAGAAGAGGCCAATATGCATATTAATGTCCTGGAGATGAGAGCTGTCTTCCTAGCTTTGCAGGTCTTTCAGGACACTCTCCCCACCTGGCAGTTATGATTCATACAGACAACATGTCAGTAGTCTGGTACATCAACAGCAAGGGAGAACCAAATCTTACCTTGTCGAGAAGTTATGAGAGTGCGGCAATGGGTGATCTCATCCAATCGATTTCTGAAAGCAATGTACATTCCAGGAAAAATCATTGTGATTGCAGACAAGTTGAGCAAGTCTGTTCTGATGCCTCACATGTTCTCTCTCAACATGAAGGTTGCAGAGAAGATATTCTGTCAGTGGGGCCAACCATGCTGCAACCTCTTTGCAGCTTGTCTCAACAACATGTGCAGCAGGTTTTTTGCCCTCATCCCTCCACTAGGGGAGTCACCAAGAGATGCTGTACTTCACGATTGGCCTACAGGTCTCTTTTATGTCTACCTACAGTTACTCCTAGTCCCTAGATTTCTTCAGAAAGCATCATGATTGAAGAGCACAGTAATCCTCATTGCCCCTTATTGGCCTCATCAAATTTGGTTTTGTTTTCTTTGATCTCATCTTCTTCACCCTCTGTGGACTCTGGATCCAACTCCAGATCTACTGTCTCACCCAACAGACATGATTCATCCAGACATTCCAGGCCTAAAGTTGACTTCATGGTTTCTCTACTTCCATTGATTGCTTGATAGCCCAGGCTCTCCTCTCCTCTCCATCTAGCACATTCTTTTATCATCCCACAAAGCTTCCACTAGGAAACTGTACAAAATTAAATGGAAAGGATTTGTCATTTGGGTGCAACAAAAATAATTAGATCCCTTTTCTGCCCCCTTTCTGAAAATTCTGCAATTTTTAGCTTCAGTTTTCAATGATGGAGCTAGCTCTTCTACTGTAAAAGTATGGTTGGCTGCCATTTCCAATTTTCATATAAGAGTAAACAACTGATACTAGTCTGGCAGAGATAATTTCTACTGAAAGGATAATTTTCCAGGTTAGAAATTTTAGCTCACTTTTAGCTGAAGGCTCAAATGGAGATTGAGTTAAAGCTTGTAAGACTACATTCAAACCTCATGGAGGAGTGGGATCTCTAAATGGTGGTCTAAGAAGAAAAGTTTCTCTTAGAAATGTGCTGCAAAGGAGAGGATATGCTATACCTATTAGATGTTCACAGACAATTACAGTTTTACTTACTGAGACCCCAAAATTTTAGGAAATCAGAACAATTGATCTGATGTTGTCAATATTCATTCATTCTTAATGAATGGGACTCAGTTCTGATCCTTGGAACTGGATCGTCCTTTATACACCTCGCACTAGCCAAAAAAGTCTCGAGCTAAGACTCTACCAATAATGCCCCTCTCTTCATTACCTCAGATCTCATTTGCCACTTTGTCAGTAAGACGTGTCAGCCATTGCTCTCGGCTAAGTCCTTAAAAATTTCTATTTTTAAGCTAATTCCTTATGTTTTTCACTATCTTTACATATATATATATATATATATATATATATATATATCTGTGTGTGTGTATATATATATATATATATATATATATATATACATATATATATATATATATATATATATATATATATATATATATACATATATATATATATATATATATACATATATATACACATAATCTATATATTGTATTACTTTATATAATTGCTTCAACTGTGTGTTTGAATACTTTACCCTGTACCTTTGGTAATCTCCATTACCATTGTTGGTAACTCCCTCTCCCGCCTTTCTTACCTCTTGTGTTAATTCTTAGTACCAGCATTGGTACATCTTCTTTTTTTATCCTTATTCCTTTTTTTGGTATTCTCCAGTACCATTGTTGGTAGGCCTTCTGTTTATCCTTGGTGTGTGTGCCTCTGTGTGTGTTTAACAACTGTTACATTTAAACAAAAATTATTAAAATGGCAGAAAAAAATAAAGGCACTTCTGGATTTAAACAGTTCTAAGACTGTGGAAGAAATATGCCCAGTTCTGATGGGCATCTTTTATGTGTTTTTTGTCTAGGAGCTCCACATTTTGACTAAAATTGCGACATTAACCAGGCCTTTAGTCACTGGGCCTTGGTTGACCATCGAAATAAACTTATTTTAATGGGCATGTTGTAAACTTTTTTTAGTGAAGCTTTGTCCAAGTATGATTCCCCTCTGAAATCAGGCCCTTCCGAAAAAGAAGAGCCACTCAGTACCTGTGTCTCCCATGGCACTGGTGGCCCAAAAACATAAGGCTCTGGTTCCAACTACCTCCTCGGAACTGAAAGCAAAGGTACCCGAAGCTACAAATTTAAGAATCCTCAGCACAAACTTCTGCTACGCATCAGCACTGGCATCTTTGGTTTCCAGCTCAGTGCTGACTTCTCCAACAGCACCTCAGCAGGCTTTCCCACCCCTCAGTGACAAAACCAGATCCAAATCTTCCTAGGATGAGGTATACACCTTCCATAGACCCCTTTGTGGGCCAACTGTCCAGTCCCTTTCTGGAATGACCAGAGTCTCCTTCAGGATTATCTGTTCAATCCTCCAGGAGTCTCTCCAAGGCAGACATTGTGAGGCTCGTGGATCAGCTGTTGGTGGCAAGAGGTATTTCTGCCCCTTCTCAGGCTCCTCTCCCTCCTGGTGTTGGGTTATCTTCTCCAAGGACTCCTGCAATATCTCCTCATCTGACTTCCACCAGAGTTTTGGAGCCCAGCATTTCAATTCCCACAGTACCAACTGTTCCGGCATCATTAGGCATCCCTACCTTGGTAACGGATGTTGCTCTGACTGCTTTGGTTGCATCCTCGGAACTGACAGATTCTCGGGGCCAAGACTCCACTTCTGGTTCCAAGGGTCTTGGATAAGCTCCTGCTTTTTATTTGGCTCTCGGGACTTTGTCAGTTGCATGTCCTTCCCCGGCTCCTGCTTTGGAGGTTGGTCTCTCGGAGTTGGGTGTGACCTCGGTTCTGAGGTGCTCTTTCTCTGTTCTGGGCTCCCACTCCTCTTCGGGGGGGTCCTGCCTTCCAGGTTATGGAGAGAGCTTTAGCCTCTGCAGGCTCTCAGCTGGTCCCTCTTGCATCACATTACCATATCTTCTGGTCCAGAGCTGACATCAATTTCCATGACAGGACAGCGAGCACTGAAGCTTCAAGTTACCCCTGTACAAGGCCCTTCTTCTTCGGAGTCTTCCTCAGAGATCCCCGCTAAGGAACCCCCGATATGAAGATGTGCAAGTGGAAGCACCTAGATTCTCCAGAAGAATCTGTCACCAAGGACACGGATTTCGATGAAGGTGAAGGTTACCCCCAGCTCACCCCCTGAAAATGTCTCCTTTGGAGGCATCCTAGAGATCCTCAGGCAGAGGGATAACTGAAAGCCCCAAGACCTGACCTCAGAGGAATCTGTGTACTTACAAATGTTCAGTGCTCTACCATCTACTTCCTGGGTGACCCCATCCACTGGCGATCATAATAAGTTGATTGTGCAGCAGGCTTGGAAGGCCCCTGACTCCATACAGCCTATTCCCCAGACACCAGACAAAATTATATCCCTGCCAGTGGACCACCAATATTGGAACAAAGGTTTAGCAGTAGATGCCATGGTGGAGGTGGCTGCCATCAAGAAGGTACTCAGCGATGAGAGTCATACTATACATCCGGGTCTATATTACAACATCAAACTCACAGGAGCCCAAACATTGTAATATTGAACATAAATGTTTGAAATGTGAAAATAGCGAAGCCGCGGAACATCAATTTTTTCCCAGGGAAAAAAATCTGTGGGCCATTTTCATGGCTTTGCTATTTCCTCCACTGTGGTGTGATCTCAGAGTTGGTATATTTAAGTAGGGGGGGTTGGGGGTGAAGCCCCCCACATTAGTATAAGTTTAAAGTGTGAATTTTTTTGTTTTTGTATTGGAACAGCGATTTTGTTCCCTGGGAAAAAAAATCGCTGTTCTGTGTTTTTGTACTTTGTGCATTTTGAACTTCCTGGTTCGATATTACATCGTTTGAACTCCTGTTAGTTTGATGATTTAATATAGACCCGTACATCCTCCTAATAGGGAGTCTAGGACATAGGACAGATTTGGACAGCTCCTTTTGACAGAACATCTTTGTTTGGCCCCGTGGTAAGGGACACACTAGCCAGATGTGAAAAGGATGGAAAGACCCTGTCTGCCGTGGGCATTTATTTTTCTACTTCTCATCGATTCTACTCCAGAAATCAGAGGCATGGAAACATGTGGTTCAAGAAGTCCCAGGGGCGTGTCCAGGACACACATGGTGGCTGCTCCCCTCAGGGCAGAGGGCAGAGCTCAGATGGAAGATGCCGGCCGCAAGGCAGAGGTAGCCCTTGAAAACATAGTTGCAGAGACTTCTTCTCTGGACAGCCCTACCATTGCACCCAAAAGGAGGCCTGATTGCATATCTCTGGAAGAAGTCAAGGGAAGATTCTCACTACACTTGACAACCTGCAAATTACCTGTGATACTGGGGTGCAGAGAATCATTACCAGAGGCTATTATATCCCTTTCACCCTTTTCCTGAGGTCATTGAGAAAAATCCCTGATGATCCACCCAATCAGAGAGATCAAGCAGCCATAGAGGTTCAAAAGCTACTAGAAAAAAGAGTCATCCAAGAAGACCCACCAGACCAGCTAGGATCTGGATTTTACTCCAGGTTCTTTTTAGTGCCAAAGAAGACAGGGGACTAGAGGCCTATATTGGACCTCAGCCTTCTGAACAATTTGTTCAGCAGGGAAAATTCTGGATGTTCATGGTTCAATCTATTCTCCCCTTTCCAGGGAAAATGATTGGATGTGCTCTATAGACCTTCAAGATGTGTATTACCACATAAAGATGGACAAACGCCTGAGAAGGTATCTCCACTTTTGGCTAGGGGCCAGCCATTATCAGTTCACAGAGCTGCCCTTTGGCCTCACCAGAGCCCTCAGAATGTTCACCAAATGCATGGCAGCGGTCACAGCTCACATGAGACTACACATATTCCGGGTGTTCCTGATCTAGATGACTGACTCCTCACTGCCCCTACCAGACATCTACTACATCAAGCCACAGACTTCATCATACACTTGTTCAGTACTCTGGGCATAACAGTCAGCAAAGAAAAGTCTGAGCTGTCTCTCACTCAGGACCTAGAATTCATAGGAGCCCGCCTTAACACAGTGCCCTGTATAGCTTCTCTACCATTTCACAGGCTCCAAAAGATAAGGTCTCAAGTTCAGCTCATTTTAGTAAAAAAGAAAGTGTCTGCTCTTCTTGTCCGTTAAGCCTTAGGATCTGTGGTAGCGGCCATTACCTTAGTTCCCTTGGCAAGATTTCACATGAGGATATTTCAGTGGCTTCTGGCTTTTCAATGGTCCATTCTGTCTCATCCGATGACTCACCCAATCTTAGTAACAGGCCGTTGCAAAAAGAATCTATCCTGCTGGATGGAATCAGAAGAAATCCTAATGGGCCTTCCCTTTGTTCCTCCTAAACCCAAAGCTATAGTGACCACAGACTCCTCCCCGTTGGGGTGGGGGCATTATATAGGGAGAAATATCCAAGGCACTTGGTCTCCACACGAGGCCAACTTGCACATCAATGTCCTGGAAATGAGAGCTCCTAGCATTGCAAGCCTTTCAATCTGCTCTTCCTCTGGGAACAGTTGCGATCCAATTAGACAACATGTCAGTGGCATGGTACATCAACAAATAGGGTGGAACCAAATCCGACCCCCTTTGTCAGGAAGCTGTCAGAGTGTGGCAATGGGTAATATCTTCCAACCACTTTTTTGTGACAATGCATATCCCGAGGAGCACCAAACTGATAGTGGACAAGTTGAACAGACACATTCTACTGCTTCATGAGTGGTCTCTCAATTCCAAAGTGGCAAAGGAAATATTTTACTACTGGGGCCAGCTTTGCTGTGATCTCTTTGCCTCCCCAATGAACAACAAGTGCAGCAGCTACTTTGCCATAATTCCCCCTCAGGGGAGACACTCTCCTTCTCGACTGGCCCTTGAGTCTTCTTTATTTGCTTTCCACCCTTTCCCCTCATACCATTCTTCCTAAAGAAAGCTCAAAGGTTGCAAACCAATGTGATCCTTATTGCTCCTTTCTGGCCCAGGCAAGTTTGGTTCCCCTTTCTATGGCCTCAGTTGATTCACCATCCATGGATTCTGGACCCAGTTTCAGATCTGCTGTCTCACCCACAGGGATTGGTTCATTGCGATCTATGCACTTTCAAGCTCACAGCTTGGTTGCTCCAATTCTGTTAGTCTCCAGGCAGAATAATTCATTGTATAAAAAATTCTTCCGGCTTCCTGTAGACCTTCCACCAGGAGACTATATTCCAGTAAATGGAAGAGATTTTCAATTTGGACTTCTGAAAACAATTTAGACCCCTTCTCGGCACCTGCTGAAAAAGTTTTGGAATTTTTAGCCACCCTTTTTGACCAAGGAGCTTCTGCTTCCAGCATTAGAGTCCAGTTAGCAGCCATTTCTAATTCTTACAATGGATTTGACAACCATTCTTTAATTTCCAATGCCTTAAGCCTAAAACCTCCATTCAAAGATCCCTTAGCCCCATGGGATATAACCTTAGTTTTGCAATTTTTAGTACTACCTCCCTTTGAACCAGCGGCTACTTACTATCTTAAATACCTTTCCTGGAAAATTCTTTCTAGTAGCCATTGCTTCCAGCAGAAGAGTCGCTGAGATCTAGGCACTATGTGCAAACTCCCCGTATATCATGTTTCTTAAAGACAAGGTGTCATTGAGAACAAACCCTTCCTTTCTTCCTAAGGTGGTCTCTGAATCTAATATCAGTTAAACTACTGAGTTACCAGTTTTCTTCCCGAAGTATTCTGACAAAGGTAAATATTGCTTGCATCTACTGGACATTCATAGGCAACTACATTTTTGCCTTGACAGGACTAAAGAGTCCAGGAAATCAGATCAATTGTTTATTTTCTTTTCTGGGCCAAAGGTGGGAAAAGCTGTGTCAAAAGTGACTTTATCTAGATGGCTGAGCAATTGTGTTACTTTCATTTATGAACATAACAACTGGAAGTCACTTGCACCTGTAAGAATGCATTCAACCAGATCAATTGCCACATAAGCTGTTTTTTATTCAAAAGCTTCCATGGACAAAATATGCTCAGCTGCAACTTGGGCTATGCCTCATACCTTTATCACTCATTACAAGTTGGATATGGTCTCCAGGGGAAGAGCATTCTTTGGCTCTATGGTTCTCAGGAACATCCTTCCATAAGCCCACCCAGGAAATAAAGTAGGTGGAGACTTTGCCCCATGTGTCTTAGAATGAACGAAAATTTACAACATCAGATAAAGAAGTTATATATTCACTATAACATTCTATCTGTGTTGTCGATCTTTGTTCATTCTTGACATCCCACCCACCTTCCCCCTCTGGTAGATTTCCTGGGGGATCAAACCCTTGTCCTGGGTTTTCATAGGGTTTTTACCATGAACATTGCTTCTGCTTACAATTTCTGTGTACACACTTGCTATGGTCTGCAAACTCTATCTAAGGTAACAAAGAGAGGGGCATTATGAGTAGAGTCTTAGCTCGAGACTTTTTGGCTGGTGCGAGCTGCATAACAGCCGAGTTGGTTCCGAGGATCAGAACTGAGTCCCATTCATCAAGAATGAATGAAGGTCAACAACACAGATGGAATTTTATGGTGAGTACATATCATCTTTTTTGTTTCTTTTTTGGATTCAAAATTAGACAAATCAGTCTCTGAAGTGACTTTAGTCAAATGGTTGTCTGATTGTGTTAGCTTTGTTTAAAACAAATTGGCCATGCCTTTACTCAAACCACCAAAGGCATATTACACCAGGTCTATGGTGACTTCTTCAGCTTTTTCATCTAGATCTTCACTGGATGATATTTGTGCAGCCACAACTTGGGCTAATCCTCATACCCATTTTGCTAATTATAAATTGGATCTGGTCTCTAGGGGAAAAGCAATCTTTGGCTCAGTGGTACTCTACTATATCCTTCCTTAAAGTCCTGCCAGGGTTTAGGTAGTTGTGGACTGTGTCCCAGGAGTTGGGGAATAAATGAAAATTGGCAACATCAAATAAAGAAGTTATGTGCTCATCATAAGGTTCCATCTGTGTTGTCCATTTTCATTATTCCTCAACTTCCCTCCCACCAATTCACTCCTTATTGTCTTTTGGAAGGATCGAAGATGCTGAAGGAACCTTCCTTTGTTTGTGTCCAAGATTGTGTTATTTTATTCTAGTATTTTACTTTTCCATGTTGCTCTACAGGTAGAAGGGGCAGCAGTCAAGATCTGAGGTATGTTAGTTGACTAGGACATTATGGAAAAGGGAGGAGCTCAAGAGTTTCAGTGATCCATGAGCTAGTAGAAGCATCTGAGTTGAATCTGAGGATCGGATCCGGACCCAAAGGTTGAGGAAGAATGAAAATGGACAACACAGATGAAACATGGTGAATACATAACTTTTTTCTCAATTATCTTTTTTTCATCACATCTCCAACATTTTCAATTTACCTAGGAAAAATTATTTTGAGCTTGCTCAGAGTATAAAAATACCTATGCAAACACTTTCAAGCAAAAATCATAAATCTTCAAGACTTTATTGCATATTTGGGAACCATGCATATATCCGTCAGTTGTTTCTTTCTTAATTGCTTATCCAATCTCTCTTCCCAATCCTTTCTAACCTCATAGGTTCATAGGTTCATAGGTAGGTACTAGGCTATTGGCCCTAGGGCCTATATAAGCCTAGCCAAATGGTACCCTGGCTTTTGCCACCCAAGAAAATTATTTTCCTGTGCCCCTGTCAAGCAGAGCCACAGAAGTGATCCCTGGGGTGAATTTTCTGTCTCCCATCCAATCATCAAGATTTTTCTTGAAGAGTGCTAATGAGGAGCTTTGTTTGATATTGATAGGTAGTTTGTTCCAGACTATGGGAAGTCTCTGGGACAGGAAGCTATCCCCTCAGCATGTTCTGTTTGTTGTGGTGACAAGGTTTATGTCCCTAGAGCATGTAGCTTGGAGGGATTGGGATTTCTTTAAGTGGAGCATGTCCAACAGCTCTGGGTTTGACATAGCTTTGTATGTTAGGCAGACATCGCCTCTGAGTAGGCGATATGCTACAGAGTAAAGCTGGAGTTTTTTGAGACAGTCTACGTAGGGCATCTGTTTGAGGCCAGTAATACTCTTTGTGAGGTATTTCTCTGGCCTTTCCAGTTGTTGTAGATGTCTTGTGAGGTACATGCCAAAAGGGGTGTTGTACTCTATAATGGGTCTAATGAGTGCTGAGTAAAGGGGAACAATGACCTCTTTTTTCCTGGATGAGAAACCTTTTGTGATGAGTTGTGCCACGTAGAAGGATTTCCTGACTACTGTGGCAATGTGATTATCAAAGGAGAGACTACTGTCCACCTGTGTCCCAAGGTCTCTTATCACACTTTCGGTGTTAAGTAGACTACTGCCTATGTGGTAGTTCATGGGAGCAGAGTTTTTGCCAAAAGGGATGACAATGCACTTTTTGGCATTGAGCTTGAGGCCATGGCTTTGACACCAGGCATCTGTCTTAGTGAGGCCCTTTTGTAGGATGTCCACATCGGTAGGAGTTTTGATTATGGCTCCGAATTTGCAGTCATCTGCAAACTTTGTTAGCCAATGGCCTTCTGGGTTAGCCTGTACTTTAGAGAAGTAGATACCAAACAGGAGAGGACCTAGGACTGAACCCTGTGGTACTCCACTTGTCACTGGTCTGAAGTTGGATTTAGAGTCTGCTACTTTCACAGTGTGGGTTCTGTCAGTGAGCCAGTTGGCAACCCATCTTGTGGCTTAGGGATTTATACCTAGTTTAGTGAGATTATCTATAATTCCAGAGTGGGGGATGGTGTTGAAAGCCTTGGCGAGATCTAGATAAGCTGTGTGAACCACCTTACCCTCATCTACAGTTTTGGTGACCGCTTCAAAGAAGTCTGTCAGGTTTAGGAGACATGATCTGCCTTTTACAAACCCAAACTGGGTAGGGTCAAGAGTTTGGAGATTACCAATGTCATTGTTTATAAGTTCCATGATGATACGTTCCATAGCCTTGCAGACCAGGCTTGTCAGGCTAATGGGGTGGTAGTTCCTGGGGTCTGTGGTGGCTCCCCCTTTGTGGAGTGGGATAACCGTTGCTGTGCGCCATTCAGTAGGCACAAAACCAGAAGTGAGGCTATGATTGAATATGGTACTTAGTTGGGGTACCAGCTCATTCTGTACTTCATGTAGAAGGCAGCCTGGGATGTTGCCAGGTCCCATGGATGCTGTGTTCTTGGCTTTGGAGAGTGTGTTTTTTACCTGTGCAGTCATGATTACAGCAACTTTGCATTCTTCCGGTATAGAGATAGGCCCTTTAGGTGATGAGAGAGGGGTAAAGTTAGCACTGAACCTATCTGCCAGGATGTTGGCAATATCAGTTGGTTCTGTATATTTAGTGCCATTGTGCTGTAACTCAGCGTAGATCTGAGTGTTGCCACTGAGGTTCTTGACATAGCTATTGAATGCTTTGTGGTTGTCTTTAGAATCAGTGATTTTGTTTTTGTAACTAGCTTTGGAGAATTTTATGACGGATCTCAGCTTCTTACTGAGGCTGACCACAGAGTTCCTCCAATCATGGGATTTTGCTCTTTTTTGCAACAGTTTCTTTCTTTGTTGTAAGGTTTGTTTATGGCAGGGAACCACCAGATTGGCTTCCTTTTTTTTGGAGGATAGCATCTTGGATCTGTTAGGGATTGCACGATCCATGCACTCGTGTAAGTGCTTATAAAGTGCAATTGTACAGGATTCAGCAGTCGTACCTTTATTGTCCATCAGCATGGGTGTTGAGAAGTTTGCCACTTCTGTCTTAAGAAGCGTGAAGTTGGCTTTGGAGAAATGTTTTACGATGGTTTCCCTAATGGGGGGTGGGATGTGGATGTCTAGGGTGATTAACTTGTGGTCAGATCTGACCAACGAGGAAGTGACCTCTGGTGTGGAACACCGGTTGCCCATGTTGGTAATGACCAGGTCTGGGATATTGCTGCCCCTGGTGGGGGTGTGGATAAGTTGATCCAAGGCATTGGAATTTATGAACTCCATAAAACGTTTAGCACAAGAGTTGGTACATGAGTAGTTTTCCCAGTTAATGGTGGGGTAGTTGAAATTGCCCATTATTAGGGTGTTAGGTTGTACCCTAATATTTTCTAATGTATCAAGAAATGAGGAGTGGGAATACTGGGGCATGGTGGGGGATCTGTAGCAAGCTACAATTTGGATTGCAGTCTTGCTCAGAGTTAGTTGCACTTGGATAATCTTGGATGCATTATGCTGAGCAACTAGCCTGGAGGTGTGGATATCCTTAATGAATATGGACACGCTTCTGCCTTTAGTGCTTTGTCGAGGTTAGGTGGCTGAAAGGTGTGGTATGAATTATAGCCTGGTAATGCTAATCATCCAATTGATTTCCATAGATATCATGCAATATTTTATATGCCCTACTAATTAACCCTTTTTTAACAGCAGCTTCTGTTCTATATTCTACTAAAAAAACTCTGTCAGTGCTGGTCTTTCACCTAGGATACCCTTATTCTTTTCTCTTTGTCTGTACTCTGCTATCAATCCTTGGATAGAAAAGGCAGTCTCTAGCCTGCAGTCCCAATGTCTTATTGGCCTCTTGCCATTCTATTGCCTTTCTTCACTCTAATTATTTGCTCCAATGCATTGGTTCCTTTGGCATATTTCTCCAGTAAATTTCAGCCTCCTCTTGCCTGTTTTCTGTACCTCTAATTGCAGTTATCCCTATCAGCAGAATTGCCATTCTACATTCCTGTGTTGGCTTAGCTCTCAGAATACTTTCTGCTACTTTATGAAGATAATATTCTGTATGGTTATTGTTATTGTTCTTAAGGATCTGCTTCCAAAATCCCAGTCTCTCCTTATTTCTTGAACTCCCCCTTTCTTTCTTCATCATCTCTTTCCACTTTGAATTATAGCTTTCTGCTTGGGCTATGTATAGGAGCTTTAACTGTGCAGTACTGAAATACCCCTTCAAATTAAGTAATCCCAGTCCACCCTGTTCTATTGGAAGGATCAACTTATCTCAATGAACTCTTGGCCTCTTCCCCTCCCACATAAAATCCTTTAACTTTTTATTAATTGCTATCCACAACTTCTCCTCTGGTTGATAAATATATGCCTGACCTATGTATAAAACTAAAGAGACTAAAAATGTTTGCACTGCTTGTATCTTGCTATCCATATCCATAAAACAAAGTTCCAGTTTCTCAGTTTTTGTATTATCTTTTGTTTAGCCTCTTCCCACATATCCTCAGCTGCAATAACAGAGTCCTTTTTTAACCCATACTCCTAAGTACTTCATTTCATTATGTCCCCACAAATGTGTGTATTGCTGAACCAGTTTGAGTGTGGGTACATAATTTACAGCTTTTGCCTTTGTTTTATCTTTATTAAATTTGTATCCATAGAAGACGTGAAACTATTGCAGAATGTCCCATAACACCAAAATGTCTTTTTATGGTTTTATCAGGTACAAAATAATTTCATCTGGAAATAAAGCCAAATTTTCTTGATTACCATACCAATTATATCCTTGAATTTCTGAGTCCCTTATTTTCTTTGCCAGTGGTTATAAATATAACACAAATAATAAAGGGAAATAGGACACCTCTGCCTGGTTCTTTTGTTCAAACAAAACTTATCAGAAAGGAAGCCCCCACACTTTAATTTTTGCCAACAATTCCTCATATATCCTCTAATTAACTTTATTATTGTGTCAGGGAATGCAAATGCTTCCATTGCCCTACTCATAAAATCCCAGCTTACTCTATAAAATGCTTTCTCTGCATCAAGACCCAGCAACATCAGTGGTATTTTATTATATTCTCTTTTCCTCTGGATCATCATTGTTCTAGTAATACTGTTAAATGTTTGCCTCCCTTCCACAAAACTATGCTGAACTATAGCTACCAACTTTGGCATTACTTTTGCCATTCTTTTAGCCATTATAGACATAAACATTTTATCATCTTGGTTTAGAATCAAAATGGGCCTATATGAAGTTGGATCTGATGGGTCTTTACCATCTTTGTGTATTATAGCCAGCACAGCTTTCTTCCAGGAAGTTGGTGCTTCTCCTCCTTTCAAAATAATATTAAATAAATCCTTCCAGATCTTTATCACTTTCTTCCCTCCTAGCTTCCAAGCTTCCACAGGAATACCATCTGTTCCTGGAGATGTTCCTGTAGATTGGTTGTACATAATCATTTTTATCTCTTCTCTTATCCTAACTGTTAGTAATTGAGCCTCATATACCTCTAACCATGGCATACTTAATTCTTCCATGAACATATTTCTCTGCTTTATACAGATTTTCATAACATTTTCAAACTATTCCTAATACCTGTACAGTATCTCTGGTTATTTTCCTTGTTATAGACTCCCTAAGTTTGGCAGCAACCCTTTCTACTGTTTGTTGCCTGAGCCATTGTGCTAAAAGCTTTTGTGCTCTGAAGTTTTATCAAAAAAAAAAAATGCATATTATCCATATAGTCTCTTATTTTCTCTTTAGCATTCTGCAGTTGTACCTCTTCTTCTCCCTATTCCGCAATGCTTTAACCTTTATCACTCCCTCTATATAATTTTTGTTACTTCTTAACCATATCTTTTTTATTTTATTTTTACCATATTTTTAAACTCTACTTTCATTTTTATCCCACCCCCTAGCTATATTTTCTGAAGAAATTTCTATTTTCCGTAATAACTCATGAGTAATTTCTATTAGCTATTCCATAAATTCCTCTCTGTTTAACAGATAGGTGGGGAAGTGACAGTGTCTCATTGTTATTTCAAACCCTGTATTTTTATTTTGGTTATTATTGGCACTTTATTTGAAATATTTATTGAGTGTGTATGCAAACCTTCAGTTAAATGAGCATGTTTCTGTGAAATACAATTTTTGTCTAGTCTAGTCCAGTTATTGTACCTTGGGGAATAATATGTCAATTCTCTCTGTACTCGTACTGCTGGAGTCACGTCTTCCATGCCAAATATTTTCATAAATTTCTTCAAGAATCTACTATCCTTTGTTGTATTTCCCCTTCTAGGCACCCTTTCCCCAATACATACTCACTCATGCAAATCAAATTCTAGTCCCCACTTATAAGTAATATTCCCTGCTGAAAGCTGATTATTTCTCCAAGAATTTTCTTAAGCTCTATTGTTGCAGTTTTAGGTGGAATATAAATGCATGCCAGCATAATCCTCCTTCCTTGCCAGTAGCCCATTTCTACTACAAATCTACCATTATTATATTTTTCCTCTTCTGTCATGATTTGCTCTTCACTAGCCATTAATATAAGTACTTCCCTTTTCCTTTGTCGCAGATATTCTCCTGAATAACCATTGTGAAATAATTTCTTTCTTGAATTCTCGTGCTCAGTTCTTAACAAATGCATATCCTGTAACATACTATTTGCACTGTGCATTTCTTTATATGGGCCGCTACTTTTTCTTTTTTGTATACATCTGTGAGGCCATTCACATTCAAAGACAATATGAGCAGTGTTGCCATTAAGGTACGAAGTTATTATTTCCATCTGTTATGTATAACAACTTTTTTTTTTCAAAATGTGTAGTTTCAGCTTTTGTTTTACATGCACACACCAGTGTTTGGCAGGTTTATAATGTATACATTTGTTTTTTGTCATATCCATTTGAACCTATATCACATCTTATAAAACTTTTTGTTTTAAAGAAAATCCTCAAAGAAAACAACAAGCACATGCCCAGTACACCCCCATAATCTATAAACTTAATACATACACAGACGATGATGTACATCTTCAAATAATGAATTTTAACCCTCCTAATAGGAACAATTCGCCCAGACTGACAGCTACACTGACAGGCTTTAACTGAACCATAAGGAAGATTATGCATGGTAAGATGCATGGCACAGACTGTTCTTCTACTTCCACTAAATGCTATCTGTTTTGTGTTATCTTTATTTCTCTCCCAGATATAGAAAATAAGTGGAATGCTATCAGAAATCATTATCTTTTAGTCATTGAAAGAAAAAAGTATTCTGTTTTATTAACCTCTTATCAGATTGTATCTGGTTCTTATGTTTCAACAGCATTACAGTTGCCTTCTGCCACATGCTTCTCATGTTGCAATGTGAATATTTATTTGTTAAAGGAAAACTTTTCTGTATATTTAATGTTCTTTTATTTACTTGCTTCCACTTAAAACTTGTTGTTAGATCAAGCCAGTGGCCTTATTCCAGTCATTCTCGCATGTAAAAGTAAGAAGAAGGATATCAGTTTTACATATATCATGCTCTGTATATTTTTGCAACCTATTTTTCACCTCAACAACCTAAGATTACAGCCTGTTATCTTAAACATGTTTTTTTCCAGGCTTCTTCCCTTTTTACATTGCAGTACCTACATTTCTTAAAACTAAACAAGAAGAAAGAAAGAATAAGGAAAAAGAACATCTGATGTTATGTGATCCTATCTCGCCTACATTCTGACTGATGGGTTCGGAGCCGATCCTCGGCTCCGACTCGGCACGCTTATGCCAAAGAGCGAAGTCTCTTATTGGCTGAGCTTACTATATCCCAGGATGCACCACTACCAGTCCCCCAGATCTCGTTTGCCGCTAACAAGCAAAGACGTGGTCTCGAGCTGGCTGAGCTAAGTAGTGCTTTTTTCACTTGCTTTCCTGTCAGGAATTTCCTAAATCTTCAACAAAAAGCTGTTTTAACAGCTATCTTGTGTTTTTGTGTTTGAGTGAGCATTTTCTGTGAAGTTCTTGTGTAGTGAATGCGTTTTTTCTGACCAGAGGTCCCCTTTGAGTTTAAGGGCCTTCCCCTGTCAGTCCGTTATCATTTTAGTCTATTTGTGACAGCCTTTGTTTTAAAAAAAAAAAAAAAAAAAAAAAAGAAAAGAAATTTTTCTGTCATTGTTAGTGTGTTGGTTTTGGCTAAGTTACACTACATTGATTGCCATAATGTCTCAGGCTCCTAGGCCTTCAGGTTTTAAAAAGTGCACTAAGTGCAGCTTCAAGATGTCTATCACAGATGATCATTCTCTCTGTGTGTACTGTTTGGGCGCCAAACATATGCAGGAGTCCTGTAGCGTGTGCCACGCGTTTTCCTCGAGGGTCCTCCAAGAGAGGAAAAATAAACTTATTCTAAAAGGCCTTATTAAACCCTCATTTGAAGAGGCATTAGCTTCGTCTCCTTCTCCTGCTAAAAAGAAAAGGGCGTCGGCTCCGACCAGTCCGTCGGAACCGACTGCCAAAAAACATAGGCAGGCTTCTCCTTCGGCTCCACGGACTTGGAGCCGAGGCGAACGGTCTGCCTCGATGCCTCCAGCCTCGACTCCTCTGGGTTCGGAGCCGACGGCTGGGGCATCGAGAGGCGGGTCACCTTCATCGGCTCCATTGATCTCGGAGCCGATGAAGGTTGTCCGCTCAGACACTTCCTCCTCGGTGCCGAAGCCCTCTTCGGCACCGATGGAAATTGGTTTGGACATTCCTTCGGCGCCGATAGTTGTCGAGTTGATTCGGAGCCGGTCCCCTAGTCCCTTGGAGCCGTTGGAGAGGCCTACTCGGACCCATTCGGTCTCTTCCAGGTCATCAAGGATGTCAGATTCGGACATAGACAGGGTGCTCCAAAGACTTTTCCAGTCCCCAGTCTTTCAGAAATTTGTTTCGGCTCCGACCCACTTGGCTTCGGAGCCGATAGCCCATTCCATTGCCATTCCTCCTCCGACCGCTTCGGCACCGTCGGAGCAGGTGCTGATGGAGCCAGTGGAGATCCTAGGGTTGGCTCCGACCCTTACTCCAACCCCGGCCTTCGGGTCCGAGTTTAGCATACGGACTTCTTCGGCCGGACCCGGGGGTGACGTTTCGGGACGAATGTTGTCGGTTCCAAGCCTCCCTCTCAGTGCTTCGGCCGCGGGACTTCCGTCTGCTATCATGGCTCTGGAGACTGGACCCTCCCAGGATTCTGGGGGTCCGGCCTTCAGAGCTATGAGGAGTGCCTTGGCCAAGTCTTCTTCGGCCATCTCTACGGCTTTACCGGCACCTTCCCTGGGCATGGAGACTGGGTCTTTGGCAGTTCCCCTGTCTCTAGGCAGCGGAGCCCCGGGGCCTGAGGTTACCCCCACTGGGGGTTCCCCTCCTCCTGAGGGTCTTTCGGAGTTGTCTTCGGAGGAGCCCCCAAGGAAGAGATCGTGCAAGAGGAAGCACGTGGACTCCCCCGATGAGTCTCTTACATCGGACACTGATCTTGATGATGCGGAGGGGTCCCCAAAGTCATCCTCGGATGATGTCTCATTTGCAGACATTCTAGAGATCCTCAAGCAACGAGGCGGCTGGAATTCCAAACCCCCCTCTGCTGATGAGTCAGTGTTCCTCAAGGCCTTCGGGGCTCAGCCCTCCGCCTCCTGGGTGTCTCCGCCCTTCGACGAGCTCCTGGATTTGGTTTGTCGGAGGGCGTGGGAACATCCAGATACTGTGGAACCAGTGCCTTCTTGCCCTAACAAATTTTTGTCTGCCCCACCCGAGAAGGAGTTCTTAACGAAAGGCGTGGCTGTAGATGCCATGGTGGTGGCATCTGCTACCCAGCAGGACGTGGCAGAGGCTTCAACATCCGTCCATCCTCCTAATAAGGAGTCTAGGAGCATGGACCGTCTGGGAAGCGCACCCTGACTTCAGCGGCCTTTACTCTGAGGTCCCTGAATTATTTGGCACATTTCACCAGACTACAGAGGATCTGGTCAAGGAGCTCTCAGACTCCCTCTCAGGTAACCTACCTGAGCAGCTAGCCCAGTCGGTTAGCTCTCAGTTGGCTATCCTTACCTCGATTTCTAACTCGTCCATGAGGCTCATTTCATATGCGGCTGAAGGGCGGGCAGAGCGGCAGGCACAGGCGTGGCTCACGGAGACAAGCCTGGCTCCGTTTGTCATTCGGAGGCCTTCAAGTCTTCCTTTGCCGACGCTCCCTTTGATGGGTCCTCTTTGTTTGGACCCAAGGTAAAAGACACTCTTACCCGCTATGAGCAGGAGGGAAAGACTTTATCTGCCGTAGGAGCACGTTATTCCACTCCCTTTCGGCCTTATCCCAAGGCTAAAAGAGGAGGGAAGATGTGGTTCCATAAATCACAGAAATTCTTTCCTCAACAGCAGGAAGATTCCCCTTCCAGAGGCAGAGGACGGGGAAATTTTTCTGGGAGACGCCGTCCCAGAGGCGGCAGAGGCCCCCGCAACACTGGAGACCGCGAGTCCTTTCGTGGCTCTTCAGCCTCTCACACTCCATGAGGGATTGCCCGGCTGTGCTGCTCCGGAGCCAGTCGGGTGCCGTTGCCAAGCACCTAAAAGCCTGGGAGTCTATTACTCAGGACAGATGGGTGCTTCGGATTATTGCCGGAGGTTACACCATTCCCTTCACACAATCACCCCCACCGTCCAAAAACATCCCGGACCCACCACCCAGTCAAAGGGAAATTGCAGCCGTAGAAGCTTCAAAGCTGCTAGAAAAAGGAGTCATCCAACCGGTCCCCACAGACCAGATCGGATCCGGAAATTACTCAAGGTTCTTTTTAGTGCCAAAAAAGACAGGGGACCTGAGACCCATTTTGGATCTCAGCAAACTGAACCAGTCCGTCATGAAGTCCAAATTCCGAATGGTCACTTTACAATCCATTCTTCCATTGTTGGAGAAGGATGTTTGGATGTGCTCCATAGATCTGAAGGACGCCTATTATCACATACCGATACATCAGGCGTCCAGGAGGTATCTGCGCTTCAGCCTGGGAGACAGTCATTTCCAATTTTGTGCTCTGCCCTTTGGTCTCACCACAGCCCCCAGGGTGTTCACCAAGTGTTTGGCAGTAGTGACTGCTCACCTGAGGAGTCTCGGCTTCCAAGTGTTTCCCTATCTGGACGACTGGCTCCTGACTGCCACCACCAGGCATCTACTACTAGAGAACCTACAAGCCACCATCTCCCTGGGTGCTTCCTGGGAATTACATTCAACTGGTCAAAGTCTGTCTTGCTGCCTTCTCAGCGCATAAGATTCATAGGAGCAGAGATAGACTCAAAATTAATGCGAATCTTCCTTCCTACCGAAAGGATACAAACATTACAAGATCAAGTCCGAGCCCTGCTTCTAAGATCCAAAGCCCCAGCCAGGATGGTCCTGCAACTTTTAGGTTCAATGTCTGCCATGGTTCTCCTAGTTCCTCTGGCAAGATTGCACATGAGGATTCTTCAGTGGCTGTTATCGACATAATGGTCCTTTCAGGATCTCCCCCTCAATCATCACATACTGATTACAGAAACGTGCAAACAGGACCTCCGCTGGTGGCTTCTTCCATCCAATCTGAATCAGGGAAGACCTTTTGTTATACCCCCTCCGGTGGCCACCTTGACAACGGATGCCTCCCAGACGGGGTGGGGGGGGCATTGTCTGGGCAGGTCAGTTCAGGGTTCTTGGCTTCCAAACGAAACATTTCTCCATATCAATGTGTTGGAAATGAGGGCTGTACTTCTGTCCCTACAAGCCCTCCACAAGTTTCTCCCTCAAGGCATTATCGCCATCCACACAGACAACATGTCGGTGGTCTGGTATCTAAACAAACAAGGAGGGACCAGATCTTACCCCCTTTGCAGAGAGGCCATGAGGGTGTGGGAATGGGCAGTGGCTACCAAGCACTTCCTGGTAGCGACCCACATTCCAGGAAAATCCAATGTATTAGCAGACAGACTGAGCAGGACTATTCTCTCTCCTCACGAGTGGTCTCTGAACGAAACAGTAGCAGCTCAGATTTTCAAAAGATGGGGGATTCCGTGCTGCGACCTGTTTGCAACACCACAAAACACGAAGTGCAAAAGGTTCTTTTCCTTGACCCCGCATCAAGGGGAGGCAGCTACGGATGCTCTAGTCCAACCTTGGCCAACAGGACTGCTTTATGCTTTCCCTCCAATTCCACTCCTCCCCAAAGTCATCCAGAAAGCTTCCCAATTGGGGTCCACAATGATTCTAATTGCTCCATACTGGCCTCGTCAGGTATGGTTCCCCTACCTACAGAAATATACTCTGGACGGTCCTTGGTTCTTGGATCTAACTCCGGACCTTCTGGTTCATCAGTCGGGACAACAGCACCAGTCCCTTCACACTTTGAAATTAACAGCTTGGCTCCTCCATTTCCGACTTTAGTCAGAAATCACACCTTGGACCCGGAAGTTATTCACATTTTATCTTCAGCCCACAAACCCACCACCAAGAAATTGTATCACAGTAAGTGGAAGAGGTTTGCTATCTGGGCTCAACTCAGAGGCTTAGACCCTATTACTGCCCCGATACCAGAGGTCTTGAAATTTTTAACATCCTTGTTTAATCAAGGATCTTCAGTCTCTACTATTAAAGTCCAACTAGCAGCTATCTCCAAATTTCACGAATCCATAGACCCACCGTTGATGAGCAGCAGATTATGTAAAACTTTCATGAAAGGTGCTGTGCTTTTAAGACCCCAGTTTTCATCCTGCGCCTCCGTGGGATCTTGATTTGGTACTTTGTGCCTTAACATCTTCCCCCTTTGAACCAGCTGCTACATGTGAGTTGAAATATCTGTCTTGGAAAACTGCCTTCTTAATTGCAATTACCTCTGCAAGAAGAGTTTCAGAACTTCAAGCCCTATCTATCAAGCCACCGTACTTGATTTTTCACAAGGATAGAGTATCACTTAGACCTAACCCATCTTTTGTCCCAAAAGTTTGCTCTAATCTCTGTCTCCAACAATCTTTAGAGCTACCAGTTTTCTTTCCAAAATTTTCAAACAAAGCGGAATATACCTTCCATACGTTGGATGTTCACAGACAATTACGCTTCTATCTAGATAGGACTCAGCAAATTCGGAAAACAGATCAATTGTTTGTGTCCTTTTCAGATAATAAACTGGGTAAAACCATCACTAAAGCTACCATTGCCAAATGGATCAGAGATTGCATAACTCAAGCTTATTCCTCTTCAAATAAGCAACTTACAACATCTGTCAAAGCTCACTCTACTAGAGCTATGGCTACCTCTATTGCATTCCATTCCAAGCTCGCTATTTCTGAAATTTGTGCTGCGGCTACTTGGTCCAACCCGCACACTTTCATTTCCCACTATAAATTGGATGTGGCATCTAAAGGATGAGCATCATTTGGTTCCACGGTACTCAGGAGTGTTTTCCAGTGAGCCACCCAGGATTTAGGTGCTAGGACGCTGTCCCATCAGTCAGAATGTAGGCGAGATAGGATCACATAACATCTTTTAGTTATGTACTCACCATAACTTCAGATGTTTGGGATCCATCTCACATTCCTAATACCCACCCTCCTTCCCCCTGCCTTGGAGATCAGAAGAGATTGAACGGTTTGGGTTCTACTGTTTTTTATCTTGTATCATCTGTCAATGTTATATAAGCAGTGCATGCGTGTGTGCATGTATGCGGACAAACTAGATCTGGGGGACTGGTAGTGGTGCATCCTGGGATATAGTAAGCTCAGCCAATAAGAGACTTCGCTCTTTGGCATAAGCGTGCCGGGTCGGAGCCGAGGATCGGCTCCGAACCCATCAGTCAGAATGTAGGCGAGATGGATCCCAAACATCTGAAGTTATGGTGAGTACATAACTAAAAGTTTACTGTAGTATCCCTATAACACACAAAATAACTGAAAATGCTTTACTATATGACATGCCTTACCCCGGGATTCATGAAGCTGGGTGCAAGGACAGTTTTAGCCTTGCACTGAGCATCCTCATTACAGATGGTGCAGCAGCGCCATATGAATATTTATGAGGGCGTGCCGCCGCACCCTCGACGTGCACAGGAAATGTGTGCGAGTGCAGGGGGTGTGTACAAGTGCTCTACGGAGGCGTAAACATGCCCCGACAGTTGCACAACCTACTATGCTTACTATTAGAGCCCGTCTCTAATAGTAAGCCAGTAATTCAGTGTCCGTGGATACCGAAATGTATGCTAAGCATACAAGATTGCCCACGAACAGTGAAATAAAATTGAAGTAGTAAACACACAAGCATGTAGTGGAATGTTGAGCTCCGTCCCTAGAACTTTCACAATTAGATTCCCCATGTCCCTATTTTACATTTGTACTGCTGCAATATTGAAAGTGTAAGCAAAGTGCAGCGTGTTTGAGCGCCGCTGCCCTCCGCCGAGATTAGCTTACACATCAAAATCATTCAAATAGAGAAAAACATGCGGAATCAATGTAAACGTCAATAGTGTAGTGGTTAGAGCATCTGCCTAACAAATAGGCATTCACGGTTCGAGTCCAACTATAGCACATATCATATTCCATGTGGAATGAATGTCGTTTTGCTGTAAAACCAACATAATAACATGTAAATGTGAACTTGAGTATCGCATGAGATGTTTAACTAAATTTCATTCAGTCAAAGTGGTACTGTCATAATGAATAAGGCACTAGTAAGCAGGTGTAAGCACAAATAAGCAGCAGTAGACATATATAAATACCAGTAAGCAAGTCCGAGTGCGCTTGTGTGGGTGTAAGCAGTGCCCAGCATAGGAAATGTATATAAGTATGTACAGATATATAATATATATGTATGAAAAATGAATGTCATAACAATAAAGCATACAAAAGGAATGAGAAGGGAATCGACAGCAACTCCAGTATTATATAGTGCTGTCAGCGTATGTCATATCAAGCTGGGCAGGAGTGAGCAAAGCACTGCTACTCACATCGCAGGCAGGATATTACCAGTGGGAGTAACATTGTTGATCTGCTAAGTCTACTTTACAATCAGAGGGTAGTCCTTGGTGGGACAACCCAAAAATTGATAGGATGATTGTCCATCCGATCATTACACAAGCGAGGGCAGGTATGTTCAAGGACTAAATGGTGGGAGAGCCTGATAATACATGGGTTGGGACAACATATGTGTAGAGCCCCTAACGCTCGAGAGAGAGAATGTGTGGAGGTGTGTCATGGCTGCGATAGCAACTGGACAATGGATAGTATGCGTGTATGTTGAACTCGGCTGGGGTGGAGGAGCTATGGGTATGAAATTATGGATCCAGGCGTGTCAGGGTTGGATGGGCTAATTCTAATTGGACCGCCTCATTGAGGTCAGCGAGTTTGTTATAAGTATATATGCATACACACATGCATACATCTATATGTAGAAGTGCATTCCCTGTAACACTTTCATTCCATTTGCAGACATAAATAACATGAATGTGCCCTTACAACCTATTATTCTATCTACTGTCAAGGTTTGTAAGGGCACATGAATGTGCCCTTACAAACCTTGACAGTAGATAGAATAATAGGTTGTGCATAAGAGGGAAGGGACGAAACTGCTAAAATGCAGAAGTGTCTACAATGTCCGAAGTCAGTGCTGTGCTGAAAAAATCAAATGTGAGGACTTTCTCACACATGGAATCATTCCTGTTATCTGCCTGCTACGGCAACGCCAATTACTAAACCAGTCTATTTGTAAAAGAATTACCCCAAACTCGTACATAATTAGCTCTCATGTGTAACGTGTCTGTTACCACATAGTCATACTTATTAATTTATTGTGTCATGTTAACGGGAGTAAGGATGTAATGAAGTATAGAGTCTAATCTTGAAATAAAGACATGCGTGTCCCATGTGGGACAATCCAAAAATTGCGAATAGTGTCCTATTGGTCGCTCATGTCACCAATGTTTGTGGACTAAAAGTTTGGGATTTCTGAGGATACGTGAAGTGAGTCAACCGATGAGATGGGTCTACAGGAGTAGGGAGTGGCCAATGTGTTGTGGTGTGGATACACCACGAATCCAACTGGAAAATGGATGACTGCAGTGTTTGTGAGGTGCTGGGGTGTGTGTTTGGGGAAATAGGAGTCATGGGTATATAGGTATATATGCAAATGAAGCAGCACAGCAATAGTGTAGTGGTTAGAGCAACCGCCTAATGAACAGACATTCCCGTTCCGAATCCCACTGCAGCACATACCATTTTCCATCTGTAATTTGTATATGAACATATTTCGACATCTGTCCGCTATATAACCTGCAAAATAACAATTAAAAGTGAACTGGAGCTTAGTGTCAGTGTCATAATGAATAAGGCACTAGTAAGCAGGTTTAATCATATATAAACACCAGTAAGCGTGTGTAAGTGTGTTTGCACTGGGTATGCATTGCTTTCCAGGCACACACACACACACACATATATATGTATATATATATATATATATATATATATATATATATATATATATATATATATATATATATATATATATATATATATATATATATATATATATATATATATATATATATATATATATATATATATATATATATATATATATATATATATATATATATATATATATATATATATATATATATATATATATATATATATATATATATATATATATATATATATATATATATATATATATAAATGTGTGTGTGTGTGTGTGTGTGCATAGATATACACAGATATATAGCTATCATAGAAAACAGCACACAAGAATGACATGTTCACAGGCTATGCCAATGGAAGTGAGGGGCCCAAGCAAGAAACATGAAACATGTAGCATGACCTTCCACCCCCCCCCCAGCCGGACACAGGAAACATACACACAAACCCGAAAACAATGTAAATAGTCCTCTGCTCCCCAGACCACAGACAGGATACAACTGACAGGGTACACAGTGCACCCGTGAAATCTAATCTTGGAACACAGACAGGAGCGTCCCTTGCGGGATGCCCCAAAAATTGACATAAGACCAAAGGAAGGTGATACGCCAAACATATTGGGTGGGGTCTGTACATATCCGGAATACAAGGGTGGGAAAGCCGGATGACCCATGAGTCGAGACAATGTATGACATAGGTCCCGTGAAGTGGAGAGTGGGCAGCGTGTAGTGGTGTGTTCAGATCCGACCAGGACCCAGAGTAAGGATGGGTGCTGTAGAGGAGGTGCGGGTGGGGGAACTATGGGTAGCTAGTTATGGGTGTAGGTGTGCAGGTGTTGGCTGATGTGGGCCTATATGGACAGCCCCAGGGATGTAAGCAAAAGTGTTCAATGGGCAGAGGCATCACCTAATGAGAAGCCACACCTGCTACGAGTCCCACTGCAGCAAAGTGTAATCTACATGGCAAGGAACAGAATAACCAGATGTAGAAGTATATATGTAAAGGTATGTGTATGTATATCTACCCATAGTGACATAGAGATATACCTCTCCCTCTCCGTAGTACAAATGTATACATACATATATAGATACATACATAGAATACATGTACATACCCACATATAGATATATACATATGCAGGCACCCATAGACCCATATGTTGTTAGATATATATAGACAGCAATATATAAATATATACATGTATGCATACATATACAGATATATTTGTATATAGTAATATATATATAGATATATATATATATATATATATATATATATATATATATATATATATATATATTGCGTGTGTGTGTGTGTGTGTGTGTGTGTGTGTGTGTGTGTGTAACTGTAAATATACACATGTATATAGCTAGGATATGATACAGCAGTTACGAATTACATATGTTCACAGGCCATGCATATGGGGGTGAGGGGTCCAATCAATTAATGTGTAACACGTAGCATCAACCCCCCCCAGCTAAGTCGGTGAGACATACAGACACACAATAAAAGTAAAACCACCACTGCTTCCCACACCACTGGCAGGATACTACCAGTGGGAAAAACCTGCCAGGTCTAATCTTAAAACAAAGACATCAATGTCTCTTGTGGGACTCCCCAAAAATTGCTGATCATCGAAGTCAGTCCCTGTAATGATTCATCAAACCAGGCTGTAGACATACATGGACCAGTAGGTTGTGCAAGCCTGATATCCCATGGGTCGACACAACGTACGACATGTGTCCCAACACGCAGAGAGTGGGCAGTGTGTAGTGGTGTGTTTATACCCCACCTGCACTCACAGTAATGATGAGTGCTGTAGAGGAGGGGCAGGTGGGGGAACTATAGGTATGCAATTATGGGCCTAGGCCTGCAGGTGTTGGCTGGTGCAGTCATATTAGGACTGCACCAGGGATGTAAGTAATATTCCAAAATGGGCATAGCTTACGCCCATACCTCTCAAACCCTAAGAGCAAATCCACTGGACAGGACATAAACCATTGGGGGAACAAATAGGGACCATACCTCTCAACTGTCCCTGATTTCCAGGGACGTCCCTGATTCTGACTCAAATTCTAACTCTGTCCCACTTAATCCCTCCTAAAACTAGTGACTTTTGGAGGAAAGGTGGTGAATTACACGTAATGTATAATGACAACAATTAAGAGTTATAAACTTCATTTACTTCAGAAAATGTGTATCAATTCATATGCTCTGAGTCTGTCAATGTGTCAGGTTAATAGCACTAATATTTTAAATGTGCCCCTGATTGTCCCTGATGTTGTCATGCCTTGTCCCTGATTCAGTTGATATTTGTTCCAAATCGTTTGAGAGTTCTGATAGGGACAAAGAGCACATATTCCACTTACAACCTTAGAAAGATGATAGAATAATAGGTATGCAGTAGCATGACTTGGCTGAAGGATGTGGGTTCCAAAACCCGATTACTTGTTTGTATTGAATGGTGTCAGTTCCCATGTATTAGCCAGACAGGTGCAGATTGTAGGAGGAACACACCAATAGTATGAATCAAACTCTGGACAGGCCGGGGATTCTGTACCGTTGAACGGCATGCTTATGCCTAATGGGCAGCCATTCCCAATACTGTAGGCATGTAATCAGATGTAATAGGCATCACAAGGTAATATTGTAGTCCTCACTCCCACTCAGGGGTATGACTGTCAGATGCAAACAGCAAATGCATTGCATTTGCAAGTGCGGGTGCAAGCGGGTACAAGCCTATTTGGCCGCCAGTATGCGAGTATCACACTGGTGAAGCAATGCAGAGGCTAACTGAGTGTAAGAAATTGTAACCGGAGGTTAGCATTGCTTAGCTCCATGCAAACCTGTGCACACCCGCTCACAACTGCTTTAAAGTGCCTTAATCACTCTGTACCCAACAGCTTGTATTCTGGCCAGCAACAAAAGAACCAGCCTCTGCAAGGCTAGAACGCAGGACCCTGCACATCACAGTCATAGTAGTAAACCACTACACCATGATAGCAATACATATAAAGGCAGTATCAGCAAAATAATCCTTACGACAGGGAAGCAGATCAAATATGTGAACTGAATCTATGTACAGTGTAATGTTCTATAACCTGCCACAGACCATAAATATGTGAACTGGAGTACTGCAATAAACACAGAGTTGAGGTGTCACTGTAATAAGGTTCAGAAGTCCCCAGGACCCCATACAGTCTATGTACACATGAATGACGGATACCAGACACATATATAGCCTGTAATGAGTAAGACATCATTGACAAAAGTCAAATATAATGCTAGATAACTAATAAGCAATGCTAACCGCTGCACAGCCCAACTAAGTAATTGTAAGCAATGTGTAGGGAAGCCAATACAATATGCCCACACGTACACATCTTTAAGCAGTGCCAACCTGAAGTAAGCATGTGTGCCGATAGCTTAGCCTTTTCGAAATTGGCCAATTACTGAAAAGTGCAGGAATCTGGCCCTACTTAAACTGAAGAGGCAGGAATATGGCTTATAACTGGTCGTAGCATCCCCCTGCAGGCAGAATGGCTGGAGTGGGAGAAGGCGCTCGCTTTAGAGCACAGCACTGGGGCATCCAGGAGTCCAAATTCATGGTATGGCTTCTGGTAAAGCACCATGACAGGAGACTACTGCAGGACCAGTACCAGGGCTCACAGTACAAAACTGAGGCCTGGGACAGTCTCACACGTGACCTCACTAGTGCCACAGGTATCCCCCAAACTGGTGAGCAGGTCAGGCACCACCATGCCGACCTGAAGCGGCGGAGTAGGTTGTCCTGGAACAGTGGATCCAGGAAGCAAGGCAGATGCAGAATGCCCCAGAACTGAGTAAGTACTCCTTCCACTACGTAGTTAATAATTGCCTAGCTTGTGTATACTATAGATAGGTATGGCTAAATATCACTGTACTTCCCTGACAGCTACAGATTAGGGTGATGTGAACCAGCAAGCCTATGATGCTAGGCTGCAAAGGATGCATTGCGAGGCAGGTTAGTAAATAGCCTGCACGTACTGTCATAACAAATAAATGTAAGAGCCTGAGAAAGTGTTGTACTAGTATACAGAATAGTGTAATATGCTGTGAATAAAAGGTGTTACCCCTGCATTGCTTCTGTTTACTCTGCAGTCATATGTTGTTGTACTGTTGCAGTTATTAAATGGTACTGTTGTAGTAAGCGGTGTTACCCACACTGTGGTATACAGATACAATGTGTATGAAGTGCTGTATAACAATGTCGGATGTGCAAACAGGTCAGTCATATTACACAAAATACATTGCAAAGCCTCACAACAATTGTCTGATAGTATAGTATACAGTCATCTTAACTAATGCTTTTGTGACACACAGCAGGACTTTGGATCCCAGGAGTGCTAGTAAGTTGTGTCCATAATCATTTCACACAACTGCACACAGTCTGTTAGAATGTTCAGAGAGAAAGCTGTATGCATATTTACACTTAACAACTGTACAGATTTTGCTAGAATGCTTAAATAGAGAGTGGTATGCATATTCATTCCCCTCAACTGTTCCAATCTGCCCAGTATGTCCTGATAAATGGCCCACATCATCTGCCTTTTGCCCTGTTGCCCTGACAAATTAGTGTGAGGATCCGAGAAATGTAGGCAGCTGTTAATGACATATAACTGATAGTCAGACTTGTACATAGTCAGAGAATGTACATGTAAACATACCTGTCATCCCAGCATCTCACCCAAAGTGTATGAGAGCAGTCTCAAAACATGTTGCATTAACACCTGCATCTTGTCAAGCCTGTACATAAGACACAGGTCCCGTACATACTAATCTACAAACATACCATTGTACAATATAACGCCATTGAGTAGTGTAATAATACATGTAAGGGACAGACCACTGCAGTGACTATGAACGTTGTGCAAACTACAAGGATGCATTAGTTGCTAATTGAAGTCTCTCTCTCTCTCACCCCCACCATATGTGCAAACATAACCGTTTTACACAACTCATTTGGTATGTCTACACTCCTGCCTTTTGTTGGAACATATGTCCTATTGGTTTATAAATATTCACACCTGTTTCTATGCATGTGCCATGGTAAAATACACCCATATTGGTGGCCTGTTGCTATCAATGAAACCTGTGTGTTGCTGTAATGACCACTGTTTACCCATATATGCATGTGTTCTGCCTGCTCTGCAACTATGTTAAATCTGGTGCCCTGGGTAATGGGAATACCTATGCATGCTGTTATAACTAATCGTGAATGCTGTTGACTATTATTAACCCATATCTGCCTTAAACATACTACAACATACCTCGTATGGGAAGGCTGGTCCCAACAGACCCACCTGTCCCACCTCAGCTGACCATGGCACCAGGCACCAGCACATCTGGGGCCCAGCCTGGGACCTCCTCGTCTGTTGGTCCTGCACCATCTTTGGGTGGAACCACCACAGGGGATGGGGTTCGGCCCCCCCCCCGGGAGAGAGAGTGGACAGGAACACGGTCCTGGACGTGGTGCATAGGGATCTCAACAGGGAGATTCGAGACAGCCTATGCCGGCTTGAGGGCTGAGTGGCGCAACTAGAGGGTGAGCCTGCTCCTCCTACACAGCCCCCAGCACAGCCACCTTCTGGGCTGTGAAGGTGCAGTGGTGACTGCCGATGGGTGGGGACCTCAATCCCACTGTATCTATTGGTGGGCTCATGGGCTTGTGACTTCCAAACACCCCTCCCCGTCCAAGGTGTCCCCCCCCACATGTGTCATAAACTGCCCCTGTACGCGTCTTGTTTGTCTTGTTTATCCAACCTATCCTCCCTGATCATACCTACTCTCCTTCCCCAACATCCCACTCTCACCTAAACATAAAAGAAAAGAAGGGCAATCTGTTCCCGCAAAAAAAGCATGTCCCATACAGAGCTGTCCATTTCGCACCTGTGTCCACTGGACACATGTAAACATTTCTAATTGGCATCACAACATACTATTGTTGTCCTCACTCCTCTCTCAGGGTTATGAGTGTCCAAATTTCCCACCAAATTGATTGCATATGCACAGCCATTGCTGTAGAAGAAATGGACAGCTATGGACCTTCCCTACACCCTTCCTGCACATTTCTAGCTATTTTCCCTACTGTCTTCCCCCTTTGTGCCCCCTTTTCACCACTTTCCTATCAACCCTTTTTTTCTTTTCTTTTAAAGAAATTAGTGTGGGGGTAAGCGGGAATAAGCACTTTTAAGCAGCAGTGAATGGGTTTCAGCCTGTTTGCACGGGGGTAAGCAATGCCTACACAGGTTAAGCAATCAAGAAAGTAACTGAGTGTAAGGAACTGTAACGAAAAGTAACTGCTTACCGTCGCGCAAACCCGCAGACACCCACTCACAACTGCTTAGAAGTGCCTTCATCACTCTGTATCCAGCGGCCTTGTTCTGCCCAGCAACAATATAAACGGCCTCTGCAAGGTTCAAAACCAGAACCATGCACACCACAGCCAATGTGATTTACCACTAAGCCATGGCAGATATACAGACATTGGATGTTATCACAAACATATCATCCAGCACAGTCATTCAACAGTATAGGAAGTTATTCCATCATGTAGATGCATGTGTGTGTGTTTATGTCCAGATATAGATACATACATATATATAGATATATCAAGAACATCCCAAGTGACAACAAAGCATTAAAAGGAATGAAAAGGGAAACACCAGCAACTCCTGTATTATGTAGTGGTGTTGTCCTATGTAATATCAAGACTCCCCCAGACAGACATGTGTCATTAATACACCCAAACATTTGTACATTGGCCAAATACATTACTCTGTGTATTTTATTTACATTAACACAACAGTTTCTGTCCAATCATTATGTGAGAACAGTACTCTTGCAAGGTGTTGTGTGTGACATCATCAGGAAAAAGGTAAATGGGGTAACCATAGAAGGACGGGTAGTGTCATGTGTACAATGGGGTCATCTGCATCACGTGTACCTGGAACCTTTAGAAGTCATGTGCATACCAGGATCATGTGCCTGAGAGACAGGGGTGAGGACAACAGTAGTATGTTGTAATGCAAATTAAAAAGGTTACATGTGTCCAGTGGACATGTGTGTGAAATGGACAGCTATGTATGGGGTAAATGCTGTTCTAGGAACAGATTGGCCTTTTGTTTTTGTAAGGTGAGAGTGGGATGTTGGGGAAGGAGAGTAGGTATGCTCGTGGAGGATAGGTTGGGTAGGATGACAGACAAGACAGCATACAGGGTCGGTATATGACACATGTGGGGGGATAACCTTGGATGGGGAAGGGTGTTTGGCAGTCACAAGCCCATGAGCCCCCAGATGGAAACAGTGGGATGGAGGTCCCCACCCATGGGCAGCCACCACTGCACCAAAACAGCCGCAAAGGTGGCTGTGCTGAGGGCTGTCTAGGAGGGGCAGGCTCACCCTATAAATGAGACACTCTGCCCTCGAGCTGGCGCATCTGGCCTTGAAACCCCTTATTGAGTGCCCTACGCACCACATCCGGGACTGTACAATGGCTGACAAGTTCCTGTCTGGACCTGCTCCCAGGGGGGACAAGCCCCATCCTCAGTGGTGGTTCCACCAAAAGGTGGTGCAGAGCCTACAGAGGTGGAGGTCCATGGCTTGGCCCCAGACGTGCTGGTGCCCAGTGCCATGGCTAGCTGAAGTGGGACAGGAGGTTCCGCCGGGACCACCAATCCCATACAGCCTATGGTGTTGCAGTTTTAACACAGATATGGCTTAGTAATAGTCGACAGCATTCAGGAATACTTATAACAGCATGCATAGATATGACCATCAACCCAACACAACAGATGGCATATATTTGTAGAGGGAGCACATCACATGCATATATACTGCATGCCATCTGTACAAAGTGTAGAAGACTTGTGACTGCAGCTATGAACAGTGGCCCATTATTGGCATGTCACTATGAGAACCTCAGACAGTGACTGTCATACTACTGTTTCATGTGACATATGTCCAATCAGGGATGCGATTGCAGTAACTCTCATCACTATCACCATGTACTGACTGCAATCCTCACACTATGCTTCTGCAGTTCACAGATGTGTGTTCAGTGAGTAACACAAGAAACAAATGGTTCCACACACTGACCAGTCCACAGATGGCCCTACAGATGGGGGTTCCCTCACAAACAGAGTACTGTCTTGTCAGTTTTAAAACATGCAGACTAGCCATTGCCACACACAACTTTATAAACTGGCGGTAGTGTCAATGAAGCATAGCTACACTTACATGCTGTAGTCATGTCTGGCAGATCACCCTCCTGTCTTTAGGCTATTTTCCACTGTGTATGTTGTTTGAGGAATATCCAGATATCTATGATGCTGTTTACCAAACACCAGATCCACGTTCCACTCTCAGCGACTGTCATGGGTAAACACCAACATGATGTTCCTAGATATTGTACTATGTTTCCATGCGATTGGCTATGGGAACAACACCACAGCTGTTCCACATGCAATCAGCTAGAGGAGGACTGCAATAGGTGCAGAGGCCATCACCTGATCATGACCATCACTTACAAAACACAAGCTGCTGCTGAGCAGCTGTACAACTCCACATCCACCAGAGAGTGTGTGGAAGGGACAGACAGAGTCAAAGTACATCAGAGAAGAGCTTGGAGACTAAAACCTAAGCATCGTCTGTCACATACTTACCAGTACAGGGGTTCACAACCCTGACTGACTACCCATTACTATTACAAGTGCATGCAGTTACTCCATGTGCCACATAGCTGACATGTTGGTGTGCTGTAAGAGCATATATGTGTGGGGGAGTGACATCTACAACAGAGATATAGTAGACATACATTAGGTGTAGCACACATGGCTGTCCACATGAACAGATGTCATTGTCAACACAACCACACTCTCTAAGGGACTCAGACACATTGCCACACTTTGCCAGGCTCATAAATACACTGCCTAACTACTCAGTTTGCCACACTGCAGTAATGCACAGGTACCACATGCACCACAGGGCATATCCTGAGGTTCTATGGGCTAGGGCATATGAACATGTCTGACATCAGTCGGTATGCCAATGGGAGTTATACTGGGTGTGACTGTGGTTGGGAGCATCATACCCCACATGCAGACACAAGGTGCCAGTACTGACATGCATGTGTGCATTGCTTCATGGGTGTGTAGTGGTTGGCTGTGCAAGATGGCTGTACAAGGCTGGTTGAGGGGTAATCCCTGGCATCACGCCACCCGACAATAGTGTGCAGTGTGGTTCAGGGGTGTAGTGTCTGCAATGTCCCACACAGATGGGTATTGTATGAACTGTCCTCTCATCCTGGTTACCATTGTGTATAGCCATGTCTGTTTTTGATAGTCCTTGACATGGACATTGCCTGGGATGTGCACGTCCCACAATAATGTACAGTGACATGTACAAGAGTACCCTGGTTTGGCTGGCACATTTTGTGTACACAGACTATCATCACATATGCCAATACTGGCCTGGTGTGGCAGGACCTGCTAATAGACAGTAGGTTAACCTTGCACCTACATTGATAGCATGATACAGGTATTTCCTGGTGTCAGTGGCATCTGTCCATACAGGAAATGTGTGTAAGGCATTGTATGTCCTTTGTGGATCACATTTGATGGCACCACATATGTTGCAGGCATCCAGTAGGGGACATAGTGAAGGCACACTGTCCGCAATTATGTGCCTATTGTACTGTTGGACAGGGTGCCATGCCCTCTGCAGCCCACTGCAATCACACCATGCCTACTATCTGTCATCAATATGCAGGGTTCTAGCAACATAGCGGGATATTCTAGGCAAGTGTGTTTGTGTGTGACACATGGGTTCTGAATGTATTTCAGGTAATAGTAGGATTGCATACTTTGTTCACCAGGCCTTTTGCCAGATGTAGGGGTATGGCTTGCCAACCCAGTCCCTTGGCTGATTGACATCTGTACTCCTCGTGAGGTGGACATTGTAACATATAATGTTAAGTTGTCAATCTCGCCTTCATTCTTGCTTGATGGGTTCGGAGCCGATCCTCGGCTCCGACTCGGCACTTGCTAAGCTCGAGAGTCACTTTTACCAGCTCGAGGCAGCCCCATATCCCATGATGCAAGGCGGTAAGTACCCAGATCTTGTTTGCCGCTTCGCTGATGAGGTCCTCCTTTTACCAGCTCCTGGTAAGTGAATTATTACTTTACTATTTTAGCCCCTTTTACAAAAAAAAAACTTAAATTATTAGTTTTAACTTAGTTTTAATTCCTTTCTGAAAGAAAATTTCCCTGTCTCCTCAAAACTTTTAGTCAGACTAAAACCCATCCCATCCCCCCCTGTTAGGGTGTGTGTGTGTGTCTGTTAGTGATACCTTTGGTATATTTAATTTAATTTCTTGGACTGGTGTGTGTGTGTGTGTGTGGTTTACACCATGTCTAAAGAAAGGGTCTCAGGCTTTAAGAAGTGTGACTCGTGCTGTCAGAAGATGTCTCTGACAGACGGTCACACTTCTTGCCTGTACTGTCTGGGGCCTCTTCACCTGCAGGACTCCTGTGCTATATGTCATTCTTTTAGCCAGAGAGTCCTGCAGGAAAGAAATAAATTGATTTTGAGGGCCTAAGCCGGAGGGCTCTCCGGCTAAGTCGGCCCCATCTAAGACTTCTAAGTCTTCCAAGGCCCAGGCTTCTGTGTTCAAGCCTGTGGCCTCGGCTCCGACTCATTCAGAGTCGAGATCGGCTCGGCTGGAGCCGATTCTGGTTACCTACCGGCACCGATGGCTATCGGTGCCGACTCTGGTTCGACCACTTCGGTGTCGGCTCCGATCGGTTCCGACCACCATGTGGCACAGGCATCGGTGTCGGCTCCGATCGGCTCCGACACCCTTACATTTATGGCCGTATCGGCTCAGGCTGGAGCCGATACATCGAAGCTACCTGTCGGTGCCGATAAGTTGTCGGCTCCGACAGTTTCAGTAGTTTCATTGGCTCCGATGGTTCCTTCGAGGAAGAGGTCTAGGTCCCCTTCCTTGGAGCTGATACTTTTGGCTCCGGCTTCGCCTCTCCTCTCAGAGCGGAGCCATCGGAGCCGACCTTCAAGGTCATCCAGGCTTTCTGACCATGATTTGGAGAGAGTTGTCAGTAGACTACTAAAGTCACAGGCACTGGCCCAAATGCTACATAGTCCGTCTCAGCAGATGACTATTAGTCCACACCCCATTGCAGTTCCTCCTTCAACTCTACCCCAGAGTTTGGAGTTGGAGTCTTCGGGAATAGTTTCTGCTACGGCTGAGGGACAGATACCCCGTTCTGCTCCTTCAGCCTCTACTCTTATCTCCTCTTCGAGACCTTCCTTAGAGGGATTTGGTGGCGGGCTTCCTGGTCTCCTCCGAGGGGTGAGTGGCATCGGACCCTTGTCCGACCCCGCTCTACCCCTTGGAGCCTCGGCCTTGTGAGCTCGGCTCCGACATCTGCCTCGAGCCTTCCTTTTCGGTGGGTCCTGGGTTCCTAGCTCTTCGGGCGGGTTCTCGGACCTCCCTGGGAGGAGCCTTCGAGGTGATGAAGAGTGTGCTGGCCGCTGGACTCAGCCAGCAGGCTGTTCCCTTAGCTCCTCCCTCTATAGTGCCTGTCGACATCTCTGCCACTTCTCTTGCTCCCGGACCCAGAGATCCTCCTCCGCCTCAGGTTTCCCCACTGGGAATATCCTCCTCTTCTGAGGATTCTCCTGATTTGTCGGGTGATCCTCCTCGCGGAAGAGGACTTGTAAGAAACGTAGACTCCCCGAGTCTATCACTTCGGATACTGACTTAGATGAGTCAGAGGGATCCCCAAGATCCCCTCTGAGGATGTCTCCTTCTCAGACATCCTAGAACTCCTTAGACAGAGAGGAAACTGGCCCACCAACAATCCCTCTGAGGATGAGTCAGTATACCTGGAGGCATTTGGATCTCGGCCCTCCACCTCCTGGGTGTCTCCGCCTTTCGACCCCTTATGCAGGTTATTGCTCGAAAGTGGACTGCTCCTGACTCTGTAGAGCCTGTCCCTAGGAGGCCTTCTAAATTTATTACTGCCCGTCGGACAAGCAATTCCTTACAAAGGTGTCCCCACTGATGCCATGGTGGTGGCGGCTGCCACCAAGAAGGAACTTGCAGATCCTTCCGTACCTGTCCATCCTCCTAATAAGGAGTCTAGGACCATGGATAGATATGGTAAGCAGATGTTTTCTTCAGCGACCTTTGCTATGCGTTCGCTGAACTATCTTTGTCACTTCACCAGACTCCAAAGGGATATCCTTAAGGAGCTAGGTGAAGTTGTGCAGGATCCTACAGCTGCGGGGGCTCAGGAAAAATTGCTTCGCAGCTAGGAACCCTTAACTCCATTGCAAACTCCTCCATGCGGCTTATATCATATGCTGCTGATGGAGCGAGTAGGGCCGCAGGTGCAGGTGTGGCTCTTAGATGCCAAGCCTGGATGCGACTATGTAATTTTGCAGATCCTTTAAGGCGTCCTTCACAAACTCTCCCTTTGATGGGTCAGCTTTGTTTGGCCCTCAAGTGAAGGAAAGCGTTGACCAGGTGTGAGCAGGACGGCAAAACTCTTTCTGCCGTAGGAGTCCGTTTTCCACCCTTCTAGACCTTATCCCAAAGGACAGAAGGGTGGCAAAATGTGGTTCCAAATCCCAAGGAGTCACACGCGGATTCCGTGGTCAGTTTACCCCTAGAGGCAGAGGGGTAACAACAACAGACGGCAGCTCTAGAGGCAGAGGGGTCCACAAAACCAGGAAACAGAGAGTCTCTCTCTGACAAGCCCTTTCAGCATCCCTGAGATGTTGCCCGGCTGTCCCTCCTTGGAGGCAGTCGGGGAAGACTATCACTGTACCCAGAAGCCTGACGTTCTCTCACTTAAGACAGATGGGTACAGTCGATCATATCCGAGGGTTACATAATTCCTTTTGAGGAAAGTCCTTTCTATCCCTCAAATTCCCTCCCAGGCGTACCACCGGTCTATGGAAATTGCAGAGTTGGAAGTCTCAAACTACTGCAAAAGAGCCATTCAGCCAGTTACAACAGACCATTCAGAGCCGGAATCTACTCAAGGTTCTTTTTGGTCCCCAAAAAGACGGGATACTGGAGACCAATATTGGATCTCAGCAGACTCAACAAGTCTGTGAGGAAGACAAGATTCCGAATGGTCACTCTTCAGTCGATTCTACCCTTCTTGCAGAAGGACAACTGGATGTGCTCAATAGATCTTCAGGATGCGTACTATCACATAAAAATTCACAGACGCTCCAGGAGATTTCTCCGCTTTCGGCTGGGGTCCAGTCATTTCCAGTTCAGAACCCTGCCCTTTGGTCTCACCACAGCCCCCAGGGTGTTCACCAAATGCATGGCAGTGGTCACGGCTCACCTGAGACGTCAAGGATTCCAGGTGTTTCCGTATCTCGATGACTGGCTCCTGTCAGCCACCACCAGGCATCAGCTTGTTCAAGCCAGGGATTACACAATAAATCTTTGTTCTCATTTGGGCATCTCGATCAACTTAAAAGTCATCCTTATTGCCCTGCCAGTCTATTACTTTCATAGGCGCAAACTTAAACACTGTTCGGATGTCAGCTACCCTTACAGACCAAAGAGTTTCAGACATTCAAAGTCATGTCAGGATCATTCTGGCCAACAAGAAGGTACAGGCCAGAATGGTTCTAAAAGTATTAGGTCTCATGGCTGCAGCCATTACTCTTCTTCCCTGGCTCGCTTCTACATGCGCCTTCTTCAGTGGATGTTGTTCACTCAGTGGTCTTACCAACAACTTCCAATGCATCACCACATTCTGGTGACACAGATTTGCAAAAATCATCTTGCTTGGTGGATCACTTCTCCCCAGATTCACCAAGGCAGACACTTTGTACCCCCATCCCGGTAGCCACTGTCACCACGGATGCCTCCCTGATCGGGTGGGGGGGGCATTATCAGGACAGGATGGTTCATGGGACGTGGCAACCGTTCGAGTACCACCTGCACATAAATGTCCTAGAGATGAGAGCAGTGCTTTTAACGTTGCAAGCCCTCAACGACTCTCTTCCTGTAGGGACAATTGCAGTCCACACAGACAACATGTCTGTAGTTTGGTATATCAACAAACAGGGCGGAACCAAGTCCTACCCCTTGTGTCGAGAAGCCCCCAGACTGTGGCAATGGGAGATCTCCTCTCATCGGTTTCTGGTAGCAACGCACATCCCTGGGAAAACCAACATTTTAGCGGACAGATTGAGCAGAGCTATTCTCATGCCTCACGAGTGGTCTCTCAAGCAATCTATAGTGGAGGAGATTTTTCTGGAATGGGGTCGCCCATGTTGCGATCTTTTTGCTACTCCCCAAAACAGCAAATGCCCAGACTTCTTCTCTCTCTTCCCTCTGTCAGGCCATCCCCCCAGAGATGCTCTGACCCAGGATTGGCCCCAGGGACTTCTTTATGCTTTTCCTCCTTTTCCTCTAATCCCTCAGGTTATCCAGAAAGCTACCGTTTTGAGAGCCAAAATGATTCTCATTGCTCCTTATTGGCCTCGACAAATTTGGTTTCCGTTCCTCCATCATCACCTTTTGGTGCAGCCATGGCATCTGGACCCAGTGCCAGATCTTCTGGTTCACCAATCCGGTCAGCTGCACCGGTCTATCCCTCCCTTCTCTCAACCTCTCAGCATGGTTGCTCCACTTCCTTCCTTAGCCAGGCTTCCTTTGATCTCTAACCCTGTTAGAGACATCATAGTAGTTCTTTAAAATCCTCTACCAGGAGGATTTATACAAGCAAATGGAAGCGTTTCTCTTATTGGGCTAAAGCCAAGAATATCGATCCCTTCACTGCCCCAGTTCAGGCAGTTTTGGACTTCTTAGCGGAGATTTTTCATGCAGGCTCCTCTTCTTCCACAGTTAGAGTTCAACTGGCTGCTATCTCGAACTTTCATGTCGGGATCGCAGATCACAATATCATGTCCCATAGGCTTTGTAAAGCCTTCTTGAAAGGAATTTTCCTGCTAAAGCCTCCAATCAGGAATCCTCCTCCTCAATGGGATCTAAATTTAGTGCTGACATCCTTGATTCTTCCCCCTTCGAGCCAGCTGTTTCTTGCTCCCTAAAATTTCTTTCTTGGAAAACATTATTCCTAGTAGCTATTACATCGGCCAGGAGGGTGTCTGAACTTCATGCTCTTCTTTGGTTCGACCCCCCTATTTGGTCTTTCACAAGGACAGAGTATCATTGAGAACTAATCCGACCTTTTTGCCTAAGGTCGCCTCAAAGGCTAATTTGAATCAATCCATTGATCTCCCTGTATTTTTCCAAACTATTCAAACAGATCGGAACAAAAATTACATTATCTTGATGTCCACCGCCAACTCAGATATTATTTGGACAGAACTAAACAATTTAAGAAATCCGATCAACTCTTTGTTTCCTATGGATAACAGGAAAGGCCTTCCTGTCTCTAAAGTTACTTTATCTAGATGGCTTTCTTCTGTCATCTCTGAAATTAATCTGCTCAGGGGAAAACAGCTGTGCTCAAAACCTAAAGCACATTCAACTAGGAGCTTAGCTACTTCTACAGCCTTTCAAGCTAGACTTCCTTTAGACACTATTTGTGCAGCGGCCACTTGGGCCCTCCTCATACTTTGTTTCCCATTACAAATTGGACTTGGCCTCCAGGGACAGAGCCAGTTTTGGCTCTACAGTCCTAAAGAGTCTGTTCCATTGAGCCACCCAGGATAGAGGTGCTAGGGACGCGGTCCCATCAAGCAAGAATGAAGGCGAGATTGACAACTTAACATTAAGAAGTTATGTACCTACCATAACGTTCCATGTTAGTTGTCTTCTCTGCCTTCTTTCTTGACCCTCCCTCCTTCCCCAGGCCTGGACAGACCTTTCTACAAGAGATTGTTATGCTGAAGACCATTCAGAACTGGTCCTTCTTTCATCCTGTAGGCTTTCTTTCTTCCTTTGGGAAGTATTTATGCTTGGTGCTATTGCCCTTTGTCATCAAACGAGATCTGGGTACTTACCGCCTTGCATCATGGGATATGGGGCTGCCTCGAGCTGGTAAAAGTGACTCTCGAGCTTAGCAAGTGCCGAGTCGGAGCCGAGGATCGGCTCCGAACCCATCAAGCAAGAAAGAAGGCGAGAGAAGACAACTAACATGGAACGTTATGGTAGGTACATAACTTCTTAATATGGACACCATATAGGAAAACTACAAAAAACACTCCCCAACATGTCCAATGGTTAGACACTCACAGCCACCTCCACATAGGCTCTGACTGTCAAACACACACCTGCCATGTCTTGGAATAGAACCCCTACCTAACTATTTTATCACACTACAGCATTACACAGTTACAGCACGCCCTACATATATTACTGGGTTACAGTATTCCCAGAGGTGTATTTCTAGGTGGGTGGCATCAGCAGGATTGCCAAAGGTGAGTATGTGAATTGTAAAGAGTGTGCATACTCTAAAAAGCATTGTTTCTTTTTCAGAAAGACACACACAGTTGGCCTGTCTGGGATTAGAACACCTATCAAACTAGTTGATCACACTACAGCATTATGCAGTTACAGCGCACGCTGCAGAGATTACTGGGTTATAGCAGTCCCAGAGGTGTATTTCTAGGTGGATGACATCAGCAGGATTGCCAAAGAAGGGCATTTCAACTGTAGTGTGAGTTGTACATGTCTATTACATGTGAGTACCCTCTGCTTACTGTCGCGAAAACACATTTACACCCGCTTCCAACTATCTTATTCAGTCCTAATTGACAGTATAAACAAGCCTTGCATGTCTTGAACCCTGGACCATGCACACTGAGGTCACTGAACCTACCACTAAACCATCTGGGTTGTATACATGCTTCCTGGATTTTGTAATTCACATCTTACTACAGGTATTCCACAGTACTGAAAACAAATGGGACAGTCACTTTGTGTACATATGTACAGTACCCTTGAATGTACTGTACTCTGTGAAACAACAAAGACAAGTCTACATCTGTACAACTGTCATAACTAAATATATATATATATATATATATATATATATATATATATACATATATATATATATATATCTATATATATATATATATATATATATGAACCTAATATATATATATATATATATATATATATATATATATATACATATATATATATATATCTATATATACACACACACACACACATACACACACATACACACATACACATGTCTGAACACCCTTTGTGACACAGAAGGGTTCCAAATGAACTGACGTGTACAGAAAACAGAGGCATCTCTTGTTTTATAACATTTAAATCTTAATCAGTTCATCAGAGAAGGGATGGTTGTTGTGTATGTGGAGTTTGGGGTGGGGAATGATGGCTAATGTAATCTACCCCAGGGATTGTGGAGTTTGGGTGGGGGAATGATGGGTATGGACTTACACCCCAGCAACCATTTCTGTGTCATTACTCGACAGTGGCACAGGAAAATAATATACCCAACTGTAGTCGTTCTTGACTGTGTATTCTTTTCCATTCCTAACTATGTAATACTTTGTAGACTCCAGTCACCACAGATGGCTGCCATGGTGTGCAGCATGTTAAAAGACATTACACTTGTATGCCTGGCTACAGGGTAGTTACACACACAAACACACACACACTTGCCAGTATTGTGCATACATGTCTTGCCTATGTAAAGGTAACTAGAACATTGGTATGCAGTTGGGGTATGTGCCACAGAACACATACAATTACACTTACTCTGATTACATTTCTGACCTGGGTGACATCACAGGACTGATTACTTCCAGTGGGGAGGGGGGAAGGGGGAAAAGAGAGGTTTAGCAGTTGACAAGGATAAAGGCCAGTGCAAAAGATGGTATGTCTTTGAAATGCAGCCAAACCCACTGTCATGACAGGACGCAGACACAAATACATACACATACAACCACACTCAGACATTTGCTGTCACACACATTCAGGCATTTGCTGACACACACACACACACACACACACACACAGACACACACTTGCCAGTGGTGGGATCAGAACTCCTGCCTATATATAGATCACTATTACAGTACTACACAGTTACGAGATGCACCACAGAGATTACACATTCCAAGGCAGTCAGAATGCCCTTCTAAGATTGAGCACAACAACAGGGATGCTGACAGTCAATATGTACATAGCTGTAAACCTGTGTGCTTAAAGTAGGAGTCCATTACAACCTGTATGCACAAACAAGACACATCATCTGTAGGTAAGACATAGGTAGACCTGAGAGGTATAGTTGTAGCACAACAAGCCCTGAACTGGAGTATGCCCATCTGTGGAATGGACAACTACTATCACTATACAGGGTTACAGTGGTCATGTTCATACACATAGAATCACAGAACTTGTTTGCATGCATTGACTTCAATTACACAAGATGACAGTGGGCATGCTCATACACTTAGTAGCACAGGGCCATTTGGGATGCACTATGGCTACAACTACACAAGGTTATATTGGGCATGCTCATACACAGAAACAAAGGGCTTGTTTGGATGCACTAACTCAAATTACACAAGGTGGCAGTGGTTATGCTCATACACTTAGTAGCACAGGGCTGTTTGGGATGCACTCCGATTCTAACCACAGAAGGCCACAGTGTGCATGCGCATACACTTACATGTACAGAACATGTTGTAATTGATTCCTATTGTAAGCACACAGGTTTACAGCTATGTACATCTTACCTGTCAGTATATATGCACATCATACTGGTTTACTACCTGATACCTGTATGTGGCTTGTAAATGATAAATCTGTGTCTGTACTGTGTGATACACATGCATACATGTACATGAAGTACTGACATATATATGTTAAGTATACACAATCATGCATGTGTGGAAGTGACAGACAATAAGTTAACTGGGACATACAGGTGATGCTACCTACAGCATGTGTCACACACCTTGTTGCCCTGAAAGGCATACTTTGATAGCAGGTTGTAGACAGTGGCATTATACTTGGAACAGTGACATGTGCAAGCATAATGTGTGAGCCCCATTGTGTAATGGTACAGAGGTGCAGGTGTCAAGATGACCTCTCCCGACTGCGTTAGTAGCTGCCATTATTAGCAGGACTGCTACACTAAGTATATCTCACATTGGTCATATACGCAACTTCTGCTGCTGTCCGTCCCCTTAGATGTGGCATTTGCAACCAAGCACATTACTGCCACTCGCAGTGATGTCATGGTATGAGTGGCAACTACTAGACCAAAACAATGAGCCAATGTCCTGCTGTTATTATGAGGTTGTCCAGTGTCTGACATTCTGGGCTGTCATGACTGAATGATAAGCTTTTGACACAGAGCACATGCATCAATGTTTCAAGTGAGTGTGGATAATACCTAGGTTGTATTTACCCATATAGTCGCATTCCAAGGCAAAAGTCCTACACACACAAGTAACACCCTGACACCTACAAGACAATTGCATTGGAGGTTTATGCTAACCAGTGCTAGATGTGTGGCTTTCATAATCCATTTGCTCTATGTAGAACCTACAATGGGGAATACTGACATCTGTGCAGTGAGGAACACCTGGCTGAAGGCTCTGTAGTGCACAATTGCACTTCCACTATATAACTCAGATCCAGATATGTGGGCCATAACATTGGTATGGACCATTCCAGGTGGTGTCCACATATTCATAAATGTTACTCACATGTAAAGACCACTACTCCGACATAACTCATCACAGATGAGTAAGGTACAGGTGATAGTGGCAAATGTTGCATTCTAGGTTGTATCCTCATATACATCCACCACCTTCTCCCCAGACTACCAACACACATCCATAGGTGGTATGACATAGTATGGTAGACCACCAGATAACCTTCAATTGGTGGACTGTACCTAGGCCTACATCAGCTATGCAAAGTACCCATGTACAGACACAGCTGCATAATGTGTTATGCAATGCAATAATACCACTGTTTGTAACCAGGTCAGTTGTACACATACCAGGGTCTCTCAAATTTTGTCAGCATTAACACAGTTGACTTTTGCTGTACACCAGTAAACAACACCCTCATGGTTGTATATGACCTAATTGTACCTGCCCTGGATATGTACAGCCCACACTCATACAACATAAATGACATTACCATAGCTTTCATTATCCTTTCTACATACAGGTGGCTACATTCATTACACACATGCACATAGCAGATAGCATGTTAACAGTACATAATGTTTGATATCTATGTTAAGAGAGGTAATATTCCCTCTACTGGTCACCCATGACACCTATCATATCATACAACAACCCATGTGGCATGTATGCCATTAGACATGTCCACCTAATGCAATGCCTACAAACATACCCAAATGACAGGATCATAGGACCTACACAAGGCCTGTATTGACAGACTCAGGGAAATCCAGCTCTGCTCTGTATGTTCCTGAGTAGTCACAGGTGATATGTCCATGACATGTACAACCATGTGTGCCCACAGCTCCTACATATACCTCATGTCAAAAATTGCAAGCCATGCATGCTCTGTGCTGTCTGGACATTAGCCTTAGTACCACAATAGCCAGTACATGCTGGGGTGAGATGTTTACAAGCCACATACCTTGCACATGCTTGAATGAGTGTACTGCCTAGCTCTAACAGAGTACATTGCTAGCACTCTTCCAGTAAACATGAGGTGTGTGTGTCAAAAATGATGTTCTCACTGTTGACCATTACAGTGCCCTGGCTTCACCATGGAACTGTCAAGTAACAGTTTGTAGGAGCATGACATGGAATAATGCTGTGTGTGTCTTGCTGATATGTGCTGTTGTCATATATGTACACTTGGCTACTCAGTGAAGCTGGTTGTGTCCTACCAATACATGAATACAACATCCATTATGGTGTAATGCTCGGCTATGTTTCACACATGGTGTGGGGAAGGTGTGGAATGTATCCTCTGATGTAGACTGCATATGCGTACATGTATTGATGTTTGTTTAGATTCCATGTGTGTGTGCAGTGTCTGATGTTCAAAGGTGACTGTTGTCATAGTACATCATGCTGTTGCAATACAGCCTCAGCATTGCCAACTGTATATGGTGATATGCTCAAAGTACAGTAAGCTGTACATGAAGTATGGACAGATGTTTGGACATGACTACTAAGTGGTGGGGCTACTTTGCCGATGAATGATTACTGAGGACAGCTCACAGGTGTGTTACAACCATTCCTACAATAACCTGTGTAACTGCTAAGGTCTGGTTTAGTTAATTGAAGTGGAAGACAGACAATGTAGAATACAGTAAGGTTGACACTGAAGGCAAACCTCTTGACACCTGTAACAGTAATACCTCCATGTGCATATATTATGCATATATCAGCACAGTTGGCAAAGGAAAGATTCAGTATGCTTTGTAGCAAATGTGATAGTGCTGTACCTCTGTAATACCTATCATGAGATAGGCAGGTGTTTGATTCATAGTACTGGCACGTGTGGGTGTGTGTGTGTGTGTGTGTCCATATATGTCACGTATGGTTGGGAATACATCCCACATGTTTTTCACTCTCCTGAACACTGTTGTTGACATCAGTACACAGTGAAGTGTAGAAAGAAAGGCATAGGCAGGTGGTTGAACTTCACACGTCAAGTGTCTGTATGTGTGTGACATAGGTGTATATCTTTGTGAATGCCACAGTGTGCATGTGTGTGTGTGTGTGTGTGTGTGTGTGTGTGTGTGTGTGTGTGTGTGTGTATGATTGTCCGGTCCCTGGAGTGAGGCTGCATTTTACCATAGTGAAATGTTAATGCCCCCTCCCCCCATCCACTCAATGCAAACTAGTATCCTTGTTGATATCATCAGTCTTAGACGGGCATTCTAACCACCTGTTAACATGTACAACCTGGGGTGTGGCTTGTTGTTACATAGCCTACTGATGAACCCCCATCCCCACATGTACTCACTGCACTGTAGTATCCCTGTCGATGTCCTTGATCTTAGGCCATTCCGACTACCTGTACATGTGTAATCTCTGTGGTCATCTTGTAATTGTGTAGCTCTATAATGATGCTTTGCACATAGGCAGGGGTTCTCATCCCAACAGTGGCCACTGTGTGTGTGTGTCAGAGTGTGTGTTACTGTGTCTGTGAATCCCTGAGTGTGTGGGTGTGTCTGTGTTTGCATCCTGTCATGGCAGCGGGATATTACTGTTTCCCAATGAGAAGCCACTATTTCCACTGGCCTTTACCCTTGTCACCCGGCATACCACTCTTTTACCCAGGTAACTATACCTGTGATGTCACCCACTATGGATGTGACGGCTGTAAACACAGTAGCTTACTATACAGCTATTATGCTCTTGGATCATTAGAACAGTAAACATAATTGAAACATGGGAGATTTTTAACTGTGATGTGGAAGCTACAAAGTGCATGCAGGTATTGTCATACAGTCCTGTGAGTAGTCAACATGTACATATTGGACACTAACCGCAAACACTGACATTTCCCGGCACATGCAATTACACCTGAAAGAGGAAGGCAGAACATCAAGATCAACATGCTGTTAATGTTGTTACACATGATACATACTGTCAAATGTACAAAATGCATTCTAAAACTGTAATACATGGTATGTGTGCTGCCTGTCAACACTTCTCAACAATATTAATCTACAATTGTCTACCTCTTATGTTCACCCTGTGCATCAGATCATATGAGCATGTCCCTGCACCAATGGTGTGGATGACAGGCACAGGCATCATCATATGCACAGTGTGATAATGTTTGCCAGAGGCCTAAGCTGCACCATTGGATGACATCACATGTGTGTGTTAGGGCCTGTGATATCATTGGGCTGGTGTGGATGTTATGCGTGTGTGTGTTGATGTGCCTTACATTTGTTTCTGGTGTGTGTGTATGCATGCACACAGGTTTGGCATGTGGCTGGCCTACACAGGGGTATTATTGACAGCTGCAGACTGTACAAAGCAGGTTTAACAGTTCATGGTGTCCGGCCACGGCCACGTGACCTGCGCCTGCCAGGGATTGCATCGGCACTACCAGGCAGAGGTCCAGATTGGGTACTGTCTGATGACACATGTCCACTGGAACCGTGTCCCTGTTGGGACCATCCAGGACCACATGCATGTGGCCTGCTGTGTCCTGGTGTGGACTGCACAGCACCAGCTGCACTGCTGCTGCCACCACCACTATGGGAGCGGGCATGTGCAGTAGCATGTTCATGTAGACCTTCAACAGGTGATGCAGCTGACCTATGTCCAAGTGCCCGATGCCTCACTCTCATTAGATGTTCCAGCACAGAGATTCCATGCTCAAGGATTGACATGCCACAGTCAAGGACTCCCACCATGTCACCTAATCGTCTATCCAAAACATTTTCAAGATGATGGTGAGCATTTGCAATTGCCTGGATGTTGTCAGTTAATGAACGGACAGCAGACCTCTGAAGCCTCAGACCTTCTCTGTTGTGCCATTCAGCATGTGCCTGTGCCTCCATTACAGCCCAAAACATGCGTCTGGTGACCCCAGCTGATGTGCTTTGTTTTGCAGGGGCATGTTGGCCAGTGGTCCTCCTACAAGCAGCACTGGGCACATGCCTGTGTGGGACATCACCAGTCAGTTGACTGGGATCATGGTGTGCAGGCACACCTTCCATAGTCTCCACACTTCCCTGTTCCATGCTACTACCCGCCAACTGTCCTTCCTCTATGGCCAGTGGTGATGGGGTATGTGTAGGTAGGGGAACTGTGTGCGAGGATGAGGGAGATACAAGTGGAATGGCAATCAATGGCACAGATTCAGCTCCTGACAACCCTGCCTGTGCCTCAATCATACTTTCATCATCACTGCTAGAGTCTGTGGGGACACTAACATCAGGTGGACCACAGGAGGGCAACACACCTACATCAACACCTGTGAGGGGCAGACAGGAATTGTACATTACAAGTTAAACAATACAGACACACAGACACACAAACACATGCTATGGCACCCAACGGCATGCAACATGCAGGTGATATGGCAGATGGCATTCAGCTTAGACAATTATAGTGGTAGTTATCATACATCCCCGAGTTGCACACAGCAGCATGCATGTGTTATAGCAGACTGCATGCACCTTGCATAATTATAGTGGGGGTTAGCATACATACCTGTATTGCTCCATTTGTGTTAGTAGCTTATGCTCCATACCTGCAACACAATGCATGCACTATGCACCATTGCACTGCACTGCCATGGTGTGTGCAACATACACCACATGTTAACAGATGAAGCAAACAGAAAAAAACAACCAATTAACGAACCACAAATACGGGCACAAGAAGAAGCAAAGCCAGCTAAAAGCCTGAACGCAGGTTTATTGTATAACAACAGACAGCGTTTTCGCTACACAAAAAAGGTAGCTTCCTCAGAGGTTAAAAGTGCGCGAAAACTACACCCTTTTAACTCCGCTCTGAAACAATTTAATCATTACATCACTTCCTTCAGAGCAGGAGCTTCATACAAAGGTGTAAGTTAAGCATACATAGTTTAATAAAACATATACCATACAATTAATAAATAAAGTTTATATATAAAACGTTTATAATTAAACATAGCTAAGGAAATGTATTAAGTGACTTTTAAGACTCTTTTTGTGTGCATAAGCACGCTGGCATGATGCTTATTATTAAACATTTGCACCAAATCAGCATTTAAGCCATCAAATACTTCATAAAAATGAAAAAGATATTTCTAAATACATATATATAAAATATATACGTAAGCATAACATAAATACTTCAAAATATAATAAAAATACTGACTAAAGAACAAAAAACAACCTGCCAAAAAGAGAACACCCACTGAAACGTCTCCAAAGAACTGTAGACAAATGATGTAAAATAAAACAGAGACGCAGACAGCTGTAAAATCCAGGATAGGCCTTTACTGAGTGCAAAACACAAGCGCTTTCACAATCTAGCTTCTTCAGGTGTAACAAAGCACTTAAAACAGACACACCTATATACTCACTGCATATCACATGTCTGAAGTCATATGACTAAGCATCTCTAAAGCAAATCCTTTAAAGCTATACTAACATGAATTATATTCTAACTAACTAGATGTAAAAGACAATATTTGTACAAGACAATGATAAAAATTACGATGACAAAAAATACTATATTCCTTCCTAAATAAATACATATAAATATATAAACATTATATATCAATAAATAATATATTTTAATAACCAATTCCTAACCTGCAAAAAACAAATAAATAATTCATATGTCAAAGTTTCATATATAAAAAAGTTTCATATATAAAAAAGTTTCATATATAAAAAATTCATATGTCAAAGTTTCATATATAAAAACACATATACATAAACCTATGACTTTATCTGCGAAGAGGCCTCATTTTAAGTTTCGGTCTCAGGGGAATACATTCATTTAGGCCATGTCCTTCTGTACCCATCAATTTAGTTATCCACATGGTTTCTACACTTTCTGTCCTGTTGCAGATATCTCCCCTTCTTATATTCTCCTGCAACAGGGCTATGACTCTGAATCTAAAAATGTGGGTCATATCAGTATTCATAACGTGTCTGGCTAAAGCATTCACCTTATTACCCTTCCTAATATTATAGACATGCTCTCTGATGCGTTCCTTTAAACTCCTATCTGTCTTCCCAACATAGAATTTGGCACATACACAGCAATTGGCTAAGTAAACTACATGTCGGCTCAGACAGTCAGCTCTAATATCAAAATGAAAATCTCGATCCAAATCTGGATGGTAAAAATGATCACTAGAGTCTATATACTGGCACCAATTGCAACTATCACAAGGTCTCGTCCCTCCTCTACCATTGCTCATCTGCCCATCTCTTGGATAACAGAGTCTCCTCTTCAGAGATCTATTGTTCCTGAAACTAAATCTGGGTACTGTGTCCACCAAGCCAGCTACCTCATGATCAGTCAGCAGAATTTGCCAATGTTTCTTAACTATTTCAGTGTACTTGTATACATCAGCGGTGTATTTCAAGGACATCCTAAGTTTATAATTGGTGGACGCCTCTTGTCTTTCACTTCCATGATTAAACTTCCTTGAAAAATATGGCATGGCTTGATCTTTTCTCCTACCTACTGCTTGCGGTACATATTTCCTAAGAGTATTATCATTGTATCCCCTGTCTCCCAAATACACCATCACTTTCTCCACTTCCTTGCTGAAGTCCTCATCTCTCACATTGAGCCTAGAGGCTCTCATCACTTGATTGGTTATTACATTTTTAAAAATATGTGGTGGATGCGCTGCTCCTATGCAATAAATGATTTACATGGCATTCCTTCCTGTATTGTTTGGTGTACACTCCACCTTCAATACATTTAACTATCTCCACATCCAAAAAATCCATATTATTTTTTGAAGACCTATGAGTAAATTGTAAAAACGATGTGCTCATGTTTATAAATTCTAAAAAATCAGATAGCTGCTGTTCACTGCCTCCCCACACAATAAAGACATCATCTACAAATCTACGGTAAAAAGGGAGTAAATGAATATAAGGACCTTTCAAAATATATGAATATTCCCATTATCGTAGGGATAAACGATAGCCCTTTACATAAGACAGATAAATGATAGTCATTCAGTAAAAATTTAGATAAATTTAACACTAAGTTCTTTTGTTGTTCATGAATGCCTTTTTTATACTCATCTGATTTTCTTGAGGTTGTTCCCATTTCCTCTTGCCCCTCGTAGTGCTTCTCCCTCCCGACTGTTCTCTGTTGGACTTGAAGCCATACGTTTTCATCGGCAGCAGAAAGTCTATGTTGTACTGTTGTAAAAAATCCCCAGGCAAAGAATCTCCTAAACCATTTCGTTCTTCATGATGAATTTGTGCAGTCGTAACAATGACCTTCCTCCTCGCTCCCTGGTCAAGTTGCCCAGTTGTAACATCATCATTACTCGCTGCTGGATTAATCTCTGTCATCTCCGCCATATTCGTGCTTCCCCTCGTGTCTGGGTCCGTCATCACCGGTGTTACCACTTCCGTCCTGGTGGCTGATGTCATCACTTCCGGTCTATGTGATGGATCAGTAGAATCACTCTCCCTTGTCTCTCGTTCATCCCTGGGCCACATGAAAATATTCCCTGTACGGAAATCGCCTCCATCTCTAATTATTTTCCCCACCTTCACTTTCTGTAGTTTGTTTTCATAATGTAACAAGGAGCCCATAATTTCTTCCATATATTCATCTATAACCTTAACTGGAAAGTTATTGCACAATCTCTTATAAAGTACATTGATGTTACCCATGGAGTTAGCCATCTCTCTCTCGGCCGCTGAGATTAATGCACGCAAATACCCAAAACTGGCTTGTAAATTAATCCTCTGCCATTCTTCTAGTAACTGATTGTCCCCATTATGAAATGAGGGCATTTTGAGTATGCGTAATCCTCGAGGTATGATCTGTTCTTAAACTTTCTATCTGTCTTACCAACATAAAATCCGGGGCAACAAGTACAAAAAGCGATATAAATAATGGACATTGTATCGCAGTTAATTCTGTGATTGATGTAAAATTTATTGCCCAATATGCTAAATGTACTCCCCGTCTTTATGTGGGAACAGAAGTTACATGAACCACACATAAAGGACCCCTTAGAAAGTTTAAACAACGTATTTACCAACACTGTTATGCCATCAAAAATGCAAAGTGTGAAAATGCACTTGCTAAACATGTAGCAGCCTATCCAGGACATTCTTTTCAGTTTATGGGGATTGAGCATTTACCCACACCTGTAAGAGGTGGCCCTTCGTCTATTTTATTAGAAACCAGAGAATTACTATGGCAACTAAAATTAGACGCTTTTAACTTCCCCGGCTTAAACGAAAGCTGTAACATTGCCCCTTACTTGAAATTAAAATCTTACATGAGGTAGGAATATAGTATGTAGTAATGCTTATTGTTTTATTTATTTTTATACAAGAGCCACTTTAGGGACCAGTATGCTAGTTAATAGGTCTTATGTCTTAAAAGCATTTGGCTTTGCTACTTTGTGAAGGCAGTTTATTAATTATAGAGCATAGTTTTTAAGAATGCTTGGAATATGCTTAGTTTTTTGGATAGCAGTCATTGTCTAGTTACCTTTTTGTAACACTTTATTCCTCCTTTCTTGCAAGAGTTGTAACTACAAATGGTTGGTTACTTTAACTTAATGATGCATACAATAACAATAAAAACACACATTGAAATGATGTATATAAACACACATTTAAATTAGTATTTAAAAGAGTATGTTAAGTTGTCTATCTCGCCTTCATTCTTGCTGGATGGGTTCGGAGCCGACCTCGGCCCGACTGCCACTCTAAAGCTCGAGAGTTGGTTCCACCGGCTCGAGGCTCCCCTTATATCCCACAATGCTAGGCGATAGTTACCTCAGATCTCGTTTGCCGCTACAGCTTCGAGGTTGGTTGTTCTACCGGTTCCTGGTGAGTTTAAGCTTTTTCTATTAAAAGTTACTCTGTTTCCCCCTTTTTTAGTTTAATTATTGTCAAATTAGTGTAGTTCATTGAACTTTATCCCCGACCTAATTTTTTCCCGTTTTTTCTTAAAAGAACTTTAGTTCTTCCCTTGGGCCTTGGGCCTTCCCTTCCCTAGGGAGTGTTTGTGTAGTTTAAGCTACTGTTTATTCTACTTTATTTTTTAGTAATTTTACTAAAGTAATTTTTTCTGACAGGGTATAACTGGTGTGTTTGAGTGTGTGTTTGTGTTCACCAGTTAGGCTATGTCTAAAGAAGCAAAGGTCTCCGGATTCAAGAAGTGTGATGCGTGCTGTCAGAAAATGTCTCTGACAGACGCCACACTTCTTGTGTCTATTGTCTGGGGCCTTTGCACCTGCAGGACTCCTGTGCTGTCTGCCATGGCTTCAGCCCCAGGGTCCTGCAGGAAAGGAAAACAAGCTCATATTGAGAGGCTTGTTGAAGCCTGAGGATTCCCTGTCTGTCTCAACAGGGAAGCCCTCCAAGGCATCGAGGTCTTCGGCCCGGCTTCTGAGCCGAGACCTCAGGTTGTTCAACCTTGCCTTTATCGGCTCCGGCTGGAGCCGATAAGACTCAGTCCACAGTTTCTGTGGCTCGGAGCCGAGGTTATCGAGGTACCCGTGTCGGCTCCGACAAGATCTTGAGCCGCAACCAGAAAGAGGTCTAGGTCACCTTCTCTTGGCTCCGTTCATTCGCTCCAGGATCTCCCTGCTGTCTGAACGGAGCCAAAGGTCTCATTCCTCTAGGTCATCGAGGTTGTCCGATCATGACCTTCAGAGGGTGGTGAGTCGACTACTCAAGTCTGAGGCACTAGCCCAGATGCTTCAGAGCCCGACTCATCAGTCGGTGCCTGTCCCGTCCATCAACTCCTTCCTCCTTCGACTCTTTGAGCTCGGAGCCGGGTCGTGTCGGAACCGAGACTGTGGTTACCTCGGAGCCGAGACAATTGTCTTCGGCCCGTCGGCTCCGCTTTCTTCCATGGAGGAATCTCGGCGCCGGACTTCTCCGGCCGAGGGGTGAGTGGCATCGACCCTTGTCCGACCCCCTCTCCCTCTCGGTGCTTCGCTGGTGAGTTCGGCTCCGACATCGGCCTCGAGCCATCACTGTCGGTGCCGAGGGGTCCTTAGCTCCTCGGAGCGGGACCTCTGGCTCTGCCTGACAGGGGTGCTTTCGAGGTCATGCGGAGTGTGTTAGAGCCTGGCTCTACTCCACAGTCGGCTCCGTCAGCCCCTTCCTCTATGCTGCCTCAGGGTAAGTTGACTCACTCCCTCATCCCTGACCGCAGAGAGCCAACTCCTCAGGAGCTCCCTTTGGGGATTTCATCCTCTTCTGAGGCCTCTCCTGATTTGGCAGAAGAGCCCCCTCGGAAGAGGAAGTGCAAGAGGAAGCACATTGACTCACCTGAGTCTATCACGTCGGACACAGATCTGGATGATTCTGAGGGTTCCCCCCGTTCCCCTTCTGAAGATGTCTCATTTGCAGACATTCTGGAGATCCTTAAACAGAGGGGAAATTGGCCAGCCCTCAACCCTTCGGAGGACGAATCTGTGTATCTTGAGGCGTTTGGCTCTCGTCCTTCCACCTCCTGGGTGTCCCCCCCCCTTCGACCCCCTCATGCAGGTGGTTGCAAAAAAGGCATGGACGGCTCCTGATTCAGTGGACCCCACTCCCAGGAGACCCTCCAAATTCATCACAGCTCCATCAGACAAGGAATTTTTATCAAAAGGAGTCTCTGTGGATGCTATGGTGGTTGCTGCCGCCACAAAGAAGGAACTGGCTGATCCTTCAGTGCCTGTCCATCCACCTAACAAGGAATCTAGGTCCATGGATAGGTACGGAAGCGGATGTTCTCCTCAGCGACATTTACTATGCTCGCTGAATTACCTGTGCCATTTCACTGCCTTCAAAGAGACTTGATCAAAGAAGCGAGTGAAATGCTGAAGGACCCTACAGCTGCGGGTTTCCAAGAGAAAATGAACACGCAGCTGGCTATCCTTAATTCTATTTCCAACTCCTCCATGCCTCCTCTCTTATGCGGCCGATGGAGCGAGCAGAGCAGCAGGAACAGGGTAGCCTTACGTAGGCACGCCTGGATGCGGCTATGCAATTTTGGAACCTTTCAAGACGTCTTTCACGAACTCCTCTTTTGATGGATCATCTCTTTTGGTCCACAAGTGAAAGAAACCCTGACTAGGTGCGAGACTGATGGCAAGACCCTTTCTGCCGCCGGAGTCCGTTTTCTACTCCTTCTAGGCCTTACCCCAAAGGCCAGAAGGGGAAAGATGTGGTTCCGTAAACAATCCCAAGGGACTTCGCCTGACGACAGAGTCGGTTCCCGCCAGAGGCAGAGGGGAACAACAATGGTAGACGCCGCCTAGAGGCAGAGGGGTCCGCAGAACCAGGGCAATCGAAACGCTCTCCGAGAAGCCCTTTCAGCATCCCTGAGTGTTGCCCGACTGCCCATCTTCGGAGGCAGTCGGGAAGATTGTCACTGTACCCAGAAGCCTGGCTATCCTTGACACAAGACAAATGGGTACAGTCCATCATTTCAAGGTTATTCTATTCCCTTTCTTCGCTTTCCAAATCAGTCAAAAAATCCCTTCCAGATGTTCCACCGCTCAAAGGGATCTTGCAGCTTTGAAATTTCAAAACTGCTTGCAAAAGAGCTATTCAGCCAGTGCCAGCAGACCAACTAGGATCCGGAATCTACTCAAGGTTCTTTTAGTTCCAAAGAAAACAGGGACTGGAGACCAATTTTGGATCTCAGTATCTTGAACAGATCAGTCAAGAAAACAAGATTTCGGATGGTCACGCTGCAATCCATTCTTCCCTATTGGGAAAAGGAAACTGGATGTGCTCTATAGACCTTCAGGACGCTGCACCATCACATAAAAATGAACAGACGCTCCAGAAGATTCCTCCGCTTCAGGCTGGGAACCAGTCATTTTCAATTCAGGGCCCTGCCCTTTGGTCTCACCACTGCCCCGGGTGTTTACCAAATGCATGGCAGTGGTAGCTTCTCACCTGAGACGACAAGGATTCCAGGTGTTTCCATATTTGGACGACTGGCTCCTCACAGCTCCCACCAAGCATCTCCTTCTGATGGCCAGAGATTACACTTTTCGCCTGTCAAAGACTGGGTATCTCAATAAATTGCAGTCTGTTTTGTCGCCTTGTACTATTACCTACATAGGCGCAAAATTAGATACTGTAAACATGTCTGCAACACTAACGAACCAAAGGATATCAGACATTCAAAATTGGTATCACTACTTCTCTACAACTACAGAGCCCAAGCCACGTTACTTCTAAAGGTGTTGGGAATCATGGCAGCCATACCCTCCTTCCATTGGCCAGATACCACATGGATCCTTCAGTGGATGCTCTTTCTCAATGGTCATACCAGGAACTTCCAATGTCTCACACCATTATGATCACGCAGCGTGCAAATAGCATCTCATGTGGTGGATGTCTTCCCCCCAGCTCCTGTTGGGGAGACCATTTGTTCCACCTCCTCCGATTGCTACTCTGACAACGGATGCCTCCCTGATCGGGTTGGGGGGGCATTATCAGGGCAGGTCAGTCCTGGCCACATGGCAACCAAACGAATGCCACTTGCACATAAATGTTCTGGAGATGAGAGCAGTGCTTTTAGCGTTGCAAGCCCTTCAACACTCTCTTCCCTTGGGAACGATTGCAATCCAGACAGACAATATGTCTGTAGTGTGGTACATCAACAAACAAGGCGGAACCAGATCATACCCCTGTGTCGAGAAGCACTCAGACTGTGGCAATGGGCAATTTCTTCTCAGCGTTTCTGATAGCAACGCACATCCCGGAAGTCCAATCACATTGCGGACAAGTTGAGCAGAGCTATTCTCATGCCTCACGAGTGGTCTCTGAAAGACTCTGTAGTGAGAGAGATTTTTCTCAAGTGGGGTCAGCCTTGCTGCGATCTTTTTGCTACTCCCCAAAACAGCAAGTGCAGAGAATACTTCACTCTATTCCCTTACCAGGCCAACCCAGCAGGGACGCTTAGTCCAAGTTTGGCCCCGGGACTTCTGTATGCATTTCCTCCTTTCCCACTGATCTCTCAAGTAATACAGAAAGCTATCGCTCAGAAGGCCTCATTGATCCTCATTGCTCCTTACTGACCTCGACAAGTGTGGTTCCCCTTTCTGCATCGATTTCTTGTGGAGCGACCGTGGAATCTGGACCTAGTTCCAGATCTTTTGATCCATCAGTCGGGTCAGTTTCATCGCTCCCTCCCTCTCTGAACCTCACTGCTTGGTTCCTCCACTTCCAACCGTAGCCAGGCTTCCTCAATTATCTCACTCTGTTAGAGATATTTTGATAGCTTCCCATAAATCTTCCACTCGAAAGATTTATTTGAGTAAGTGGAAACGATTTTCATATTGGGCACAAGGAAAGGACGTAGATCCTTTCACCGCTTCCATCCAACTAGTCCTCGATTTTCTTGCTGAACTCTTCCATGCAGGTTCATCTCCATCTACTCTTAAGGTTCAATTGGCAGCTATTTCTAATTTCCATGTGGGTATTTCTGAATCTGCCCTAATGTCCCACAAACTCTGCAAAGCCTTTTTGAAAGGAGTTTTTCTTCTCAGACCTCCTGTAAGAAATCCTCCTTCTCCTTGGGACCTAAATTTAGTTCTTGCTTCTTTGATTCTTTCCCCTTTCGAACCTGCAGCTTCATGTTCCTTAAAGTTATTATCATGGAAAACTCTCTTTCTGGTGGCTATCACATCAGCTAGAAGAATTTCAGAACTTCAAGCACTCAGTTGTCGTTCTCCTTACCTTGTGTTCCATAAGGACAGAGTTTCCTTACGAACTAACCCGTCCTTTTGCCTAAGGTGGTTTCAACATCAAATCTAAACCAATGCATTGACCTCCCTGTTTTTTCCGGAGTATTCAAATAGGTCTGAACAAAATTACACTGTCTGGATGTTCATCGTCAATTAAGGTACTACTTGGACAGGACGAAACAATTCAGAAAATCTGATCAGCTGTTTGTCTCCTATGCGAAAGCAGAAAGGGACTTCCAGTTTCAAAGGTATCTTTATCCAGATGGCTAACATCTCTGATTACCCTTGTTTATGAGATTAGACACCAAAACTGCCTAATAAGCCTAAAGCCCATTCCACCAGAGCTTTGGCTACTTCTCTAGCCTTCCAAGACAGACTGCCTATTGACACCATTTGTGCAGCGGCTACTTGGGCTACTCCTCACACTTTTATTTCCCATTATAAGTTGGATTTAGCTTCTAGGCATAGGGCTAATTTTGGTTCCACTGTTCTCAGGAGTCTGTTCCGTTAGGCCACCCGGGACAAGGTGCTAGGGACGCGGTCCCATCCAGCAAGAATGAAGGCGAGATAGACAACTTAACATATAGAAGTTATGTTCTTACCATAACGTTCCATGTTAGTTGTCTTCTTCCACCCTCCTTCCCCTGGCCTGGACAGACCTAGAGGAGTTGTGATCGTGACCTCTCTTTCTACCACCTCTTTCTTAACTATATGCTATTATGCATATTTCTTGTTTCAGGATGTAGGTCACCCTTCTTCTTCCTGTTGTTAGAGGTGGATTCTGTTTTTACAGTTATACTGTTTCTGTTATAAGCTGGGGTTAGCTTACAAACGAGATCTGAGGTAACTATCGCCTAGCATTGTGGGATATAAGGGGAGCCTCGAGCCGGTGGAACCAACTCTCGAGCTTTAGAGTCGGAGCCGAGGTCGGCTCCGAACCCATCCAGCAAGAAGAAGGCGAGAAGAAGACAACTAACATGGAACGTTATGGTAAGAACATAACTTCTATATTTTTATTATATTTTGAAGTATTTATGTTATGCTTACGTATATATTTTATATATATGTATTTAGAAATATCTTTTTCATTTTTATGAAGTATTTGATGGCTTAAATGCTGATTTGGTGCAAATGTTTAATAATAAGCATCATGCCAGCGTGCTTATGCACACAAAAAGAGTCTTAAAAGTCACTTAATACATTTCCTTAGCTATGTTTAATTATAAACATTTTATATACAAACTTTATTTATTAATTGTATGGTATATGTTTTATTAAACTATGTATGTTTAACTTACACCTTTGTATGAAGCTCCTGCTCTGAAGGAAGTGATGTAATGATTAAACTGTTTCAGAGCGGAGTTAAAAGGGTGTAGTTTTCGCGCACTTTTAACCTCTGAGGAAGCTACCTTTTTTGTGTAGCGAAAACGCTGTCTGTTGTTATACAATAAACCTGCGTTCAGGCTTTTAGCTGGCTTTGCTTCTTCTTGTGCCCGAACATGTTAACAGATGATCGCTGACCTTTGTACATCTGTCACTGATGCTTTGTGTTGGCCACTGCCCCTATGTGTGAGGACATGAGCAGAAGGGTATGTCGACTGAATACTATGTTTGCCTGAGCTCTAGCTTGCATATCTCCCCCAAAGCAGTGCATGTCTGTTCAACATTATTCCACCTACCCCTGAGCTGAGTCTACAGACATTGTGCATGTGGCTGCAAACACATGTTTGACATGGCAGTCCCTACTTTGCAATGGTGCCACAGACCAGCACAGGTTTACAGTACACCGGCCTGATGTGTGGCGTATGACCTTGCAAATCACATGTAGTATGTCTTCTGCTGACGTGTTGAATGACATGCATACATGTGTAACACAATAGTGTCCTTTCCAATCTACAGTATGGTAATGGTGTAGAAAAAAACGAATATTAGGCATTGGACCACAGCAACAAGCATAAAATCATCAGTTTTTATTCGTATAGATAAGCGCTTTCACACATCCAAACTGTGCTTCATCAGACGAATAGACTACATTAAAACAGATACATATAAATATAACATTAAAATTTTCAAACTAGCCAATAAGGGCATCACTTCAATCAAATGCATCTCAGTTCATTCATCATTTAAAGAGATGTCTTCCCTTCAAAACTGGTTTCATGGATACCTTCCCATTCAAACCAGGAAATGTATCCGCTTGTATAATTAGAATCCAGGAGAGTTCACGACTCTCTGTATAATTTTTAAAATCACCTCCCCTCTTATTCTCAACAACAAGCTCAAATACCCTAAAACCAAAAGTGTGCCTTGGTCCAAAATCCATGACATGTTTGGCCAATGCATTCCGTATATCAGAAGTACTAATACAATAAAGATGTTCTGTCATGCGTTCATATAAGAATCTATTGGTCTTACCTATATAAAAACATTGACATTCCTTACATTTTGCTAAATAAATCAAATTCCTACTGCGACAACTAGCATCAACATAAAACTTATGTTCAATGCCTGTCACAGGATGAATAAACATATTTTGGCAGTCTATATAACTGCAGCAATTACAGTGACCACATTGCCTGGTACCTATAGGGAATGTATTATCTCTCCTATCAGGTACATAGTCTCTATGGCACAACTGTCTTTTTAGGGATTTCTTGTTTTTAAAAATAAACCTAGGTTTCTCCCCCACAATTCCTTTAATACACTCATCAGGGTGTAAAATAGAACAATTATTTTTGATAATTTCAGTTATCCCTCTAACATCGCTGGTATAAAACAAAGCCATGGATGCATGTTTATATGAATTCTTATCCACAGCTGCATTTGATCTTCTTTCAAAAAGTATGGTCGCGCCCTCCCCTTCCGATGAATAAAACTTTCATATATAGGGTCAACTACATCTTTATTCTTATAACCTCTATTTTTTAGTTCATCATCCAACATGGCAATATCTCTATTAAATAGCTCATCATTATTATTAAGCCTAGATAGTCTCATGCTTTGACCTTTAACTATATTCTTAAAGATAAAACCAGGATGCATGCTATCTTGTTGTAACAAAGCATTCCTTCTACATGTTTTCCTAAATAGTGTGGTTGTAAATCCATCCTGCATATTATAATACAGCTTTACGTCAAGGAAATCAATTTCTTCATGTTATATTCTCCATGTAAATCTTTAAAAAGATGTAGTACTGTGTAAATAACTGATGAACTCATGAAATCGAGTTTCTGTTCCCTGCCAGACAATAAAAACGTCATCCACAAATCTCTTATATAGCTTAATATTGGGAGCAAATTCAGACCTAAAAATATAAGCATTTTCTCATTGTGCAATGACAGCATTGGCATAGCTGTTGGCACAGCATGTGCCCATAGCTATGCCAACTGCCTGGAGGAACAGCTGTTCACCAAAGATAAAAACATTATTCTCGAGAACAATCTCGAGAAACATACATAGCAAATCTATAGTAGGAACATCGTATTCATTACATACCAGCAAAAACTCTTTAGTCATATGTATCCCTTGTTCATGAGGGGTGCTGGTGAATAAAGAAACAACATTCATTATAACTAAAAAACAACATTCATCTAGTGTTTCAGTTTGTATAAAATCAAATAAATCTTGTAAGAATTGCTGAGTATCTTTTAACACCTGCTTCTGTTTATCTAACTGAGGCTTCAACTTCTTCTCAACATAAATGGAGAATGGCTCTGTTAACCAGCCACCTCCTGATACTATCGGTCTTAACGGGGGGTTCAGAGGATCTTTGTGGATCTTCAGAAGACCCTGGAATATAGGGATAAGTGGATGTTTAATATAAAGGTAGTCAAACTTTTCTTGTGAAATTAACTGACTGATGCGACAGTCATGCAAATTAGAAACAATCTTTTCTTGGACTTCAGCAATGTAACTGAACTCAACCTTCAAATATACATTCCTATCATTTAACAGCTGAAGAATGCTATCTTTGTAGAAAACATAGTCCATAACGACTGCATTCTTAACAACAATATCCCTATCACTCAGCAGTTCTAACAAAGCATTCCTTGCATCAAAATTCAAATTGACAAAGTCACTTCTAAAACCCCCGTGTGAATGTTTATTCATAATATCTTGTTCACATTTCCAATAGAAGGTATCCAAAATAGGATGTAAAACAGGCTGAAACATACTAGGTTTGCGTAATATGGCAATATCCGTTCAATTATCAGGATACATAGTCTTAAGCATAACATTACGGACATACATCTTAATATCAATGAGTGTCTCTGATAAATTAGATTTCTGAGCAGGTATAAAAGATAAACCCCGCTCTAAGAGAGATCTCTGAGCTGGGGTTAAAATCTTACTAGAAATGTTATAAACTATCGATTCCTGGTATCTGTCCACATCCATTTGATGGTTTGCATCGAGGGATCGTCTGTTTGTCTCTGTCGCTTCCTTCCTCGACTCTGAGAGCACTGTTGATAGGCTTGTTCGTTCCGACGAAAAGGAAGGGGAAGAGAAAGTACGTTTAAATTACTTGAGACATTCTGCATCTTAAGATGCACATCAGGTGCTGTATTCAAGGCAGCAGAATTTAAAGGAGAATTAACAACATTGCTACTAGAGGCTGAAATAATACCACCTTCTATATTAGGTACATCAATATTTGTGATTACAGCTTCTGTCACTACAGGTGCAGGGATATCTGGTATGGTTAAAGACTGAGCATTAGCAAAGACACCTAACCCTGCATCATCTGTCACCCGTACAGAATTATTATTAACCTGATTCCTCGGCCAAGTGAAGACTTGACCGTTCTGAAAGTCTGTAATGTTTCTATACAGTTTTTTACTTTCTTGTACCTTCAAGCGGTACTCATATGATAAAACATTATCCATAATGGTATCTAGTCTAATAAGAAACTCTTGTTGGAATGTTTGATATAAATCAAAATGTTTCTTACCGATTGTTTCAGTCAGTTCTTTCTCTAGCGGCTTGAAGTGATCAGTCAGCAAACGTAAATAATTAAAACTGAGCTCCAAATTGAGCTGCTGCCACTTACTCAACGATCTTCATAGATGTCCCCATAGGTTGGCATTACTAATATCCAAAGTCCCCTGGGAATGACCTTGTGGAAAAAACACGCTTCCAAGTGCAACCTCTGCCATTCATTTAGAAGACGAACTTCATCAACGGTCGAAGTGGAATGATAACGCTCTACATCGAACGTATCTCTATCCAGAAATGGATTAGATACAACATTTAAAAGGTTCAAAAACCTGCCGTCAGTCACTTTCAACGTCTCAGCCCTTTGTTGCCCAGGAATGTAGTCAAGTTCAATGTTCGTTACATTACCATCAGCCATGTCCCCAAGGGAGATAAAATATATAATAATGAGTAAAAATATAATACCCAAGGGGTGAACCGTGCTCAACAAAAAATATATAGTAGAAAAAAACGAATATCAAGCACTGGACCACAGCAACAAGCATAAAATCACCAGTTTGTATTTGTATAGGTAAGCACTTTCACACACCCAAAATGTGCTTCATCAGACCAATAGACTACATTAAAACAGATACATATAAATATAACATTAAAATTTTCAAACTAGCCAATAAGAGCATCACTTCAATCAAATGCATCTCAGTTCATTCATCATTTAAAGAGATGTCTTCCCTTCAAAACTGGTTTTATGGATACCTTACCATTCAAACCAGGAAATTTATCTGCTTACATAATTAGAATCCAGGAGAGTTCACGACTCTCTGTATAATTTTTAAAATTACCTCCCCTCTTATTCTCAACAACAAGCTCAATTACCCTAAAAACAAAAGTGTGCCTTGGTCCAAAATCCATGACATGTTTTGCCAATGCATTCCGTGTATCAGAAGTACTAATACAATAAAGATGTTCTGTCATGCATTCATATAAGAATCTATTGGTCTTACCTATATAAAAACATTGACATTCTTTACATTTTGCTAAATAAATCAAATTCCTACTGCGACAACTAGTATCAACATAAAACCTATGTTCAATGCCTGTCACAGGATGAATAAACATATTTTGGCAATCTATATAACTGCAGCAATTACAGTGACCACATTGCCTGGTACCTATAGGGAATGTATTATCTCTCCTATCAGGTACATAGTCTCTATGGCACAACTGTCTTTTTAGGGATTTCTTGTTTTTAAAAATAAACCTAGGTTTCTCCCCCACAATTCCTTTAATACGCTCATCAAGGTGTAAAATAGAACAATTATTTTTGATAATTTCAGTTATCCCTCTAACATCGCTGGTATAAAACAAAGCCATGGATGCATGTTTATACGAATTCTTATCCATAGCTGCATTTGATCCTCTTTCAAAAAATATGGTCGGGCCCTCCCCTCCCGATGAATAAAACTTTCATATATAGGGTCAGCTACATCTTTATTCTTATAACCTCTATTTTTTAGTTTATCATCCAACATGGCAATATCTCTATTAAATAGCTCATCATTATTATTAAGCCTAGATAGTCTCATGCTTTGACCTTTAACTATATTCTTAAAGATAAAACCAGGATGCATGCTATCTCGTTGTAACAAAGCATTCCTTCTACATGTTTTCCTAAATAGTGTGGTTGTAAATCTATCCTGCATATTATAATACAGCTTTACGTCAAGGAAATCAATTTCTTCATGTTATATTCTCCATGTAAATCTTAAAAAAGATGTAGTACTGTGTAAATAACTGATGAACTCATGAAATCAAGTTTCTGTTCCCTGCCAGACAATAAAAACGTCATCCACAAATCTCTTATATAGCTTAATATTGGGAGCAAATTCAGACCTAAAAATATAAGCATTTTCTCATTGTGCCATGACAGCATTGGCATAGCTGTTGGCACAGCATGTGCCCATAGCTATGCCAACTGCCTGGAGGAACAGCTGTTCACCAAAGATAAAAACATTATTCTCGAGAACAATCTCGAGAAACATACATAGCAAATCTATAGTAGGAACATCGTATTCATTAATACCAGCAAAAACTCTTTAGTCATATGTATCCCTTGTTCATGAGGGATGCTGGTGAATAAAGAAACAACATTCATTATAACTAAAAAACAACATTCATCTAGTGTTTCAGATTGTATAAAATCAAATAAATCTTGTAAGAATTGCTGAGTATCTTTTAACACCTGCTTCTGTTTATCTAAATGAGGCTTCAACTTCTTCTCAACATAAATGGAGAATGGCTCTGTTAACCAGCCACCTTCTGATACTATCGGTCTTAACGGGGGGTTCAGAGGATCTTTGTGGATCTTCAGAAGACCCTGGAATATAGGGATAAGTGAATGTTTAATATAAAGGTAGTCAAACTTTTCTTGTGAAATTAACTGACTGATGCGACAGTCATGCAAATTAGAAAAAATCTTTTCTTGGACTTCAGCAATGTAACTGAACTCAACCTTCAAATATACATTCCTATCATTTTACAGCTGAAGAATGCTATCTTGGTAGAAAACATAGTCCATAACGACTATTGTACCACCCTTATCTGCATTCTTAATAACAATATCCCTATCACTCAATAGTTCTAACAAAGCATTCCTTTCATCAAAATTCAAATTGACAAAGTCACTTTTAAAACCCCCGTGTGAATGTTTATTCATAATATCTTGTTCACATTTCCAATAGAAGGTATCCAAAATAGGATGTAAAACAGGCTGAAACATACTAGGTTTGCGTAATATGGCAATATCCATTCAATTATCAGGATACATAGTCTTAAGCATAACATTACGGACATACATCTTAATATCAATGAGTGTCTCTGATAAATTAGATTTCTGCGCAGGTATAAAAGATAAACCCCGCTCCAAGAGAGATCTCTGAGCTGGGGTTAAAATCTTACTAGAAATGTTATAAACTATCGATTCCTGGTATCTGTCCACATCCATTTGATGGTTTGCATTGAGGGATCGTCTGTTTGTCTCTGTCACTTCCTTCCTCGACTCTGAGAGCACTGTTGATAGGCTTGTTCTTTCCGACGAAAAGGAAGGGGAAGGGAAAGTACGTTTAAATTACTTGAGACATTCTGCATCTTAAAATGCACATCAGATGCTGTATTCAAGGCAGGAGAATTTAAAGGAGAATTAACAACATTGCTACTAGAGGCTGAAATAATACCACCTTCTATATTAGGTACATCAATATTTGTGATTACAGCTTCTGTCACTACAGGTGCAGGGATATCTGGTATGGTTAAAGACTGAGCATTAGCAAAGACACCTAACCCTGCATCATCTGTCACCCGTACATAATTATTATTTACCTGATTCCTCGGCCAAGTGAAGACTCGACCGTTCCGAAAGTCTGTAATATCTCTATACAGTTTTTTACTTTTTTATACCTTCAAGCAGTGCTCATATGATAAAACATTATCCATAATGGTATCTAGTCTAATAAGAAACTCTTGTTGGAATGTTTGATATAAATCAAAATGTTTCTTATTGATCGTTTCAATCAGTTCTTTCTCTAGCGGCTTGAAGTGATCAGTCAGCAAACGTAAATAATTAAAACTGAGCTCCAAATTGAGCTGCTACCACTTACTCAACAGATCTTCATAGATGTCCCAATAGGTTGGCATTACTAATATCCAAAGTCCCCTGGGAATGACCTTGTGGATAAAACACACTTCCAAGTGCAACCTCTGCCATTGGAAGCACTTTAGTCAAAACAAGTCGTTCTCCAAATGTCTTGTAGCATTTAGAAGATGAACCTCATCAACGGTCGAAGTGGAATGATCACGCTCTACATCGAACGTATCTCTATCCAGAAATGGATTAGATACAACATTTAAAAGGTTCAAAAACCTGCCGTCAGTCACTTTCAAAGTCTCAGCCCTTTGTTGCCCAGGAACGTAGTCAAGTTCAATGTTCATTACATTACCATCAGCCATGTCCCCAAGGGAGATAAAATATATAGTAATGAGTAAAAATATAATACCCAAGGGGTGAACCATGCCCAACAAAAAATATATAGTAGAAAAAACGAATATTAGGCACTGGACCTCAGCAACAAGCATAAAATCACCAGTTTGTATTTGTATAGGTAAGCGCTTTCACACATCCAAAATGTGCTTCATCAGACCAATAGACTACATTAAAACAGATACATATAAATATAACATTAAAATTTTCAAACTAGCCAATAAGAGCATCACTTCAATCAAATGCATCTCAGTTCATTCATCATTTAAAGAGATGTCTTCCCTTCAAAACTGGTTTTATGGATACCTTACCATTCAAACCAGGAAATTTATCCGCTTGCATAATTAGAATCCAGGAGAGTTCACGACTCTCTGTATAATTCGACTCTCTGTATAATTTTTAAAATTACCTCCCCTCTTATTCTCAACAACAAGCACAATTACCCTAAAAACAAAAGTGTGCCTTGGTCCAAAATCCATGACATGTTTGGCCAATGCATTCCGTATATCAGAAGTACTAATACAATAAAGATGTTCTCTCATGCGTTCATATAAGAATCTATTGGTCTTACCTATATAAAAACATTGACATTCCTTACATTTTCTAAATAAATCAAATTCCTACTGCGACAACTAGCATCAACATAAAACTTATGTTCAATGCCTGTCACAGGAAGAATAAACATATTTTGGCAGTCTATATAACTGCAGTAATTACAGTGACCACATCGCCTGGTACCTATAGGGAATGTATTATCTCTCCTATCAGGGACATAGTCTCTATGGCACAACTGTCTTTTTAGGGATTTCTTGTTTTTAAAAATAAACCTAGGTTTCTCCCCCACAATTCCTTTAATATACTCATCAAGATGTAAAATAGAACAATTATTGTTGATAATTTCAGTTATCCCTCTAATATCGCTGGTATAAAACAAAGGCATGAATGCATGTTTATACGAATTCTTATCCATAGCTATATTTGATCCTCTTTCAGAAAAATATGGTCGGGCCCTCCCCTTCCGATGAATAAAACTTTCATATATAGGGTCAGCTACATCTTTATTCTTATAACCTCTATTTTTTAGTTCATCATCCAACATGGCAATATCTCTATTAAATAGCTCATCATTATTATTAAGCCTAGATAGTCTCATGCTTTGACCTTTAACTATATTCTTAAAGATAAAACCAGGATGCATGCTATCTCGTTGTAACAAAGCATTCCTTCTACATGTTTTCCTAAATAGTGTGGTTGTAAATCCATCCTGCATATTATAATACAGCCTTATGTAGAAGACAACTAACATGGAACGTTATGGTAGGTACATAACTTCTTTTTCCTCCAGGCAGTTGGCGTAGCTATGGGCACATGCTGTGCCAACAGATACACCAATGCTGTCATGGCACAATGGAAAAATCCTTATATTTTTGGGTCTGAATTTACTCCCAATGTTAAGCTATATAAGAGATTTGTGGATGACCTTTTTATTGTCTGGCAGGGAACTGAAACTCGATTTCATGAGTTCATCAGTTATTTACACAGTACTACATCTTTTTTAAGATTTACATGGAGAATATCACATGAAGAAATTGATTTCCTTGGCATAAAGCTGTATTATGATATGCAGGATGGATTTACAACCACACTATTTAGGAAAAGATGTAGAAGGAATGCTTTGTTGCAACGAGATAGCATGCATCCTGGTTTTATCTTTAAGAACATAGTTAAAGGTCAAAGAATGAGACTATCTAGGCTTAATAATAATGATGAGCTATTTAATAGAGATATTGCCATGTTGGATGATGAACTAAAAAATAGAGGTTATAAGACTAAAGATGTAGCTGACCCTATATATGAAAGTTTTATTCACCGGAAGGGGAGTGCCCGACCATATCTTTCTGAAAGAGGATCAAATGTAACTATGGATAAGAATTCGTATAAACATGCATCCATGCCTTTGTTTTATACCAGCGATGTTAGAGGGATAACTGAAATTATCAAAAGTAATTGGTCTATTTACACCTTGATGAGCATATTAAAGGAATTGTGAGGGAGAAAAATAGAGACTATGTCCCTGATAGGAGAGATAATACATTCCCTGTAAGGAATGTCAATGTTTTTATATAGGTAAGACCAATAGATTCTTATATGAATGCATGAGAGAACATCTTTATTGTATTAGTACTTCTGATACATGGAATGCATTGTCCAAACATGTCATGGATTTTGGACCAAGACACTCTTTTGGTTTTAGGGTAATTGAGCTTGTTGTTGAGAATAAGAGGGGAGGTAATTTTAAAAATTTTACAGAGAGTCGTGAACTCTCCTGGATTCTAATTATGCAAGCGGATAAATTTCCTGGTTTGAATGTGAAGGTATCCATAAAACCAGTTTTGAAGGGAAGACATCTCTTTAAATGATGAATGAATTGAGATGCATTTGATTGAAGTGATGCCCTTATTGGTTAGTTTGAAAATTTTAATGTTATATTTATATGTATCTGTTTTAATGTAGTCTATTGGTCTGATGAAGCACAGTTTGGATGTGTGAAAGCGCTTACCTATACGAATGAAAACTGGTGGTTTTATGCTTGCTGTTGTGGTCCAGTGCCTAATATTCATTTTTTCTACTATATATTTTTTGTTGGGCATGGTTCACCCCTTGGACATTATATTTTTACTCATTACTATATATTTTATCTCCCTTGGGGACATGGCTGATGGTAATGTAATGAACATTGAACTTGACTACGTTCCTGGGCAACAAAGGGCTGAGACTTTGAAAGTGACTGACGGTAGGATGTTATATATTCCAATCTCACCTACATTCTTACCCGTGGGTTTGGAGCCGAATATCGGCTCCAACTCGGCCAAACCTTTCTAGCTCGAAGTCTTCTATTGGCTGGGCTAAGATGGTATCCCATGCTGCACTGCTCCATATCCCCAGATCTCATTTGCCGCTTGTGTAGCTTGGACGTGGTCTCGCTCTTGGCTGTTGCTAAGTACCTTTTTTCTTCTTCTTCTTGAGAGAATTTGTTACAAACAAAAGCTATTCTAATAACTATTTCTATTTGGTGTTTTTTGGGTATAATCTGTAGTGTGATGGTTTTTTGTGGTATCCCACTAGCTGTTCCAATGGGCTAGGCCCGTTTCAGTTAGAGGACCTTGTCCGTCTCCTTACTTGTCCCTGTGTTTGTTTTTTGCTTTCTAAAACCATTTGAATTAGAGGTTTTTGTGTCTGTCTTCCTTGTTCTGTATGCTAGTTGGTCTAAAACCATTTTAGTTAGAGGTTTTTAGCCCTAGTCATCTTAGTGTGTGTCCCTTCTGAGGATTGTGTGTGCTGTTGTTTGTGGAAAAATTTGTTCCCGTGCTTAGTGTGGTGTTTTTGTGTGATTGTCATTATTTTTCCAGTCAGGCAGTGACTTGCTCGTTGTATTGGTATTTGAGATTACTTTTTCAAGATGTCCAAAGATACCAAGGAGCACAAACCTTCGGGTTTTAAAAAGTGCTCTAAGTGTGGTTACAAGATGTCCATCACAGATGGACTTTCAGTATGCATTTATTGTCTGAGAGCAATCCACCTGCAGGAGTCCTGCAGCTTCTGCCATGCTTTTAGTCCCAGGGTGCTCCAAGAAAGAAAGAATAAGTTAATTCTGAAGGGACTCTTGAAACCCTCGTTCGAAGAGGCCATGGATTCTGCTTCCAGTTCAAAATCAAAATCAAAATCCACAAAATCAAAAAAGAGATCTCCGGCTCCTTCAGTCTCCTCGGAGCCACCGGAGAAAGTAATGAAACTAGCTTCAACCTCCTCGGCTCCACAGTCCTTGGGGCCGCAGGAAGTGTCGGTGTTGATGGAACCGGAGTTGGCTCCAATTATATTGGAACCTCTTCAGAGCCGATCACCCAGTACTAGACCAGTGTCTCCTGAGAGGAGATCCCGATCTCCCTCCCTGTCCTCCAAATCCTCCAGGACACTTTCAGATGTGGATGTTGATAGGGTGGTGCAAAGGCTCCTTCAGTCACCGGTTTTGGCTAAATTGTTCTTGGCTCCATCCAAGTCAGCTCCAGAGCCCGTCCTGAAAACCTCTTCGATTATTCCTCCTCCGAGAGCATCTCTGTCTTCGGAGCCGAAATGCTCCGCTCCATGTAATGTTCCTAGGTCGGTTCCGATGGCCCCTCCGGGCTTATCGGTGCCGACATCAGCTCTGACCCCGCTGGCGCCATCCACGGGGTTCGGGACTCAAGATTCTTCAGTCGGGCCTGAGGGGGACACCTCGGGACACCTTTCGGTTCCTAGTCTCCCGCTCGGTGCCTCGGCTCGGGGAACCCCGACTCTTGTCGTGGTCTTGGAGGCTGGCCGGTCCTCGGACTCAGGGGGGCCAGCCTTTGAGGACATGCAGAGTGCACTGGCCAGATCTTCAGCCACATCATGCGGGTCGGTCATTCTGTCCCCTACCACTCTGGTGAGAGCCTATGATCACCACCTGTCTGTAGACAGTGGAGCCCCAAGGCCTAGGGATACCCCCACGAATGGTCCCCAAGTTTCTGAGAACCCCTCAGAGTTTTTGCCTGAGGAGCCCCCTAGAAAGAAAATGTGCAAGAGGAAGCACATAGACTTCCAGGATGAGTCTCTCACCTCAGATACTGACCACGAGGAATCAGAGGGGTCCCCCAAGTCATCCTCTGATGATGTTTCTTTCTCCAACATCCTGGAGATATTGAAACAAAGAGGTGACTGGCCATCCAAAGCCCCCTCAGAGGAGGAGTCGGTCTTCCTGAAGGCTTTTGGTGCTCAGCCCTCCGCCTCCTGGGTGTCCCCACCCTTCGACGAGCTCCTGGATTTAATTTGTCGGTGGGTGTGGGAGAACCCTGATTCTGTGCAACCCGTACCCAGGAGACCCAATAAATTTCTGTCTGCTCCCCTGGGTAAGGAGTTTTTGTCCAAAGGAGTCCCTGTGGATGCCATGGTGGTGGCGGGAGTAACTCAGAAGGAATTAGCTGAGACTACTTCCTCCGTCCATCCTCCTAACAAGGAATCTAGGACCATGGACTGGAACGGGAAGCGTACCCTCTCATCAGCAACCTTTACCTTACGGTCGCTGAACTACCTGTCTCATTTTACTCGGCTCCAGAGAGATCTCCTCAAGGAATTAGGAGATACTCTCGCGGGTAACGTTTCTGAGGCAGTGGCCCAGACGGTTAACGCCCAGGTGTCTACCCTCAATTCCATCATTAACTCCTCCATGCGGCTCATTTCATATGCAGCCGAGGGAGCGAGTAGGGAAGCAAGCTCAGGAGTTGCCCTTAGGAGGCAAGCCTGGATGCGCCTTTGTCATTTCGCGGAGGCCTTCAAGTCTTCTTTCACTGACGCCCCCTTTGTCAGTTCTTCTTTGTTCAGAACCAAGGTGAAAGACACCCTCACCAGGTGCAAGCAAGAGGGAAAGGCTCTGTCTGCTGTAGGGGTCCATTTTTTCCTTCCCTCTAGGCCTTATCCAAAGGCCCAGAGGGGTGGGAAGATGTGGTTCAAAATATCACAGAGGTTTTTTCCCGGTGCACAAGGTGAGCCCCCCATCAGAGGCAGAGGAGGGGGGGGTTATTCAGGGAGATACCGCCCTAGAGGCAGAGGGGGCCCCTGCAATTCGGGAGACCACGATTCCTTTCATGGCTCTCCCTACCGTCGTTCCTGATGGTATGCCTGACTGTGCTTTTCTGGAGCCAGTTGGGGGTCGAATATCATTATACCCGGAAGCCTGGCAAAGCATCACCCAGGACCGATGGGTATTATGAATAATTTCCGGAGGTTATGTCATCCCCTTTTCGTCAGATCCTCCTCCAGTCAGAAAAATCCCGGATGTTCCACCCAGTCAAAGGGATCATGCAGCTTCAGAGGTTTCAAAGCTGCTAGAAAAAAGAGTCATCCAGCATGTCCCCTCAGACCAGATTGGATTAGGGACTTACTCAAGATTTTTTTTTGGTGCCGAAAAGATCAGGGGACCTGAGACCCATATTAGATCTCAGCCAACTGAACAACTATGTACAGAAATCCAAGTTCCATATGGTCACACTACAGTCAATTCTCCCATTGTTGGGAAAAGAAGTATGGATGTGCTCCATTGACCTCAAGGATGCTTACTACCATATCAATGGACAGGACATCTAGGAGTCACCTACGCTTCCGGCTGGGAGCCAGTCATTTTCAGTTTTGAGCCCTGCCCTTTGGTCTTACCACAACCCCCAGGTTGTTCACCAAGTGTATGGCGGTGGTGACAACTCACTTGAGACGTCAAGGATTCCAAGTATTTCCGTATCTGGACGACTGGCTCCTCACTGCCTCCACCAGGCATCTACTAATCCAAACCAGGGATGCCACCATCACTCTCTGTCAACAGTTGGGCATAACACTGAACTGGGAAAAATCTTCCTTGTTGCCCTCACAGCGTGTCATTTTTATAGGTGCAGAGCTAGACACCATTCAAATGCGAGCCTTTCTACTGCAGGAAAGAATCAGAGTCTTACAGCAACAGGTGCACGCCCTGCTACCCCTGAGGAAAGCGAAGGCAAGATGGGTTCTCCAACTCCTGGGGACTATGGCAGCAACAATTATGTTAGTCCCTCTAGCGAGATTGCACATGAGGCTCCTTCAATGGCTCCACTTTGCTGAATGGTCTCTCCAGAGACTTCCACTTTCCCCACCCTATTTTGCCCATGGACAGATGCAAACAGGATCTCAGTTAGTGGCTTTGCACCAACACTCTGGACAGGGGAAAACCCTTAGTTCCACCACCCCCGGTTGCCACAGTGACCTCGGATGCCTCCCAGATGGGATGGGGGGGCATTATCTCGGCAGGACAGTCCAAGGCACATGGCAAGATCACGAGATACATCTTCATATCAACATTCTAGAGATGAGAGCGGTGCTACTTGCATTGCAGGCACTTCAGAGCTTTCTACCTCTCGGGACTATTGCAATACACTCGGACAATATGTCAGTGGTGTGGTATCTGAACAAGCAGGGAGAAACCAGATCATACCCCCTGTTCAGAAAGACCATGCGAGTGTGGCAGTGGGCAGTATCTTCCCAACAGTTTCTGGTGGCAATGCACATTCCGGGGAAGTCCAACATGATAGCAGACAGGCTAAGCAGAGCTATTCTGATGCCTTACGAGTGGTCCCTGAATCGTCTAGTTGCAGAACAAATCTTCAGCAGATGGGGTCAGCCTTGCTGTGACCTTTTTGCCAGCTCCCTCAATGCCAAATGCAGCAGCTACTTCACACTGATACCCCCACAGGGGGAGTCACCCAGGGATGCTGTAGTCCATGATTGGCCCTCCGGTCTGCTTTATGCTTTCCCTCCATTTCCCTTGCTATCAAAAGTGATTCAGAAAGCGCAATCCTTGGGAAGCAGAATGATTCTAATTGCTCCACACTGGCCTCGTCAAGTCTGGTTCCCCTTTCTCCATCCCTACATTGTGGACACACCTTGGACTCTGGACCCACAAGCAGACACACATGTCAGGACAGGTCCACTCCTCTCTGCGGACCCTCCGGTTGACAGCCTGGCTACTCCACTTCCATTTTTAGTTAGGCTTCATCACTTTTCAGCTGAGGTAGTTCATATTTTATCTACCTCTCATAAGTCCTCTACTAGGAAGATTTATTCCAGCAAATGGAAGAGGTTTTCTATTTGGGCTCATACCCAAGGAATTGACCCTTACACAGCTCCAATTGCTTCTGTCCTGGAGTTTTTGTCTATGCTTTTCCAGCAGGACTCAGCGTCCGCTATCATTAAAGTTCAATTGGCAGCGATTTCTAATTTTCATGTTGCTAATGAGCCTAGTCTGATGGCTCACAGACTCTGTAAGGCTTTCCTGAAGGGCACTCTGTTACTCTGTCCTCCTGTCTCAGAACCAATCATGCCCTGGGATCTAAATTTTGTTTTGCAAGCCCTTACTTCACCACCCTTTGAGCCTGCAGCTACCTGTGACTTAAAATTCTTGACCTGGAAAACTGCCTTTTTAATAGCTGTCACATCAGCCAGGTGCTTTTCAGAAATTCAAGCTCTTTCTATCAAACCTCCATACTTGATCTTTCATATGGGCAAGGTTTCTCTTAGACCAAACCCTTCTTTTCTTCCTAAAGTGGCATCCATATCTAATCTTAATCAATCTATTGAGTTGCCAGTGTTTTTTCCCCATGTTTCAAACAAGGCAGAATTTAAATTTCATCAATTGGATGTACACAGACAGTTATGTTTCTGTCTGCACAGGACCAAAGAAATCCGAAAATCTGATCAGCTGTTTGTCTCATTTTCGGAAAACAGAATTTGGTCCCCTGTCTCCAGAATCACCCTATCCAGATGAATATCAAACTGCATCTCTTTCACTTATTCCTCAGGGGGTAAAGACCTACCATTTCCAGTCAAGGTTCACTCTTCTCGGGCTGTATCTACATCTACAGCCTATCAGGCCAGATTGTCTATGGATGATATTTGCGCTGCAGCTACCTGGGCATCTCCTCACATCTTTGTTACTCATTACAAGCTGGACGTGGTATGTAGGGGCAGGTCTTCCTTTGGTTCCACAGTACTCAGGAGTATCTTCCTCTGAGCCTCCCATGGTGTAGGTGCTGGGGACGCTGTCCCACGGGTAAGAATGTAGGCGAGATTGGACTACATAACATCAAGAAGTTATGTACTCACCATAATGTTCGATGTATGTAGTCCATCACGCCTCACATTCTTACTTACCCTCCCACCTTCCCCCTTCCTGGAGGATCTGGAAGTTAGTTCTGGTTTTTAGAGCTCTCTTCACCTTTATTCCTCTTTACTTGGATGTTGTTATGCATGGGGTATGAGTGTGGTGTTTGCAACAAACTAGATCTGGAGATATGGAGCAGTGCAGCATGGGATACCTTCTTAGCCCAGCCAATAGAAGACTTCGAGCTAGAAAAGTTTGGCCGAGTCAGAGCCGATATTCGGCTCTGTACCCACGGGTAAGAATGTGAGGCGAGATGGACTGCATACATCGAACGTTATGATGAGTACATAAATTCTTGTTTTTGAACCTTTTAAATGTTGTATCTAATCCATTTCTGGATAGAGATTTGTTCGATGCAGACCGTGATCATTCCACTTCGACTGTTGACGAGGTTCATCTTCTAAATGTTATCAGAGATTTGGAGAATGACTTGTTTTGCCTAAAGCGTTTCCAGTGGCAGAGGTTGCACTTGGAAGCATGTTTATTCCACAAGGTCATACCCAGGGGACTTCAGGTATTAGTAATGCCGACCTATGGGGACATCTATGAAGATCTGTTGAGTAAGTGACAGCAGCTCAATTTGGAGCTCAGTTCTAATTATTTACATTTGCTGATTGATCACTTCAAGCCGCTAGAGAAAGAACTGATTGACACGATCAATAAGAAACATTTTGATTTATATCAAACATTCCAACAAGAGTTTCTTATTAGACTAGATACCATTATGTATAATGTTTTATCATATAAGCAGCGCTTGAAGGTACAAAAAAGTAAAAAACTGTATAGAGACATTACAGACTTTCGGAATGGTCAAGTCTTCACTTGGCCGAGGAACCAGGTTAATAATAATTCTGTATGGGTGACAGATGATACAGGGTTAGGTGTCTTTGCTAATGCTCAGTCTATAACCATACCAGATATCCCTGCACCTATAGTGACAGAAGCTGTAATCACCAATATTGATGTACCTAATATAGAAGGTGGTATTGTTTCAGCCTCTAGTAGCAATGTTGTTACTTCTTCTTTAAATTCTGCTGCCTTGAATACACCAGCTGATGTGCGTCCTAAGACGCGGAATGTCTCAAGTAATTTAAACATACTTTCTCTTCCCCTTCCTTTTCATCGGAAAGAACAAACCTACCAACAGCGCTCTCAGAGTCGAGGAAGGAAGCGACAGAGACGAACAGACGATCCCTCGATGCAAACCATCAAATGGATGTGGACGGATACCAGGAATTGATAGTTTATAACATTTCTAGTAAGATTTTAACCCCAGCTCAGAGATCTCTCTTGGAGCGGAGTTTATCTTTTATACCTGCGCAGAAATCTAATTTATCAGAGACACTCATTGATATTAAGATGTATGTCCGTAATGTTATGCTTAAGACTATGTATCCTGATAATAGAACGGATATTGCCATATTACGCAAATCTAGTATGTTTCAGCCTGTTTTACATCCTATTTTGGATACCTTCTATCGGAAATGTGAACAAGATATTATGAATAAACATTCACACGGGGGTTTTAGAAGTGACTTTGTCAGTTTGAATTTTGATGAAAGGAATGCTTTGTTAGAACTACAGAGTGATAGGGATATTGTTAAGAATGCAGATAAGGGTGGTGCAATAGTCATTATGGACTATGTTTTCTACCAAGATAGCATTCTTCAGCTGTTAAATGATAGGAATGTATATTTAAAGGTTGAGTTCAGTTACATTGCTGAAGTCCAAGAAAAGATTTTTTCTAATTTGCACGACTGTCACATCAGACAGTTAATTTCACAAGAAATGTTTGACTACCTTTATATTGAGCATCCACTTATCACTATATTCCAGGGTCTTCCAAAGATCCATAAAGATCCTCTGAACCCCCCGTTAAGAACAATAGTTTCAGGAGGTGGCTGGATAACAGAGCCATTCTCCATTTATGCTGAGAAGAAGTTGAAGCCTCAGTTAGATAAACAGAAGCAGGTGTTAAAAGATACTCAGCAATTCTTACAAGATTTATTTGAATTTATACAATCTGAAACACTAGATGAATGTTGTTTTTTAGTTACAATGGATGTTGTTTCTTTATTCACCAGCATCCCTCATGAACAAGGGATACATATGACCAAAGAGTTTTTGCTGGCATGTAATGAATACGATGTTCCTACTATAGATTTGCTATGTATGTTTCTCGAGATTGTTCTCGAGAATAATGTTTTTATCTTTGGTGAACAGCTGTTCCTCCAGGCAGTTGGCGTAGCTATAGGCACATGCTGTACCAACAGCTACGCCAGTGCTGTCATGGCACAATGGGAAAATGCATATATTTTTGGGTCTGAATTTGCTTCCAATGTTAAGCTATATAAGAGATTTGTGGATGACGTTTTTATTGTCTGGCAGGGAACAGAAACTCGATTTCACGAGTTCATCAGTTATTTACACAGTACTACATCTTTTTTAAGATTTACATGGAGAATATCACATGAAGAAATTGATTTCCTTGACGTAAAGCGGTATTATAATATGCAGGATGGATTTACAACCACACTATTTAGGAAAACATGTAGAAGGAATGCTTTGTTACAACGAGATAGCATGCATCCTGGTTTTATCTTTAAGAATATAGTTAAAGGTCAAAGCATGAGACTATCTAGGCTTAATAATAATGATGAGCTATTTAATAGAGATATTGCCATGTTGGATGATGAACTAAAAAATAGAGGTTATAAGACTAAAGATGTAGCTGACCCTATATATGAAAGTTTTATTCATTGGAAAGGGAGGGCCCGGCCATATTTTTCTGAAAGAGGATCAAATGTAGCTATGGATAAGAATTTGTATAAATGTGCATCCATGCCTTTGTTTTGTACAAGCGATGTTAGAGAGATAACTGAAATTATCAAAAATAATTGGTCTAATTTACAACTTGATGAGCATGTTAAAGGAATTGTGGGGGAGAAACCTAGGTTTATTTTTAAAAACAAGAAATCCCTAAAAAGACAGTTGTGCGATAGAGACTATGTCCCTCATAGGAGAGATAATACATTCCCTATAGGTACCAGGCGATGTGGTCACTGTAATTACTGCAGTTATATAGACTGCCAAAATATGTTTATTCATCCTGTGACAGGCATTGAACATAAGTTTTATGTTGATGCCTGTTGTCGCAGTAGGAATTTGATTTATTTAGCAAAATGTAAGGAATGTCAATGTTTTATATAGGTAAGATCAATACATTCTTATATAAACGCATGAGAGAACATTTTTATTGTATTAGTACTTCTGATACACATAATGCATTGGCCAAACATGTCATGGATTTTGGACCAAGACACGCTTTTGGTTTTAGGGTAATTGAGCTTGTTGTTGAGAATAAGAGGGGAGGTGATTTTAAAAATTATACAGGGAGTCGTGAACTCTCCCGGATTCTAATTATGCAAGCGTATAAATTTCCTGGTTTGAATGGGAAGGTATCCATAAAACCAGTTTTGAAGGGAAGACATCTCTTTAAATGATGAATGAACTGAGATGCATTTGATTGAAGTGATGCCCTTATTGGCTAGTTTGAAAATGTTAATGTTATATTTATATGTATCTGTTTTAATGTAGTCTATTGGTCTGATGAAGCACAGTTTGGATGTGTGAAAGCACTTTCCTATATGAATAAAAACTGGTTATTTTATGTTTGTTGTTGTGGTCCAGTGCCTAATATTCGTTTTTTCTACTGTATATTTTTTGTTGGGCATGGTTCACCTCTTGGGCATTATATTTTTACTCATGGTAATGGTGTCCGAATGCAGGGATGTGTTATACTTGCACATTGAGCTGATGTGCATAGCCATTGCAGGGCATCATGTGGCTTCACTATTGCTGTATAGTGTGAGTTACTGACACTGTTCATAGCCATGACTATGTTCACATATAATACATATCTAATGTGGAATGTGACACATGTCACTGAGGTGTATACACACTAAACCCTAATGTGGAATGTGTGACACAGGTCACAGAAGGGTATACAGATGACACCCCTGCACATCTGCAACCATATTACTGATGCCTGGCAACTATGCCCACACATGGCTAACTTAGCAGTACTCTATGTCCCACATGCCATCTGTGTACCTCACACACATGAGGTGCAGGCATGACAGTGATGTCTGACACCAGCAAGGTAAATGTACAGTATCTGTGGCCTGATGTGGTTGTATGTGTATATTGTGCAACACATGTATGTATTTGCATACTGTATAGGTGAATGCTTTCATGTCGTGACACACTCAAGATGTTCAAGACATGTTATGTGGTGGTTTCATGTTATGCCTACACAAGCTGTGCACAGGCCTGTGTACTGTTTAGTGCTTCACATCTGCAATATTACCATTACACAAAGGCCATAGTTGTATTGTGTCGAACCAATGTACAACAGGGTGTACACACATGTACATCACTTCTACTGTGTGTGTTGCTTCATGTCTCTGGCCATCCTCCATGGCCATGTGTACACATGTTCTGTCCAATGGTTGTGATTGCCTTCTATTTCACATGTCAGTGTTATCCTATATGACATACAACCATAGATGTTATATGCTCCACTGAGGACAGGGTTATGCAGACAAAGGGTGTTATGTATGGGATGTGAGATATCATGTTTTGCAGGATAGTTTGCAGTACTGCAGTCAGCTCACTACATGTCATTGACATGTCAGATAGCACATGATATTGTGTGCCATTCATAGCAGGGTTATAATCCACAAGTGTGTATCCTGTGGGCTGGTCATACTCCAGCTCCAACACATTTAGAGTGTGTGCACACATATGCTCTCTGTACAGTACTGTTTGTATTCCCAACATGTGTAATGCTGATCTGTAGTACCTGTCCCTACAGTGAACCACACCTCCACCATTGTATTCACAGTTGTCCACACATCTGGCAATGACAGTTTGGAAGGTTTAGTGTAGGTGTTTCATATAGTCTTCAATTGTTTCACACTGTGATGCATTGCAGGTCTGACCAGTGTCTATTAACAGGACCACCATACATTATGTGTACGTGTGTTATGGCAGATAGCATGCAATTAATATGATCTGTGCATTATCGAGCCTGGTAAATAATAACAATCTCACCTGACACAGGCTGTTGTTGCTGCAAAATGCAAGAGGTAACTAAACAGGAGTGTCACAGCAGTAAGATCATTATCAACACCTGTGTGATAGCTACAGGGTGCAAGGTCAATGTTAGCAGATAAGCCAGTACAATACACTATACTATGGAGTATGCACATCTGTGCATACATAGAGTAGCAGACTATAGTACATGGCATGTGTGCATACATGCCTTGCATATGATGTTACATTGCATATTGTACAGTAACACATGTTGTTGTTGTATCTTTCGGCTTTTCCCAGTTAGGGGTCGCCACAGCAGAACTCCGGTCTGCTAATGATTGGCAGTAGATTTTTACATGCCGAGTTGCCGGCCCTGATGCACAACCTTCAACGAAGGTACGCCCATTCACGCATGTCTCCACGCAGAAGATGCTCTAGCTGTGAATCGAACAGGACAACGTCTTACTGTGAGGTGACAACGCTATCGCAGCACCACCACCAACACATGTAACTATGTGAAATATAGTTGTGTTATATGTGCAGTAGTAACTTACCAGGCCACTACAGGCTCGGTGGTTGAGAGACACCCACCACCACAATACCAGCTAAAGCCTGTGGATAGAGGTCTGCAGGTGTCCCCAGGTTGGCCAGTAGCTCCTCGATACGTGTGTGTGGGGGGCTGGGTGAGTGGCCCCCCCACCTGTTGCACCTTGTTCTCTGGCGATTGCATTAGCACGCTGTTTCGCCCATCTTATGAGGTTGGTGCAGTGTCGATGCACCTGCTGATAGGTGCGATTGTGACTGCAAACATCATTTACCCTCCTGCGGAGTTCCTCCCACAGGGCATCCCGCTGCTGTGCATCCTGTGGCACATGGCTGAAGAGTGTTAAAAGGTTGTCAAGGAGGTATGGGATGAGAACCTCATCCTCCAAGCAGGTGCATGCTGGCAGCCTGCCATGCGGCATACCTGGAAGACATAATGATGGAGACAGGTCACAGTAACTCACAGAGAAGTACAAAAGTACAGCTGAACATACATGTGTATCACATTTATTAAGATTACAAATAAGTCTTTGCAAATCTACATGACACTAACACCACTGACATGTTTAAGTCACACACATTTGACACTTACTGGTGATGTGATGTTATCACCATATATGTGTGTGTCATGTGATAACATTGCTCATACTCCATGTGGATGTTGTCTTGATGTAGGCATGTCTGTTTTGCCTGTACTGGTGTCTTTACCTATCAGCATACCTATCAGCACATGCACGGATGTGTTCACATTAATGCAATAGACCTTAATGCTGTGTATATGTCACATATATAGTCATACATAGCCTTTAGGGACATGACCTGTGACCCTGCAGACTTGCTCACAGAATGTTTTACATGTATGTGTTTTGCCATATGCATCTACATGACACTGTACAGCTGTGTAGCATCCTGCCATGTATTGCCTGTGTTGCACATGTGAAACATCTGGGACAATAGCTAGCCTGATGGTATTTGCAGGGTTGGATATCAACTATAGCATGTATGGTCATAGTGAACTAGTAGACTATATGCCCTGGGCCATTTATGAGCCTAGGCAGAAAGGTTACCTAGCTGTAGCCAACAGACAAATAAGTTTCAGTGGCCAGTTAAAACACAGGGTTACTGATATATTTGGCACGGCGGTCATCACACCATGTCACAGAGAGGGGTGATGTGCAGCTTTGCTGTACACAGATGCATAGTATGGTAAGAGTATGTAAAGTGTATGGGACAGAGATCTGTGAGGCATATTTTGATCCTTGTACTAGAAAGGTGGATGTCCATGAAGTATGTGTTTATTTGGAATCAGGATGTGTTAAGTGTAGCATGTCCAGCATCTCTGGGTTGGACATGGCTTTATTCAGGGTAGGCTGCATGCTCCATAGTGGAGCTAGGGACTGAGAAGGGCAGTGTAGGCCATCTACACATGGGCAATAACCCATAATGGAAATATCTGATCTACTATGGGTCACATGAGTGTTGAGTATGGCTGAACAATTATCTCTATATTCATGGATGGCACCCTGTCATGATTAGGGGTGCCACATACGACTACCTGACTGGTGTGGTGAAGTAACTATCAAAGGAAAGACTACTGTCCAGCTGCATCCCATACACACACGGTTGCCATTACATTGACCGAAGCCTAGATGGTAGTTCATGGGTACAGGGTTTTTAACATAGAGGATGACAATGCATTACTTAGTTGTCAGATTGTGGCCATACGTCATACACCACACATCTGACACACATGGCCCTTCTGCATGTTGAACGCAGCACACATTGAGTCAACTATTGCTCCTAGTACATAGTCATTTGCAAACATCAGTAGGCAGATGCCGTCTGTGTTAGTGCATGTGGTATAGATAACAAAGGGGGGGAGTATCAGGAATGAACCCTGTATTACTGTGGCTGGCACTGGTTTGATTTGTGTGTATTAGTCAGACACCTTCTGTAGTGTTGGTTCTGCCAGCAGTCCAGTTGCCAACCACTCCTGTGACATAGGAATATACACCTAGTTTACTGAGTGTAGCTGGAACACAGTATGGGTGATGGTGTCCTAAGACCTGGCAAGGTCATGTCATGATATGCTGTGTAAATCAACCTTACTGTCATCTACATCTGTAATGAGTACATCAAATAAGTTGATCACGGTTCATGGCCGTACAGACCAGACTCAGCAGGGTAGTAGTGCACTATTTCCCATTATCAATGGTGTCTCCCCCTTTGTGGGGTGTGATAACTGTTGCTGTGCACCATTCAGTGTGTACACAGCCTGACACGGAGCTATGAGTGAACATGATGTGTATGTGGAGAGCTGATTGTTCTTACATTTGTGTAGGATAACCGTGGGATGTTGACATGTCCCATGAAAGCTGTATGTATGGCTATAGAGAGTGCAGCTTGTACCTGCATAGTTGTTATTACAGGGGCTCTGTAGTGTACATGGATATATAACTATGTGTACCTGTTGGGGGCAGGTGGGAATGGGTTTAGGTTCTCCAAGACCCTATATGGATGAACAGGTGCTATTTCTGTCGGTGCAGTACTTCCCATGCCATAGTGTTGTGCAGCATGACAGGTCTTGTTGTTGCCATAACGATTAATGACACAGGTATAGAATGCTCTGTAGTTGGCCTCATAATATGTGGCTGATTAGTTTCACAGTAGTTTGTGATGTTTAATATGGTGTATCTGCATCTTACTGAGGCTGACCAGGGATCACCTACACTCATGTGTGTTCACTCTTGCAACAGTTACTACCTTCTGTGGTACAGTTTAAAGCATGGTACCACCATTTTCCCTTTTTGTTTGTGTTTGGCTGAATCTTGGTTGTGTTTCAATGGCACAATCACTGCACGTATGTGACTGCTTAAGGTTCATTTGTATGGGATTCAGCATTTGTACATGCATTGTCCATCTGCATGGGTGCCATGACAGTCACCACTTTGCTCTTTGGAAGCATAACATTGGCTTTGGAGACTGAGTATGTGTAGCATACTGTTAGCCCTGTTTGTGTGACTATTGTGATCCAGGTCATTGGGGTTGATGTAATCCAACATGCATTGAGCACAGGTGTTGGTATATGAGGAGCCTTCCCAGTTCATAATGGAAAAGTTGACAGTAGCCATTATTATGGTTTTCTGTCGCAAACCTAATCTTCCCCATTACAGCACATTATGACAGTTGGGAAATCTGCAGCATGGTGGGTGATCTGTCGCAAGGTGCAATTTGAATTCCACTTTGGCACAAAGGTAGTTGCTCAGCATAATGCATCTGAAGTTATGCAAGTGCAACTAGCGTGGGGGTGTACATATCCTTCAGGAATATGGACACACCTGCGGCCCGTGTGTTCCAGTAAAGGATAATGGGCAAGAGGTGAGGTATGTGTTATAACATGGTCATGCAGGTGTGCTCTCTGGAGAGTTGAAACATGTCTCAGCCATTGCACAGATATGTTTTCCATGTTAGGGATTGACATATGTGAGTCCATATAGTGTTTCTGACATGTATCGAGTAGTGAGACTCGCAGTTTATTGCTTGGCTGTCCCTGTAACAACAGCAGACCTTCAATTGAACTGTGCATGATGAAGGCAATATAGGGGAAGCATCAGCCCTAGCCAGCATCCTGATTCCCAGGGGTGACAGGAGCAGGCCCTGTCTGGCAAAGCATCATGGTCTGTCAACCATTTTATCCCAGGCAGACAGATACTGGATACCCTTTGACTTGCACCACTACATTAGACAATTGTGAAATACAATCCTTTTGTCCCTGTACTGCAGTATCATTCTGGCCAATGGCAGAATGCTGCCCAGGCCTTGGGACATACCTGCATGGGCTACAAGACATTACAGTTCCTACATGTGTTTCCATGCAGTCCAGGCTACTGCATCACAGGTTCTGCACAACAACATGGAATATGCCAGAGCCATGTGTATAGTTCAAAAGGTGGTCTGAGTGCATGGGTATGTGGCTAATCATGGCATACAGGCAGCTGACAGTATGTATGCCCTCGTATAGGTTGGTGTGTAACATAGTGCTAGAGTTTGCATTCACAAATGAGTACTGTTGGGCATGTTTCCAGCCACGTGTTCTGAGGTGTGGCACAATTATGCAAACTATGTCATACAGTTTGTGTATTACGTTGTCTGTCTATTCCAGCTTGGGAGGTCACTTGTTTGACCAGATACTTAGAAGAGTCTGTGAATGTGTGTGATTTCTGGTAGTGTGTGTGGGTGTCCTTACTGTGTTCTGGTAAAGGTATGTGTTTGTTGTGATGATGAGATGCTTGTGTTAACCTACACCTCATGACTGTCCAGTCCAGTCATGGCTGTAGACTGGACTGCCTTCCAGTTTACCTGGGTAGCTGCATCCCAGACAAGGTGTGGTGTGTGGTGTTAGGTGGGTTTGGCAGTGTACATGGCATAGAGATTACATTCCCCCAGGATGGCTACATACACAAAGCTGACATTAGTAAACACCAGTAGCTGACTAGTGGACATGCCTGTATGAGTATTCAGTACTACAAGTACCAAGTACTGTATTTAGTTTACTTATTGCTTATGAAGATGTTTTAGACAGTGATGCTCACATGTAAATATCTGTGTTATGGACATGACAACACTGGCTATTACGGAAACATTGTAGCTACCTTTAGTAGCAATCCTTCTCTGAGGAGCACATCACATCCTGTTAGTTGATTACAGATGATGCAAGTCTGTACAGGTCTGTTTCCTTTTCTGGGTATATACTCACATATCCACCAAGACCATGAGCTCTGTTGGGCACAGACACCCACTCCCCAAATAGAGTCATGTATCAATAGACTCTGATGCCACTATCAACATGATCAGGATATAATCAGATAGTGTAAGCCATCACCTATGAAGCGGCTATTTCACATGGGCAGCAGTCTCCTACATCTTACACTGCTACTGCAGATGTTACACTGGAGTTAAAGATGATACGCAACCTGTTTCATTACCAGGACTGTGCGCTACCTTACATACAGTATGTGCAAGTGGCTGTTAGGTTGGCAATGAGAGGTTAGGCTACACAAACCTGGTAGTTCAACCAGTGTGTCTCTACTCTCAATATCCACTCTATGTAGGTGTGCACATAGCCATTTGGCCCAGCCCTGTAACAAGGGTCACTACACATTTGCATAACATGTACACATGCACAGCTGTTATTGCTTGCAGATGATACTAGAGAGGTGGATATTACATGTGTTATTTGCATGGATAGTTACCTAGCTCTTCCAATTATCTTTGCTATCATGCTGCTAAACTGTCAGATGAATAAAAGTAATATGTATCCTGTTATTAAGTATTGTAATTGCCAATAGACATGACTACTGTTTGTATAACATAACAAAAAATACTATGTAGAATGGAATACAGATCTGCCTAAAATACTGTACCTTACACAGTTATTGGCACAATATCCCACAATGCAAACCATATTTGCACAGTAAGCCCACCTTTGACATGTTCATCTTACTTATACACCCATACATATGTCTACTATTACAATATATCAACATATACTATCCCCTGTTATAGCACATACTTGCTGGATCAACCCTGACACTGACAGTGGCTGGAAGCGAATTGGTGAGTTCCAAGCCCATATCATCCCTTGTGGTGTATGAAAAGTTTGCCTTGTGACCTTCAGCAGTGCACACATAGAATACTACAAGCATTACTACTGCTCAACAACACATCGCTACAAGATAGCTATTTCCACTATATGCATTGATTACACTGTAATTCTTACAGGACAGGTACTACAAACACAGACATACTACATGTTATACATACCTTCTTAGTAATTGGAGGTGTTATTGACTAGTATAATACTCATTTTCAGCTTGTCTTTCAGTGTTTTTTACTGTTCTACAGGTAGATTCAGATGGTTTGAATGTGTGACAAGGCAACTTTTTATAGTTACAGATCAGTAACATGTTCATAGGTTCATAGGTAGGTACTAGGCTATCTGTCCGTGGGCATTTATAAGCTTAGCCAGAGTGTGTTGGCTTTCACTGCCCCATTGATTAATTAACTGATCCTCTGTCAAGCAGAGACAATGAAGTGATCCCAAGGGTGTATTTTCTGTTACCCATCCACTCGTCAAGGTTTCTCTTAAAGAGTGTTAGTGAGGGGCTCTGCCTGATGTAATTTCGAGTTTTGTTCCAAAGCATGGGGAGTCTCTGTGACAGGAATTTATCCCTCCAGCATGTCCTATTTATTGTTGTGGTGAGGTTTAGCTCACTAGAGTGTATCACTCGCAGTGACTTGGATTTCTTTAGGTGGAGCATGTCCATCAATTCTGAGTTGGACATGGCTTTGTAAGTCAGGCAGAGATCACCTCTGAGTAAGCGATATGCCACTGAGTACAGCCGGAGTTTTTTCAGTCGGGCTGCATAGGACACATGTTTTAGACCAGTAATCCTCTTGGTGAGGTACTTTTGTGGTCTTTCCAGCTGTTGGAAGAGTCTTGTGAGATACATCCCAAATGGGGCATTGTACTCAATGATGGGTCTAATGAGTGACGAGTAGAGGGGCACTATAACCTATTTATTTCTAGATGTGAACCCTTTAGTAATTAGATGGGCCACATAGAAGGATTTCCTAACTGCTTTGGCAATATGATTGTCAAAGGAGAGATTACTATCTACCTGGGTCCCCAGATCTCTTATTACCTCTTCTGTATTAAGGGGGCTGCCACCTATGTGGTAATTTGTGGGTGTTTTGTTTTTCCCAAACAGGATGACTATGCATTTTTTGGCATTTAGCTTGAGGCCATGACCTTGAAACCAGGTGTCCATCTCAGTAAAGCCTTTTTGGAGGATGTCTGTGTCAGCCAGATTATGGCTCCCAATTTGCAGTCATCGGCAAAACTGGTTAGCCAAAGTCCTCCTGTGTTTGCCTGTACTTCTGAGAAGTATATGCCAAACAGTAGGGGTCCCAGGACTGAGCCTTGTGGGACACCACTTGTGACTGGTTTAGAGTCGGACCTGGAGCCCGCTATTCTTACCGTGTGAATTCTGTCTGTGAGCCAGTTGGCAACCCATTTCATGAAGTAGGGGTTTAAGTTCAGGCTGGTGAGTTTTTCTGTAATACCTGAGTGGGGAATAGTGTTGAAAGCCTTGGCGAGGTCAAGGTAGGCTGTGTGAACCCCCTTTCCCTCATCTCTGGCCTTGTTGACTGTCTCAAAGAAGTCAACCAGGTTTAGTAGGCATGATCTGCCCTTAACAAAGCTGAACTGGGTCGGGTCAAGTGTTTGGAGGTTTCCAATGTCTTTGTTAATGAGTTCCATGATGATGTGCTCCATAGCCTTGCAGACCAGGCTAGTCAGGCTTATGGGGTGAGAGTTACCAGGCTCAGTTGTGGCCCCTCCTTTGTGGAGAGGAATAACCATTGCTGTGCACCATTCTATGGGCACATAGCCTATGGAGAGGCTGAGGTTGAACAGCGTGTTTAGGTGGGGGGTTAGTTCGTTCTGTAGTTCGTGCAAGACGCAGCCTGGGACACCATCTGGTCCCAGTGACCCTGTGTTTTTGGCTTTTGAAAGGGCTATTTTCACCTGTGCGTCTGTGATTTTTGGGACACTACACTTTTCCAGTATTGCTGTGGGCCCTTTTGGAGGTGAGAGGGGGGTGAAGTTTGCACAGATGTCGATGTTCTCCATACTGAGGAGTGCTTCAAGCATGTGCATTTTGAGATTTAAACTCCTGGCGTTGAGTAGCATAACCCTCAGTTTTTTGTTAATTGTGCTGTTTACGGAGGTGGATTTGACTTTTGAGCCTTCCCTAAAAAAGGCACTATGGGGCAGCAAGAGCTTTGGCCAGTATTCGAAAGCCTAGGGGTGACAAGTGCAAGCCGTCTCTTGCAAAGCAACGTGGCTTGTCGAGCATGTTGTCCCAGGCTGACAGACACTGGATCCCCTTTGAATGACACCAGAAGCTTAGCCAATTGTTGAAACTGATAATTTTTTTCTTTATACTGAGGTATCAGTCTTAGTGAGGGCAGGATGCTACTCAGGGTCAGGGTCATACCAGCCTGGGCTACATGATCAGAGAGCTCTTCCATGTCTCTTTTCATGTAGTCCAGGGAGGTATGTCTCAGGTCATTCACACCAACATGAACAATAACAGAGTCATATTTGTACTTGTTCTGGAGTGACCTGAGTGCTTGTGTTATGTGGCGGATTCTGGCGCCCGACAGACAGCTAAAAGTAACCTTCTGCTTGTCCAGCCTAGTGAGTGGGACGTCAGTGTGCCTGATTATAGTCACCTATTACTAGTGTGTTAGGTATGTTACTTCGCCTTAAGGGATGTGATTGTGCGGCACACTGATTTTGTGTTTTATGTGTTGTCTGGTTTGTGACGGGAAGTGCCGGTTGTTTGGGTGTCTGCATTGGAGGTCTCTAATGCTTTTGCAGGTTTTTATTTAGTATGATTTTGTGTATTTATGTATATTTTTTGCCAGTGCTGCTCTAGTAGGTCTGTGTGCGGCTGGAGTTGTGGTGCAAGTGTTAACCTTCTCCTCTTGACTGTCTGTTCCAGTCTTGGGTGGAGACAGCTTAGCTTCCAGTTTGGCTGTGTAATTGCATCTCTCGCATATGTGAGGGTTTTGTGGTAGGGGGAGAGGGTTGTCTGTGTACATGAGGCAGTTGTAACATTGCCTCAGAATACCCAGATTCACCAGCTGGACTGTAGAGTGCACCTGAAGTTGCCCTTTGGTCATGCCTGAATAGTAGAGTGAGCTGCTTAGTCACTTGGTTGGTGAGGGGTGAATAAAGAGCCTTGCCCTACTGGGCAATCAGTGTCAGGGTATATTAGTGCTTGCTATTAGGTCTGAGCAAGTGCTGGGCTGTAAGATGCTTTTTGCATGCTTAGGTTGAGAGTTAGACTAGTTTCAAGAGAAAAACTGAAGAGGAGACTTAGTTTAGCCAGGAATAATTTAACCATAGCTAACCGGCACTGCCGGGTGTGCAAAACCGTGCAAATGTGGTTTTTATAGTAGGGAAATGAAAGAGATAGAAATTAGCCCAAAATGGCCAATAAACTACGAACTTCTGGGCTGGAACCACTCCTCCAGGGACAGATAGGTTGCTCAAAGCTCCCCTCTCTCACAGGTGAACAGAGAAACTTCCTTCTATCCAAGTAAGGTATGGGCAACTCAGAAACTAGTATTACAGACCTGAATTCAGCACTAGCCTGAAGACTGGACTATACTAGCTTAGAAAGGTGGGAAACAAGAATTTTTTTTGTTTTTTTTTTTTTTTTGAAAAGATAAGGCAAAAACATTAAAAAATACACTTAAAACATCTTTAAACGACTACAAATGATCAGAAAAGGCTATCGCACTTTAGTGTGCAGCCTACAACAGTTAAACAAATTATTTAAACAAAAAACAACTTTTTAAAAGTGCAGGCAGTCAAATAAGTACAATTTGTGAAAAAAAACAAGCTTTTAAATCACAATAAACGCTGACAATTTTACATTTAGGCAGAAAACAGTTAAGTACAGCACGAAAATACAGAAAACTGATACTTAATCACTCCAAAGTCTGTCTCCTAAGCTAGAAGGCTTGTATCAGTTTAAGGCTTTCTAGTGCTACCAGTAGGTTAGTTACAGGAAAGATGCGAAACAAGCGCAGATGTGGTCTTTTAAACCAGAAAGTTGAAAGAGACGGACAAACTGTCCAAATGGTCAATAAACTACAATTTCTGGGCCAAGAACCTCTCCTCTCATGGTAGACAGGCTACCTAGTGCTTACCACTCCCACTGATAAGCTAGAAGGCTTTCCTCCAACACAGAAAGGCTTGCGGGGCTCAGAAGCTTACCAACAGTTCTGGATACAGCAGCTCTGTATCTGGACTAGGTTAGTTACAGGAAAGGTGGGGAACAAGTGTAAGTGCTGCTTTTAAACCAGAACATTAAAAGAAATCGAAAAAAAACTGCCCAAATGGCCAATAGCTACAATTTCTGGGACAGGAACCACTCCTCTTGTGGTAGATAGGCTACCTAATGCTTCCCACTCCCACTGATAAGCTCAAAGGCTTCCCTCCAACACAGAAAGGCTTGGGGGGGCTCAGAAGCTTACAAAGAGTCCTGGAATACAGCAAATCTGTACCTGGACTAGACTAGTTACAGGAAAGGTGGGGAACAAGTACAAACATAGTCTTTTAAGCCAGCAAGTTGAAAGAGATGGAAAACTGCCCAAACAGCTAAATAAACTGCAATTTCTGGGCCAAAACTCACTCTTCCCATGGAGGATAGGCTACCTAGTGCTTACCACTCCCACTGATAAGCTAGAAGGCTTTCCTCCAACACAGAAAGGCTTGGGGGCTCAGAAGCTTACTAACAATCCTGGATACAGCAACTCTGTAACTGGACTAGGCTAGTTATAGGAAAGGTGGGAAACAGGCACAAGTGTGGCTTTCAAACCAGAAAGTTGAAAGAGATGGAAAAAAAACTGTTAAAACAGCCAATAGCTACAATTTCTGAGCCATGGACCACTCCTCTTGTGGTAGATAGGCTACCTGATGGTTACCACTCCCACTGATAAGCTAGAAGGCTTCCCTCCAACATGGAAAGACTTAGGGGGCTCAGAAGCTTATAAAGAGTCCTGGATACTGCAAATCTGTACCTGGACTAGACTAGTAACAGGAAAGGCAGGAAACAAGTGCAAATACAGGCTTTTAAATCAGAAGATTGAAAGAGATGGAAAAGCTTCCCAAACGGCCAATAAACTATAATTTCTGAATCAGAAACCACTCCTCCTGTGGTAGATAGGTTACCTAGTGCTTGCCACTCCCACTGATAAGCTAGAAGGCTTCTCTCCAACACAGAAGGGCTTGGGGGGCTCAGAAGCTTACCAACAGTCCTGGATACAGCAAATCTGTGCCTGGATTACACTAGTTATAGGAAAGGTGGGGACCAAACGCAAAACAGGTTTTTAACCAGAAAGTAGAAAGAGATGGAAAAACTGCTCAAATGGCCAATGAACTATAAATCAGGGCCAAAACCCACTCTTCACATGGTAGATAGGCTACCTAGTGCTTACCACTCCCACTGATAAGCTAGAAGGCTTCCCTACAACACAGAAAGGCTTGGGTAGTTCAGAAGCTTACCAACACTCCTGGATATAGCAAGTCTGTATCTGGACTTGACTAGTTACAGGAAAGACAGGGAACAAGCTTAGATTTTTTTTTTTTGTTACAGAAAAGCAGCTAGAACAGCAATAAATACAATTCAAACTGTGGGCTAGCACACCCGAGCGTGTAGTAACACTACGGCAAATACAGTTCAAATAAATGCAATTAAATTAACAAATGACTAAAAAACAAGTGCAGAAGGCAGTAAATTAGAAAGCTACTAACAAGCAGTAATAAGTGCAAAGTAAGACCGACTGAACAGATAGCACGCAGAAGAGCAACTAAGACAGTTACAGTAAGAGCAGATGAATAATATATATATATATATATATATATATATATATATATATATATATATATATATATATATTTTTTTTTTTGAGGGAAGGAACAGAGCAGGATTAAGAGGCTACAGGGGTTGTCCTTCCCAAATGCTCTCTTTGTACACAGTAGGAGTGCCTGAAATCAGAATAAGATCTCACTGCACTCATTTGAGTGAGCAAATGAGATGGGCCCAAAAGGAGTATCTAAATACAAATCTACAAGAGGGATGGGCAGTTTCAAAGCCACCAACATTAACACCAAAACAAGAACGAGGAGGGTGGGTGTGAAACTAACTGTAGAGAGACAGCCACAACTTCAGTTGAGTTAATATTCTTTGAAAAACACAAATGTGCTATCCCGATAACCAATTGGTTTTCCTAAGTAGCTAATTACATGCACATCAGCTGCGCTACTACTGCCTTAGCCAATACCATGGCAACAGTGGAGTATAACTGAGTGCTCCACTTGGGCATTGTCCCTTTGCCTTACTTGTGAGGAATACAGCCTGGAAGTGTTGTTTGAAATCTATTGCAACAGCTGTATGGAGACGAACAGTAATATATTGTGTGTAATGCCTAGAGGATTTGGTCTAAATGTGAGTACTGCTGTTATATTTCTGAACATTGATACTTGTGCAGGGTTTGTCTGTACCTAATACTTCTGCATACGTTTCAGTCTGGTCAGGATGTTTGACCAGCTCAAGGCTGCATAGCTATGCATATAATGTTAGGGGGTTTACAATGTGCTTACCAGACATCTTTAGTTTGGTGTTAATGTAGACGTTGCCCATTCAATTCTCAGTTAGAGTGTCTTCTGTGTGGCGATATGTGTAAATGGGAGTTCCTTTGTTGAAGGTTGTTCATTAGGCCCGGCAAGTCAGCATGTAAAAATCTACTGCCAATCATTAGCGGACCGGAGTTCCACTGTGGCGACCCCTAACCGGGAAAAGCCGAAAGACACAAACAAATACTGTGCTGATAATCAGTACTCGGTAAACCTTCCTGGTGTACAGACCTTTCAACCCTGTGAAACGGGATTAGTTCATACAAACCCTGTTACATCACCAGCTGCTCAACTGTATAATGGCATCTATTTCACATAGGGCCATGTTAATGTGTCTGTGTCCAGGTATGTTAAGGTTTCAGCAGATATTGTACAGTAGTTGAATAATCGGTTATGGTATGACAGTATGTATTGATGTAATTATTTTGGGTGTGGGGGAGATGTTGGTGGGTGTACATAGCAGATGCAGGTGTGTAGGAACCCCTTTTATACAACTTCTATATGTGTGTGCGTGTTCTTTCGCTATGTGAACACCTATCCTTTAGTGGACTAATACTATGGTAATTGCAGGCTGATTCATTAAGGCACTGTTAAATGCTTCCTGTATAGCATGCAGGTACTGTTAGTCCTTGAATCCTTTTGGCAATACATCGGAATGTAATAAAGTTTTGCTAAATGAAAGCTGTCTGTGTATTTCTGTCATGGTTATTTACAGTCATTGCAGTTGTGTTGGTGACTATTTCCACAGAACATATTTGTAATAGTGTATTGGCATATACTTTTCATATGTTATGTTCATATTATTTGGGGGTGGGGCGGAATGTGTGATTGCTATGTTCCGTGTTATACTCAGATATGAACATTTCGGATGCTGTTTACACACATGTATGTATGTATGTGTGTGTGTGTATATATATATATATATATATATATATATATATATATATATATATATATATATATATATATATATATATATATATATATATATATATTATATATGTGTATATGTATATAGATATAATATATAATATATATATTATTGCATACGTTTATCTGTACCTTCATAGATGTGTAGATGTTTTTAATCTATCTATATATCTACACACATATATATATATATATATATATATGAGTAGATCTGTATATATCGACATATCTCTATGTATATCTCTCTCTCTCTCTCTCTATATATATATATATATATATATATATATATATATATATATATATAGATATATATATATATATATATATATATATATATATATGGCGGGTTGTCCTATTTCAACACATTCCTCCCTCTTGTGTTTTAACCTGTCTGCATATACAACTGGCATAGGTACAGCTCAGGTAGCTTAGTGGTAGTTTAATCTGAGGTTGGAGGACATGGTTGCGGGTTCTAATCCTGGAAGGTGTTATTATTTTACCTCTCAGAGTAGGCACTGGTAGAGAAAGTGTGAATAACGCACATTTAAGTGGTTGTAAGCAGGTTTGCCTGTGGTCTGCGTGGCGTTAAGCAAAGGTTAAACCTGTGAAGCGCTTCTCAGTTTAACCATGTTTAAGTGCTGCGTACTGTTGCGCAAACCCATGCAAACCTGCTTACAACTGCTTAAAAGTGCTTTAATCCACCTGCATCCAGCAGCCCTTATTCTGGCCCTCAAAATAACTTAACAGCCCTTGCACCCGGGACCATGAACTCCACAGTCACTGACTTTACCACTAAGGCATCTGAGATATGTACAAATGTTATTGTGTTTACAATATACATTTTGCTACAGACATTCCTCACTACTGAAAACAAATGTGACAGTCATTTGGTGTACATATGTCTGATACATGTTAATGTTCACATGTTTGTGAAATTAGGTGTTGCAGTGTGACATGACAGGGTGTATTATGAATGAGAAAGGTTCTTGTTTTGTATCCTTTTTATATTGTCCCCATACTCCATGTATACCCCTCCAGTTCACTGATTGAACGTCCGACCCTGGCTCTCCTTGATGCATGATTTCATTACTCAACATTCCTCCCCCACCCCAATCTTCACACACAACAATCATCCCTTCTATGGAGAATTAGGTTAATATTAATAGTTATAATACCAGAGCTGCATGTGTTTTGTGTACACTTCAATTCCTTTGTATTGCTTCTGTGTCACGAAGTGTGTTCATAGATGTTTATATATATGGCTATTGATGTAACTATACATATATATATATATATATATATATATATATATATATATATATATATATATATATATATATATATATATATCTTTATATTTATATCTTTGTGCAGACATCACTGACATGCATGTATGTATGTATATATATATATATATATATATATATATATATGTTTTGTATTCATTTGTAACAGTAATACATATGTAGACTTGTATGCGTTGGTTCACAAACTACAGTACATTACAATATACTGTACATATGTACACAAAGTGACTGTCCCATTTGTGGTCATTACAGTCGAATATATATGGTATAAGGTGTAGTCTAAAGACTGTGAAACATGTATACACCTCAGATGGCTTAGTTTTAAGTCCCATGCCTTTAGTGTGCATGGTCCAGTGTTCAACACCTGCAATGCTTTAAAAATGTTTTTTATTCCAGAATAAGGCTTATTTAAGCAGTTGTAAGCATGTTTAAAAGTGTTTGTGTGACATTATAGCAGCGGTTAAATACAGTTAATCAAACTTTGTAACATATTACCTGTGCGCGCAAACACGGCCACATCCGCTAACTACTCAGGATATATACATTTCAGTGAAGTAACATCTCACTATGTGCTTACATAACATTACATTCTCTGTTGACTTTACTCTCCAGCACACATGGGTTTATATGGGTGTTTTGAATGTTTATTATACAGACGATTACTACCTATATATGCAATCTGTGGTTAAGGTATACTTTTAGCATGTAAAACATCCCTGACTTTATTGGGATTGGGACCTCGAATGCACAGATACTATGCAGATGCTGTAACCATTACAGTATTGACATTAACATTGCTTCCGCCTGTTTCCTATTTAGATGATTTCTTTGTGTAAGCTAGGCTAAGCAAAGGGTGGAGGCCCCCAAACCCACTGAGCTTGACTTACTCTTGAAATAACAACATATAACAAATGTAATGTGAGAATATAAATTACATTCCTAACTACATTAGGCATGGCCCCTCACTGACACACTTCAAGGGAAACCTTGTTGTATGAATGGGTAGCAGAATATACACCCCTGGGATCATGTGTTCCAGAACCATACAGCCAGGGGGTGGGGGAGCCCATCCAGTTTGATAGCTGCAAGACCTGTTGGGGAAATTGAATGGTGTTGAATTGTCACATTAACATGCCCTTTTTAGATCACTAAGTGCCACTATCACCCTCCACCACCCCAGTCTTCAACAGCTTCCGGCAACTCTGCCTGTAATTGCTTCATTGACTATGCTTGACAGAGGCTCAGTTACTTCATCAATGGTGCGGAGAAAGCCAACACACTGTAGCTATGCTTCTAATTGCCCTTGGGAGATAGGTAGTAGGCTATATGTGAACTTCTAAAGTGCAGGCCATCACAGCCATAATATGTGAATAAACAGACTTTCAGATCACAATATACAGTGAGAAATCACCATGTAGTCAGGAAACAGTTAAGTACAGCAAGAACATACAGGACACTGATACTTAATCACTCCAAAAGCCTATCTTGGAAGCTAGAAGACTTGTATAAGTTTAATGCTTTCTATTGCTTACCAGTAGGTTACCTACAGGAGAGATGAGAAGCAAGCACAGATGGGAAACATGCGTGCAACAATACCATACCGGCTTATGTGTCAGCCTTAGGCTTTGGAATACTGGCCAAAGCTATTGGTGCCCCCATGGTGCCTTTTTTAGGAGAGTCACAAATGTGAATACCAGCTCCGTAAACAGCACAATAGCAGAATCAATGAGGGTTATGCTACTCAACACCAGGGGTTGTGATCACAGCATGCATGCACTCACAGCACTCCTCAGGATGGACAACGTCAACATCTGTGCAGTAACTGAGACCTGTCTTAAGGCTCCTGAGAGCACACCAGCACTACCAGACTACAACCCATACCACGCATTTCGGCCACAGAACATGGACTGACACAGACACGGAGGGGGTGTATCCATATTCATCAGGGATAACTACACCTCCAAGATAGTAGGGGCAGCATGATACCTCGGAGATCATCCATGTGCAGCTAACATCAGCCACAACCGCAGTGTAAACTGTGGCCTGCTACAGATCACCCTCCATGACCCAGGACCACCACTCCACCTACCTGGAGACAGTGGAGAACATGACAGTCCTACCGCACACCCTGGCATTGGTCGGTGTCACCTACCCTACCATTAACTGGGAAACTTACTCAAATACTCACTTCCAGGTCCAGCGCTCCGTGGAATTTATCATCTCTTATGCCCTGTATCAGGTGGTAACCTCCTTAACAAGGGGTGGAAACATACTAGAAATGGTCATCACCAACATGGGCAACAGGTGCATCACAGCAGAGGTCAACCAGTCACTGGGTAGATCTGACCATGAACTATTCACTGTTTCCACACCCAAACATCTCCCCCACCCACAGAAACCACAGTGTATACCTTTCCTATAGCTAAATTTACACTACTAGAGACAGGGGTGGGGGGATTTGCAGCCCCCACGCTAAGGGGAAACACTACTCAAGATATAGAGAGATTTACAAATGCAACCTATAGGCACATACACGGATGTATGGATCATGCCATCACTGGTAAATCAAGACTCACTCCTCCTAGACAAGGACACCAGTCTGGCGGACCCCTGCAATAAACAGGCTATACTACAGAAGTAGGACAGAGTTGCAGACAAATAGCAAATCCCATGAAGGGCAGACATCCGTGACCACTATTGGTATGATACATAGGTCCCTCATGAAATCATCCAAGGCTAACATCAACAGGAAAATACACAAGGATTCGAAAGATAACCACAAAGTCTTCTTTGGCTATGTCAAGGATCTAAGTGGTTACACACAGATTTGCACTGTGCTGGAGAAATATAGCACAAAATATGCTGACCCTACTGATATTGCCAACATCCTTGCAGATACATTCAGTGCATACTTCAGCCCCTAAAGAGCCCACAACACTACCCGAAAGGTACAGTATACCACACATCAGAGACACACAGGTGGAAATGGCCCTCTCTAACAGCAGAACACAGCGTCAGTGGAGGCAGATGTTGTCCCAGACTGCACCTTGCAAACAGTACAAGACAACTTGACCCTCAACCTAATTAAGCTTTTCAACCTCAGCCTCTCCACAGGCTACATGCCCATACAATGGCACATGGCAATGGTTATTCCACTCCACCAAGATGGAATCACAAATGACCATGGTAACTGCAACCCCATAAGCCTGACTAGCCTGGTCTGCAATGGTATGGAGTGCATCCTCATGGCACTCATTAACAAAGACATTGGTAACCTCCAAACATGTGACCCAACCCAGGTCAGCTTGGTTGAGTGCAGTTCATGTCTACTGAACCTGTTTGACATCTTACATACAGTCACTAAGACATTAGATGAGGGGAGAGGTGGTTTACACATACTACCTGGTCCTTGCCAAGGCTTTTGACACCATGCCTCACTCAGGTATTATTGATAAACACACCGGCTTGTAGATACACCCATATATCACAGGTTGGGTTGCCAACTAGCGGTCTCCAGGTCCAACTCTTGACTAATCACGAATGGTGTCCCACAGGACTCAGTCCTGGGAGCCCTACTGTTTGGCATATACTTCTCAGCGGTACAGGCAAACACAGGTAGACTACAGCAGGCCATGTTTGGCAATGACTGTGAACTGGGAACCATGACTGATAGCCCAGCTGACACAGACATCCCTCAAGGGGCCTCACAGAGACCGACACAGGGTGTCAAAGTCATGGCCTCCAGCTAAGTGCCACTAACTGCATGGTCATTCCATTGTGGAATATTAAGCACCCATATATTAACACATAAGTGGCAGCCACTTTAATACAGACGAGATAATGGGGTATCTGGGGACTAAGGTAGTTAGCGATCTCTCCTTTGACAATCATATCTCCAAAGTAGTTAGGACATCCTTCTATGTAGGCTATCTGATTACTAAATGGTTCCCATCTAGACATACTGGGGTTATAGTGCCCCTTTACTCATCACTCATCAGTCCCATCATAGGGTATAATAACCCATTTGGGATGTACCACAGAAGACACTTCCAACAGCTGGAAGGTCCACAAATGTACCTCGCCAAGGGGATTACTGGCCTCAAACATATGCCGTATGCAGCCAGACTGAATAAACTCCTGCTTTATTCAGAGGCATCTCGTTTACCCAGAGATGATCTCTGCTGGACAACACAGCCATGTCGAACTCAGGCTTAATGGATATGCTCCACATATGGGAATCCATGTCACAGTGAGCCACACACTGTAGTGAGCTGAGCCTTGCCACAACAATAACTGGAAGATGCTGGAGGGACGGATTCCTGTCACAGACACTCCCCATACTTTGGAAGAACATCTTTAACTACATTATACAGAGCCCTTCACTAACACTCTTCAAGAAAAACCTTGAAGAGTGGATGGAGAACAGTAGATACACCCCAGGGATCCTGCCATTGGCTCTGCTCCACAGAGAGACAGTTAATGAATCAATGGGGGTGGCAAAAACTGACACATTTTGGCTAGGCTTATGAATGGCCTCTGGCAGTTGGCCAAGTACCTACCTATGAACCTATACATACAGTATCAGCACATGCTGATAGCTTAATTTACTATTCAGGTATTGACGTACCTTGTGCCAATGGCAGTTGTGTGTGCAATAGTTGAGGGCTGCCTATGTTGGATGCACACAGTAGACTGCCTATACATGACAATTTACGTAGTCTTGTGTGTGTGCCATCCATTTTTACTGTGTGTGCAGGTGGAGAAAGTTGTCAGTCCCTAGGTGCCTACACTGTCAGTGTGTGTGCTATATGTTCCCTCCTTGCCAAGGCATGGGCATACTGGGCATGTCTCCATCTGCCTACTGGGGCTGGCTCAGGGTGTTCATGGTCTGAGTACTTGTGTGCCTGTGGGGCCCTTGGCAATGGTGGTGGGCTGTGAGGGCCTTCACCATTCTGTCCTTGCTGCAAGTTTTTCCGCAGGATCATATTGTGTAGCATGGCACATACTATGAAGATGTGGGCACACGTGCCTGGAGAGTACTGCAAGGCTCCACCAGATATGTCCAAGCAACGGAACCATGATTTCAGCATCCCAAACACACACTCTACGATGATTCTGGTTTGTGCGTGTGCCTCATTATGGCATTCCTGCATGGGTGTGTGTACATTTCTGATGGGAGTCATCATTCACGGTTCCAGTGCATAGCCAGCATCCCCCACCAGGTGGCCATTTGGGATGTCCTCCCCGGCAAATACCAGATACAGCTGTGAGGCATGCCAGATGTGGGAGTCGTGATAGCTTCCAGGGATGCCAGCACACACACATCCATGATAATGCCCTGGGCATTGCACACAACCTGGCAGTTGATGGAGGGGTATCCCTTGCAGTTTATGTAGTGCCTACCCTGCTCACCGGGTGGTGACTTGATGTGTATGTGTGTGCAGTCTATTGCACCCACTACCTCTGGGTATTCTGCCACATGGTGGAAGAGATGCATATTGCTGGCCAACCCCTCATGCATTCGGGGGGAGTATATGTGCTCATCGGCATGTGTTAACATGGCATCCAGGAAATGGTGTAGTATCCTGAATGCTGATGCCTGTGTGATACCCATGATATCCCCAGCTGGTCTTTGAAAGGTACCTGTAGCTAGTATTCTCAGGCTTACACATACCTTCGTATCCACTGGGATGGGATACCCTCTGTTTGTTCTGGCTCTGAGGCGTGGCTGGCACATCACCGCAAGTTGCTAAAGGATGTCCCTGTCCACCCTGTAATGCTCTACTATCGCCAGATCATTTAGCCCCTGGTAGGTTACCCTGGATCTGAACACTCTCCTCCTCCTCTGGTGCCTGAGGTGGTTGTGTGCATCATCCTCCACACCACCTTTAGTCTCCAACACATGCTGGTAGATCAAAGCAATGGCAGCCCTTAACATGTACATACTAAAAGTTCCCCATCTGTATACACCACTGGTGCAGAGTGTATGAGAATACACAAATGTGTGTGAGGTACTTTCACACTTTATACTATTGTGCAATGGATGCTGCTGATGTCATTGGGTGTGTATGAGCTATTCCAGCTGCAGAGTATCTTAATTATGGGTTTTACAATGAGTACTGCAAGTGTGAAGCCTTTACTGTGGAGTTATGCTTGCCTGCCTTGATTAATCTGTTGCCCTTTAATTCACTTTTAAACCTGGATCCCCTCCCATTATCAGACATGCATCCACCTGCTGTCTTTCATGTTTTGTACTTACCCTACCCAGTCATGGCAAAATGTGTCTTGTAGCTGATATACTGCAAATCGGTTTTGTTCTGCTTTGACACTTTTCTGTTTTTTTGCAGTACAGCCCCTCCCCTTTCCTGTTCTGCAGGTTGTTGCTTGCAGCCTTGTTAGCTGTTGTCAATGGCCCACTATAGGCTCCTAGGTGTTAATTAATCATTTGTACTCCAATTTTCCTGGTGCAGCATTTCCTTATTTCTTTTCTATATCCTTCCTGTTTCAGCTGCAGTGCGCGCTGCGCAAACCCATTTACCGTATGTATGCATGTTTTCATCTCTGTTCAGATGCATACTCGGTTACCTTGTGTACTCTCAGCTAAGCAATGCTATGGCCAGTTCAACACACCCCTATCCTGCAGCTTTACCTAGCTAGGGGCAAACCGGTTTAGCAATGCTCCAATGTGCTTACAGCAATGGTGACACAACCCTCTCTTGATGTCATCTTTATCTCAAGGGCACACTTTGGTGTTATAACGCTACTCTGTGAGGTGCATCCTTACACCAGCGGGAATCTGTGATTCACTATTACTCCTCTTGTTTGCATGGCATTGCCTACTAATTCCTAGCTACCGTGCGTAACACTGTCACAGTTCCTTAGCAACCCTTGTGCCATAGTATAATGTAGCATGTCTGCCATTGACTATTATGGGGAAATCATGATATGTGTTACATTGCAGTTTTATTCTATATTTTTATATTTTCTTTGCAATCCCCTTTGCGCTCCTCTGCCCTGTGCTTCCACATCGCAATAGTGCAACTATATATATTAAATGTTAATTTTATATTTTATACATGTCTTTTTATGCTAATGGCTATATATTTAGCCATTGGCATATATTAACAATATAATACATGTATTTGGTCGGCTGTCATGGCTCCGATTTTATGTTTGCAACAATGTAAACTGTTTTCTACGGTTTAAATTTCTGCATACTTACACTATGCCTGCACCACTTCCTGGATCGCTACATACCTTCATTTTCATGCTACACTGCTGCACATGGGGTAATTAGCATACATGGACCGGGAGCTTTGCGGGCATGGTGTACGCAGGTAGTGCACGTGGGAATAGCTCGTACCTGGATCGCTCGGCGGCCATATTTGGTTTTGGAACACCGACGCTACACCTGCACCTGGAGCAGGCTTTATGAATCCCGGGGTTAGTTTATATCATGTTTTATAAAAATACTGTTAAGTAAAAAATTGTATCTGATGTCAGTTTTCATTCATTCATCAATCATTGGGTTCAGATCCTAACCTTAGATCTGACTCGCCCATTAATATAACTAGTGGCCAACTGAAACTCTTGAGCTCCTCTCTACCCATAATGCACTGACTTCTAACATACCTCAGATCTCGTTTACTGCTCTTGCATATAGCCGTGGTCAGCTTTGCTCTTGAACATATAAGAGATAAGTGAATTTTTCATTAAAACATTCCTTCAGATTTCTTCTTTACATACATATACTTGAGGGTTCTCTTTTACCATTGCTGGTATTTTTCTATAAGCCTTAATGTCCTTTTTCTTTGAATAACTTTACTTTTTGCATGTTTGTGTATTCTTTAGTACCATTGTTGGTACTTGTTTATCCTTTATCATTTTTTCTTCCTCCTTACCCTTTAGAAAAAAATTATCTTCCTCACTGTTAGTTAAGTTTTTTAAGTATGTCTGAAAAAGGATTTAAAAAGTGTAAAAAATGCGGCCATAAGCTGCCATATTCTGACACCCATGACCTTTGCATCTATTGCTTGGGCCCAGAACACCTTAATGTGAATTGTGAATTATGTCAAAGTTTTAATCCATGCACTATAACAGACAGAAAAAAAAGAAGTTGATATTAAAAGGTCTTCTTCTAACTTCCTTTTTAGAAGCCATATCTGGGGCTCACCTTCCAAATTGCTTACAAGGACACTCCAAGAAAGTCCCTGAAAAAGTCAGGTTCTTCAATGCCATCTTCTCCAAAGCCTCCTCTCAAAAAATCCAAATCAGATCCGAAGCCATCCGGCTCCAAGATGTCTTCAACATCCTTCAAAACACCTTCAGTACAGAGTACTTCAGATCTGAATATTCTTCTTTGGGTCTGATACTCCCCAACAACAGACTCAGTTCCTTCTAGACTTCCCTCACCCTTTCTTCAGAGATGATGTTCCAAGTCACCATCTATTGCTTCATCTCTTTCTTCCAGGAGTCTCACTGAAGTCAACATGGGTAGAATAATTAGGAAGTTTCTCCCTGCGCAGATAGATATGAGAGTTCTCCAGGCTCCAACCCCCTTGGGTCAGGAAGCTTTAGCCAGATCTACACCTCCACTACTGGCTCATTCTTCAATCTGACACTTAATTTCCGAGTCCTTGAATCCGAGTTTGCTGATACCATCTGTTTCAGATCCAAGAGTACTGGCATCCTCAGAATCGAAGGTTTCTGTGAGTGCCCCAGCTCCAGTGAGCTCGGAGCCAAGCAGCTCTTGGAGCTAAAGCATCCTGGTTGGATCTGAGGTGTTTGAGTCAACTCCAAAGTTTTTGGAACCTTCTTTTCCCCTCAGAGCCTTGGCCCTGGAGAGCTAAGCTCAGGCCTCTGGCTTGGGTAGATTGTCTTCAGGGCAGATGGAGCTAATGGGACAGAAGCATGGCTTCTTGGTTCCATCGGCTTTCTTCTTCCTGGGATGGTCTGCCTTCAGGGTAGTGGAGAGAGTTTTCTCTGCTGTGGCAGGACAGATGGTCTCTCCCCTTTCGGATCTTCCTTTTACATCCTATGTGCAATGTGCCCCAAGAGCCTCCACATTTGACTTCACAGGGACAGCAAGTCCAACACCTCTAGGCTACCCAGCAGGGCATTACCCTGTCTTCTGACACTTCCTTGGAAAACATCCCACCAAAGAAGTACCCCGGAAGAAAAAGTGCAAAAGGGGGCACTTAGATTCCCCTCAGGAAACTGTTATGGAAGACACAGATTTTGATGAAGGGGAAGGATCCCCCAACTCACCACCCAAAGTCATCTAATTTGGAGACATTCTGGAGATCCTCAAGCAGTGGGATGGTTGATCCTCCCAAAATCCTTCCTCAGAGTAATCAGTGTTTCTGGAGGAGTTTGGATCTAGCCCATTGACTTTCTAGGTAACTGCTCACTGATTTGATTTGATTTCTGAGTGGATGTGGAAAGAATCTGATGCAGTTGAACCCATTCCCAAGACACCAAACCAAATTCTGGAACCTCTGACAGGAAGGGAACACTGGAGCAGGGGAGTACCAGTAGATGCCATGGTAGTGGCAGTGGCCATGAAGAAGAAACTTGCTGAACAAAGTTCCACTGCCCATCCCCCCTAATAAAAAGTCCAGAGCTTTGTACAGGTTTATTAAGCATGCCTGTGCTTCATTGATATTTGCTGTTAGGTCACTGAATTACCTGCCACATTTCACAAGGTTACAAAAAGATTTGATTAAGGAATTGTGAAATACTCTTTCAGGGTCCACTATTGCAGAGGCTGAAGCTTCGGTATCCTTGCAGTTGGCAACCCTTCAATTCATCCCAAATTTGTCCATGAGGGTTGTCTCTCATGAAGCTGAGGGTATCAAAAGGGTAGCAAGTTCAGGAATCTTAATAAGGAGACATGCCTGGATTTGCTTGTGTGATTTTGCAGAGCCCTTCAAGTCTTCTTTTCTCACTGCTCCCTTTGATGGATCTTCCTTGTTTGGCCCCAAAGTAAAGGACACACTCTCCAGGTAAAAGAAGGATGGAAAGACTCTCTCTGCTGTAGGAGTATGTTTCTGATACCCCCAAAGGGTCTTTTCTAGGAATCAATGAGGGGAATGGAAGATGTGGTTCAAAAACTCTCAAGGTCCTTTCCAAGATCCACATGGAGATGGTTCCCCTAGAGGCAGTGGGGGGAACACTAATGGAGGACACCACCCATGCAGCAGAGGTGATTCACAAAACTAAGGGTCTAGAGATTCCTTCTGTGACAGACACTGCCAGCATTCCTGAAAGGAGGACCAATTGACCCTTCTGGAGGCAATCGGGGTCATTAATTCCTGCACCAGAGAGCCTGGCTAGATATCACAAAAGACACTTGGGTGCAGAGGATTATTTCCAGAGGTTATATAATTACCTTTTGCCTTCCACCACCATCCTCACAACAGTTTCCTGATGTTCCATCCAATTAGAGGAAAGGAACATCACTAGAAATACAAAAGCTGCTAGAAAAAAGAGTCATCCAAGAAGTCGCACCAGACCAGAAAGTATCCAGGACTTACTCAATATTCTTTTTATTGAGAAAGAAAACAGGGGCTGGAGACAGATTCTGGATCTCAGCAACTTGAACAAATCAGTTTGACACTCAAATTTTCGGATGGTCGCTGTTCAGTTCATCTTGCTGTTTTGAGGCAAGGATTATTGGATGTGCTTGACAGACTTTTAAGTTGTGTACTATCACATAAAAATGAACAGGCGGTCCAGATGGATCTTACAGTTCTGGCTTGGAGCCCGTTATTTCCAGTTAAGGGCTCTGCCCTTTGGTCTCACCAAAGCTCCCAGGGTGTTCACAGAATGCATGGCAGTGGTGGTAGCTCACTTGAGACTGCAAGAATTCTGGGTGTTTCCATATTTAGGTGACTAGATCATTACCGCTCTGACCAGGCATCTACTCATAATAGCAAGAGACCAGGTTCTCCAAACTTGCTCCCTTCTTAGAATCACAATAAACTACAACAAATCTCAGTTGCATCCATCTCAAACACTGGAATTTGTAGGAGCAAATTTCAATACAGTATCTGCGATAGCCTCACTTCCCTTAAAGAGAGCAAAAACTTTAAGATTCTATGTTGCAAAAATTATTCACAACACCAAAATTTCAGCCTGATAATTCTTCAAGCCTTGGGATCAATGTTAGCAGCCATAATTCTTTTTCCCCTGGCAAGATATCATATGTGAAGTTTTCAGTAGATGCTAGCATTCCAGTGGTCAAGTCTTTAACAATGGATATCAGTTCAAATAAGGATCACACAGACATGCACAAAGTACCTTTGGTGATGGATAAGGTCAGACCAACTTTTATAACATTGTCCATTCATTCTCCCTCAACCCAAAGTCATAGTGACCACGGATGCACCCCAGATTGGGTAAGGGGCACAACCTGGATAAAACAGTCCAAGGCACTTGGTCCCCCAAAGAGGCCAATTTGCATATAAATGTTCTGGAGTCAAGAGCAGTGCTTTTAGCTTTGCAAGCCTTTCAGGATGCTCTACCTCTGGAAACAATTGCAATCCAAATGTACAATACATCAGTAGTTGGTACATCAACAAATAAGAAGGAACCAGGTCTTATCCCTTGTGTCAAGGAGCCCATAGAGTATGGCAATGGACGAGCTCATCCAACCACTTTCTGATAGCAACACACATTCTGGGGAAGTTCAAAGTGATATCAGACAAATTGAGCAGGTCCATTCTTCCACCTCACGAGTGGTCTCTCTACAAAAAAGTGACAGATGCAATTTTCTGTCAATGCCTTGCTGTGATCTTTTTCTGTCTCTCCTAAACAACAAGTGCAGCAACTTCTTTGCCCTAAAGGAGCACTCTGCTCCATGATTGGCCATCTGGTTTTCTCTGTGCTTATCCACCAACCCCATTGATTCCCAACTTTTTACAGAAAGCCACAAAGTTGAAGAGCAAAGTCATCCTCATTGCATGCACCCTACTGACCTGGACAGGTTTGGATTCACATTGCCAATGTTACCTTTGTCACAAATTTGCCCAATCTGTTATCTGCAAAGGATATAAATAATTGATCAGATTTTCTAATGTCTTTTGTTCTGTGTAAGTAAAAACACAGTTGTCTATGAACATCCAGCAAATCTAACATGTATTCATCTTTGTTGTAAAAAAATTGGGAAGAAAATGGGCAATTTAATCGATTGATATTGAATTCTGGCACCACCTTAGGAAGGAAGAAAGGATTGGTTCTTAATGTCACCTTATCCATAGGAAGATCAAGTAGAGAGGTTTAGAGGATAACACTTGAAGTTTTGAAATTCTCCTGGCAGAGATAACAGCCACTAGAATTAAAGTCTTCCAGGTCAAAAATTTAAGATCACATTTTCCAGCTGGTTCAAAGAGGGAATGGCTTAAGGCATGCAGAACTAGATTCAAATCCCATGAAGCAGTAGGATTTTTATAAGGTGGTCTAAGTAAAATAGTACCTCTTAGAAAGGCCTTGAATATTTTAGAAAAAAACTAGGGAAGAATTGACAAGTCCTATATGAAAGTCAGAGATTGCTGCCAAATGAATGTTGATGGTAGAGTAGCTAGCCCTTTTATTAAAAATTTCTGCCCAAAACTCTATTACACTTTGTGTAGTGGCTGAAAAGGGATTAATATGTTTTTGGTGTGCCCAAAAAACAAATCTCTTCCACTTACTCTTGTGGAAGATTTATGGAAAGATAAAAGTATATGATGGATAAGGCATAGGTTGCCTGGCTATTAGCAGAAATGGAGAAACCATGCTGTTAGCTTGAGGTTTCAGATGTCCCAATGAAAGGGCAAGTTAATCAATCTCAACAATCTTCCTCAGGTGAGACAGTAAGTCTGGAATCAGATCCAAACTCTATGGTGGGTAAAGAAGATGAGGCCAAAGGAAGGGGAAGGACTGCATAGCCTTTGTCTTTAGTAAATCAGGCATTTAGAGCTCACTCTATGAGATCTATGTCAACCTCATCAGTATTTTTATCCAAGCATTCCATGGATGACATATGTGCAGCTGTTACTTGGGCTAATCCTCATACTTTTATTACTCATTAAAAATTGGATCTGGTCTTGAAGGAAAGAGCAACTTTTGGTTCAGCCGTACCTTAGAGTCCAGCTGAGATATCAGGTAGCTGGAGACTCTGTCCCAGTGGTTGAGGAATAAATGAAAATTGACAACATCAGATAAAGAAGTTATGTACTTTCCATAATGTTCCATCTGTTTTGTCCATTTTCATTCTTCCTCAACTTCCTACCCACCAACCCCCAACCTTTGCTATTAAAGACTTTCTTGAAGAATGAGATGCTATTAAGACACCACTGTGCCTTGCTTGGAGCTCCAGATACTGGTTTCCTTTGTTAGGAACATTATTCAATATTTAGTAATTTTATCATCTAGCAAACAAGATCTGAGGCATGTTAGGGGTCAGTGCATTATGGGTAGGGAGGAGATTGAGAGTTTCAATTGGCCATGCGCTATAGTAATGACCAAGCTGGATCTGAGGTTTGGATCTGAACCCAATGGTTGAGGAAGAATGAAAATGGGCAACACAGATGGAACTATAACTTTTTTTTTACTAACAGTTACCCCTTTCCTTCCTCTTCGCCTCTCCTTAATGTTCTTCTGAACATTAATTACATAAAGTAGGGCATATGCTTTGGAGTCCTCTACATGTTTAACAAGGTTAAAAAAGACCAATATTACCAGGTTTTCTTGTTCTGCCATATTTCACAAATGTAATTGATACTTTGTAATCTCGCATTTTTTTATTCATTTCCAAGTTGCTGGTTTTCTTCCTGTTAATTTCCATCTCCCAACTTCAGTTTCTGGCTCATTTCTAATGTACTCCTGGTTCTTGTAGTCAACTCCTGTCATTTTCTCTGTCTCGCAAGCAATTTCCTTTGGAACATTGGAAACGATTTCACTGGTATAGTCTCTATATGAGCTTTATTATCAGAACAATAAGAAGCATAGAAACCTTGATGTAATGGGATCCTATCTCGCCTACATTCATAACTGATGGGCTCGGAGCCGATCCATCGGCTCCGACTCGGCCAACTAATACACTAGCACGAAGTCTCTCATTGGCTGGGCTACTACCTATCCCAGGATGCACTACACCTGCTTCCCTCAGATCTCGTTTGCCGCTTTACAAGCTGGACGTGGTCTCGACTTGGCTGGAGCTAAGTGGTCTTTTTTTACCTTTACTGGTCTTTGACCTTGGGTTTTTTCTATATATTAATAAAACAGCTGTTTTAACAGCTATTCTTTGTAAATTTGTTATATCTTTAGCGTGTGTGAAGTGATTTCTGGTACTTTATTTTTGCAGTCGGGCTAGGCCCGTTTAAGTTAGAGGGCCTTTGCCCTACCTTTGAGTGCTGTTTTTTAAGTGGTGTTATTTTTGGTTATTGTTGTTAATTGTTTTTTTGGACTAAGCCCGTTTAAATTAGAGGGCTTTGGGCCGCTGAACTTGTTTTGTTCTGCGTCTGTTCACTGTGTTCTTGTCTGAGGTAATTTTTCCTCTCAGTACTCGTGCCTTGTGTCTCGCGCTCTTCAGTTGGCGCAAACCTTGTTAATACATTTATATTGCTTGTACGAGGGCCTGTATTATGTCAAAAGAGCAGAAGTCAGGCTTTAAGAAATGCACTCGGTGCAATTACAAAATGTCCATTACAGACAGCCATTCAATTTGCGTTTATTGTTTGGGGCCGAAACATCTACAGGAGACATGTAGTGTCTGTCATGCTTTCTCCTCTAGGGTTCTTCAAGAACGCAAAAACAAACTGATTTTGAAGGGGCTTATTAAACCCTCCTTTGAGGAAGCCTTAGATCCTCCTGTTGCTCCCAAAAAGAAAAGATCGTCGGCTCCGACAAGTCCGTCGGAACCGACTACTAAAAAGCAAAAATTGACTTCTTCTTCCTCGGCTCCACTGACTTCGGGGCCGAGGGTCGAAGGGTCTGCCTCGATACCTCTTTCCTCGGCTCCATTAGTTTCGGAGCCGCAGGTTGGAGTATCGAGAGGTGAATCACCTCCATCGGTTCCAATGGCTTCGGAGCCGGTGGAGGTGTGCAGCTCAGACTCTTCCCCCTCGGCTCCGAAGAAAGCTCCTTCGGCGCCGATAGTGGTCCATGCTGTGGTGGAACCGGCGCCGATAGTGTTGGAGCCTTTTCGGAGCCGGTCCCCTACTCTCTCGGAGCCGAGAGGAAAGTCTTCTCATCGGTCTACCTCCTCTAAATCTTCGAGACTGTCTGATCAGGATCTGGATAGGGTGATACAGAGGCTTTTCCAGTCTCCAGTTTTTGCTAAAATGGTCTCGGCTCCAGCCCAGTTGGCTTCGGAGCCGATCCCCCCTCCAACACATTCGATTCCTCCTCCAACCTCCTCGGAGCCATTGGAGTCGGTGGTGGTGGAGCAAAGCGGAGCCATACGGTCGGAGCCGAGACCCCTTCGAGGTCTGTCGGTTCCGACTGTGCTTCCTACCCTGTCCTCCGGTTCAGGGTTTGGTACTGCGACTTCTTCAGCCGGGCCGAGGGAACACTTTGGGATTGGGTGCTTGGTGCCTAGTCTTCCCTCGGAGCATCGGCTGCTGGAATTCCCAGTGCCATCGTGGCCTCTAGACCAGTGACCTCCATGGAGTCTGGAGGTCCGGCCTTTGAGGCCATGAGGAGCGCGCTGGCCATGCCTTTGCCGGTTCAGCAGGCTTCTACCTCACCGTCCCTAGATTTGGAGACTGGTACTTCTGTTGTGTTGCAGTCCCCTGGCAGCGGGACCCCAAGGCCTGAGGATACCCCCATCGGGGGTTCCCTTCTTCCGGGAGGGCCGTCCGAATCTGCTTCGGATGAACCCCCACGGAAGAAATTGTGCAAGAGGAAGCATGTAGACTCCCAAGATGAGTCTGTTACATCGGATACTGACCTCGATGACGCAGAAGGGTCCCCCAAATCATCTTCGGATGATATCTCTTTCTCAGATATCTTGGAGATTCTGAGACAGAGAGGTGATTGGCAGGCCAAAACCCCTTCAGCTGAGGAGTCAGTCTTCCTCAAGGCCTTTGGGGCCCAGCCTTCCGCCTCCTGGGGTGTCTCTGCCCTTCGATGAACTCCTTGATTTGGTTTCTCGAAGGGCGTGGGAACACCCTGATTCTGCGGAACCGGTGCCTGCGAGACCCAATAAGTTTCTGTCAGCCCCCCCCCAGAAGGAATTTCTGACGAAGGGTGTGCCTGTAGATGCTATGGTGGTGGCTTCTGCCACACAGCAGGACATGGCAGAGGCTTCAACGTCTGTCCATCCTCCTAATAAGGATACCAGGAGCATGGATAGGTACGGGAAGCGTACCCTGTCTTCAGCGGCTTTTACCCTACGGTCGCTGAATTATTTATGTCATTTTACTAGGCTCCAAAGGGACCTCCTTAAAGAGCTAAATGACTCCCTCACTGGTAATCTACCTGAGGCGCTGGCCCCAACTGTTGGTTCCCAGATGACTACCCTGTTATCCATCATTAACTCGTCCATGAGGCTCATTTCGTATGCGGCCGAAGGGGCGAGTAGAGCAGCGGGAACAGGCGTTGCCCTCAGGAGACACGCCTGGTTACGCTTGTGTTCATTTGCGGAGGCCTTCAAGTCTTCCTTCGCCGACGCCCCCTTTGATGGGTCATCTTTGTTTGGACCCAAGGTGAAGGACACACTAACTCGGTGCGAGCAAGAGGGCAAGACTTTGACTGCCGTTGGGGCCCGTTTTTCCGCTCCTTCTAGGCCTTACCCCAAGGCTCAGAGAGGAGGGAAAATGTGGTTCAGAAAATCTCAGAAGTCCTTCCCTACTCCACCCAGTGATTCCCCCTCCAGAGGCAGGGGGGGGGGATTCTGGAAGACGCCGCCCCAGAGGTGGCAGAGGCCCCCGTAACTCTGGAGACCGCAACTCATTTCGTGGTTCTTCATACAACCAGCATCCCTGAGTTGTTGCCCGACTGTGCAAATCCGGAGCCAGTCGGGGGTCGTTTTGCGGCGCACCCACAAGCTTGGAAATCCATAACAAGTGATCAGTGGGTGCTTCGCATTATTACCGGAGGATATATCATCCCCTTCAACAAACCCCCCCTTTCCTTAATGGAAATCCCGGACGTACCACCCAGTCAACGGGATCAGGCAGCAATAGAGGTTTCAAAGCTGCTAGAAAAAGGAGCCATCCAGCCTGTCCCCCCCGACCAGATCGGATCAGGAACTTACTCAAGATTATTTTTGGTACCAAAAAAGACAGGGGACTTCAGGCCCATTTTGGACCTCAGTTCATTGAATCGTTTTGTGCAAAAGTCCAAATTCCGAATGGTCACCCTTCAATCTATTCTTCCTTTTGCTAGAGAAAGATGCATGGATGTGCTCCATAGATCCCCAGGACGCTTACTATCACATTCCGATAGCTCAAGAGTCCAGGAGACACTTACGCTTCCGCCTCGGAGTCAGTCATTTCCAATTCCGAGCACTGCCCTTTGGTCTCACCACAGCACCCAGGGTGTTCACCAAGTGTCTGGCAGTGGTGACTGCTCACCTGAGGAGTCTGGGATTCCAAGTGTTTCCATACCTAGACGACTGGCTCCTTACTGCCACCTCTGAGCATCTACTATTCCAGGCGCTCAAAGCCACGTTCACCTTGGGCCGTTTCTCGGGGATTACGTTCAATTGGCAAAAATCTGTACTACAGCCATCTCAGCGTATTACTTTTATAGGCGCAGACTTAGATACAAAAAGAATGCGCGCCTTTTTACCGGCAGCAAGAATTCAGGTTCTACAAAATCAAGTCAAATCCTGTCTTCCCCTATTAAGAGCCCCGGGCCATCGGATTCTACAACTGTTGGGTTCGATGGCGTCAACCATACTCTTAGTCCCTTTAGCCAGACTTCACATGCGAATATTACAATGGCTTCTGTCGGTTCAATGGTCCTATCAGGAACTTCCCTTGAACCATTTAGTCATGATCACGGAGAGTTGCCGTCGGGATCTGCGTTGGTGGCTTCTCCAATCCAATCTCGACCAAGGTCGACCCTTTATTCCTCAACGTCCCGTTGCCACTGTGACTACGGACGCCTCCCAGGTAGGGTGGGGGGGTCATTACCTGGACAGGTCGGTCCAAGGCACATGGCAAATCCAGGAAATGGATTTGCATATCAATATCCTGGAGATGAGAGTGGTACTCTTGGTACTTCAAGCTCTCCATCACGCTCTTCCGCAAGGTCCGATTGCTATCCTATCTGACAACATGTCGGTGGTTTGGTATATAAACAAACAAGGTGGAACCAGGTCTTACCCACTGTGCAGAGAAGCCATGAGACTTTGGCACTGGGCGGTAGCTACCAACCGCTTTCTAATGGCAACGCACATACCGGGGAAATCCAATGTGATTGCGGACAGATTAAGCAGAACCATTCTTTTACCCCACGAGTGGTCCCTCAACCAGAGAGTAGCTGCGAAAATCTTCGACAAATGGGGTCTCCCTTGCTGCGATCTGTTTGCCAGCCCTCACAATGTGAAATGCAGAGAGTTCTTCACGCTGTTCCCCTCCCAGGGACAGATTCCCAGGGATGCTCTGACCCACATTTGGCCCCACCGGTCTTCTTTACGCCTTCCCTCTGTTTCCCCTCCTACTGAGGGTAATACAGAAGGCCATTTACCTGGAGAGCGAGATGATTTTGATTGCCCCGCACTGGCCTCATCAAGTTTGGTTCCCTTTCCTACATAGGCATGTGGTAGAGGGTCCATGTTTTCTGGACCCGGTGCCAGACCTGTTGACTCATCAGTCAGGACGGCTTCACCCGTCTCTCAGGTCTTTGAAGTTGGCGGCATGGTTACTCCACTTCCATCCTTAGTCCGAGACAATTCTCTTTCTCCGGACGTGATCCACATATTGTCTTCTTCTCATAAACCTTCCACTGTCAAACTTTATTCCAGCAAATGGAAAAGGTTCACCTTCTGGGCTCAGGAACGGGGTATAGACCCCCTTACTGCACCAGTATCGGAGGTTCTGAATTTCCTGGCCTCCCTTTTTCAGTTGGGCTCTTCAGTTTCTACCATTAAGGTTCAGCTAGCGGCTATCTCTAATTTTCATGCTTCCTTTGAACCTTCATTGATGTCTCACAAACTTTGTAAGGCTTTCCTTAAAGGAGCATGGCTCCTTAGGCCTCCAATATCTCACCCTGTCCCCCCTTGGGACTTGAATATGGTTCTTGCTGCCCTAACTGCCCGTCCTTTCGAACCAGCTGCTACCTGCGATTTAAAATTTCTGTCCTGGAAAATGGCCTTCTTAGTAGCCATAACTTCCGCCAGGCGGGTTTCAGAACTTCAAGCTCTTTGTTCTGATCCTCCCTATTTGATTTTTCACAAGCATAGAGTTTCCTTGAAATTAAACCCCTCCTTTTTACCAAAGGTAGCCTCTTCCTTCTGTATTCAACAAACTATAGAGCTCCCTGTGTTTTTCCCAGAGTTCTCTAATAATGCAGAATATATCTTGCATCAATTGGACGTCCATAGACAACTGCGTTTTTACTTGAATAGAACCGCTCACACGCGGAACTCAAATCAATTGTTTGTTTCCTTTGCAATGAACAAATTGGGTCAACCAGTAGCAAAAACCTCCATAGCTAAATGGATTAAAGATTGTATCATTTTTATTTATTCACAGGCTAACAAAGAGCTTCCCTTTCCAGTCAAGGCTCATTCTACCAGGGCAATAGCTACTTCTGTAGCTTTTCACTCCAAATTATCTATAGATGATATTTGTGCTGCAGCAACCTGGACTTCTCCGCACACTTTCATTTCTCATTACAAATTGGATGTGGTTTCTCGAGGCAGGGCTTCCTTTGGTTCCACAGTTCTCAGGAGTGTTCTCCAATGAGCCACCCGGGATTTAGGTGCTAGGGACGCTGTCCCATCAGTTATGAATGTAGGCGAGATAGGATCCCATTACATCTTTTAGTTATGTACTTACCATAACTTCAGATGTATGGGATCCATCTCGCCTACATTCATAAGTACCCACCCTCCTTCCCCCTTCCATTTGGATTTAGAGGAGCTGTAGTCCCATTTGGAGATCTTTTCTTGAAGAACTTTAGTTGGTTGTAGTGACTACTAGTTTTTCTGTGTTTGCATGGATGTATGAAAGCGAACAAACAAGATCTGGGGAAGCAGGTGTAGTGCATCCTGGGATAGGTAGTAGCCCAGCCAATGAGAGACTTCGTGCTAGTGTATTAGTTGGCCGAGTCGGAGCCGATGAATCGGCTCCGAGCCCATCAGTTATGAATGTAGGCGAGATGGATCCCATACATCCGAAGTTATGGTAAGTACATAACTAAAAGTTTTTGATAGCTCACTTTTTGTTGGACAGACTTTTATAACTCATCCTTATCATTTTCTGCATCAAATAATGACTTTCATCCTCCAAGAAAAAAAAAATCTGAAGACAGCTGGATACAGCAGCATGCATCTCATACCTGCCTCTTGACATTTCCTGATTGCTGGGATAAATTTGCTTCTTTTCTGCCTGGTGTACAGAGAATAATTATTTTCCATAAATACTCTACTGCCTCCAATTTTTAATACTTTTCCCTTATTCCACAGTTTTGTCAGGATCAAATCTGTGTTCTGGTATGATTACATCTTTACTAAGACTGGTCTTGGCTGCTTTCTCATGACTAGGTTTGGAGCATACACATGATATGCCCTTCCAATTAACAAATCCTACTATGGAATACCTGTCCAGGTGCTTATCTGTGCTTTCATAAAATTAATAGCATCTGTTTATTCCAGTTTCTTTGGTATAGCAGAACATTTCAGGTTTTCTTTGCATGCTCTGTTCTAACTCTACCATTTTTTGAAACAGCTCTCCTTAAGCAGTCTCACGCTCAGCCATAGTAAAACCATTGCCCAAACAAAAACAATCCACACTTCTATCACACTATCAGCCTATTTCCATAATTGTCTACCTTCAACTCATAGAATGTATTACTGAACACCACTTTCTTTCACAAAAACAATATGGCCTCTGTTCAGGTGAACAAATTCATATAAATAATGCCAGTGAAACTTCAGCTAGAGCCATAATATCTGGTATTTCAACTCAATGGCATGCAAGACTGAGACAGAAATATTTTGCTGAGGACATAAAATTGAAATGTATGAATTCCCCTTTCCAGGTTATGTATTAGACCCCAACATCACTGCACATAAAAAATGGAGAAGAAGAGAAAACCTTGTGTACTGTGGGTTGTGGTTGGGGTTGTATGCATTAAGTTTCAGCTTCACCAGTGCTCCTTTTCGAAGATGTAGAGGAGCCATCTTAAAAAATGCCATCATTGTGCAAAAAAAAAAAAAAAAAAAAAAAAAAAAAAAAAAAGGCCATCTGGGAGCATTCCTAATTCTCAGGTCAACTTCTGGAAGTGTCATGCTTTTAGAGAAAAGGGGCCACATCAGTCACTGGGTGGTCATGGTTCACATATGAATGGACAGTAGCAGTCCTGTGATCTTTCCCAGCAATCAGACTATGGAGTCAATATGGGACCATCTACCCTTCCATATTCCTGCTTGGAATTCACTCATTAACAAATGTAGATAAAAAATGGATCCTGGAAATGATTCTGTCAACTTGTGCAGAAACAAAATAGATAAAACTCACTCATTAAGGACAGGTGGATTCAGCCAGAAATATCAAAATTATACAGAATTTCTGCCACATACATGTACATTACCTTTATACAGTTTTGTACCCCATCAAAAACAAGCTGTAAGACGGAATGCTGTCAGACTTCCTCCAAGAAGATCCATTAAAAAAGGTCCCACCATACCAGGACTAGCCAGATATGACTACATTTTTTAATTACCAAAAAAGGCCAAGGACCACAGATCTATACCAGAGTTAAGTAGCTTTAATTCTTTTATGGCCAAAAAAAACTTTTGAATGTTCATAACATAGTCCTTCCATGCGTATCCAAAAGAGATTGGTTGTGATATTTGGAATTTCATGATTGCGATCTACATATCAATACTGCCAAGGCGTCGAGGACAGTTTATTCAGTTTTTTGCAGGTACCAGTCACTACTTGTTTAGGACTCATGCATTTGGTCGTACCTCAGATGTTCACACAAAGCTTGTTTTTGCAGCTGCTTGGCAGAGTCTGCTGAGAGTTACAATTTTCCCATACTTGTATGACTGACTCCTAGTTGCTCCATCTATTCAGAACCTGGTATTAATTTGTGAGTCTCCACTGAAGTGCCACAATGGATCCATAAGAATCCAGTGGTCCCACATCCCATCTGGTGTGGAGTTTGAAAGCTTACAAAAAGAACCTAGAATGGTGAATGCACGGAGGGCAGTTCCTTACAGATACCCACTCCTTTAGCAGTTGTCTTCATTTAAGCGTCAGCCCTAATTGGGGGGGGGGGGATTATTATGACAGACATATGGTTCAAGGTGTCTGGATTAATGGAGAGACAGTTCTTAACATCAACATACTAGAGAAGAGGCAGCCCTTCTTACTCCTTTATTTTTTAAAAACTCTCTATTCTAGAATGAAATTGCAATTCACTCCTACAACATGTCAATAGCCTGGTACACCAACAAACAGAGGCAAACCATTCCGACCTCTAGTATCAGGAAGCTGTGAGAGTTTAGGAAGAGTTATGTTATCTAGTTGTTTTCTGCTAGCAAAGTGCATCCCAAGTGAGGCCAAGTCACTTGTAGACAAGCTTAGCCATTGTCTCCTGATTCCTCATGTGGTCACACCACTCTAATCTACACAGAAGCTTTTTCCACTGGGGCAAACATACTGTGACTTTTTGCCTCCTCAATGAATGCAAAATACAACACCTTCTTTTCTATAATCCTGACAATGGAAGTGGATCATCAGTTGAACTGGGGTTTGTTAGAAATTTCAACTTTTTGTTTCCTTCTCCAAAAAATAAAAAACAAATTGCCATAAAGTTTAAAAACTTACATTACCAAATGGCTCACTGATTGCATCCACTTTTATTATTCAACGTATAATAAGTCACAACCCAGGCCAAATAGGGTTGTATTTTAAAGCTAGTAATTTTGTTGACATATTTCTCCTGGAAGTTTGTTCCTTCTACTCCAAAAGTTAACCAAAAGTTAATACTACAGAAACAGTTGCTGGATCTTTAGCTTTTTTTTTTTTTTGAAATGTAGCTGTTGAAATTTCTGTAACAGCTACTTGATCTTTACTGAACACCTCTCCAAGGCACTGCAGGCTGCATTTTTTTTCCTTTGGCGATACTACTAAAAACGGCATGTTTTCACAAAGGAGACCTTGGAGTACTAGCCTGGCGATAAATCCTGCTGTTAAAGAAGGTGAACCTCTTCTTACCATGTATTAAAGTTATGTACTTATATGAAAGGCCACTGTTATTTATCAGACCACATTTAATACACATGAATAAATAAAATAAAATTACAATGACTGATATTTTTTATTAATAGTTGTGTACTTATAGTTGGAATAGCAGGTTCATCCTTAATACCTGTTCCGCCTTCCCCTTCCATAGTAAAGAAGGCTTTACCTGCCCTTTTTCTCTTAATGTTGCACTTTAAGTAGCTATCCTCTGATCTGGAGAGATTAGGTACTGTTGTACATGATGGTATATTAGAAGAGTTTTTAGTGGCCTGGGAAAGCATTACGCAGTGGGTGTTCCTAAAGCCTGTGGAACTTAGTCAGGCTGTTATTGAGTGTGGATGTGCTCCTCCATGTGTATCAATATGTGAAGTATGTAAAAAGAAGTTATGTACTTACCATAACTTTCCATGTTTGTAGTCCATCTCGCCTATATTCTTGGTGGATGGGGTTTGGGCTCCAACTCGGCCTATGCTAAAGCTCGAGAGCTTTTTACTGCCTCAAGGCTAGCCCCTATCCCATGGTGCCTCACGGCAATTCCCCAGATCTAGTTTGCAAGAAAGTAATAAATACCTATCGGGTAATAATAATAAGAAAGAAGATGTAAAATACAGGAAGGGATTAGAAACATAATCCATTCCAGGTGGACAATAAAGAGCAAAGTCAGGCAGCCCCCAAAAAAGGTCCACTAGATCCCCCAGAAATGGGAAGGTGGTTGGAGGGAGGGACGTAAGAATATAGGCGCGATGAACTACAAACATGGAACGTTATGGTAAGTACATAACTTCTTTATGTTATGTAGTCCTATCTCGCCGTAATTCTTGCTGGATGGGACAGCATCCCTAGCAACTTTATCCCGGGTGGCTCAAGCAACGAGACTCTTCAGCACAGTGGACCCAAAGGATGACCTGTCCCAGGAGGCCAAATCCAATTTGTAATGAGTGACAAACGTATGTGGTCTTGCCTAAGTAGCTGCTGCACAAATAGTATCAATTGGGAGCCTAGATCTAAAGGCGCATGAAGTAGCTACAGCCCTAGTAGAGTGACCTTTAGCTTTTAACGGTAATTGGCTACCAGCTTGTTGATAAGCAAAGGATATGCAATCCAAAAGCCATTTTGAAAGAGTAATTTTTTAAACAGGTAAGCCTTTTCTTTTGTCAGAAAAGGAAACAAAAAGTTGATCAGATTTCCTGAATTCTTTGGTCGTGTGTATATAGAATCTGAGTATCCTGTGGACATCTAGCTGGTGAAGTCTATACTCTTAGAGTGGTTTGGAAAAAACACAGGTAGCTCAATGTTAGTATTCAGGTTGTGTTCTGAGCATACCTTAGGGAGAAAGGAAGGGTTTGTCCTAAGAGAGACTCTATCCTTGTGAAAGATAATGTAAGGAGATTGAATAGTTAGGGCTTGAAGTTCCGAGACTCTCCTAGCCGATGTTATAGCTACCAAGAACTGGGTTTTCCATGATAACAATTTTAAGTCTGACGACGAGGATAGTTCAAAGGGTGCAGACATCAAAGATGAGAGGACTAAATTTAAGTCCCAGGGTTATAAAGGTTGTTTTATTGGGGGCCTAAGAAGAAGAACTCCTTTTAAGAAGGTTTTACAGAGGGACTGTTGCATGATTGGATTTCCCATGAAACCAAAATGGAAATCGGAAATGGCAGCTAACTGAACTGTAACTGTAACGGCTGCTGCTCCTTCATGAAAAATTGTTGTTAGGAAGGATAAAATGGATTCTAAAGGAGCTGTATATGGATCTAAGCCCTGGTTTGTAGACCAAAGGAAAAACCTTTTACATTTGCTAGAATATAGTTTCTGAGTGGAAGGTTTATGGAATGAAATTAGGATGTGTTTGACCGTTGGAGATAAGGGAATACACCTGGCTATACGTGGAAGTGGAGCAGCCATGCTGTCAATTTGAGGGTGTGGATGGAGGGGTGGAACTGTCCCGATTGATGAATCAGGAGATCTGGAGATGGATCCAGAATCCATGGTTCCTCCAAAAGGTAGGGCCACAGGAAAGGAAACCAAACTTGTTGAGGCCAGTAAGGAGCAATGAGGATCAAGGAACTCCTCAACTGTCTTGCTTTCTGTATTACTTTGGGTATGAGTGGAAAGGGAGGAAAGGCATAGAGAAGTCCCTGGGTGACATCCCCAGATGGGGAATGAGGGCAAAGTAGTTGCTGCATTTGGTGTTCAGGTGAGTGGCAAATAGATTGCAGCAAGGCTGGCCCCATTTGTGAAAGATCTCTTTCGCAACCATTGGATACAGGAACCACTCGTGAGGCATCAGAATTGCTTGGCTGAGTTTGTCTGCTATTACGATGGATTTCCCCAGGATATGCATTGCTATCAGGAAGCACTGAGTATTCATCACGCATTTCCAAACTCTTAAGGCCTCTCTGCAAAGTGGGTAAGACTTGGTTCTGCCTTGTTTGTTTATGTACCACACAACAGACATGTTGTCTGACTGAATCGCAATCGTTCCAGTGGGAAGGGAGCTGTGAAGTGCTTGCAATGCATATAGCACTGCTCTCATCTCCAGAACTTTGATGTGTAAGTGGTTATCATGGTTTTGCCAAGTACCTTGGACTGTCTTTCCCAGATAATGCCCTCCCCCTATCTGGGAAGCGTCTGTGGTCAAAACTGCTTTCTCTTGGGGAGGAACAAGTGGACGACCTATGACAAGTTGTTTCATGTATAACCACCATGTCAGATCCCTTTTGCATGCGTTTGTTATAAATATCTGGTGAGATAATGGAAGGTCTTGCATCGACCATTGTGCAAACAGCATCCACTGGAGAATCCTCATATGTAGACGAGCAAGAGGAACTAATAAGATGGCGGAAGCCATAGTCCCTAGGACTTGAAGTACTATTCTGGCCTGGACTCTTTGTTTGCTTAATAAGGATCTGATCTGACTGCATAGAGATTCCACTCTTTCCTCTGTTAGCATTACTGACATAGTGGTTGTGTCTACTTCTGAGCCTAGATATACAATATGCTGTGAGGGAGATAAGACTGACTTTTGCAAGTTGACAGTGATGCCTAGGCTGGCGCACAAAGATAGTCTCGTCCCTGGTTCTTATGAGTTGATGCTTGGTGGTAGTGAGGAGCCAGTCATCTAGGTATGGAAACACCTGGAATCCTTGATATCTCAGGTGAGCCGTTACCACTGCCATGCATTTGGTAAACACTCTGGGGGCTGTAGTGAGGCCAAAGGGCAGTGTTCTGAACTGAAAATGGCTGGCTCCCAGCTGGAAGCGTAAGTGTCTCCTGGAGCGTCTGTCCATTTTGATGTGGTAGTATGCATCCTGGCGATCGATTGAGCACATCCAGTTGTCTTTCCTCGATAAAGGGAAATATTGACTGCAGAGTGACCATTCGGAACTTTGATTTTCTTACATGCTTGTTGTGCCTGCTGAGATCTAGAATTGATCTCCAGTCCCCTGTCTTTTTTGGAACTAAAAAGAATCGAGAGTAAATTCCGGATCCTACTTGCTCTGCGGGGACTTCTTGGATGACTCATTTTTGTAGCCACGAGATGACCTCTGATGCTGCATGGTCTAGTTGGATGGGTGGTACGTCTGGAAGAGATTGATTTGTTGAGGGTTTGGAAATAAAGGGAATCAGGTAACCTCTGGATGTTACTGTGTGTACCCAACGATCTTCAGTGATAGTTAGCCAGACGCTTGGGTACAGCGATATATGACCCCTGACTGCCTCCAGAGATGGACAGTCAGGCAACCCCCTCAGGGTCGATGGAAGGGACGATCAGAGAAAACTTCTCTGTCTCCCTGATGTTGCGGACCTCCTCTGCCGTGAGTGCGGCGTCTTCCATTATATCCTCCCCCTCTGCCCCTGAGGGAGGGTTGACCTTATGCTTGAGGAAAACCTTTTTGAGATTTGTGGAACCACATTTTCCCTCCTGTATTACCCTTGGGATAGGGTCTGGATGGGAGAGAGAAATGGACTCCAACAGCAGATAAGGTTTTTCCTTCCTGCTCGCACCTAGTCAAAGTCTCTTTCACTTGGGGTCCAAAAAGAGATGAACCATCAAAGGGAACGTTAGTGAAGGAAGACTTGAAGGATTCTGTAAAATTACAAAGATGCATCCACGAATGTCTCCTGTGGGCTATTCCAGCTGTGGCTGCCCTGCTCGCTCCATCTGCCACATATGAGATCAGCCTCATGGAGGAGTTAGCTATGGAAGTAAGAGTGGACAGCTGCGCGGAAACTTTGTCCATGGAACCCGAAGCTACTGAACCCTGGAGGGTATCTCCTAACTTTTTCAGGAGATCCCTTTGCAGACGACTGAAATGAGTCAGGTAATTCAGCAATCTTAGTGTAAATGCCGCTGAAGAAAAAGTACGCTACCCGTACCTATCCATCATCCTGGACTCCTTGTTAGGAGGATGCATATTAGAAGACGTCTCAAATAATTCCTTCTTCATGGCCGCTGCTACCACCATAGCATCAACTGGAACTCCCTTGCTAAGGAAAAACTTGTCCTCAGGTGCTGTCATAAATTTGTTTGGCCTCCACGGGACAGCTTCCACTGAATCTGGAGAGGTCCATGCTTTCTGTGAAATGACCCCCAAAAGTTGGTCATAAGGTGGTGTCACCCAAGAGGTGGAAGGTCGGGAGCCAAATGCCTCAAGATACACTGATTCATCCTCAGTGGGGTTAGAGGTCTTCCAATCACCTCTCTGTCTAAGGATTTCTAGGATGTCAGAGAAGGAGACATCCTCAGAGGGAGATCTAGGGGACCCTTCTGATTCCTCTAAATCAGTGTCTGATGTGACAGACTCAGGGGAGTCGACATGTTTCCTCTTACATAACCTCTTCTGAGGGAGCTCTTCAGTGGGATAATCTGGGGAGGTCTCGGAAGAGGGTGCGCCTCCAATGGGGGCTACTTGGACCTCTGGTTCCCTATTCTGTGGGGGTGGCAGGAAGGAAGAGGTTGCTGCCTGCTTCTGGTGGGACACAGGTTCCAAAGGAATGGGTTTGGCAAAGGATAAAGCCTTCTCTATAGCTTTGAAAGCCTCCCCCCCGCACTCCAAACAAGACCTCCACTCCGAGGGGGCAGATGGTCGACTTGTAGCAAGAGGGAACGGCTCCAAAGCAGAAGTGGGAGCCGAGCTGAGTTGAGCCGAGGCTCCGAGATGCATGGTCGGTTCCGAAGAGAACCCAGGGTGACTGTCCCCCTCGGAGCCGACACGAGAGCGTCAGCTCCCAGAACCCTTGGCTCCAAACTGAGCCATCGAGGATAGAGTAATTGGCTCCAAGGAAACAGGCTGAATCCCCGGAGCTGAAGGGTCAAAGACAGAGGAACCTGATGTAATAGGCTCCGAGAGCGAAGCAGTCAGAGGAGGAACAGTGATTGGTACGGGGGACGGCTCCGAGACCTTTGGGTCTGGAGGGGGTCAATTTTCTAGCCAGAGCTGGATCCGAAAGCAAACTCTTCACCACCCTCTCAATGTCCTCATCTGATAGGGTCCTGGAGAATCTGGTGCAGACTGAAAGACACCTCCTTCTCTCCAAAATAGGAGATCTCAAAATAGGAGATATAGTCTTGATGTTAGGCAAAACCTTCAGTACCAAAGACTGTCTCAGAACCGATGGAATAGACTGCACTGAAGATGAAGCATAGTTGGAACCGGAACTCTTTGGGTCCGACGCTTTAGTCTTTTTGGTCATCTCCGAAGTTGGGGGCCGATGATTTTCTCTTTGAAGATTTTGGAGCTGCCTTACCAAGTTCCAGCTGTTCCTGGAAGGAAGTGGTCATGAGACCCCTGTCAATAAGCTTTCTCTTCCTTTCGTTTAACACTCTTGTACTAAAAGCGTGACAGAAGGTAAAAGGTTCCTGTAAATGGGCTTCACCCAGACAATATATGCAACTGGTGTGGCTGTCTGTAAGAGACATTTTCTGTGCTCACCTATCGCATTTTTTGAAGCCCGAAGGTCAATGATCCTTATGATCCTTATCTTTAGACATAGTTAAAGACTAAAAAATAAAAGTGTAAGGAAGAAGAAAAGTTTTTTTTTTAATAACAGTCACACACACACACAGAGGAAAGGCTCTCTAACTTAAACGGGCACTACGGTCTTCTAGTTTAAATGGGCCGTGCAGTTCTAAGGGGGGAATAGGGGTTGAAAACTTTCAAAAAACAGAAGCACAATACAGAAGAAACTATATATGACAGAAAAAGGTGGTAGAAAAGGACTAAATAAGTAAAAAATCGTTCTACCTAGCCGAAAAGCCAGTAAAACACAACCTCGAAGCTTTTGCGGCAAACAATATCTGGGGAATTGCCGTGAGGCACCATGGGATAGGGGCTAGCCTCGAGCCAGTAAAAAGCTCTCAAGCTTTAGTATAGGCTGAGTCGGAGCCGAATATCGGCTCCGATCCCCCATCCAGCAAGAATTACGGCGAGATAGGACTACATAACATCTTCTCTTTCCTTTCAGTGGCAAAGAAAGTGGGTGGAGGCTTATTCTGTATCTTTCAAACTTTAACTAAAAAAATTAATTCATTTCAATATATTGACACCTCATAGTCTTCATTGCATCCTTATGCAAAATGATTTTCCATTAAACTTGAATATGAAAGCTTCTTATCACTATATTTCCATTCATAAGGCTATGGGCAGTTCTTGAAGTTCCGAGTAGTGAATTGCCATTATGAAGTAATCTCATCATCTGACCTTTAATTGTCATTCAAGATTTTTACCAAATGCCTACCCTGGACTAAAGGCTGTGCACATCTACCCTTACCTAGATGAATGATACAGAACTCGTCTGTAGAAGTGGCCATATACTAAATCTGGTGATACTGTCACAGCTTAGGAATTTAAATTACTGGAAATCAGATTGGCTTTTTACTCCAATAAAAGAATTTTGATGGAATGTTTCTGACAACAGAATTCTATATGATTTTCTTCCTTAGGTAAAGATGCAGATCACATTAGACTTTCTCATATTTCTCAACAATACACTTGACAGCAAAATCTTTTCTAAAAGCTATGGGTAAAACATCATGATCAGTCTTCATTATACTGAGTTTCAAAGCTCACATGAGGAACATTTTTAGCAGTGCCTGCTTTGCCTTTGTCTCGTGGTATTCATTTCATAGTGCATTTTCTCCGATTCCATCCATGTCATACAACTGCAGTAGATGTATATTTGATTGCCTCTCTCTTTGGTTCTCTCTTTAAAGCATGTTATGGAGAATTTCACATTACACTTAACCATACTCATATTTGTGAAATTAAGTTAACCTGAAAAAGTATTCTCTTTCTCTGTATGGAATTCTCTTCTTTTTAGTTTTGCATTGTTTCTGGTGGTGTAGCCCAGACAAATTGAGTTTAATTAGTAGTTTAAGAGCTTGATGGTGCTGGCAAGGAAGCATGGGTGTGCCCATTCTGGGGGGGGGGGGGTGCAGGATGAGCTGACTATAAACTACTATATAACCTTGGAAGAGGGGTAGAGATACACATGGGCAATGAGTCAGTAACAATGCACCAGTGGGTGTTAATCATAATCACAAGTACAAAGAAGCATACATCTGTGTGTGGAAGATATTGTGAGTATTGCAAGCATCTGCAGTCATGCTGATCACTTGTTCCTATAGCCAGGTAGTGAGGTTAGGGCAATCATAAATGCATTACAGCTGGGATACTCACTAAACACATAAACAGCCCTCATGGCTGCCTGAATGATTCCAACTCTAGATTTTACTTTGCTATTTTATTTCACATTTGTTTACCTGGGCAGTAAGCTGATCACAAGTGACCATTTGCAGTTCTCCAGGAATGTTCATTATATTGATTGCTGCAGTAGTCTTAGCTATATGGGTTAAATCCTGCCAAGGATATAACAACTGGACAGCTTCCAAAGATTCAGGGCACCTTCCACATACCCAAACTTTTAAGCTAGGCTGACTAAAAGACATGTTTATGTGTAAAAGCCCTTCAGAGTTTTATTGCCACTAAAAAATACACTCACTTGAGACTTTTGAGGATTGACAGTCAGCTTGCGCTTTCCTGTACTGAGGAGAAAACATTTTGTTGATGATTTCTCACTTTCCTTTCCAGGAAAGTTATTTTAAAGTTAGGAGTGTTTTGTATTGGTGGACAGTTGGAAGAGTGTAGCATAGTTTTAAATGGTGCACTCATTTTTTCCTGTCAGTTTAAAAGTAGTGTAAAGTAACTGAAAAACATGTTTTGCTGTCGAGAAATTGAGCCTGGAGCAGGCATAGTGTTTTAAAGTGATTTTTGCTGTTTTTTTTTCTGTCAAAAAAATAACTTTTGTGGACCGGTAGTGTTCACCTGCAATTGCTGCTTGTCTTCTCTAAGAAAGATGTACCATTTTCAGCATGACCAAGGAACAGACTACCAGTCCCATGGTCAGTCCTTATTCCAGTGACAAAAAAAAAAAAAAAAAAAGCAAACAGCCTTTGCCACCACAGCAGGCCAGCAATTTGCCTGAGCTATAGGCAGGTGGGTGACTACTGTGGCCATTTGTTGTACCTCAGACCACTCATCTTTTACCCTTGATCTTACTGATGTAGCACTTATAGCCACCATGGATCTGGACTTAGTCACATTCTCTGTGGCTGTTGGGGCCCCCTCAGTGGGCAAGTTAAAGCCATTCTTGTTGATTCTGGGACAGAAAACAGGGACTTTTCTCCTTTTGTGTTAGAATGATGTGCCCATCCCTGGGGAAGCAGCTAGTGCCATTAGTACACAGATGGCCCATTTTTCCTGTAAAAAAGGAACAGAAAATCAAGCATGTAGCTACTCCTCCTCAAATTACTTTGGATAAGAGTAGTTTACTGGGTCTGGCTCAAGGTTTAATTCAGGCTGCTGATCCTTCTTGCAAAGTAGTTACTGGTAAAAGAAAGATGGAGATTCCTCTTGTCCCAAGAGATTCAAGATTCTGAATCTGAAAAGGAAGATGCAGGAACAGGTACAGTTTTTCCACAGATTTCTGATTCAAACTCAGAAGAGAGCTCAGTATCTGATTCTTCCTATTGTTGGTTCTCTCTCTGAGATTATTGCTAGAATGAGCCAGTGTTTTCAGTGGGAGAAAATTGAGGTTTCTCAGCCCCTCAAAAAATACTGAGTTGTTTCAGAAGGATTTTCCAGGACCTACACCCATTCCTCCTGTTCTCTCTACTTTATGCGTTGTTTGTGCTACTGCCTGCAATTTTCCAGATAGTCAGTCAGTTGACCATAAAAAGACAGATAGGATGTGTAAAGCTCCTCAGCCTTTTAATTTTTTATATACTATTTCCAAACCTGACCCAGCAGCTATAGCTTTAGTTGATCTCACTGCTGCTAAGCACTTAGTTAATTCCAATCCTACTGTTTCTGATAAGGATTGGAAAATTATTGATAGGTATGTGGAAAAAGTGTATGCTTCTGCAACTTTGATTTTCAGAATTTTGAATTGTCAGACTCGTATGTTAAATTTTGTTCTAACAAGCTGTGAAAGTATTAGGAATGTTTTATCTGCAGTTTCTTCTTGTGAGTAAAAATCTGCTTTAAATAACATAGTTTTTTTCTATTACATGGGTCACAACTCATTGCTTGCAGTGTTTGTATGATTCTGTGGATATTTCTTCCTGGGCTATGGCCACTGATATGGTTTTGAGGACATTTGTATGGTTGGATTTTCTGAAACTCCTAAATTATGTTAAAAATGAGATTTTAAATTCTGCTTTGGATAGAGATTTACTGTTTGACCTCTCAGCTGTGGAGCTGATCAAAAATGTGATGAAATGAGAAAACTAATCCAGGCAATCTCTAAGGTTTGTAAGCCCTTCTTTTCAAAATTGTCTAAGGGATTTTTTTATCTGCTCATCCACTTTGGGCAACAAAAAAACTGAATAAAGAATATCAACAAAATTTGTGTAAACAGATGTTTAAAATGAAATGGCAAGGGTATTTCAAAATGAAGTCTTGAACCTCTGAAAACCAAGGTCAATCCAACAAATGTGAATAGCTGTTCAAGAGACATTGTGACTCCCTTCCCCCAGCCTCTTTTTTTCTTCCAGAAAGTCTGAATCTCAATTTTTCTCTTTGTCAACAGATTGTTTCAGACAAGTAAGTTCTGAAAATCATTCATCAGGTTTACAGATGGCAGCACAAGGAAATTTCTCCTTTCCAGGGGGTCATTCCTCATCCTCAAGATGAGACTCTTTTGGGCCACCCATTCTTTATCACATGTGTGATGATGTGTCATAGTGCCAGCTATGCCAGGAGGAGTAGAGCAGTGGATGTGTAACATATGCCAGCATAGTTAGCTGGAGTTTTATAAAGAATTATTTGTCATTTGTATATCAAACTGATTTGTACAGGTGTTTGTGTTGAAAATGTATTTGTAAAGTTGATTCTGTTAAAGAATGTACCAGCAGTGGGTCCTGCTGAACAGAGAAGAAATACACCCGTATGTCAGACTGTATTAACTGTTGAAATGAATATATTGCAACAGAGGATAGTGGATGAGCTCAGTCTAGTTAATTTTGAAAAATAACCTGAAATTAAATTACTTGGTATAAGCCATAACGATTGTATCTCACAGATCTGAATGCAGCCAGACAACATCTGTGAAAACAAGGACTAGAAATCCTGCTGTATTGTCCTTACTGGAGAGCTAATTGTTACGTTGGAAGGGTGGAAGTGTTGAAATGGTTTTACAGCTTCCAGATGCTGTAACATATCTTAGCAAAGCTCTATGTGCATGTTGTGACACATATGTGCAAGATCCTGGCTCAGCTTCTAGTAAAGTGGACAGTGTAGGAACCACATAGTCAGGTGACCAGATGTGATGTCATTCTGTAATCCAGCACTGAAATGATGCTTTAATTCTAGATGAGACAGATGTCTCAGAGCAGTCTGTTTGTGAAAACTGACAAGAAAGACCACTCACCACATCACCTTGCCTTGCCCTATTAAGTAAGTAGGAAACAGTAATTCTTAGATCAGTCAGGAAAAGATAGTGAGATTAGCTAAGTATTGTTTTTCTGTCTCTGTGTGAATCTTTCCATCTGTGTTATTTTTAATATTTCCTGTGATTGAAACTCTGGTGTTTATTGTAAATAGATATTCAGTATTTTCATGTCCTTTTATTTATTATTAAATATATTTAAAGTTTTCATTGTGACTGGTCTTTTTAGGAATATTTAACCTTTGAGAGTACTTATATTTATTTAGTGATGCTGTGGCATCACGCTCCTGAAAGTCTGGCTGTTCAATCAACATTACCATTGGTATTAGTATTAATTTCACTCAGTATAATAGAAAACCCTGTTAAGAGCCTTAGAGTAGTTGGGGTGGTGACAGTGGAACTACCTTATAGCTTTGGCAGATGTGGTAGAGCAGGTAATTTTTGCCAGCTTTCCCGTGTGTGTGTGTGTGTGTGTGTGTGTGTGTGTGTGTGTGTGTGTGTGTGTGTGTGTGTGTGTGTGTGTGTGTGAAAATCAAATGTTAAAGAGTGTGTGTTTCAGCTACTTGGAACAGGGACACAGAGCTTCTTAGTGGTCAGTGTGGATTCTTATTTCGGGCTTGGAGAGATAGAGTCCTGACCCAGGACTGGAATGTGTTGCCTGTGTGCTGTTAAGGGAAATTGTGCTTGTTGCATAGAGCTGCATCTGAAAATAGTGTGTGTGTGTCTATTTCTCTCAAAGTGAACGTTCTCCCACTGGTATCTGTGGTAAAGATTGAGGCTCCTTGATCACTGGCCAGGAGAAGGGATGTTACATATTCATGAGCAGTAGTGCAGATATTAATTGAACTTTTTTTTGTAGCCTGTAGGCATTTTTTACTGAAGGTGTGAGTACTCTCAGCAACCACAAGGTAAACATACAGAATTCTATTTTCACAACAGTTTTATTTACTTTTGTTAGTTTAGTTTAGTCAGGCAAATATGTCAGTAGAGGATTATGGCAAGGTGACAAAGAACAAGTTGGCGAAGGTGTACAAAACCAAATGACTGGTGCATGAGAACCTGACTAAAGAGGAAATCATTTCAGCCTTAGTTGCAGCTGCAGCACAGACCAGCAAACATGAGGATAACCAGTCTGGCAATGGGGATTTGCAATCCTCAGAAACAGGACAGTCCACCTTTGCCTCAGAGGTCTTTAAAATCCATCTGGAGTTCAAGAGACTTGAATTGGAGGCCAAATGTTTGGAATTAGAATCAGCGGAGAGACTGCAGTGAGTAAAACATATGGAATTAGAATCAGCAGAGAGACTGCAGCATTTGGAGGCTGAAGAAAATGAGAAACAGCACTAGCATGAGATGGAAATGTTGACTTTTCATCAGGGTCATGGAGGCAATGCAGAAGGGAATAACTGAACCCCAGAAATAATAAAGGTCAGTAAATGTCTTCCATAGTTTACAGAGGGTGATAATTTTGATAGTTTTATTTATATATTTGAAAGAGTATGTAAAAAGTATAATGTTGACCAAGGGCTCTGAGTACAGTTCCTCACCCCCTTACTCCATGGTAAAACCGCAAATGCTGTTTATAAATTGTCTGAAACTGATTGTTTAAACTATGATAAAGTTAAAAAATGTTTATTGGAATGTTTTAACTTAACACCTGAAGCTTACAGAAAAAAGTTTTGTGAGCATAGACTCAAGGCAGATGAAAGTGTATGTGATTATATTGCCGTGTTAAGCATGTATTTTCATAGGTGGGTAAGTGGGTGTCAGGTCACTACTTTTGAAAGGCTGGCAGACCTTTTGGTGAGGGAACAAGCTCTTAGCACTTTGCCTGAGGACATGAAAACCTGGTTGGCAGATTGGGTGTGTAACTCTGCAGATGATCTGGGGAGAAGGGTGATCAATACTTAGCAAGCAGGTCATCACTCCACAAGAAGGTGATATGCAGTGCTGCACATGGATATAAGTGAACCCAATGTGTGCAGCCTAAACCACTCCAACAGAGTCTACCAGTGACATGGGAAGCCACTAGTTCAAGTACATGGCTAGGATCAAGGTTTAGATGTTTTAAATGTAATCACTGGGGTCATGTAACATACAGATCTCCAAGGAGGATAGATGGAAAACAAAAGGTGGGGGAGCCAGCAAGTGGGACTAACAGAATGCCAGTGGTAAGTTGTCTGGAGACAACAGGGGTACCAAACTATCATTGGAGTTTGTATGCTATCTTAGTGGATGGAAGACAGACCACTGTAAGATAGACACATCCTCTGACATAACCATTGTGAAGCCTGCAGTGGTTAAAGAGGAGCAGGACTTGCTTGGGCAGTCCACTCTAGTCACAGCTTTAGGAGGGACCCCATTTCAAATACCTTTGGCCAGGGTTCACCTTCACTTGGAGTGTAGAAAAGGAAGCAAGCAAGTAGGTGTCTTTGAGGATATCCTTGCAGATGTTTTGAAATTATTTTGATAATATGGTAGCTTGTGTGCATGCAGTTACATGCAGTCAGATTTAGAGACAGGCAGGTGGGTCTGGTATCCTGGGGGAGACCCAGACAGACCCCACACCCAAAGCCAGGACTGGTGATGTGGCTATTTTAGGGAGGGAACTACCCTGTAGCAGTGAGCCTGAAGCTGAGCCACAGCTGCTGGTAGGTAATGATGTTCCCTTGGACAAGGTGACTGGAAGGGCCAAGATGAGTGGTAGTACCTAGGCTGATAGTGAGGCACCACTGTTAGAAGATGACAATGTGGAAAGGGAGCTGGGAAGAGTCACAAAGATAGAGTTGAGACAGGCTCAGCTCTTGGACCCTATATTTTGGGGCTTCAGGGAGGTAGCTAGGGAGGCATCTGATTCTTGAGGAAAAGGGGAATCTGTATACTGCAACAAAGGGTTACTGTATAAACAGTGGACCCCTGAGGGAGGGCTAGAGGGTGAGTTAATACAGCACTTGGTAGGGCCCAGAACCTACAATCAGCACTTCTAGCTATAGCCCATGACATTCCTTTTGCAGGTCATATGGACATAAAGCATACCAAGAAATGTATTATGCAGAACTTTTATTGGCCTGGGATTGCAAGGGATGTAACAGGGTACTGCAAGACCTGTGAGCAGTGCCAAAAAGTAGGCAAGGCAGGAGACAAGTTGAAAGCTCCTTTGATGCCTTTGCCTGTGATTGAGGAGCCATTTCAGGAGGTAGCTCTGGATATTGTGGGGCCTCTGAATACCCCAAGTTCCACAGGGAAGAAATATACCCCAGTGGTAGTAGATTATGTTACTAGATACCCTGAGGCAGTGGGTTTGTCCTCCCTCGAGTCAGAGAAGGTGGCACATTCTTTGTTAGAGATTGTCAGCAGGGTAGGTTTCCCAAGAGAAATACTGACTGACAGAGGTACCAATTTCATGTCAGTCCTGCTGGCTTGTCTGTGGGAATGCTGTTGAGTGAAGCACCTAAAGATCACCCCTACCACCCCCAGACTAATGGTCTTGTGGAGAGGTTAAACTCTACACTAATGACCATGCTACAGGCAATTGCAGACCAGTTTAAGAGAGAGTGGGACACATATTTCCCCATCTGCTGTTTGCATGCAGAGAGGTACCCCAGGAATCCACAAGTTTTTCACCCTTTGAGTTGCGGTATGGGCATAGGATGAGGGGGCATTTAAATTTGATTTGTGAAGAGTGGGAGGGTGAATGTGAATCCCACAAGAAGTCTGTTGTGGCATATGTCCTAAACCTCACGACAAGACTTAGAGAGCTCTTAGGCTTGGCCCAGATGAACCTGGAAGGAGCCAACAGCAGAAAAAGGTCTGGTATGACAGGAATGCTCAAGCCCGAGAGAATGCTGTGGGACAGCAGGTTATGGTCCTCATTCCTGTCAGACACAATAAGCTGCAGGCAGCTTCAGAGGGACCCTTCAAAGTGGTAAGGAAGGTTAGTAATGTTAACTACATTGTAAACTTGCTAGGAAGGAGGCAGGAGCAGAAATTGTACCTTGTTAACATGACTTGCCATGACAGTGAGACCCGGCTGCTATGTATTTGGTGTGGATGGCAGGAGGAGTCTGAGGCTGATCTGGTGACTGATCTCCTCAGTGAGGCGCGTGACATCTCAGTGGAAGGAGTTGCAGTGTCCAAGTGGCACTCCCTTACCCAGGTTTGAGAAATCCAAGTAGTGTTACAGGAGTTTGGGGGCATGCTCATTGAGAAACCTGGGTGCACCCACCTGGTGCAGCACCATGTGACTACAGGACCCCAAAGGCCTATCATACAGGCCCCTTGCAGGGTGCCTGAATGAGTTAGGCAAACTGTGATAGAGGAGATAAAAGAAATGATGGAACTGGGGGTCATCCAGGAGTCCAGCAGTCCCTGGGCCTCCTCAGTGGTGCTGGTACTAAAGAAAGATGCAGCAGCAAGTTATGTGTGGACTACAGAAAACTAAATAGACATACAGAGTCAGATGCTTACTCCATGCCTAGGCTAGCTGAAGCCTTAGAACAGCTGTCCGGGGGCTATGTATCTGACTGTTGTTGCTCTCACCAGGGCTACTGGCCAGTGCCCTTGACTCCACACCACTAGAGAGAGGTCAGCCTTTGTGACTCCTTTCGAATTATACAAGTTCATGAAGATGCCCTTTAGAATGAAAAATGCCCCAGCAACCTTGCAGAGGCTGGTAGATTGTATCCTAGCAGGAGCAGGAAATTATGCCATTGCTTACCTGGACAATATTGCTATCTACAGCAATTCTTGGCAAGAGCACCTTCAGCATTTCAGGGAGATCCTAGGCAAACTGTTAAGGGCAGAGTTGACCATTAAACCCAATAAGTGTCAGGTGGATGTGGCAGAGATCTTCTACTTGGGACACAGAGTGGGGAGTGGTAAGATCAGGACAGAACCTGCCAAAGTGGAAGCTATTCAGATGTGGCCTGCCCCTGTTATCAAAAAGCAAGTGAAGGCATTCTTGGGGACAGTGGGATACTATAAAAAGTTCCCAATTATAGTACAATAACTGCTCCAAACAGGCCAGGTAAGGTAGTGTGGACCCCAGACTGTGAGCATTCATTCCAAAAGTTTAAAGGGACTTTGGGAGGGCCCCTTGTGTTAGCCAGTCCAGATTATAGCAAGGAATTTGTTGTGCAGGTGGATGCTTCAAACCATGGGTTGCAGGCTGTACTTCACCAGGTTTCCTTAGAGGGAGAAGAGCACCCAGTTGTATATTGCTGTCCAGGACCAAGAAGGAGCAGGTGCCAAGTTGGAAGCTATCTCTCCTTTGTCTGAACAAGCAAATAAGGTCACTGGTGAAATCCTCTAAGGCTAACTTTGAATCCAAATTGGCCACATCCACTAAGGACAATCACAAGGCCTTCTTTGCATATGTCTGCAGTCTCAAAGGCAACTCCCAAATCTGCTCTGTATTGGTGGTCAGGAATACCACATACACAAATGCCATAGATATAGCCAACCTGCTGGCAGACAAGTTCATTGAAAACTTCACCCCCTCGTCCCCCCATCAGCAACCTAGGACATCCCCAGCACCTTCCCCCTCCCCTGATCACCAGAGAGCAGGTCATTAATGCCCTGTCAAAGGCAAAAAATACAGCCTGCATGGGACCTGACAACATCCCTGGCTGTGTCCTACATGACGTCAGACAAGAGCTGTCAGGACCACTAGGCACCCTATTCAACCAAACCCTGTGCACCGGCTTTGTCCCAGCAGAATGGAGGACAGCCACTGTCATCTCTCTACACAAAGGTGGAACATCCACTGACCCTGGCAATTATAGGCCCATTAGCCTAACTATATATAACAACACAAAAAAAGGAAATAAACCAATGACTGTTACAGATCCACCAACTATAGAGACAGTAGAAACCACAAAAAACACAGGTATAAATCCACTTTATTTTCCTCTAACTCCTTGGTGTATGCAACTTCAAGGAGTATAAAAACATTAACAAATACAGCCGTATATACAAAAAAAAAAAAAACCACCCAATTTAGAATGCTTAGATTGCCTAATTATTTAATTAGTACAATTAAATCAAACATTTCCAGTTTATTTCACCATTTAATCCCATAGGAACCAAAGTGTGTTTTAAAGTGTACACCAATTCTTTATATAAAAGTTTTTCTTTAAGTAAAACTTCATTGTCATCCAAAAATTTAACCTGTTCTAAAATACTGCCTTGTAATAATAAAAAATTACTACCATACTTAACCTTAAAATGTTAAGCAATAATTTTATAATTTTATCCTCCCTCATATTCTTGATATCTCTAATATGTTCCATTAACCTAACTCTGAAAGTTCTCATTGTTTCTCCTACATAGAACAAATTGCATGGGCATTTTAAAATGTAAAGCACTCCTTTACTACTACATGAAAAGGTTCCCCTAAGTGTAAACCTAATTCCATTAATGTAGTCAATGGAGCTTACAATGTGATGAGATGCTGAACAATTCCTCCAGCTCATAGTTCCTTTTAACCCTATAGTATAATTAATAATCATATCTGGCAAAACAAACTTCCCATGGGCCAACATATCTTTTAAATTTATACCTCTTTTAAAAGAAATAGAAAGTTGTGAAGGCAACATGTTACTTAAAATTCTTTTTGTAAAAAATTCCAATAGTTCTTAATGATATCTAAAATTTCAGTACTTTTTATATTATAAACAGATACAAAATATATCTTTCCATTCCCCACATTCTTAAGGGAGCCCTGTGCTGTCCCATAGATAGCCTCATCCTCCTATATCCTCACATTATTTCTTTTAACAACCTTATTTTTTGCTTCTTGAATAACTTCAGGATTTATCCCCTTCTAGGGAACATTCTACTACCCTAACTAGCCTGATCGGCAAGGCCATAGAACATATTATCATGGACCTTATAAACTAGGACATTGGCGACATCCAAACGCTTGACCCCAAACAGTTTGGTTTTGTCAAAGGGAGATCATGCCTGTTATACTTGGTCTCCTTCTTTGAAACAGTCACCAAACCATGGATGAGGGTAAGACAGTGCACACCACCTACCTTGGCCTAGCCAAAGCCTTATACACTTCCCCACTCAAGCATAATAGATAAACTCTCCCAGCTAGGCATCAATGCGTATGTTACCAGATGGGTAGTTAACTGGCTGACTGATAGAATCTACACAGTCAAAATGGAGGAAGCCACCTCTAGTAGTAGACCCGTAGCAAGCAGTATACCCCAAGGATTGGTCTTGGGGCCTCTACTGTTTGGGATATACTGTTCTGAGGTGCAAGCCAAAACCAGTGGTCACTGGCTGACCAAGTTTGCAGATGACTGCAAGCTGGGCACTGTCATAAATTCCCCTAGTGACGTGAACATCATCCAAGAGGGCCTTACCCAAACTAACAGAAGCATGGCCTCAAACTGAATGTCAAGAAATGCATCATTATCCCCTTGGAGAAAATGGCATCCCCACTAATTATCACATTAATAACAATGTACTATACATGCAATCAGCTGTGAGGGACTTGGGAACTCAAGTTGGTAGCAACCTGAGTTTTGACCACCACATTTCCTCTGTTGTACAGAAGGCTTTCTACATGGCCCACCTCATAAGTAAGGGTATTTCATCCAGGAACTAGAAGGTCATAACATCCTTGTATTCCTCCCTTATCAGACCCATTATTAAGTACAGTGCCCCCTTCAGTATGTACCTTGCCAAGCACCTGCAGCAGTTGGAGTGACCTCAGCGGTTCCTGACCTGGGTCTTAAACACCTATCCTATACAGATAGGCTAAAAGCCCTGTCCCTCTATTCAGTCTTGTACAGACTGCTCAAAGGTGACCTGTGTCTGGCATACAAGGCTGTCTCAGACTTAGCCTTGATGGAGTTGCTGCATATCTGTAAGTCAAACACCACTCGTGCAACCTGGATGCAAGGCCTTAACCTGGTCTATGACATTAATATAACTTGGCGGGATAGATTTGTATCCCAATGACTTCACCATCTGTGGAATAGACTCCCTGTCCATGTCAAGCAGAGTACCTCACTAGCCCTCATTAAGAGGAACCTGGATGACTGGATGGGAAATGGAAAATATAACCCTGGGATCCCACCTTTGTCCCTGCTGGATAGTGAAAACAGATGTTGACTTTGTGAGAACTTGGGTGAAATTCTTGGCTAAGCTTATAAGGGCCTCTGGGCTAATAGCCTAGTATTGTCCTATGAACCTGTAAATCTATATCTGAGCTGTAAACTCCAGCCAGTGCGAAATGTTATGCAGTTGTAGAAAAGGAATGCCTAGCCATAGTATGGGCACTGCAGAAACTTCAGCCTTATCTGTATGGCAAGACATTCACTGTGGTTACAGACCACAATCCCTTAACATGGCTACATTGAGCCAGCCAGCAAAATGCCAAGTTATTAAGATGGAGCCTAGGGTTGCAGGCATATGACATGACAGTGTAGCACTGTAGTGTGGTCAGCAATGCCAATCCAGATGGACTCTCAAGACAGGGTATGGGTTAATGTATTCCCAGACAGCCCCATTTCTTTCAATCAGTGTTTCCTCAGGGACAACTTGAATAAACTAGCTTGAGTCTTCAACAGGGGGATAGATGTGATGATGTGAGGTAGTACCAGCTATGCCAGGAAGAGTACAACAGTGGATGTGTAACATATGCCAGCATAGCTAGCTGGAGTTTTGTAAAGAATTATATCTAATTTGTATATCAAACTGATTTGTACAGGTACTTGTGTTGAAAATGTATTTGTAAAGTTGCTTGTGTTAAAAAAATGTACTAACAGTGGGTCCTGTTGGACAGAAAAGAAATACACCTGTATGCCAGACTGTGTTGTAACTGCTGAAATTAATATATTGCAACAGAGGATACTGGAAGAGAAGAGGGTAATCTCAGTCTAGCTAACTTTGAAATTAACCTGAACTTAAATTTCTTGGTATAAGCCAAAAAGATTGTATCTCACAGGTCTGAATGCAGCCAGAAACACAATGATTATGAAAACAAGGACTAGAAATCCTGATATTATGTCCTTAGTGGAAAACTAATTGTTACCTTGGAAGGCCTGAAGTGTTTAAATGGTTTTACAGCTTCCAGATGCTGTAACACATCTTAGCAAAGCTGTATGTGTTTGTTGTGACACATATGTGCAAGATCCTGGCTCATCTTCTAGTAAAGGGGATAGCGTGGGAGCCACACAGTCAAGTGACCAGATATGATGTCATTCTGTAATCCAGCACTGAAATGATGCTTTAATACTAGATGAGACAGAAGTCTCAAGGCAGTCTGTTTGTGAAACTTGACAAGAAAGACCACTCACATGCATCACCTTGCCTTGCTTTATTAAGTAGGAAATGATAATTCTTAGATCAGTCAGGAAAATATAGTGAGATTAATCAAGTATTGTTTTTCTGTATCTGTGTGAATTCTTCCATCTGTGTTATTTGTAATATTTCTTGTGATTGAAACTCTGGTGTTTATTGTAAATAGATATTCAGTATTTTCATGTTATTTTATTATTTATTATTAAATATATTTAAACTTTTCATTGTGGATGGTCTTTTTAGGAAATATTTAACATTTGAGTGTACTTATATTTATTTAGTGACACTGTGGCATCACAGTTCTGAAAGTCTTGCTGTTCAGTCAACATTACCATTGTTATTACTATTAATTTGACCCAGTATAATTGGATGCCCTGTTAAGAGCCTTAGAATAGCTGGCTGGTGGCAGTGGAACTACCTTATAGCCTGGGCAGAGTTGGTAGAGTGGGTAATCTGTGCCAGCCATTCCAAGGTGTGTATGTGTGTGTGAAAATCAAATCTCAAAGAGTGTGCGTGTCAGCTTCTTGAAACAGGGACACAGAGCTCATTAGTGGTCAGCGTGGATTCTTATTTGGGGCCTGGAGAGAGAGAGAGAGAGAGAGAGAGAGAGTCCAGCCCCAGGACTGGAGTGTGTTCCCTGTGTGCTGTTAATTCAAATTGTGCTTAGTGTAGAGAGCTGTATCTGAAAATACTGTGTGTCTATTTCTCTCAAAGTGAACATTCCCCCACCAGTGTCCATGTTGAGGATTGAGGCTCCTTGATCACTGGCCCAGAGAAGGGATGTCGCAACATGCTATCATGAAGGGTGATAAAACCAGTTCTTCATTTTCAGGTGGAAAAAGTTTTTTTTTATTCAAGGATGTCCATGGTGCCAAAGAAAGAAAATACTTGGAGACCAGTTCTGGATCTTTCTTTACTTAAACTGTTCATGATACTCCCCAAATTAAAAATGATGTCACCTCACAGCCTCTTACTGCTTCTTCCTCTTTCAAGATTCCTGGTAAAACTAGACTTTAAAGATACTTATCATCACATCCCTATTCATCCAGACTTGAGACATTTCTTAATGTTTTGTGTGCTGATGTGAATATTTTAAGGCATTGCAAACTATGACAGGAGAAGTAGGGCAGTGGATGTGTAACAAATGTCAGCGCAGCTAGGTGGAAGTTTGTAAAGAATTGTATGTCATTTGTATATTGAACTGATTTGTACAGAAGATTCTATTGAAAATGGATTTGTAAAGCTGCTTGTGTTAACAATGTATCAACAATTTTCCTGCTGGACAGAAAACAAAATATACATGCATTATTGTAATTGTTTAAGTGTATTTGTTTTAACAGAGGATACTGGAAGAGAAGGTGTTAATCTCAAATTTAAAAATAGTAAGAAATTAAATTACTGTGCCTAGGCCATAAAGATACTATCTCACAGTTTTGAATGAAGCTAGAGACACAATATCTGTAAGAAGTATGGTTTATTAGCTCTTGTAGGAAGAGTGGAAATGTTTTATGGTTTTATGACTTCCAGAAGCTGCAGCAGATCTTAGCAATGTTCTATGTGTGTCTATTATTGACATATAGGTGCTAAAGGCTGGCAGTTTCTAGCAAAGGGGGGTTGCATGGGAACCAGGAGTCAGATGACCAGATGTATGTGATGTCATTCTGGAATCCATCACTAAAATAATGTTTAATAGTAATTGAGACTGAAGTCTCACAGCACTCTGTTTTAGAAACTTGACATCGAAGAATCACTTACCTACTTCATCTTCCCTTGCTGTAGTAAGTAACCGGGGAATAGTAACTCTATAAATTAGTCAGGAAAATATAGTAAGATTAGTTAAATGCTGTTTTTCTCTATCTGTGTGAATCTGTTCATCTCTGTTATTTTCATATTTTCTGTGGTTGAAACTCTGGTGTTTATTGTAAACAGATATTTGGTATTTTCATGTTCTTTTTTATTTATTATTAAATATATTTAAACTTTTTATTGTGGCTGGTCCTTTAGAGAATATTTTAACTTTGACAGTACTCATATCTGTTTGGAGACACAGTGGCCACTCCTAAAAGCCTTCATTGGTCAAACTACTATTTGTATTAATAATAATTTCACTCAATATAATTGGGAACCCTTGTAAGAGCCTTAGAGTTGCTGGCATGGAAGTGTCTGGTGGCAGTAGATACCTTATAGTCTGGGCAGAAGGGAGCATAGCTATTAAACTTGTGTCAGCCTGTCCCAGGTGTGTGTGTGTGTGTGTGTGTGTGTGTGTGTGTGTGTGTGTGTGTGTGTGTGTGTGTGTGTGTGTGTGTGTATGCAAATCAAGTCTCAAAGACTGTGTGTGTCAGCTGCTTGGGGCAGGGATACAAAACACTGATTTCACAGAGAGGGTGTTGGAGGACTTGGCTAGGACACTTGGCTGAGGACTTAACAGCTGTGCCAGTGGGGAGCCTTACTGGAGATCCAGGGAGAGACAGAAACACAGACCCTGGGCTGAGTGTGTTCCTTGTGTGCTCTTAAGGGAAATTGTGTTTGATGCAGTGTGCTGCATCTGGAAATACTGGGTGTATCCATTTTTGTTCCAAGTGGACAGCCGTCTCTAGTGTCAGTGTTGAGGATTGAGGCTCCTTGATTACTGGCCCACAGTGGGGACATCACATCTGAAACATAAGATTTCTGCCTTACCCTTTGAACTATCCAATACACCAAGACTGTTTACAAAGTGTGTACTTCCAGTTATAGCTCATTACAAGCTACAGGGTATCCAAATGTTTCCTGTTTGCACAACTTGCTTATCATTGCAGAGTCTTTTTCAAAGTGTCAGAAATCTATTTCTTGGCTGAGAGATCTCTTACACAAGCTGTGGTTCCAAGAGAACATTTAAAATTATTTCTTGACTTTTTCACAAAAGATTTGTTCGTCAAATATCAACTACACACCTCAGTTCAAAGAGCTTTTCTTCCACAGAAAAAGCAATAGATCTTTATTTTGAACTATTTCTAAAGTTTTCCAGTCAGACTTTGGTCACTGCGAGGGAATACATCAGGATTTTGGGTCTCATGGTATCTACAATTCTCATGATAACACTGACAAGACTCCATGTGAGAAAGGTACAGTGATATCTGAAATCTGGTCCCATCCTCAGCTCCTTTAATTTTTTTAAATCCCAGTGCTGTGGTTTTTCAGAAGAGAGGTTTTTCAGTGGAGATAACATAAATCCTTAACTCAAGGTCTCCCTCTCTCCCTCCCTGCTCCAAAGCAATAAGCCACCACAGATGCAGGGAAGCAGTTTCAGAGGGAATAAAAGTGCAGGTGGTGTGGTACACCAAGGGCAGATGGAGTGCACATAAATATCAGGGAGTTGCTAGCCCTGATCAAGGCATTCAACTCTTTAAATCTTCTTTGGTCCCTGGGACTTCTTCAAGGGGATACAGACAAAACTGCATTCATGTGGTACATCAGTATGCAAAGGAGAACCAAGTTGTATCCCCCTTTTTAGACTAGCCATGTTAGCTTGAGATATAGCTGTATAATGCAGTCTAACTCTACAGGCATCCTGCATTCTGTCAGAGCAAAGTTGTGTGGCAGACAAGCTGAGTTGGACCAGGGCAGACCCTCACCAATGGAAACTAGATGAGGGGATCTTCCAAGATTTGATCCATCTTTGGGAGTTCCTCAAGTAGACCTTTTTGTCTCCTGTCTTAGCAATCAACTGGAAAGATTCTGTTCCACAGCTGCATGCAAGAAGACTGGGAAGACAGATGCCTTTTCTTTTCCTTGGACAGGAATGTTCCTGTATGCTTTTCCACTTTTACCACTAATATGTAGAGTACTTCTAAAGATTCAGATGGACTCTCTCAAGATCTTTGTGGTGACTGGCTTCTGGCCCAGTCAACTGTGGTTCTCCATTCTTCTGAAAATGTTTAAGGGAAGTCAGAACAAGCTTCCTGATAGATTGGATCTACTCACACTGCAACAGAAGTATTTGGTATACTCTGACATCAGTCATCGTCAACTGACTGCCTAGATGATAGGGTCCTAATTCATTTTTGGCCTCTGTTTACTGAGGATGTGCAGCAGGTACTAATAGAGGCAAGAAAGCCTGTTACTAGAAAATCATATATAAGCAAATGGAAAAGGTGTTCTTGCTGGTGTCTACAACATTAACCAGCACCCATTCAGGGCTAGTTATTCTCTGGTTTTACAATATTTGTGTGGGTTACTATCCTATGACCTTACTAATTCCTCTATCAATGTTCATTTATGAATGATTTCAGCATGTCGGCCCATGGAGCCTCCTCTTTCAATGCAGTCTTATGTCAAAATGTTCTTGAAATGGGTTTTGCATGAGAGGCCTCCAAGAAAATGTGTATCCCCTCCATAGGATCTTAATTTTATTTTTAGAGGAGCTAACACTTACTTCATTTAAACCAGCTAATCTTGCTGACTTGAGGTTCTTAACAAGGAAAACAGTTTTACTGATTGCTGTGACCTCTGCAAGAAGAGTATCTGAGTTGTAAGCTCTTATGGTGAGTCAACCCTATCTCACAGTCCATAGGGACATTATTTCTTTGAGAAGTAATCCTCCTTTTATCCCTAAAGTGTATCTGAGTTTTCTTTAAGCCAAAGTATCTATCTCCCTGTTTTCTTTCCAGAACATAAAAACGAAGGAGAAGGGATACTCCATACCTTCAATGTCTACAGATAACCAAGGTACTATCTTGACAGAAGAAAATCTTTCAAATCTTTTGATCAATTGTTCATTTCTTATGAAAGTAAAAAGGTGTCTCAACGGACTATTTCCAAATGGTTGTCTAAGGGTACTACCTTTTGTTTTACTCACCATAACAAAACAATTCCAGGCAGGGTCAAGGCCCACTCTACCAGGGCCTTGGCTTCATCTTTGGTTTTTAGAAAGGGTTTGATTCTAGAAGTATTCTAGAAGCTGTGACTTCATCTTCTGTTTATGCTTTTACAAAGCACTATAAGCTTGATTTGTTTCCCAGGTCCAGATCAAGCTTTGCTAGGACTATTCTCCAGGGGCTTATGGAGTTTTTTTTCTTCCACCTCCCAAATATAAATAGCTAAGGTAATCTACTCATATAGCTAAGGCTACTGCAACAGTGATCAATATGATAAATATAGTACAGTTGTGTAAGTTGAACTTATACAAAAGCTGAAACAGCAAATGGTAACAGATGCAATCAGTCCTCAGACAAAAGCCAATGCATGAAGTGAGCGAAAAATACTTCTTTTAATGGACCAAATAAGTCAGGTAAAACACAAACACATTCCCATTAAGCGCTTTCATCCACTCTATAGTGGACTTCATCAGAATGTTTAAACAACTGTTTTTTAGACTATTTAAATATCTTTTGGCACCAGTCACTCCAACTTCCAAAATTTAAAGTGACCCAGTGCCTATTTTTACAATTCAAGTTAACCCCAGACAAAAATACAAATTCCCTCACAATATAAATATGACTTCATAACTAAGATAAATACATATAATTAATTAACAAGCAAATTAATAAATTAATTAAATCAACAATATGAGAAACTTGTGCTAACAATAACATCCAGTAAATTGTTCAATAAAATAATCAGTACAAATTCATTAACATATCTAAAAATTTCATAGAAACATTTCATAGAAACTCGGTACATATCATGTATAATCAGTGCATTTCATAAACAAATCTGTGCATTTCATTATAAGGGTGTATGTCAGTACATTTCATCAAAAAATATGTAATATAATTGTCTCGGTACATTTCATTTAGAAATATGTATATATTTGTGCATAACCTGTGCATTTCATAAATACCCAATGCATTAAATTAATACATAATATATAAAAAAAATATATATTAAAAATATATATCATTAAGAATGTTTCTTAAAAATAAAAATAAATCTCTACCTGTAGAACTTGAAATTGTAACTTCTATACACCCTACTCATGAATCCAAACCTACATCAAATGTGTATGTAATATGAATATCTAAATAGATAAATAAATAAATAAAAAATAAAAATATATGAACATATAAATATGTAAATATGTAATGTATGAAGAATGTCATCATAACTGGAATATTTAAGTTGTAAAATAGGCTTAATAGAGATATACTCATTCAGTCCTGGTTCCCTGGCAGCATCAGTAAGTATCTGCCATATGATTTATCTCTTACATAATAAAGCCCTTATATTACCACCCCTTGGACTAACAGTGACTTGATCAACTATTGCAAACTTAAATGTATAAAAATCATCTTGTCATTCTATATGTCTGTATAGTGCATTAGTCGTGTCCTTAGTTCTAATACTATATAGGTGGTTATAAATCCTCTTCTTAAATTGTTCTATTTTACCTATATAGAAACAGGGACACGACAAACATTTTGCTATATATATGACATACCTACTATTGCAATTGCTTTGCCTAAATGGAATATACGTTTTATTAATATTTTCTAAGGTTAACCCATCTATGCCCAAAATCACACTGCATTGCTTACAATGACCGCATTTTGTAGTATGTTTACTTTGATTGTTTCTTACTCCTAATGTGTGTCCAATCTCTAGTTTCTTCTTTATATTAGCTCCCATTTTGTGGACAAATGTGGGTGCATCACCTATTATTTTCTTTATATCTTGATCTACCACCTAAATGTTCCAATTCTTTCTCTCTATAGTTTTTATGTATTTTACATATGGAGAGTAGACTTTGTGCATTGGCTTTCATTTGAGGACTGATTGCATAGATAATAAGGTGAAATATTCCTGCCTTAACTCTAAACTCATGTAATTGTATATCTTAAATTTATTATAGCAATTAACTATGCCATCACCTTGGTCTAGTGCTTTAGCAGCACCTAATTCAATTGCATATGATACCGTGGTGTGCCTCTCTCTCTCCCCAACTGTGGTTCACATAATGTGTCTGATAGTGGTCTTGTCTTTGTTTTCTCCATTTCCACTCCTTTCTCCACTCCATTGGAGCTTGCAATGGTCTCCCTCTCTGAAAATTTTCAAATGCACTGATTATACATGATATGTACTGAGTTTCTATGAAATGTTTAGATATTTTAATGAATTTGTACTGATTATTTTATTGAACATTTTATTGGATGTTATTGGTCGCACAAGCCTCTCATATTGTTGATTTAATTAATTTATTAATTTGCTTGTTAATTAATTATATGTATTTATCTTAGTTATGAAGTCATATTTATATTGTGAGGGAATTTGTATCTTTGTCTGGGGTTAACTTGAATTGTTAAAATAGGCACTGGGTCACTTTAAGTTTTGGAAGATGGAGTGACTGGCGCCAAAAGATATTTAAATAGTCTAAAAAACAGTTGTTTAAACATTCTGATGAAGTGCACTGTAGAGTGGATGAAAGCGCTTAATGGGAATGTGTTTGTGTAATCAGTACAAAAAGAGACCAGATAGAGAAGCGGTTAAGGTATTCGCCTCCCATGCACAAGGTACAAGGTTCAATCCTGACCTCCGGCCAATGATTTCTGGCCTTTGCATTATCTACTTCTGCTTCTGTGGGGGTCTTTCCCCCAAATCATGGTGAATGTTTCCATCTGAAACTCACCCATAAATGGAAGACAATTAAAAGAGGAGAATGAACAAGAAAGTCCTCAGCGCTCAAGTACCCCAAGACAAATAGAGGAGGAAAAAACTTAGTCGAAGAAGAATGGCAGCATCTCCAAACAGTACAGAACAGATATGTGGCCAAGCAAGCTATGGAAATAAGGTACTTAAAGAAAGGTTACTGAGGAAGTCACGGAAGTCATCAAAAGAAAAGAGGAGAGCAGGACAAAGTGGGACATGGAAAAGAAAGACTAGGCCTGGAAGGAATACTGGATGGCTAAGGAGGAAGCTAAGAATGGAGTTCTACCAGCTTTTAGGTTGGGAGGGTGGCCTAATGGTTAAGGTGCTTGCCTTACAAACACAAGGTACAGGGTTTGAATCTCACAGGGGATAATTGGCTAGGCTTAAAATGGCTCGCAAGGGCAGTTAGCCTACTACTAATCTATGAACTAATCTAATCTAATCTGACTTATTTGGTCCATTAAAAGAAGTATTTTTTGCTCACTTCGTGCATTGGCTTTTGTTTGAGGACTGATTGCATCTGTTACCATTTGCTGTTTCAGCTTTTGTTTTTGTGGACTTGCGTGGTTGTAAGCTGTTTCTTGATTTTGTCTTGGGTTGCACGGTAATGGATGCTACTAACGGAATGCCAAATGCTTCAACAGACTGTGATGCAATGCAGAGACTTCAATCGGAAGTTAGCATTTTGAAAGGGGAAGTTACTAGACTTATTGAGCTGTTTACTCAATCAAACAGCAAGAGTCAACCGATGCAGCAAATGACGCAAGCATGTAACATCAGTAACAATTCTTCATCGGCAGGAATACCTAAAGGCCAGGGAGCTGGTATTTCTAGGCCAGCGGTTCTGGAATCCAGAGGTTCAAAATCCAAAGGCGACAACAGTAATAGGAGTGCAACTTCAGACAAGGAGTTTTCTTTTGACTTTTCTATTTTTAATATCGACGAGGATTGTGAGTGTATGGGGGCAAGACCAAAACGCCCTATGAACACTAGGACCTATTCATCGGTTGCTAACAATGGTGCAGGCAACCCAAAAGGTACTGTGTTTTGTAGTTCGAGCCCTAGGGGCTGTGTTAAACAGACCACTACTGTTGGTAATGCTATAAATCAACTTGACTGTTTTCTTTCTAAAGATGTTGATTTTAACTTTGACAGTCAAGCCGACCATTTGGTCGGGCGACAGTATTTAACCACACAAGGAACTTTAAAAGATATGATATACTTGTTAGGCAAGCACTTGATTTCAAGTAAAGGGGTAAAAATTGATAATGCATATCTAAGCAAATGTATTTCGTTGAATATTGTGCCCATGGGGTTACGGTTTTTCAAGGTACCTATGGGTGTGCATTTGAATGAATAGTCTATGACATATTTCAACAAGCTTTTTAACAGATTTGGTATTGATTTTATGGAAATGCTCATTAAGAAAAATGATGAAAAATTATGTAAGTTATTGAGTGAAGTTGAGAGGCTGAACAATTTAATTGTTAATGATTTATTGTTTTCCCAGTGGGAAAATTGTATGAAAAACAGTATAATATTGCTGATAAAAAGGCTCAGATGATATACAATAAAATAGTAAGAAAATTAAGAGGGATCTTGATCAGTACAAATGTAATAAGGCCTATTCATGGAAGGAAGAAGACGATAGTAGTAAACAGGTAAGCTTGAAGAAACATTCATATATAGGACCTAGGACATACTATGATAACTATGACAACTTTAGGGGTCAACATTTTCAGAGAGGGAGACCATTGCAAGCTCCAATGGAACGGAGAAAGGAGTGGAAATGGAGAAAACAAAGACAGGAACACTATCAGACACATTATGTGAACCACAATTGGGGGGAGAGAGGCACACCACGGTATTAGATGCAATTGAATTAGGTCCTGCTAAGGCACTAGACCAAGGTGATGACATAGTTAATTGCTATAATAATTTTAAGATATATAATTAACCGAGTTTAGAGTTAAGGTAGGAACTTTTCACCTTATTATCTAAGGGTATAAAATACATACCTACTACTAAATTTAATGTAGTAGACACTATTACTGAAATTAAATTATATTTCCGGAGGTTAAATCTTGCTTTATTCTTCCATAATGATGCTTCACAATACACATATAATGAATTAAAGAAAAAAAGCACCTTTATACCACCCACCCATCCTAATATGGTCATTTTTGAAAAATTCATGACAAATGACATATATAAAATATATAAGAAAATGGGGAAATGGAGGTATCATGATAATCTATCTGGAGATGAGAGGGACGTCTTGGTTCAGTTAAGTAACAATAAAGACATAAGAGTCATGAAACCAGACAAAGGTAGAGGTGCAGTCTTATACAATTCTTTAAACTATATCAATGAAATGTATAAAATCTTACATGAGACAGGTGACTATGAAACGGTGTCTATCAATGAGATTAATATAGGATATAGATGCATTGATTTAAGTTTGGAAGACTTTCTATTGGATAATCATATTTCTCCTGATTTATACAATTATGTGAAGGTAGATAGTCCTATTCTTGCAACTATGGTGGGTATACCTAAAATTCATAAAAGTATTACACAGCCACCGTTCCGTCCAATTGTGTCAGGCAGTCATTCAAAAATATATCCCTTAGGAGTTGTTATAGATAGATGGTTAAAACCTATTTATAATAATATAACACATTTGATTAAGGACTCCTGGGTTTTTCTGTCAAATTTAACCAAAAAAGTATGGAAAGAGAATTTAATTTTCATTACCATAGACATCATAGATTTATTTTCTTGTATACCTAAACAACAGGGTCTGGAGGATTTTAGTAATAGCTTAAAAAAAATTTCCAACTTTGATTGGGATAGAATTAGTTTAATTATGGAATTTATGTCTATGGTATTAGATCATAATTATATACATTTTGAAGGTGAGAATTTTAGACAAACCAGGGGGTGTGGCCATGGGGGCCGCTTGCGTCCCCATTTTCGCAAACCTGGTTATGTTAGAATGGGAGACTACTAAGTTGTTTAACAGTGTTTTTTATAAATATGTTACCTATTATTCTAGGTTTCTAGATGATATCTTTATTTTATGGGATAGACCCATGGAGAGTATTCAGTCTTTCATAGAATTTTTGAATAGTACTAGTACATTTTTAAAATTTACATTTACCTGTAGTTTGGATGGTATTTCTTATGTGGATATATACATTTTCAAATCTAGGGATGGTTTTCAGTCCAGAATATTTAGAAAAAAACACTTTTTGAAATAGTTATCTGGAGTACACAAGCAATCACCCTAGGAATATGATGAAGAACATATACAAGGGGCAATGTATTAGGGCTGCCCATATGACATCTACTTATGAGAGCATGATAGAAAAGGTTAATTACATGAAAACTATGTTTATCTCTAGGGGTTACCCCTTGTCTGTGTTGAATGATGTTACTAATTATGTAGTAGGGGAATGGGGAAAAAAATATCCCCAGTTGATTGGAAAGGAACTAAATAAAAACCTAAGAAAAACTGAGATGAGTACTAACAAACAGTACAATGGAGCTTGTGTCCTTGAGTACTCCCCATATGTAAAATACATAAAAAATATAGTGAGAAAGAATTGGAACATTTTGGTGGTAGATCAAGATATAAAGAAAATAATAGGTGATGCACCCACATTTGTTCACAAAATGGGAGCTAATATAAAGAAGAAACTAGAGATTGGACACACATTAGGAGTAAGAAACAATCAAAATAAACATACTACAAAATGTGGTCATTGTAAGCAATGTAGTGTGATTTTGGGCATAGATGGGTTAACCTTAGAAAATATTAATAGAACTTATATACCATTTAGGCAAGGCAATTGCAATAGTAAGTATGTTTTATATATATATATATATATATATATATATATATATATATATATATATATATATAGCAAAGTGTTTGTTGTGTCCCTGTTTCTATATAGGTAAAACAAAACAATTTAAGAAGAGAATTTATAACCACCTATATAGTATTAGAACTAAGGACACGACTAATGCACTATACAGACATATAGAAGGACAAGATGATTCTCATACATTTAAGTTTGCAATAATTGATCAAGTCACTGTTAGTCCAAGGGGTGGCAATATAAGGGCTTTATTAGGTAAGAGAGAAATCATATGGCAGATACTTACTGATGCTGCCAGGGAACCAGGACTGAATGAGTATATCTCTATTAAGCCCATTTTACAACTTAAATAGTCCAGTTATGACGATATTCTTCATACATTACATATTTACATATTTATATGTTCATATATTTTTATTTTTTAATTAATTATTTATTTATTTATCTATTTAGACATTCATATTACATACACATTTGATGTAGGTTTGGATCCATGAGTAGCGTGTATAGAAGTTACAGTTTCAAGTTCTACAGGTAGAGATTTATTTTTATTTTTAAGAAACATTCTTGATATATATTTTAATATATATACTTTTATATATTATGTATTAATTTAATGCATTGGGTATTTATAAAATGCACAGGTTATGCACAAATATATACATATTTCTAAATGAAATGTACTGAGACAATTATATTACATATTTTTTGATGAAATGTATTGACATACACCTTTATAATGAAATGCACAGATTTGTTTATGAAATGCACTGATTATACATGATATGTACTGAGTTTCTATGAAATGTTTCTATGAAATTTTTAGATATTTTAATGAATTTGTACTGATTATTTTATTGAACATTTTATTGGATGTTATTGTTAGCACAAGCCTCTCATATTGTTGATTTAATTAATTTATTAATTTGCTTGTTAATTAATTATATTTATTTATCTTAGTTATGAAGTCATATTTATATTGTGAGGGAATTTGTATTTTTGTCTGGGGTTAACTTGAATTGTTAAAATAGGCACTGGGTCACTTTAAATTTTGGAAGTTGGAATGACTGGCACCAAAAGATATTTAAATAGTCTAAAAAAACAGTTGTTGAAACATTCTGATGAAGCCCACTATAGAGTGGATGAAAGCGCTTAATGGGAATGTGTTTGTGTTTTACCTGACTTATTTGGTCCATTAAAAGAAGTATTCTTTGCTCACTTTGTGCATTGGCTTTCATTTGAGGATTGATTGCATCTGTTACCATTTGCTATTTCAGCTTTTGTTTTTGTGGATTTACGTGGTTGTAAACTGTTTCTTGATTTTGTCTTAAGTTGAACTTATCATAACACTAGATATTCGAATGGTCACTGCTGTAGTAGCCACTCCCTCCCTAAATCCCCTTGTTCTTTGATGTGTTTTTTATGCTAGATTGTGAACATTCATATTTTGTTGGTCCTGGCATTGTCCTTTCATGGCTCAGCCTCTCTCCCTCTGCTGGTAGGAAAGCTCTGAAGGGCTTTGGATCAAAACTTGTCTTCTAGTTAGCCCAGCTCCAGCTGCTTGACAGTTTGGGTATGTGGAAGGTGCCCTGTGGCTTTGGAAGCTGGCCGGCTGTTTTATCCTTGGAAGGGTATAACCCATATAGCTAAAGTTTTTGAAGCAGTGAGCATTTGAACATCTACTCTTATGGGTAAGTTCAACTTACACAGCTGTTTTGTCTTGACTCTTGCCACTGTGGTTCTAGGGATCCTATACCACGAGACAGCAAATAGACTCAGGTTCAGTGTGGGAGAGGCTTGAAAGTTGGCAGGTGGTGGGGGCAGGAAAAATCTTAAAAAAAATATTCTGCATCAGAACCACCATTATCTAAAGGTTGAGTTTTTGGTTGTCTGATGCCAGATCAGATTATGACTTCTGATGCCTTAAATTGTACCTTGGTACCCACCTAAAGCATATCAATGGACAATATTGATGGTCTCAGTCTTAAATTAAATAACCTATCATTTATTAAGGAGACGTTAGACATTCATCTAGCTTTTCTATCAGCTGTTAGACCAGAGACTCTCCATATTGTCATTGGCAACACCACAGCAATGTAATATATGATCAAACAGGGATAAATGCACTCCTGCCCTCACTGCAAGATGGCTGTATTCATTTTGGGAAAAACTTAAGTCTAACATTTTAACCAATGTACATTCCAGATCAGAAGAACACCTTGGTAGACACTCTAAGCAGAGAAGCCTCATTCTCTTTTTTAGAGAAATTGGGCAAATGTACTTTACTGAAAATGATAGGAAGTGGGTCATCCAAAACAGAATCTTTTTACTTTCATCAGAACTACCAGATTCTTGTGTACTCTTTCAGGCTTTTTGAACCAGGAGCAGTGGCAATCACTGCCTGTTCTGCTGGAGTCAGTAGATGAGGTATGTTTCCCGTGTCTTCCTCTAATGTAAAGGTACTAGTAAAAGTAAAAACAGGAAAAGGAAACCTGTTTCTTATAGGACTGAGATTACCCAGACATCCATGGTTTAGTATTCTAAGCCAGAGGCTGGTGGCTCCCCCAGCAACTTTGTCTCAACAGATGAAGGCTTGAATCAGCAGCATGACAGACAGAGTACTTCATCAAAAAATCACATTCTTGATCCTAACAATAGAGAAGCTCTTATTCTGTTATACTGCTTTTCAGCAGCTGCCTTTTTTCTTAGGTATTATATATCTTATAAGAAACTAAAAGACTAAATATCAAAGTATAATACCTTCCCAAATGGACCATGTTTCACTGGTATGAATATAGTGTATCTGACACCAGCAATTTTCATTATATCCTCAACTAATGGGTTCAGATCCAATCCCTTGGATCTGACTTGGCCATTGCTAAAGCTCATGGTAACTTAAAACTCTCGAGTTTCTCTTTTACTCATAACGCACCGATGCCAAATACCTCAGATCTCATTTGCCACTTTATGTGAAAAACGTGGCTGACCTTAGCTCTCTAGCAGATAAATGCTATTGTAATTCAAAAGTGTAAATAATTTGATTTCTCTTACATTTTTTTGTTACTTTTCAAGTTTTGGGTCTATATCAGAACATCGAAGTTTTAAAACTTTGAATGTTCTAATATCGACCAGTTTTAATCAAACTCTAAAAATAGCGAAGCTACAGAACACCGAATTCTTTCCTAGGGAAAGAATTCGGTTGGCCGGTTCTGTGGCTTTGCTATTTTCAGTGCTGTGGTGGAGATTTACGGGTCGGGTTCAGGTAAGTGTGCGATTGTGTGGTTGTTAGGATTAGGGCACAGGTTAGGTGAGTTAGGGTTAGGGCAAGGGTTAGGCGAATTAGGTTTAGGGGCAGGTTAAGTTAGTTAGGATTAGGACGCGGGTTAGGTGAGTGTGCGATAGTGATGGACCTTAGGGTTAGGGTTTGGGTTAAGGTAAGTGGATAGATAGAAGTGTATGTATAGTTTAGTGTAGGGTTAGTTGTAGGATTATAAGTGTATGTGTGTGTATTGATGTTTTTTGGTGTGCTTGTGTTGTGTGTATGTGTTTTGGAATAGCAAATTTTTTCCCAAGGAAAAAAATTGCTGTTCTGAATGTTCAATATTATGTTTAGATATTTTAGGTTAGATGAAATAGCATTTGCTATTTTCATCTTTCGATAACGTGATATAAACGCCAAGTTTCTTCTCTGTCCCTTACCTTTCCAAATTTTAAAGTACTATCCTTAGTATTTTCACCCTTTTTAGAGCTTCCGTATGTGAGTACCTCTTGAATACTACCATTAGTATTATCTTCCTCTCTACACTTAGTCTAGCTCTTCCTTTTAATACCATTGTGGTTAGTTTTCTTTTTTCTAAAAACATTTCTTTTTTTGCTAAACTTGTTGTTGCCCTTAGTTTGGCTGTAATTGTTGGATTATCAGTAATGGCAGAAAAAGGCCATACTGGCTTTAAGAAATGTATTAAGTGTGGGCACAAACTTCCCATGTCAGATGTCCACACTATGTGTGTTTGCTGTTTAGGTCCCTTGCATCTTCAAGAAGATCACTCCATATGCTATGGTTTTAACCCTAGGGCTCTTATTGAAAGAAGAATAAATTGATCTTAAAAGGCTTACTTTCTTTAGCCTTTGGAGAGGCTTTAATTAGAGATCAATCCAAATCTTCATCTCTGAAGCCTTCTACAGCTTCTATGACTTCTGAGCTGTCCGAGAAAAGGACTAAGAATGATCTGACCTCACCATCGGACCCTAAAAAGAAAAAGATTATTGGATCTGACTTCCTTGGATCAGATGAAAAAAGCATCGGATCCAAGTGCTTCTGCCCCTACGGTCTCCAATGTTATTTTTCTACCTAGAATTAAATATTCACATTCTGTGGATCCATTACCATCAAGGGTTCCTTTATCATTCTTCCAGGAGTTTGATGGAGGAAGATGTGGAAAGAGAGGTGAGGAAGATTCTCTCGGCACAGGATCAGATGGGTGTCTTACTGGCTCCTACCCCGTCGGGTCAGAAGATCTATTCTTCCACTATACCCCCACTACAAGTTCCTCCTCTGACTCCTTTAGCTGTTTCAGAGTCCATGGATCTGAGCCATCCAGCTCTGTCTGGCTCAGATCCAAAGATAGTGGTATCTTCAGATACATAGTTTACTCTGCATGCTCCGATTCCATCAGATCTGGAGAGATCCCGGAGCAAAAGCTTTCCTGTTGGATCTGAGGTGTTGGAGTTGACTCAGAAGCTTTTGGAGCCAAATCTGCACCTTGCAGCCTCAACATTGTATAGCTCAGCTCCAGCTTACACCTCAGGAAGATTGCCTTTGGAGCAGGGGAGGACTGCAGTCCAAAAGCTTGTCTTTTTGGATTTGAGGTCTTCCCTTTCTCTGGAGTGGTCTGCTTTTGAGGCTGTGAAGAGATTTTTCTCTGCTTGCAGAACAAATGGATTCAACCCCCTCAAATCTTACGTCTTCTACCTTGATGTCTCTGCATTCAGAGCCTTACTACTCTTTGCCACAAGGACAGCCAGTCTGAGACCTCAAGCTTCCCAGACAAGATTATGGCGCCACCTTCTGACAAGCAGCTTTGGGGTAAATGTGTGCCCACTGATGCCATGGTCATAATGGTGGCCACCAAAAAGGAACTTGCCAAGGAGAGGTCCACTATACATCCGCCTAACAGAGATTCAAGGGCAACAAACAGTTTTGGGAAGCATGTCTATGCTTGAGTGACTTTGCCTTAAGGTCACTGAATTATTTGGCACATTTTACAAGATTACAGAGGGATTTGATAAAGGAGCTATCAAACACCCTGTCAGGATCCATTTCCGCAGAGGTCCAATCATCCGTGACTTCTCAGATTGCTACCCTGCAATCCATTTCCAATTCTTCCATGAGGCTCATTTCGCATGTAGCCGAAGGAACCTGAAGGACAGTGGTTTCAGGCATTGCCATCAAGAGATATGTTTGGATGTGCTTATGCAATTTTACAGAGCCTTTCAAGTCATTTTTCATCAATGCTCCTTTTGACAGCACTTCTTTATTTGGCCTCAAAGAGAAGGACACATTATCCAGGTGTGAGAAGGATGGAAAGACCCTGTCTGCTGTGGGCGTATGTTTTTTGACCCCTCAAAGATCCTTTTCTAGGAATCAGTGAGATGGTCAGGAGATGTGGTTCAAGAAATCCCAAGATCCTTTTCAGGACATATGTGGAGGAAGTTCTCCCAGGGGTAGGGGAGGGAACTCCAATGGTCAACACCATCCTTGTGGTAGAGGTGGCCTGCAAAACCAGGGGTCCAGAGAATCTTTCTTTAACAGACCTTACCAGTGCTCCTGAAAGGAGGCCAGATTGTCCACCTGTAGAGTCAATCGGGGGTTGATTTCTCTGCATCAGAGAGCCAGGCTAGACAAAACAAAAGATACTTGGCTGCAGACAATTATTTCCAGAAGTTATGTAATACCTTTTTCCCTTCCACTTCCAATCTCAAGAAGAATCCCCAATGTTCCACCAAGGCAGAGTGAACAAGCAGCAATTCAAATACAAAAGTTGCTAGAAAAAAAAGAGTCATCCAACAGATCTCGCCAGACAAGATAGAATCCAAAACTTACTCAAGGTTCTTTTTTGTGCCAAAGAAAACAGGGGACTGGAGACCAGTTTTGAATCTCAGCAATCTGAACAAGTCAGTTGTCTGCACCAAATTTCAGATGGTCACGGTTTATCTATTCTCCCTTTTTTCGGCAAAGATGACTGGTTCATAGGTTGATACTAGGCTATCTGCCCTAGGGCACTTATAAGCCTAGCTAGAGTGTGTTTGGCTTTCACCACCCTTTTAGATTAGTTGACTGTGCCTCTGTATGGTAGGTCACAGAAGGTAGCCATATTAAGGTTAGTTTACTGTACCTCTGTCTAGCAAGGACACAGAAGTGATCCCAGGGGTAAACTTACGGTCTCCCATCCACTCGTCAAGATTTCTCTTGAATAGGGTCAGTGAGGGGCTCTGCCTAACATGGATTGGGATTTTGTTCCAGAGTGAAGGGAGCCTCTGGGATATGAATCTGTTCCTCCAGCATGTCCTATTTATTTCTGTGCTGAGGTTCAAATCCCTGGAGCATGTAGCTCTAAGGGATTTGGATTTCTTGAGGTGGAGCATGTCCATTAATTCTGGGTTGGACATGGCTTTATACGTCAGACACAGATCACCTCTGAGTAGGCGGTACACAACTGAGTAGAGCTGGAGTTTCTTTAGCCGAAGTGCATAGGGCATCTGTTTGAGTCCCTTGATCATCTTGGTGAGGTACCTTTGGGGTCTTTCCAGTTGCTGCAGGTGTCGGGTAAGGTACATCCCAAATGGGGCATTGTATTCAATTATGGGCCTGATAAGTGATGAGTAGAGGGGCACAATGACCTCTCTTGATCTAGATGTGAACCCTTTCATGATAAGGTGGGCTATATAGAAGGTCTTTCTAACTACTTTGGCAACGTGATTGTCAAAGGAGAGATTACTATCTACTTGGGTCCCCAAGTCCCTAATTACTTCTTCCGTACTTAATGGATTACCACCTATGTGGTAATTTGTGGGCACTTTGTTTTTCCCAAAGGGGATGACAGTGCACTTTTTGGCATTTAGCTTTAGGCCATGGCTCTGGCACCAGTTATCTGCCTTTGTGAGACCCTTTTGGAGGATGCTCATGTCAGCCGGAGAGTTGATTATGGCACCCAGTTTGCAGTCGTCTGCGAACTTTGTCAGCCATAGTCCACCTGTGTTAGCCTGTACCTCTGAGAAATATATACCGAACAAGAGAGGTCCCAGGACTGAGCCTTGTGGGACGCCACTTGTAACTGGTTTAGAGTCTGACATGGCATCTGCAATTCTGACCATGTGGGTTCTATCCCTGAGCCAGTTTGCAACCCATCTTGTGACATAGGGGTTGATATTTAAGCTGGTGAGCTTATTTATGATGCCCGAATGGGGTATTGTGTCGAAGGCTTTTGCGAGGTCCAGGTAGGCTGTGTGGACTACCTTCCCTTCATCTATGGCTTTGGTAACAGTTTCAAAGAAGTTGACCAGGTTCAAGAGGCAGGATCTGCCCTTAACAAAGCCGAATTGGGTAGGATCCATTGTCTGGAGGTTCCCAATGTCCTTGTTTATGATTTTAATGATGATACGCTCCATAGCCTTGCAGACCAGGCTGGTCAGGCTTATAGAGCGATAGTTTCCGGGGTCCGTTGTGGCACCACCTTTGTGGAGCGGTACCACTGTTGCTGTACGCCATTCCTTGGGTACATATCCTGGATATACTCGATAGACCTTCAGGATGCATACTATCACATAAAGATGAACAGACGATCCAGAAGGCATTTAAGCTTCCAATTGGGAGTCAGTCATTACCATTTCAGAGTCCTGCCCTTTGGCCTCACCACAGCCTCCAGGATGTTTACCAAATGTATGGCAGTAGTAGCAGTTCACTTGAGACTGCAAGGATTCCAGGTATTTCCATATCTAGATGACTGGCTCATTACTGCTCTAACCAGGCATCAGTTAATCAGGGCAAAAGATCAGGTTATCCAGATGTGTTCTCATCTGGGAATAACCATAAATTACAAGTCTGAACTGGAACTGACTCAGGATTTGGAATTCATAGGAGCTCTGTTCAACATAAAGTCAATGATAGCTTCACTGCCTCCCTCAAGGGTTCAAATTATAAGATTTCAGGTCAGAAATATAATCTGCAGTACCAAGATTTCAGCCCACTTGGTCCTTCAAGCTCTAGGACCAATGTTAGCATCAATAACACTAGTATCTTTAGCCAGATTTTACATGAGGATTCTACAGTGGATGCTAGCAACACAATGGTCGATAGTTTACCAACCCGTGTCAACTCTGATATGAATCACTCATATATGCAAGAGAGATCTCAGGTGGTGGATTCAATCAGATCAAGTTCTACAAGGCCATCCATTTGTTCCCCCCTCAGTCCAAGGCCATAGTGACCAAGGACACTTCCCAATTAGAGTGGTGGGGGCACTTTCTGGGGAAAACAGTCCAAGGCATTTGGTCCCCCGAAAAGACCAATTTGAATATCAGTGTCCTAGAGATGAGAGCAGTGTTTTCGCATTGCAGGCTGTTCAAGATGCTCTACCTTTGGGAACAATTGCAACTCAAATGGACAATATGCCAGTAGTTTGGTACATCAACAAACAAGGAGGGACCAGATCTTAGCCTTTGTGTCGAGAAGCTGTCAGAGTGTGGCAATGGGCGATCTCATTCAACCACTTTCTCATAGTAACGTACATTCCATAGAAGTCCAGTGTGATAGCAGACAAGTGGATTAGGTACATTCTTCTACCCCACAAGTGGTCTCTCAACAAGAATGTGACAGAAATGATCTTTCATCAGTGGGGCTAGGCTCACTGTGGTCTTTTCCCTTCTCCCCTAAACAACAAATGCCACAGCTACTTTGCCGTAATCCCACACAGTGGGAATCATTGAGGGATGTTGTACTTCATGATTTGACCCGTGGTCTACTATATACCTATCCACCTATCCCACTCGTTCCAAAATTCCTACAGAAAGCTGCCATGATGAAGAGCAAAGTCATCCTCATTGCACCTTACTGGCCTTGACAGATTTGGTTCTCTTTCCTTTGACTTCACTTAATTCACCAACCTTGGGTTCTGGATACAATTACAGACCTCCTGTCTCATCCAACAGGCATGATCCTTCCAGATATATCAAACCTCAGGCTGATGGCTTTGCTTCTACAATTCCATTAATAGACAGACAACCTATGCTGTCTTCCCCTGTCTGACATATAATTTTATCTTCACATAAACCTTCAACACGCAAACTCTATTCTAGCAAATGGAAAAGATTTGTGTATCGGCCACATCAAAATCATGATGAACATTTTTCAGCTCAGATACAAAACATCCTTGAATTTTTAGCCCTAATTTTTAAAGAGGAGGCTAGTTCTTCAACCGTTAAAGTTCAGTTAGCGGCAATTTCAAATTTTCACATTGAATTTGAGGGTTCCTCTGTGGCCTCTCATAAATTGTGCAAAGCCTTTTTGTGAGGCACTCTTCTTTTAATGCCTCCTTTTTAAGACCCTACTCCCCCATGGAATCTCAATCTGGTACTACAGGAACTTATTCTTTCCTTTTTGAACCAGCAGCTAAGTGTGACCTTAAATATCTTATTTGGAAAACAATTTTTTTAACAGCCATTAATTCTGCTCGATGAATTTCAGGAACTTAAACCTTGTTTCAAAATCTACATACTTCATTTTTCACAAGGATAGAGTTACATTATGAACCAGTGCATTCTTTCTTCCCAAGGTGTTGTCAGAATTGAACTGCATATTAATCAGTCCATTAATTTGCCAGTTTTCTTCCCCAATTTTACTAACAAAGGCAAACACGTTACATTTAGTAGACAGTCACAGACAATGAAGTTTTTACCTGCATAGAACAAAAGACATAAGGAAAACATACCAGTTGTTTGCCTCCTTTGCAACTTAAAATTGGGAAAACCAGTTGCTAAAGTAACTTTAGCCAGATGACTATCTGATTGCATTTCTTTTATATATAAAACATTGGCTGTTACATTACCTCAACCAGTACAAGCTCATTCAACTAGATCCATGACAACGTCTTCAGTTTTTCTTTCTAAGAAGTCCATGGATGACATATGTGCAGCAGCTACTTGGGCTACTCTCAATACCTGTGTTACTCATTACAAATTAGATATGGTCTCCAGAGGTAGAGCATCATTTGGTTCAACTGTGCTCAGGAATATCCTTCCTTGAGTCCACCCAGGATTTTAGGAAGCTGGGGACTCTGTCCCATTAGTTGAGGATAAAATGAAATCTGACAACATCAGATAAAGAAGTTAGTCACTCACCATAATGTTCCATCTGTGTTGTACATTTTCCTTCTTCCTCAACTCCCCACCCACCAACCCCCATCCTTTGCAAACTTCTAGAAGAATGAGTTTTATGTGGACGTCACTGTCCTTTACATTGCGCTCCAGATATAGACTTTCCTATATCTGATTGCATGTGTATTTTTCTTTTACCCACATTATGTCTATATATATATATATATATATATATATATATATATATATATATATATATATATATATATATATACATGTAGTTCTACTTCATATTCCCAAAATCCTACAAGCACAAAGGCAAAAATCCCAAGACGACAATTGCAAACCAGGAAACACCGAACTGCAAGTAAACACATGCCTAGCACAACACTAAGGCACACCACATTATTTAAAATGCACCTAGTTGGGGGAGCTACACCCCCATACCCCCAACTATGTATACCAACTCCAGGATCGCATTACAGTGGAGAAAAGGCATAAGTCCCAATGTTGGGCAAGTGTTTACTTGTCCTAGGTAAACTTATGCAATTTGGTATTTCCTGGTTTGCAATTGTTGTCTCAGGATTTTCATCTTCATGCTTCTGGCAAAGTCAGCAGACAAGATCTGAGGTACTTGGGTTGGTGCATTATGGGGAAGGGAGAAGTTTGCCATGAGCTTTAGCAATGGCCAAGTCGGATCTGAGGGATCTGATCCAAAACCATTAGTTGAGGAAGAATGAAAATGGGCAACACAGATGGAATGTTATGGTGAGCACAAAACTTCTTTCTCTTACCCTGTGCCATTGAATCTGATAAGAAGAAATCCATCTTCAGCAACCAGTAGGACTTAACACCAAAGTCAAATAAAGCTTTTACAACTTCCCATCATGCACAATGTAGCCTCCCCTCTAGTTCATTGTTGCTTCAGAAAAAAAACTTCAGTACAGAATAAGTGCGCCCATGCAGTTTTAAAACAATTAAAGAGTATTTTGGAGAGTGTAGATTCATTCTGCTTATTTCTGTATTTTTTTTAGTTTCTTTTTCCTCTGTCTTCCCATCTCTAGAGCCTAGCAAGTCATTTGCTTTTCTATGTGTAACTTGTTTTTGTTTCCATAATTGCTGTGAGGGAATGGGGCATTAGATCATTTGTTCTGAATTACATAGGAAATCCTTGATGCTGTGGCTGCAACATACCCCAAAAGGCTGGTCATATGTTCTTGCCACCCAGAGAATGGACCACTTATATCAAGACCCTTGAAGCATGATACTGTCATCCGATAAGTGAATGAAAAAAATGCTCCTTTGTCTCTCCATTCTGCAGACAAGGAATCCTGTGTGATAGATGGATTTGGGAAGTGGATTTATACTTCTTTCGCATTACTTAAGTTGTTGTTAAACTATTCAGTGAATATAGAGTCATTTGAGAGGAACTTGCTGATGAAATGTACCATACATGCTCAGAATGATATTGTTAAGATACCCAGGTGATCCTTCTAGATGTCCTCTTTCTGTAGCCAGTATCTGGAAGAAAGAAGCTGATGAGCACATTAAAAGATGAAGAGGTAGGGGAAATCCCTAACAGCTGTAGGTGTCAAATTCCACTCCACAACATTCCTTATCAAGGATGCAGATAAACTAATATTGTTTATGATTTTGGTGTGGCACATAATAAATCTTCATGACAAGGTAGCTAAGACAAAACTAAATAGACAGAGTAATGTTCAGCAGGGGTGTGGACCCAAAGGCAATGGTTCTTGGCACTCATCATGAGGATGAGGACTATTCACAGTTCCAAGAGCTTACTTGACTGCTCCTCTCTCGAAGCAGGTGCCACCTCTCCCTTCATCTATCAATGTGGACCACCATAAGCAAAGACAGATCAAGGGTAATCATATCTAGATGACGGTGGATTCCCTTCATATCTTCTTCATTCTCCTCCTTGTTAGTCTTGCCTGATGCCTCAACCAGTCAAAATAATATAGGAAGCAAGGAGGTCTTCAGCCTTCACCAAAAAAATAGGCATCCAAAAGGTCTCAACAGGCCAGGAGTTAGGATATTATTGGCCAGTACTAGATCTGTTACATATACATTGTACCTGACTTTTACAAATAAATTAGCAATGGCACATCACTGTAGCTGACCAATAATGTAAAATCTGAGCTTATGGTCCTAGGAGATTTTAACAGAGATTAGAATAATGCCTTAATTGAATCACACCCATCCCTTACCCGAGCCATATGGTCTTATTCCATGTACTACTGTCTCCACATGCACTAATAACATTTATAAGAGTGGAAGCGCTCTTACTAGGTACTTACCTCTTTTCCTGTCAGCATCACAAATATTGATAGCATGATGGACTCAAGTTCTTTCTTATGTTGCGTTCAAGTACTAGATTCCTTGTTATAGCTCCTTTTCTCTTCTACCTAAGATATTTGTCTGTACCGTTGCTGATACCGTTCCTTCGTTTCTTTCCTTTTCCTGTCCTCTCGAGGGTATTCTCTTAACCCTTGCATTGTTGGTAGTTAATAGAAATAAATAAATAAATAAATAATCTTTTCCTTCATCATGTCAAAAAAAGTGATGGGTTTTAAGAAATCCATTTCCTGTGGCACAAGATCCCTAACTCTGCTGCCCATAGGGAGTGTTGCTATTGCCTGGGAGCTTCACATTTAAATATGAACTGCTGCATTTGTGCAGCTTTTAATTCCAAGGCCTTTAGCAGCCAGTAGAACAAATTAGTTCGGAAAGGTTTGCAGCCACCTTCTTCTTCCTCTTCTTCTGCTCCAGAGGCACAAACCTCTGCAAAATAATTCAAAGTTTCTTCAGAGGTGAAAGAATCAAGAAAGCAGTCTCCAACCCACTCTCCCAAGTCAACTCTTTCATCAGAGCCTCCTTCTGAAATTCAAAAGATATCAGATCAGACCCTCTTGGATATGAAGCAAAAACAGTCAGATCTGACAATCTTGGACCCAACAACTTCTCCATGGACCCAGTCCCCAGGGTTCTCTATGGAGCCTGTTTCTCCTTTGCTCCATTTTCCTTTCCTTCAGGAGACCCCAACAAAGGAGTCTCAGCCCCAGTCTACCACTTCCTCCATCAGGTCCTCCCAGAGCCTTTCAAAAGCTGAAGTGGATAGGATAATGAGGAAGTGCCCCAGAGCTCAGATTCAGATGGGTATTATACTGGCTCCATCTCTCATAGGATCCATGACCCTCCCTTTTACTTCCCATGCTGTGATTTCTCTCCTCTAATCCGACCTGCAGTTTTGGAGCCTTTAGATCCAAGAAACCTGAGAATGTCAGTGTTAGATCCAAAGCCAGGTAAGTGTTCAACTTTGATTGCTTTTTTGACTTGTTTAGCATCAATTCCTTTGGACTAGGACATGTCTCAGAGCCATAGAGTCAGTGTTGTGTCCAGGGGGCTGGGTTCTACTTTGAGGATGTTGGAGCCATCCCTTCCTGTTGGAGCTTTGGCATTGGACAGCTTGGGTCCAATTCCCTCTTTGAGGTCTGGGCAAGGTCAGGGCATAGTGGCATCTGAAGCTTTGACTCTGATCCAACCATCTGTAGCTTCTCCCAGTCCTTCTGCTTTTGAGGTGGCAGAGAGGGTCTTCTTTCATCCAAGAGATTTGTACTACTTATTCCTCTTTGGATCCCACAGCCCCGCCTCCTTTGGATCCTAGCTTTGATTCTCTCAGTTCTATCGCACAGCTACAGCCAGTCCCATCAAACATCCAGACAGTCCCCCTCGAGGACATTCCCCTCTCTTCAGACCATCACACTGAGGAGGCTCCCATAAGAGAATGTGCAAGTGGAGATACATAGGATTCCCTCAGGAGTCTCTCACCGAAGACATGGACTTCAATAAATATGAGGGTTCCCCCATATCATCACCTAGTGACATCTCCATTGGAGATCTCTTAGAATTCTCAACTAAATAGGTGTATGGACCTCTAATACCACCTCTCAGGAGGAGTAAAACTTTTGGGACCAGTCCATCTACATCTTGGGTGACTCTCCCAGCAGATGTGCTTACAGATTTAGTTTCTTGCTGGCATGGAAGGAATCAGATACTATAGAACCCATTCCCCACCATCCTGATAAATGTCTTGCCCCCCCCCCCCAAGGACAGATCACAATGGAGCAAGGGAGTTCCTGTTGATGTTATAGTTGTGGTGGCAGCCATAAAGAAGCTGGCAGAGCAGAGCTTTTCTGTCCATCCCCCTAACAGAGAACCCAGGGCATTGGTCAGATTTGGTAAATTCCCTTTTGCCTCAGTTGCATTTACCTTTCAGTCTCTGAATTACTTATCACATTTCACTAGACTACAGCAGGATTTGACTAAAGAGACTTCCGAACCCCTCTGCAAGTCCATGTCTGTGGAGGACTACAAGTCTTCTTCACAACTGGCCACTGTCTTATCCATCTCTAAAGTGTCCAAGAGGCTAATTTACTATGTTACTGAGTATACCTCATTGGTGTCTGGTTCATATATAACCATTATGAGATATGCCTGGATACATTTCTGCAACTTTGCAGAGCCTTTAAAGTCTTCTTTCATCAATGCTCTCTTTGATGGATTGTCTTTGTTTGGCCCTACTGTGAAGGAAATGCTTTCTCTGAGTGAACAGAATGGAAAGACCTTGTCTTCAATAGGGGTACACTTTTCTATTCCTCTGCAATCCTTTTCCAGGAATCAACAGGGAGGCATGAAAATGTGGTTCCATAAGTCCCAAGGTCCTTTCCAGGATTTGTGAGGGGATATCTTCCCCAGAGACTAAGGGATGAGTTCTAATGGAAGATGCTATCCTCACAGCAGAGGAGACCCACAGAACCAGGGTTTCCAAGATTCCTACTTGGATAAAAACTTTCAGTGTTCCTGAAAGGTTGCCTGACTGCCAGTCCTTGGAGGCAGTTGGAGGGTGCTTGTCTCTGCAGCCTCTGTATGGGCACCAGTAACCAAAGATACTCGGGTGCTAAAAATCATATCCAGAGTTTATCTCATACCATTTTCCCAGATACCCCAACCAAAAGAAAAAGGTTTCCTGATGTCGGACCCATTCAGAGGGAGGCAGCAGCTCAAGAAATTGATAAGCTACTAGACAAAAGAGTCAACCAGGAGGTCACACCAGACCAAAAAGTATTCAGAACTTACTCAAGATTTCTTTTAGTGACAAAGAAAACCGAGTGCCTGAGACCAATTCTGGATCTAAGCAAACTGACTCAATTTGTAAAAAAGTCAGAGTTCCAAATGGTCATGGTTCAATCCATTTTGGCATTTCTATACAAGAATGATTGGATGCGCTCCATTGATCTTCAGGATGCGTGCTTTCTCATCAAGATGAACAGACTGTCTCGAAGATTTCTGTGCTTTTGGCTGGGGGGCCAGTCACTACCATTTCAGAGCCATGTCCTTTGGTTTCACCACAGCCCACATGGTGTTTACCAAATGTATGGCAGTGGTAGCAGCTCGCTTGAGACTGCTGGGATTCTGAGTATTTACATACCTAGATGACTGGCTCCTCACCACTTCAAGCAGGCATCTTCTAGCGAAATCCAGGGATTACTTGCTCCAGTTGTCACTCTCTAGGCATCTCAGTCAGCACCTACAAATCTCACATTCAGCCTGTTCTGATCCTGGAGTTCATAGTTGCTCAGTTGAACACAATCAGTCAGATAGTTTCTGTTCCACCACATTGAGTAAGGACCATCAGGTGTCAAGTGGAGCAAATTATCACAAACCTTTCTCCCCCAGCTAGACTTATTCTTCAGGCCCTAGAGTCAATGGCAGCATCCATTACTTTAGTTTCTATGGCTCATTTTTATATGTGCATTCTTCAGTATACTCTAGCTGTTCAGTGATCATTTTTTTGCCTTCCCTTGTCTTTACTGATCAAACTCACTCGACTATGCAAAGACTATCTATGTTGGTGGATTCAGTCGGACCAAATTTCCCAAGGCCTCCCTCTTGTACTTCTGCTCACAGCAGCCACAGTAAACACAGATACCACCCAACTGGGTTTGGGTGGCCATATCTTGGGACAGATAGTCCAACGCACGTGTTCTCCAGAAGACAAATTTGCACATCAATGTCCTGGAGATGAGAGCGGCCCTCCTAGAGTTGCAGGCCTTCCAGGATGCCCTTCCCAGTGTGTTGATTGCAATTCAAATGAACAACATTTCTGCGGTATGGTATATTAACAAACAGGGGGACCCAATCTTATCCCCATTGTTGAGAGGCAATAAGATTGTGGTAGTGGGTGATCTCCTACAACTGCTTTCTTATGGCAATGCAGATACTGGGGAAATCCAACATGTTAGCAGCAAACTCAGCAGGTCCATACTCTGTTATCAGTCCCTGATAGGAAAGGCAGTCTCTAGCCTGCAGTCCAAATGTCTTCTTGGCTTCTTCCATTCTGTTAACTTTCCATGTCTAGTCATTTTCTCCCAATACCTTGGTTCCATTGCCAGTTTTCACTAGTAGATTCCAGCCCCCTCTTGCCTGTTGCCTGTACCCTTAATTGCAGCCATCCCTGTCTTTAGAACCTCTATTCGCCATTCTCATGTTAGTTTAGTTCTTGGAATACTTTCCGCTTCTTAATGAATATCATATTGTTTGTTCCTTTTTAATTTCACCAGATCTTTTGAGTTTCTAATACCATGATGGGAATAGACCCCATTCCTAAGACAAAGCATGACTAAAGTTCATAAAATTAGTATTGTTTCAATCTGTGATGTCAGCCAGAAGTGCTCTTCGCAGCACCCTTAATGTGCCCAGTAATGACTCCTGCAATTTGTATGGAGTTACATGTATTGGTAAAGTATTTAAATACGATTTTACCCATTGCTCCTACTACTATTGGAACTGTCACGGTATCTTTCTTCCACATTGCTGTACTTTCTGCCTGCAAATCCTGATATTTTATGACTCTGTGTCTCTCTACATGCAAGACACTGTAGTCACTGGGTGCAGAGATTTCAATGATCCATGCTACTTTTGTCTTCTTCTCATGGACCACTATGTCTGGTTTTCTTGCATCTATCCTTTGAACTGTTGTTAATGGATGATCCCATGTGATGTAAACTTCATCATTTTCTGTGATGCGTTTTTGGCTCATGTTTCCTATGTTTTTCAGCCACTTCAATACCATAATGTTTGCACAATCCCTAGTGCAACAGTCTTGCCACATTATTATGCCTTTCAGTATACAGTTCTTCTGCCATTAGTATATCACAACCAGCAACAAGGTGTGCGACTGTTTCCAATTCTGTTTTGCAAAACCTACATTTGTCTGATCTGAAGTAGTTAACTTCATTTGTGCATCAACCTATGGGTCTTCGGATCCATATCGGATCTGAACCGGCAGTTTCCAGCAGCTAAGATCCGAGTTCCAAGCTCCTCCCCCTTACCGATAACTCTCTGCCATCCCTTCCTGACCTCTGTTCTAGTTTGCCGCGGTTTGAACAGCAGCTTGATCTTGAGCGTTCGAGTTTCCAGTGTTTTTCTGTGAGAAAAATCCTTTCTTTTTTTCTTAAATTGGGTGATTTTTTTGAGTGTGGAACTAGTTTAGTTTTAGTTTAAAGTGTTCCCTCGGGTTTTGCATTCCCTCCCCCTTGTGTTTTTTTTTCTAGAGTGTTAGGGTGTGTTGTGCGTGTGGTCTTGGGGCCTAGTGCTTGTGTTAGTTAAAATGTCTGAGGCCTCCAAGACATTCTTTTCTAAATGTACCGAGTGTGGCGATAAGCTTTCCCCGGCTGATGGCCACACTCGGTGCATTTTATGCCTTGGGGTTGAACACCTTTCTTCTGGCTGTACTATTTGTGCAGCGTTCAACCCCAGGGCTGTCAGGGACCGGAGGTCGAAGCTGATCCTAGTGGGACTCCTGCCCCCGGATTCGGCTCCGTCCTCCAGCCCTTCCGTGGTCCCTGCCGTGGCTGAGGCAGCATCCACGGACCCTTCCCTTCCCCTGGCCGGGACTCAACCTCCCTCTTTGGGCCAGGAGGATAGGGAAGCTAGGAGGGAGAAGCACCACGAGAAGCACAAGTGGCGGTCCGAGGCCTCTGTGTCGGCCCTGACTGCCAAGCGGGTCTCTCCCCCTGGGACGGCCGGGCCTTCTCCTTCTCGGATCCGTTCTCCCTGCTTTTCGCCGGGACCAGAGGAGGAGGAGACCCGATCTCCCTCGAGGTCATTGAGGCAGCAATCCCGTCCCACCTTGGTGGCCTCTTCCAGGTCAACCAGAAGCCTGACGGATGCAGACTTGGACCAGATGATGAGAAGGTTCCTCCAGGCCCAGCTGCAGATGGGACTGCTCCTGCCCCCCCCCTCCGGGGGGGAGCTCAACCCCCTTTTTTCACCCCAGTAGCTCCTTCCCCGACCCGCTTTCCGGGTTCGGGGTCTTCGGAGCCGAGTAGCGTCGGAGCCAGGGGTGTGTCGGCGCCGGTAGTCTCGGGTACTTCGACGCTGACAGTACCCTCGAGTCTGTCGGGTCCCTTTTCTATGGATCCTAGCTCTCGGAGTCGAGAGCTGAGCTTCGGATCCGAGGTTGTCAGTGTGCCTTCGGCTCCGACTAAGTCGGAGCATACTGGCCCTTCGGATCCAATGGCTTTGGCTCCGGCCCCGATCTGCCCGTCAGATCCGAGGGAGAGTCGGCTCTCGGATCCTAGGGGGAGCGCCTCTCCTTCTGCATTCGACATGGTAGAGAGGGTTCTGTTGATGGAATCCAGGCCCCCGGCTTTAGATACGGCTCCACCCTGCACTCCCTCGCAGATGGCTCCGACTTCCATCACCCGGCCCCAGATAGTTCCCTTGTTGGAACAAGATGTGGCTGGTGAGACCTCCTCAGACAGCCCCCCTGAGGAGGTCCCTCACAAGAGCAAGTGCAAGAAGAGGCACTTGGACTCCCCTGAGTCCTTGACTGAGGACACGGACTTGGAGGAAGGGGAAGGCTCCCCAAGATCATCCCCCAAGGCATTTCATTTGGAGACATCATGGAGATGCTCAGGATCAGGGGGGGTGGTCTGCCCCAAAGCCTACCTTGGATGAGTCCGTATTCCTGGAGGCGTTTGAAGCAGGCCTGTCTACCTCTTGGGTGTCCCCTCCGGCCGACCCCCTGGTAGATCTGATCACTACCAGGGCCTGGAAGGAGCTGGATACTGTGGAGCCCGTCCCTAAGAGGCCTGACAGAATTCTCAGCCCACCTTTGGACAGGTCTCATTGTAGCAAGGGAACCCCTGTAGATGCCATGTTGGTGGTGGCGGCCACCAAGAGGGAACTGGCCCAAGAGAGTCCCTCGGTCCATCCCCCTGACAAGGACTCCCAGGCGATGGACTGTTTGGGGAAGCAGATGTTTGCATCAGCAACCTTCTCCATAAGGTCGCTGAACTACTTGGCACATGTCATACGGCTCCAGTGGGATCTTATCAAAGAATACGCTGGGTCACCCCCAGATTCCATGTCAGCAGAGGACAAACAGGTGTACTCTACCCAAATGGCCACTCTCAGGTCGATTTCCAATACCTCTATGGCTGCTGTCCCATGCTACGGAAGGGGCCGCTAGAGCCAGTGGAGCGGGCATCTTACTAAGATGACAGGCCTGGCACCGCCACTGTGATTTCGCAGAACCCTTCAAGGCGTCATTTGCTAATGTCCCGTTTGATGGTTCTGCCCTCTTTGGCAAGACCGTACACGATACCTTGGTCCAGAGCGAGAAAGACGGGAAGACGTTGTCTGTCGTCGGATTCCGCTTCTCTGCTCCCTAGAGGTCCTTCTCGAAGAACCAAAAGGGACAGAAGAAGATGTGGTTCCGAAAGTCTCAGCAATCCCGTTTTGCTCCGGACTCCCCGTCCTTCAGAGGCAGAGGAGGACAGGGTGGATGCCGCCCTAGAGGCAGAGGGGGCCCGAAGAACTTTGGGTCCAGAGAACCTTTCTCTGATCGGCCCACGCAGCAACCCTGAGGGGTTACCCGACTGCTCCACTCTGGAGGCAGTCGGGGGGCGTTTCTTGAAGCACCTAGCAGCTTGGGAGTCCATCACAACAGACCGCTGGGTGCTTCGGATTATATCCAGAGGCTACGAGATTCCGTTTCTCCATCCCCCTCTCAGACCCAGATTCCTCCCCGATGTCTCACCTGATCAGAGGGAGGCCGCAGCTACAGAAATTCAGCAGCTGCTAGAAAAAGGAGAGATCCAGCACGTCCCCCCAGTCCAGTACGGATCGGGCTTTCACTCCAGGTTCTTCTTGGTGCCAAAAAAGACGGGGGACTTAAGGCCTATCCTCGACTTGTCAATACTGAACCTGGCAATAGCCAAAGAAAAGTTCCGGATGGTCACTCTTCAATCCATTCTCCCCCTCTTGCAGGAGAATGACTGAATGTACTCCATAGACCTCAAGGATGCGTACTACCACATCTTAATGGACAGATGATCCAGGAGGTTCCTCCGCATCCAGCTAGGAACCAGTCACTATCAGTTCAGGGTCCTCCCCTTTGGTCTCACCACAGCCCCCAGTGTGTTCACCAAGGTGTTAGCGGTAGTAGCGGCCCACCTGAGACTCCAGGGAATTCAGGTCTTTCCGTACCTGGATGACTGGCTCCTGACTGCCCCAACACGGCATCTACTCTACACAAGCCAGGAATTTCTTCCTTCGCTTAGCTCCCCGGCTGGGGAATCACAATTTACGCTGGGAAGTCCTCCCTGCTCCCGACTCAGGTCATAGATTTTATCGGAGCCAGGGTAGACACAAACCAGCTCTTAGTTTTCTTAACTCCAGACCGGTTGCGATCCCTAAACCTACATGTGCAGGCCATTCTTCATTGTCTGAACCCTCCGGCAGAATTGGTCCTGAGGGCCCTAGGCTTGATGGAGTCTACCATCAATTTCCTCCCCATGGCGCGCCTGAATATGAGAATTCTGCAATGGACTCTCCAAGTACAATGGTCATTCCTATACTTTCCCCTAAGCCATCCTGTCCCTCTCAGCAGGGTTTGCAGGAGTGCCCTCTTGTGGTGGCTCCAGTCTCCGGACCTCCAAAAGGGGCGCCCCTTCTCTATGTCCCCTCCCCTAGCCACGGTGACCACGGACGCCTCTCGCCTTGGGTGGGGGGGCATTGTGGCGGCAGGACCGTCCAAGGCACGTGGAACCAAACGGAGACCTCACTGCATATCAATGTCCTGGAGATGAGGGCTGTGCTGTTTGTGTTGCAAGCACTTCAGAGCCTTCTTCCCGTCGGGACGATTGCGATCCAGATGGACAACATGTCCGTCGTTTGGTACATCAACAAACAGGGGGGAACCAGGTCCTATCCACTTTGTCGAGAGGCCATGAGAGTTTGGGAATGGGCGATTTCCACCAACTGCTTTCTCGTAGCGATGCACATTCCAGGTCGGTCCAACATCCTAGCGGACAGACTGAGTCGCACCATCCTTTCCCCGTACGAGTGGTCTCTGAATCCCAAAGTAGCGAAGCAGATCTTCTCCAAATGGGGTCAACCTTGTTGCGATCTTTTTGCCTCTCCTTCAAACACGAAGTGCGACACCTACTTCGCTGTACTTCCTCCTCCCGGGGAATCCCCAAGAGATGCTCTGGTGCATGCTTGGCCTCCCGGTCTTCTTTATGCTTATCCGTCCCTTCCCCTGATGCTCAAATTTCTGCAGAAAGCCAGACGGTTCGGGTGCACGATAATCCTCATTGCCCCATTCTGGCCTCGTCAGGCATGGTTGCCTTGTCTGTGGTCTCATCTAGTGAATCCTCTCTGGATTCTAGATCCCCTTCCGGATCTGATATCTCACCCCCTGGGCCTACCAACCCCGAACCCGGACAATCTCAAGCTCGCAGCTTGGTTGATCCAGTTCCATGGATAGTTTGGACTCCCGGTATCTCTTTCCAGGTCAAAGCGATCCTAGTGGCTGCCCATAAGCCGTCCACTAGGAAGGTTTATCGTAGCAAATGGAAACGTTTTTCTATTTGGGCTGAACTTCAGAACCTGGATCCTTTTACAGCTGCGTTACCAGCTGTGCTGGATTTTCTGTCGGGGCTGTTTGATAAAGGTGCTAGCTCTTCCACAGTCAAGGTACAGTTGGCGGCTATCGCTCATTACCACGTTGGATGTGATCTTGGCCCTCTAACTTCATCCAGATTATGTAATGCCTTCTTAAAAGGTACCTTCCTACTAAGACCGCCGGTGAAAGATGTGATCCCTCCTTGGGACTTATCGTTGGTGCTCCAGGCCTTAACAGCTTCTCCCTTTGAGCCTGCTGCCTCGGTAGATCTTAAGTTCTTATCCTGGAAAACAGCCTTCCTTGTCGCTATCACATCGGCAAAAAGAGTTTCAGAGTTTCAAGCCCTTTGTGCCAAACCTCCGTACTTGATTTTCCATAAAGATAGGGTTTTCCTCAGGACCAATCCCTCTTTTCTCCCCAAAATTGTTTCCGAAGCTAATATTAATCAGTCTATTAATTTGCCGGTCTTTTTTCCCAACTACCAAAATAAGGGCGAATACAAATTACACTCTTTGGATGTGCACAGACAGTTGAGATTTTATCTGCACAGGACAGCCGGTCATAGACGTTCTGATCAGTTATTTGTGTCCGTTGCTAAATCCAGTTTTGGGAAAGCTATTTCTAAAGTCACACTGTCCAGGTGGGTTTCTCAGTGTATTCTTTTGGCTTATGAGAGTTCTGGCAGGCCTGCTCCTCAGGGAGTCCATGCCCATTCAACTCAGTCTGTTTCTACCTCTGCTGCTTTTCGAGATAGAGTTTCGTTAGATGACATTTGCTCAGCTGCCACGTAGGCCTCATCTCACACTTTTATAAACCACTACAAGTTAGATCTGGTTTCTAGAGGGAGAGCATCCTTTGGCTCCGCAGTGCACCGGAACATCCTTCCTTGAGGGCCTCCCAAGGTTCAGGTAGCTGGGGACTCTGTCCCATAGGTTGATGCACAAATGAAGTTAACTACTTCAGATTAAGAAGTTATGTACTCACTATAACGTTCCATCTGAGTAGGTAAACTTCATTTGTCAGCAACTGTCCCTCCCTCCATTCCCCTGTCCCTTTCGGATGTTCTTTGATATTCCTGCTTCACGGTAGTTTGTACCCGGTTACCTAGACAGGTTGTGTTGTCAAGCCTTGTTTTAGGCAAACTCGATCTGAGGTCAGGAAGGGATGGCAGGGAGTTATGGGTAAGGGGGAGGAGCTTGGAGCTCGGATCTTAGCTGCTGGAAACTGCCAGTTCGGATCTGATATGGATCCGAAGACCCATAGGTTGCTGACAAATGAAGTTTACATACTCAGATGGAATGTTATGGTGAGTACATAACTTCTTATTTCTCCCACATGTTCAATGGACTTTGTAAACCAGCATGTGCATAGCCCACTATCTTGGGTCACCAATATTAACCTTTCATCGTTTGGTTTGAATTCACCTCTCCTTAACCATTCAAGCATTCGATCCTGATCAACATGGGGTTCTTCCAGGACTTTTCTATACTTGTAGCTATATTTATGCATTTTCCACATTTCATGCCATCTCATCTAATCCTTCACCTTACATTCTTTCTTTTGTTTTTTGGCACATTTAGTTGCTGCCTGATTTTTATCTAATACTGATTTGATTTTTATTCCCATTCAATGCCAATATGCTTCTGCTATGCTTCTGCTATGCTAAGAAAGGAAGTCATCTTAGATTTATTCTCCTCATCTTTCAAACCATTCACAATATTTGGGTCTTGTGAGGTCAGCAGATATGTGTGTAGTCCCACAATTGCAGATCTATACATGTAATCAATTTTAAGTAGGCCCATGCCTCCTTTGGAACAGGGAATATATAATCTTGGTATGCAATGATTTTTAGAAATCATTTGATGAGCATGAAGCATCCCTCTTGTTTTCCTCACTAATCTATCCAACACCTTTTGGGATCTATCAGTCATTACAAAACTGTAAGTTAGGACAGGAAGATCAAATTGGTTTATAGCTTGAATTTTGTTCCTAGACGTCAACGCTGTTTTCAGGATTACTTTAAGTCTTCTAAAATATTCCTAAGTTTTTTTTGCATTTGTTCATGTTTTATTGTTGATCCTTCATCAGTTTCCAAATATTTATACACTTCCTTTTGATCAAGTTCTTTTATATCATATTCTTGACCCAAACTGATGTTTTATTGGTGCTGCATCTTTCCTGCCTTAAAGGTTGCTTTTGCACATTTATCAAGACCAAATGGCATTTTTATATCATCTGAAAAGTTTTGACTGCTTGCAGATGTGCTTTCAGTTCCTCATCTGATGAGCTATACAGTTTTAAATCATCAACAAAGAGAAGATGATAAATCTTTACACTTTGTTGCTTTTTGGGAGCCAAATGATAGCCATGACCTACTCTGTTAAGAAGACAGCTTAATGGGTTAAGGGCAAGGCTAAAGAGCAATGGTAAAAGAGAGTCACCCTGGAATTTCCCCTTTGGATTTTTATCCCTGGAATAATAATTTGTCCTTTATCATGGCTTAATTGCAACGTGGTCTGCCACTGTTTCATGATCACTGTAATGTAATCGAGCAGTGTTGTGTGTATCTTGTGCATTTTTAAGCACTCTTTTAGCCATGAATGTGGGATATTATCAAATGCAATTTTGTACCCAGTCCATACCATACTTAGATTCTTCCCCTTTTTACAGTTTTCCACTATGACTTTATTTAAAAACAAATGATCCTTTGTTCCATATGACTTTTTTTACTGCTTTTTTGTTCCATTACCATAAATGACTTTTCTTCTAAATGACTATAATCTCTGTTGGCATCAGTTCCAATGTATAGTTTATTCATCATTGGAAGGCATGTTTTTGGTTTATCATTTTTAGGTAGCTTGCAGATTCACTCTTAAATAGAAGCATTGTGTTTACTGTTTTTAGCCAGGTTGGTGTCTATTCAGAGTGTGCATATAAATAGTTGTTGCTCATGGCTAAATCTTCATGCAAAGATGTTAATAATTTCAGCCAGAAGTTAGGTACTGCATCTGGCCTGGGGCTTTCCAACCAGAGGCTTTTCTTAAATTTGTTTCAATCTCGCTGGATATTACTTCATCCCATTTCATATCCTGCACCTTTGAACTTCTTATTCTTTCTTTTACTTCTGTCCATTTAGCATCTTTGTTATGTTCCACAGGATCTTCATAAATAGTTCTCCAAAATGTATCTATTTCTTCTTCTTTTAGTGTTCTTTCAATTACTTTTACCTTGTTTCCCAATTCTCTATAAAACTTTTTTGGGTCATCAATAAATTGCTTATTTTGTATTGTTCCTTTATATTTATGTGTGTATCTTCTAAGTTTATCTGTCTGTGCTGATATTTTTAGTTTATTATTTGAAACAGTGCATGATAAATCCTGATCCTTTATAATACTGCACATTGCTTTTATTACATCTATCTTTCTGAGTATTTTTGTTGATCTGTTCCCTGTTCTATACTCTTCTAAGAGTGACATTTCTTGTCTTAATTCCATTATAGTTTTCTGTATTCAATACTTCCATGATGGTATTCGATTTCTCCCCTTCCTTTCCCTTACTACCCTGTGTTCTTGTGGTAGAATTTTATCTGGTATTACTTTAGCTGCACAGTAATATATCCTGTTTACTTTTGTTATATCGCATGGATCTCTATGGACAGTACTAATTACTGTGTTCATTTGTTTTATCAAATTTCTAACTTTTGTTTTTTTTATTGACCTTCTGCAGTCTATTTCTTTCATTGATCTTAATATGTCTATCTATCTCTATTAAATCAAGTAACCCTTCTCTTAGCTCATTTTCTTCTAAACTGAGGGCACATTTTTTGTTCTCCATTTTCTGTGGATATTCTGTAGAAAGTTCTATAGTATCTTCCTGTGGCACATTCTCTTCAATTTCATCCTGTCATCCATTGCTCTGTCATATGAAGGATCCATCTTAGACTGGATTCTAATCTCTGATCCCTCCAAATATTTAACTTCTGGTACTTTGTCCAGCTCCATTAGTGACCTCCTCCCTACCTATGCTATATGAACCTGTTCATCCTTTTCTAAAGTCCACAATAATAAACTTGTCCAAAACCTTTCTAAATTTAACCCCCACACATTTAATAACATTCTGAAAAGCATTAACAAGGATAATCTTAAAACTCTTCCATTGTATGATGCTGTGCTCTACTTTAACAACTCTTTTCTAAAAAAATCTTAGATAACCAAGCTCCTACCAGAACCAAAAGATTAAAAACCAATCATGCCCTCTGGCTAACAACAGTTACCAAAGAAATTGTGACTAATATGGACAAGGTATGGAAACTGTAGCTTAAATTTAATGATACATCTGACCTCTATTAAAAACAGCTCTGTAACCAAGCTAAAAATCTCATCTCTAAACAGAAACAGCAGTACTTCTGGAACCAATAAACATAGAAAAAACAATCCCAAAATGTTCTGATCTTCTATCAATAATCTCCTAAACCCTGGCACCAAACCTAATCCGTGCCCACATCCTGACATGCCTCCTGAACAAATAGCTAGTATCTTTAACTCCTTCATTATTAACACCATTGCCAATATTACTGCTACTTTTTCCTTTACCTCTCCCATATAATACTATTGCTACACCTCCCTTTCCTCCTCCTTCTCCCCTGCAACATACTTTACTTCAAAACTTCCCTGACACCTTAGATACTTTACATCATCCCTCTACAACCTTCAACACCCCCCTCCAAACTGTATTCAACAATCTTCTCAACCAGAATTCAGTCACTCTCCCATCCCCACCTCTTACATCAAAAAATTCCTTTTGAAATTAAAGCCATACTCAAACTCAGCCAACAGAATTTTTGCAAAGTTTCTAAAAATCGATCAGATATTCTTAATCCTCCTTCATTCCTTGCGCATGGGGGTATCGGTTCCGAGCTCGGAACTGAGCCGGCCATTTTCCAAGCTTGCGTCAGCTTCAAACTCTCGAGCTAAACTCTTACCCACAATCCCCCTCTCTCTGTTACCTCAGATTTTCATTTGCCGTGTTGCCATCCGGTCGTGTCAAGCTACTTCTCTTGAGCTAAGTACAGTCAATTGTTGTTTAATTGCTTTACAAATTACTTTTCTGTCAGAAAAGTTGATATTTTATTGTCTCTTGCCCTATCACATCTAGCGTTCATAATTTCCTCAGGTTTTTTCTGTCCTTTACTTACCTTTTTTTCCGCAAGGTAATTTTCTCTTTACCATCATTGGTAATCCCTTTCCCTTTCTCTTTCATACCTTTGGCTACTATCTCGTACCATTGTTGGCATTTTTCTTTTAGTTAATATGGCAGATAAAAAAGGTAGTCCGGGGTTTAAGTGGTGTTCTGATTGTGGACACATACTGCCTACTTCTGATGCACACTCTTTATGTGTTTATTGTTTGGGAGCTTCCCATTTATCTGTTGAACCACCTTGTAGTATTTGTGAGAACTTTTCTAATAGAACTTTGTTAGAAAGGAAGAATAAGCTGATACTGAAGGGACTTTTAAAATCTCCCTTTTCAGAGGCTATTTCTGGGTCAGAGGTCTCAACCCCTCCTAAAGCCCATAAGAAAATGGATGTTTCTACTAAGGCTAAATCCTTGCCTTCGTCACTGGCTGGGGACCCTCATCAACCAAAATAAATGTTCTACAGCTGAGGGTGGTGCTTCTGGCGTTGCAAGCATTCCATCCCCTGCTGCCGTTTGGGACAACTGCGATTCAATTAGACCTAAAAGGGCTAAAATTTTGGCTCTGGAGCTCTCTCAGTCAGCCCCAGTGCTTTTGGTGCCCAGAACTTTGGCACCGAGGCCTTTGGCTCCATTAGTAATTTCGGCTCCGTTCTTTCCTGCGGCCTTCTACATATCGGCACTGAGGGTCTCCTCGTTTCAGACCATTACCACTGTATCAACACCGACCGTTCAGTCAGCGCAGACCTTGACCATGTCGGCTCCGTGATCTTCCTCGGAACTGAGGCCTTTATTGTTGACTCCAGTTTTGTCAGTTCCAGCTTTGGCATCGACAACCATTTCGGCACCAATCCCTGTGTCGGTGCAGACAATGACATCAGCACCAATGGCTTCTTTGGTGCAGACTACAGTAGTTCAGTCTTTCTCCGCACCATTGTCCTCGGTGCGGTCAGATGAGATGGGCACCGAGTCTGCTTCTTTTGTGGACAGGCCTATTTCTTCTTCAGTCTCTGTGAGGTTCACTAGAAGTCTTTCCGAACATGATGTGTCGCGTCTTGTGGACCAGGCATTCTTGGCCAGAGGTATTCCACCCCCCAGGAACTATCCTTCCTTGGGAGGTGATCACCCATCTCCAAAGACAGCTTCTTATTCTCCTCCTTCATTGCCTTTGAAATCCATGGATCTAGTATAGTCTTCCCCTTATGCGGTTCCCTTTATGGATCGCACCAAGGAACTGCAGTTGTCTTCGTGGCAGGAAAGTTTTGCTATGACCCAGGATGTCAGCTATGACACACATAGTTTGCTGCTCCACAGCCATCCAGGGAATCCGAGTCAGCAAGCTGAGCCACTTAGGGGAGGAGGGCCCCCTGTCCTAGACATACACTTCTCTCTGGGTGGACCAGCCTTTCAACTGTTGCACCTAGCAGACAGCAGGTGCAAGGGCTTCAGCACATATTCCCTCAGGAATCCCCTTTTCCGGTGTCTTCCCCAGCTTCTCCCACTGAGGAGGTCCACTGGAAAAGTTTGTGTAAGAGGAAGCACATGGACTCCACAGAGGAGTCCCTCACCGAAGACACAGATTTCGATGAGGGGGAAGGATCCCCTTGGTCACCCTCTGAGGTATCCTTTGGCGATATCCTTGAAATCCTGAAACAGAGAGGTGACTGGCAGCACTCTAATCCGACCCCTGAGGAATCTGTGTTCCTGCAGACCTTTCGCGCCCAGCCCCCTACATCCTGGGTTACTCCACCTGCCGATGAACTTGTCAAGTTCATCGTGCAGCATGCTTGGAAGGCCCCTGATACTGTTGAAGCAACATGGCAGTGGTCTGGTACATCAACAAGCAAGGTGGAACTAAATCTTACCCCCTTTGTTGAGAGGCCATGAGGATATGGCAATGAGCGATGGCTACCAACCGTTTTCTCTAGCAACGCACATTCCCAGGAGTTCAAACGTGATAGCAGACAGACTCAGCAGGTGCATTCTTCAACCTCATGAGTGGTCCCTGAATCTCTTGATAGCGGCGGAGATCTTCCACCACTGGGGCTGCCCTTGCTGTGACCTCTTTGCATCCCTGACCAACTACAAATGCAGCAAGTACTTTGCCCTGATTCCCCCTCTGGGACAGTCCGCCAGGGACGGTCTAGTCCACGATTGGCCCTCGGATCTTCTCTATGCATTTCCGCCCTTTCCTCTCATTCTCCAGTTTCTGAAGAAAGCCCAGCGGTTGAAGAGCAAGGTAATCCTCATAGCACCATATTGGCCTCGACAGATTTGGTTCCCATTCCTTTGGCCTCACCTACTAGATCGACCATGGATTCTCCATCCAATCCCGGAGTTGATCTCACACCCACAGAACCTGAGTCATCCCAATCTGAACAGCCTGAAGCTAATGGCTTGGCTACTCCAATTCCCTTGATTGCCAGACAGAATGATCTTTCTTTACCAGTACGTGATATTCTCATTGCCTCTCATAAGTCTTTCACTAGAATTACTTATCTGAGCAAGTGGAAAAGATTTACCTGTTAGCTGAAAGATAAACAAGTAGACCCCTTTTCAGCACCAGTGTTGATAATACTAGACTATCTGGCCGACCTGTTTCAATCGGGTCTATCGGCCTCTACCATTAGAGTTCATTTGGCTGCAATTTCTAATTTTCATGAGGGTGTCCAAGATTCCTCCCTTATGTCCCATAAATTGTGCAAAACCTTCATAAAAGGTGTGAATCATCTGAAACCACCTTTTAGAGAATGTATTCAACCATGGGATTTATCATTAGCTCTACAAGCTCTGAAAATGGCACCTTTCGAACCAGCTTCTTCTTGCGACCTCAAGTATTTGTCATGGAGAACTTTGATGTTAAGTTGTCTATCTCGCCTTTGTTTCTTGCTTGTTGGGATCAGAGCTGATCCTTGGCTCCAACTTGGCCATCTTCTATAGCTCAAGAGCTGTTTACTGGCTTGAGGCTACCCCTTATCCCATGATGCCTAAAGCTAGCTACCCAGATCTCATTTGACGCTTCAGCTGCGAGGTTCGTTGTTACTGGCTCAGGCTCGTATAAGTTTTATTGTACTACTTTTTCTGTCAGATTAGGGTTCTTTTTTTTGATAGGTTATTGTTTTTCAACATAGTCGCTAACTAGTTTGTTGTTGTTTAGTGTAATTGTAGTTTTGCCTTAGAACTCGTTTAAGTTAGAGAGTTCTTCCCCTCCCCCCCTCCCTCTATCCCTCTTGTAGTTAGCATTTTAGTTTAAGCTTTTCTTCTTTTTACTTAAGTTAGAGGCTTCCTAGTTTAAAAAAAAAAAAAAAAAAAAAAAAACTATCTTAACTGTAGTATATTGTGTGTTTTTGGTTAGTGTCTGTTAGTTTTTTCCTGTTTGGCCCTTTGGCCAAAAACAATTCAGTCTAGGTGTAGTATTTCTCTAGTTGGATATGTCTAAAGAATCCAAGGTGTCTGGATTCAAGAAATGTGACTCATGCTGTCAGAAAATGTCTCTGACAGATGGGCACACTTCTTGCGTCTATTGCTTAGGCACAGTGCACCTGCAGGACTCTTGTTCTGTATGCCATGCATTCAGCCCAAGGGTTCTGCAGGAACGCAAAAATAAACTTATTTTGAGGGTCTTCTTAAGCCCCAGGATTCACCTGCCAAGACTCAGCTGGTGAAATCTCCTAAACCGACCAAATCATCGGCTCCCAGCTCGGAGCCGTCATTGGCCCAAGCCTTACCTACTACTTCGGTTCCAGCTGGAACCAAGGAGACTGCCTCCCTGTCAGCTCCACCTGTACCTTCGGAGCTGTCATGGAGCCACAAGAGGCCGAGGTCCCCTTCTCTAGTCTATACATTTGGCTCCTCGGTCTCCCCTGTTGCAGACTGACCACATTCACAGATCCTCCCACTCTTCTCGGTCCTCTAGGCTCTCGGATCACGACGTGGAGAGAGTGGTCAGTAGGTTGTTGAAGTCGCAGGCACTGGCCAAAATGTTGTCCAGCCCTCCTCAACAGGTGTCGGCTCCGTCCACTTCCATCGATGTTCCTTCTCCGACTCCATTGAGCTCAGAGCCGGAGTTTGTTGGGGTTCGAATTGTGGAACCGTCGGCACCGATAACGATTTCCCCTTCAGTTCCATCATCGGCTCCGATCCCCTCGATGGTGACTTCTGTCAAGGGATCTGGGCACTGAGACTCCCTTGTCTGCTCCGAGGGGGCAAGTGGCATTGGACCCTTGTCCGACCCCATTCTCCCTCTTGGAGTGTCGGCGCAGGTGAGCTTGGCTCCTACATTGGCCTCAGAGCCATCTCCCTCATTGGGGAGGAGGATTCCGGTTTCTTCGGAACCAGAGCCTTCTCTACATGGTGGCAGGGACACCTTCGATGTCATGAGGAGTGTACTGGCCTCTGAGTCAGCTCCATGTTCAACCACACTGGCTCTGTCCCCTGTAGTGCCTGCGACAACCTCTGCCCCTCCTCCAGACCCCAAGCATGGGGAACCGGCACTCCAGAGCACCCCATTGGGTGTTTCCTCTTCTTCTGAGTCCTCCCCTGATCATTCAGAGGAGCCCCCTCGGAAGAGTAAGTGCAAGAGGAAGCACATTGACTCCCCTGAGTCTGTCACTTCAGATATGGATTTGGATGAATCAGAAGGGTCCCCGAGATCCCCCTCTGAAGATTTTTCCTTTTCGGACATCCTAGAAATGCTTAAACAGAGGGGGAACTGGACTGCCCTAGCCCCTACCGAGGACGAATCTGTATTCCTGGATGCATTTGGTTCCCAACCTTCCACCTCCTGGCTGTCTCTGACCTTCGATCCACTAATGTCAGTGGTGGCTCGAAGGGCTTGGTCAGCCCCGGATACAGTTGAACCAACCCCGAGGAGACCTGGCAAGTTTATCACTGCACTCCCTGATAAACAGTTCCTTACTAAGGGTGTTCTCGTAGATGCCATGGTGGTAGCAGCGGCCACTAAAAAGGAGTTAGTGGAAACTTCTTCCTCTGTCCATTCTCCTAACAAGGAGTCTAGGACCATGGATAGATACGGGAAGCATATACTTGCTTCAGTGACATTTTCCATGAGGCCGCTGAATTACTTATGCCATTTTACCAGGCTTCAAAGGGATCTCCTGAAAGAGCTTGGAGATACCCTCCATGATCCATCAGCTGAAGGGGCTTAAGCTAAAGTGGCTTCTCAGCTGGCGACCCTTAATTCGGTAGTTACCTCCTCCATGAGGCTCATTTCCTATGCAGCCGATGGTGCGAGTAGAGCAGCAGGTACAGGTGTGGCCCTCAGGAGACACGCATGGATGCAGCTATGTAATTTTGCGGAACCTTTTAGAGTGTCATTCACCAACACCCCTTTGATGGTTCATTTCTTTTTGGATCACAGGTGAAAGACACTCTTACTAGGTGTGAACAGGAAGACAAGACTCTCTCTGCTGTGGGAGTCCATTTTTCCACTCCTTCCAGACCATATCCCAAAGGTCAGAAGAGTGGTAAAATGTGGTTTCAGAAATCCCAGGGAGCCTCGTCTGACACACGTAGTGATTTTTCCTCCATGGGCAGAGGAGGAAACAACAACAACAGACGCCGCCCTTGGGGCAGAGGGGGTCCGCAGAACCAGGGCAGCAGAGAATCCTTCTCTGACAAGCCCTTCCAGCATCCCTGAAGGGTTGCCCAGCTGCCCGCCTCTGGAGGCAGTCGGGGGAAGGCTTTCACTGTACCCAAAAGCCTGGCAAAACCTAACGCGAGACAAATGGGTACACTCAATCATATCCGGAGGCTATATAATTCCCTTCTTTCAACCTCACTTACCATCAAGCAAATCCCTTCAAGATTTTCCACCCAATCTGAGGGCCCAAGCAGTCATAGAAATTTCAAGACTGCTAGAAAAAAAGTCATCCAGGAAGTCCCAGCAGACCAACTCGGATCCGAAACTTACTCAAGGTTCTTTTTGGTATCAAAAAAGACAGGGGACTGGAGACCAGTATTGGATCTCAGCAGACTAAACAAGTCTGTTCAAAGAACAAGGTTTCAGATGGTCACACTACAGTCCATTCTACCCTTTTTGGGTCAGGACAATTGGATGTGCTCAGTAGATCTTCAGGATGCGTACTATCACATCAAAATGGACAGGTGCTCCAGGAGATTCCTTTGCTTCCAGCTGGGAGCCAGTCATTACCAGTTCAGAGCTCTGCCCTTTGGTCTCACCACAGCCCCCAGGGTGTTCACCAAATGCATGGCAGTAGTCACGGCTCACCTGAGGCGTCAAGGATTCCAGGTGTTTCCTTATCTAGATGACTGGCTCCTTACTGCTACTTCCAGGCATCAACTCCTTCAAGCCAGGGACTATACAATTACAATTTGCGCCCAGCTAGGCATTACTATAAATTTTGAAAAATCTGCCTTGTTGCCCTGTCAATCTATAATCTATATAGGAGCAGATTTAGATACAAGAAGTATGTCCGCAAGGCTACCGCCAGACAGGTTGGCCACGATTCAGCAGCAAGTTCATATCCTCATGCAATGCAAAAGGATACAAGTCAGGTTGGTCCTTCAAACTTTGGGTTCTATGGCAGTGGCAATTCTTCTGATACCTCTAGCCCATTTTCACATGAGAATCCTTCAGTGGCTTCTCTTCACACAGTAGTCCTTTCAACAGCTCCCCATGTCTCACATGATCATGATTACAGAAACATGCAAAAGGCACCTTTCCTGTTGGATGGTCTCCCCACTAGTGTCTCAGGGCAGACCATTCATCCAGCCTCCTCCGGTTGCCACAGTGACCACGGATGCCTCACTGATAGGGTGAAGGGGCATTATCAGGGCAGGACAGTCCAAGGCACTTGGCAGCCTCACGAGTACCATCTGCACATAAATGTCTTGGAGATGAGAGCCCTGCTCTTAGCATTGCAAGCACTAAAGGACTCCCTCCCTTCTGGGACCATTGCAATTCAAATGGACAACATGTCAGTAGTGTGGTACATCAACAAGCAGGGTGGAACCAGGTCCTACTCCCTATGTCGAGAAGCACTCAGACTCTGGCAGTGGGTGATTTCCTCCCAACGATTTCTGATTGCGACTTACATCCCTGGGAAGTCCAACGTCATAGTGGACAGGCTCAGCAGAGCTATTCTCATGCCTCATGAGTGGTCTCTGAATCAGGTAGTTGCGGATCTAATCTTCCACAAATGGGGACAGCCTTGCTGCGATCTGTTTGCCACCTCCTTCAACAGCAAATGCAGCAACTACTTCTCCCTTTTACCGCTTCCCGGTCACCCTCCCAGAGATGCTCTAGTCCACAATTGGCCTCAGGGACTTCTTTATGCCTTCCTGCTGTTCCCGCTTATACCCGAACTCATACAGAAAGCTATATCGTTGGGTTGCAAAATGATCCTCATTGCTCCTTACTGGCCTCGACAGATTTAGTTTCTGTTCTTGCACCATTACCTCCTCGAGCAGCCCTGGACTCTGGATCCTATTCCAAACCTCCTGATTCATCAATCAGGAGAGCTGCATCAATCCCTCCAAACACTCCAGCTCATAGCTTGGTTGATCCAATTCCAACCCTAGCCAGGCTTCCCAGCATTTCCCCGGCTGTGCGTGAGATTATTGTCTCCTCTCACAAATCTGCTACTAGGAAGATGTATGCTAGCAAATGGAAACGTTTCTCTTGTTGGGCAGAGGCTAGGAACATAGATCCCTTTTCAGGCCCAGTTCACGAAATTTTGGAGTTCCTAACAGAGCTTTTTCATTCTGGGTCCGCTTCTGCCACAATCAGGGTTCAACTAGTGGCCATCTCTAACTTTCATGTCGGGTTTTCTAATCTAAACATTATGTCTCATAAGCTGTGTAAAGCTTTTCTCAGAGGGACTACTCTCCTTAGGCCCCCAGTGAGAGATCCCCCTCCTCCTTGGGACCTTAATTTGGTACTAACCTCCTTGATTATGCCCCCTTTTGAACTGGCAGCATCCTGCTCCTTTATGTTTCTATCTTGGAAAACTCTCTTTCTGGTAGCTATTACCTCAGCCAGATGTGTCTCGGAACTTCAAGCACTAATTGTTTGTCCTCCGTACAGGGTTGCTCTGAGAACTAATCCCTCCTTCCTTTCGAAAGTCTGCTCAGAAAGTAATCTAAACCAATCCATAGTCCTTCCTGTGTTTTTCCCTAACTATACCAACAAGGCAGAATACAAATGACACCTTTTGGATGTTCATAGACAATTGCGTTTTTACCTGCATAGAACGAAGGATATAAGAAAGTCAGATCAACTTTTCCTATCCTATGCTAGGGGCAAACAGGGTCTTTCAGTCTCCAAAGTGACCCTGTCCAGGTGGTTGTCTCACATTATTACCTTCATCTATCAACTAAGAAACAAAGAATTGTCTACCAAACCGAAAGGTCATTCTACTAGGGCTTTGGCCACCTCTGTAGCCTTCAAGTCTAGGTTGCCCATGGACTCTATCTGTGCTGCTGCCATGTGGGCAAATCCTCATATCTTTATTTCTCATTACAAGTTAGACATGGTCTCCAGGAGTAGAGCTAACTTTGGTTCCACTGTTTTGAAGTGTCTGTTCCAATGAGACACCCAGGATCGTAGGTGCTAGGGACGTTGTCCCAACAAGCAAGAAACGAAGGCGAGATTGACAATTTAACATAAAGAAGTTATGTACCTACCATAACGTTCCATGTTAGTTGTCTTCATCTCGCCTTCTTTCTTGTGTCCCCCCCCCCTCCATCCCCCTATCCTATTCGACTATGAGGAGTTTAAGTTTCACTGGCTGAGTGTTCTCTGGTTTGTTTCCTCTACTGACTTAGAGGTTATGACAGGTAGGTTTAACCCCCTGTTTGAAAGGGTTTTATTCCATAGCTATGGCTGGGGTTAGCTATTTCAAACGAGATCTGGGTAGCTAGCGCTAGGCATCATGGGATGAGGGGTAGCCTTGAGCCAGTAAACAGCTCTCGAGCTATAGAAGATGGCCGAGTCGGAGCCAAGGATCGGCTCCGATCCCAACAAGCAAGAAAGAAGGTGAGATGAAGACAACTAACATGGAACGTTATGGTTGGTACATAACTTCTTTTTTTTTGGTCACTATTACTTCTGCCAGATGTATTTCTGAACTTCAAGCTTTATGTATCAAGTGTCCATAATTGATTTTCCATAGAGATAGAGTGTCTCTGAGAACTAATCCGTCATTTCTGCCTAAAGTGATCTCTGAAATGTCCAGCTATCAAGCTATTGAATTGCCAGTTTTCTTTCCCAACCATTCAAACAGTGGAGAGTATTGCCTACATACCCTAGATATACACAGGCAAATCCATTTTTACTTAAACAGGACTATACCCTTTCATAAATCTGACCAGTTATTTTTGGCTTTTTCTGGATCTAGATTAGGATCTGCTGTTGCTAAGGTCACATTATCTAGATGGTTGAAGGACTGTGTGACCTTTATTTACACACAATGTAATATCTCGTTGCCTACTGTCATGAAAGCTCATTCAACAAGGTCGGTGGCAACTTCTGCTGCCTTCTATGCCAGAGCATCTTTACATGACATCTGTGCAGCTGCAACTTGGGCCACGCCTCATACCTTCATCAATCATTACAAACTGGACTTGGCCTCCAGGGGAAGAGCATCTTTCGGTTCTGTGGTGCTCAGGAATGTCCTTCCATGAGAGCATCCCAGGAATAGAGGTAGCTGGGGACTCTGTCCCATGTGTAAGGAATGAACGAGGATTAACAATATCAGATAAAGAAGTTATGTCTTACCATAACGTTCCATCTGTATTGTTGATCCTTGTTCAGTCATTACGACCCTCCCTCCTTCCCCCTCCTGTGGTTTCTAGTGGATCTCAACATCCAGTTCTCTTAGGTTATTTGACCAGAGGTAGCCTCTACATTCTTTAACTTGCAAACTCAATCTGATGTAACAGGGAGAGGGGGATTGTGGGTAAGAGTTTAGCTTGAGAGTTTGAAGCTGATGCAAGCTTGGAAAATGGCCTGCTTGGTTCCGAGCTTGGAACCGATACCCCCATACGTAATGACTGAATGAGGATAAACAATACAGATGGAAAGTTATGGTAAGACATAACTTCTTTTTGCTGACTCAGGGGCCTATCCTATTAGAATTCTGATAAACAAATCCATCCAAGAATCCGAGGTCCTTTGCCTTTGGAAAAAAGCAATCATCTTACCACTTCATAAAGATGGCTTCTTAACCAATATTTCCAGTTTCCGACCTATCACTATACTCTCCTCTGTCTCTAAAAGTTTAGAAATGTGTGTGCAAAACCAACTCTTAGGCTACCTTCTAAAAAAACAAAATCCTCTCCCCCACGCAGCATGGGTTCCGTCCAGGTCATAGCACATTTACTGCTATAATATCCTTTTTAGACATAATCAACAAAGCCTGAGACTTAGGATATATTGTATCAACCCTTTTCTTGGCCCTATCTAAAGCATTCAGTACCATCCCTCACTCTGTCCTCCTCCCCAAGCTGTCTACTATAGGACTGTCTCCCCAGTCACTTAACTGGTTCAAAAGCTATCCCTCCAACAGAGAGCATGCTGTTAAATGGCACATCTCAATTTCCCCCTACCTTCACAACCATACAGGTGTACCCAAGGGTCAATTTTAGGCCCTCTTCTGTTTAACTTTTTTATCGACAATTTTCACCAAGCTATCCAGTATGGCTCCCTATGCAGTTGACTCCACTATAGTCTGCTCTACCTTTGACACAACTATCCTACAGCAAACCACCCAAATAGCATGTTCCACAGTGGAGGCTTGACTTCACAAAAATCACCTTTCTTTATATCTCAGAAAAACTAAATTTATGATCTTTACTCCTAAGAGAAATACACCTATCAACAAAGCTGACCTCAATATATTCTCTCTTAACTCTACCAAAATTGAACTCGTAACTCACACTAAGCTGTTAGGTGTAATAATTGATGAAAAATTCAAATTCAATCTGTACATTCAAAAAAGCACAAGTAAGACTCACAAAACAATTTGGTTAACTTTAGTTATAACAACTTTCTCTCTCTCCCTACAAAACAAGTATTAGTGCTATCTTACCTATTACCTTCACTTACCTACAGTGCTCCTTTATTAACCAGCTTGCAGTCTTCCTTAAAATCAAAATTAGACACATGCTATAACAAGAATCCTAAATTTGCTACTAATAGTTGCTATTCCACTCACCACTGTATTGCTCTAGAAAATTACAATGGCTTGAATTCCCCCACTACCTGCTACTCCTTAAGCTAACAACTGCACATAAATGTATTTAGAAGCTGCAAGACTGCCCTGCACTTGTGGTCTGAATACCAACATCGTCTTCAAATCCATAAACCCAAACTACCTTTAGGCCAGTTCTTATACTCCCGGAACATTGCCAGATTATGGAATAACTTAACTACATTTGTCCACCTACAATAAAGCCCTTCCATCTTTAAAACTGCACTGCACAATCATTTCCACTCCAATTGGACATGTAACTGTTCAGTTCCTCCATCTGCCATTATCTAATCTACCAATTGATTCTAAAACTGTTTATACTCAGTTTCTGCTGTGTGTTTTATAATGAACTACCAACTACTTAATTTTCTCCTCTCACTTTCTCTTTAAGTCTCTAGTCCCTTTCCCCTCTTCTTGTTTGCCTCCCGTTTTCCTTTTTCTTCATTCTTCTTCCTTCTCTCTTACTCCTTTTCTTTTATTTCTGTCCATCCCTTTTATTATTCCCTCCCCTACCTCTCTCTTCTTCTTTTCCTCTCTTCTATTCCCCTTCCTTCTTTCCCATGCATTACAATGTAATCCTCTCATGCCTATCTCTCTTTGTTATATACTTACATTCTATTTTTCATTCTAAGGAATGCCTTAAATTACATGCATTCTTTAGTGCTCATGTCTGTATAATAATGAACTACTTGTTTTGCCTTGTATTATGTCACGCTTTGCTTTGTATTATGCAATCCTTACTTTGCCTGCACTATGACCATACTTAACTTTGCTGTTTCTATATTGTTTGTCACCTTTATCCACTCTATATTTTATGTACATTTCTTCTTTGTTAAATTTTTTTGCAATTTGTTTGAAATTTTGTGTAATTCTTATTGTTACCTTGGAGCTTTTCTCCCTGGGCCTCATCTGAAAATGGGCTAATTTTGCCCCAGTGGACTTTCTTGGTAAACAAATGCTAATAAATAAAAAAATAAATAAAAAGCCCACTAGTCTATCACTCCTCATCATTGACTGTGTCAGAGTTGCCACAGTTTCCTGTTCCTTCCCTTGCTGTCCATCTTCACATGAACATTTACACTGGTTTCCTGTGGAAGGCTCTAAAATATCTTTATATGGCAACTGACCAGTTGCTTCCAAATCCACTGGTTTCTCCTTAATTTGGATGCCTATTGCTCTATCAAGCTGTGGTGCTTTCTGAGTTAGATTTTCTACACTGAATCCTTCAATTTGCAGGTGCTCCATAAACTCAGTTTCTATTTCTTTAATTTCTCCATTACTAATCTTCTTTTCTACTTTTCCTATTTTTCTTCTTATTTTTTTGTATTGTAAAGTTTTCCATATCTAGATTCCTTTCACTGTATTTCTCTTCAAATATCTTTGGTGCTGCTATTTTTGTATTGATTAGTTTTGCTTTCTCCTTTGCATAAATATTACATCATATTAAATCTCTTTTTCTTTCCCATGTCCATATTTCTTCTTCAGATGTCTCCTGATCTTCCTTTTTCTCCTTACTTTGGGGACTCATTCCATCATGCTGTGATGTAACCTGTGTTAGAGCTCCTACACCAAATCCTTCACTTTGCATGCATTCCATAACTTCTTCTGTTTTGTAACCTCTACTTTACTAATCTTTTCTACATTCCTTCTTTGTGATATTATTGTTTTATTGTGAAATTTTTCATATCTGGATGCCTTTGCCTGAATTTCTCTTCAAATATCTTTGGGGCTGCCTTTTTTGTATTGACTAATTTGGCTTTCAGCTTTGCATAAATATTGCACTATATCAAATCTCTCTTTCTTTCCCATGTCCATATTTCTTTTTTATACTTTTTAAAAATCTCTAGGTTTTGTTATTTATATTTTCACACTTCCTTAGATACTTCTTTTTCCAAGCAGATCAAAGTTTCTTGGTCTATATAATGTTTTCCACAATGAACACAAATTTTTATTTAAAGCTTCTGACAGTTTTTCTTGACAAAGTATTTTTCTTTCCTCTAATTTCTCTCTTAATCATTTTGTTTATCTTGTGTCTGAAAATTCTGGGTTTTTTGCATAATAGTAACAATACATAATTTATTTCTTATCCTCAATAGTCCATTATATTGTCTTTATGGCTGTTCTTTGGCCTATCAGTTTTTGTGATTTTTGTAGACTGCTACTTCCTTCTACAATGGGGGGGGGGGGCATCCTCCCCCTGGGCTTAGCCTGGCCCTATTGTAGGAACGTGTCTGTATTTTGAGGATTATATACACTGTCATTTTTTTCCAGTCCTAGCTCCAGTACACCTACCAGGATTAGGCACTTTTGTATCCTGGGTCTTGTGCACCTGTCTTTTTTAATTTTTGATTTTTGATGGGTAAACTAATTGCATGTGTTACAGACAGGGAATGTCTGCAAAAAAACTTGACTAAATTGACCATTTGGGCACAGGAGAATGCTATCCTGATCACTACATCAAAAACTAAGTATATGAGATTTGGGCGAGATATATTGAAAGGTGAGTATTTAATACAGCACACAGATATTAAAATTGTAGATTCATTTAAGGACCTGGGTATGTGGGTGATAAACCAATTGATTAATGACAGATCTGATGTCAGTTTTCGTTCTATCATCAACTGATGTGTTCGGATCTGAACCCTCAGATCCTACTTGGCCGTTGCTAAAACACGTGGCAACCAAAAACTCCCGAGCTTCTCCCTTACGAATAATGCAGCAACCCAAAGTACCTCAGATGTTGTTTGCCGCTCTATACAAAAGACATGGTAACCATTACTTTTGAACTGATAAGTCTTTAAATTGTAAAATTTCCTATTTTCTTAGCTAACCTGTCAAATTTTGGGGTTTCTTTAATCCCCTAACTAAGTGCCTACCTTATTACCCTTCGGATTCTAAACAAAAAAGTCTGAATTATCAGAAATGACCTCAGCCTCAGATCCGAAGCACAGAAAAAGAGATTTATTGGATTCAAACTCAACATCGGATCTGAAGCAATAGAAAAAGGAAATATCAGATTCGACTTCTTTGGATTCAGTGCATAAGCCAACCAATCCAGGTACTCCATTCAGAATTATTTACCTTCCATGGACTAGATGCGTTCCTTCAGTAGATCCATTTCCCTCCAGGGTTCTCTCTCCCTTTATGGAGAGACCTAGAGCCCCTTCTGGATTTTCCACTCTCTCTTCCAGGAGCTTAACAGAAGAAAATATGGAGCGAGTGGTGAGAAGAATTCTATTAGAGCAGACTCTGACTGGTGTCCTTTTGGCTCCTATCACTTCAGGTCAGGCAGTTCAATCTTCTGTCACACCCCCTCTTCCAGTTCCTCCTCTGACTCCTTCCACTGCCTCAAAATTCTTGGATCAGAGCCATCTGGCTCCATCTGACTTGGATCCAAGGATACTTTTATCCTCGGATCCAAAGTTCACTCTGAACACTTTGGTTCAGTCAGATCTGGAGACCTCTTGGAGCCAAAGCTTCCTTGCCAGATCCTAGGTGTTGGAGTTGACTCTGAATTTGTTGGACCCATCTCTGCACCATGGACCCCCGGCATTGGTTAGCTCAGCTTCTGCCTTGGGAGGATTGTCCTCAGAGCAGGGAGGGACAATGTTCTAAAAGCTTGCTTTATTGGATCTGAGGACCTCTCCCTCTCTGGAGAGGTCTGCCTTTGAAGCTATGGATAGACCACTGTCTGCCTCAACAACACAGATGGTTCCTACCCCCCCAGATCCTCAGTCTGCAGCCTTGCTGTCTCTGCACTCAGAATCTCAACCCTCTTTTCCACAGAAGAAGCCAGTACTGAAACCACATGCTTCCCAACAGGGTATCCTGACATCTTTGATACCTCCCCAGATCATCCTGCTGAGAGGACCCTAAGAAGAAGATGTGCAAGAGGAAGCACTTGGACTCCCCAGAGGAGTCTATCACAGAAGATATAGACTTCGATGAGGTTGAAGGGTCCCCACAGTCATCTACTGAAGATGTCTCATTTGGAGATATCCTTGGAATCCTAAAACAGAGAGGTGGCTGGATATCCAGCAACCTTTCATCCAAGGAGTCTGTATTCCTGGAGGATTTCAGTACTGGTCTGTCTACCTCATAGGTGATTCCACCCACCGGCATGCTCATTGAGTTGATCTCTCAGTGGGCATGGAAGGATCTTGACACTATTGAACCAATATCTCAGAGGCTTGACGAAATTATGGCAGCACCGGAGGACAAACAGTTTTGGGTAAAAGGAGCGCTAGTGCTTGTTGATGCCATGATCATGGCAGCAGCCTCTGAAATGGAACTCGCCAAGGATAGTTCCACTATTCATACCCCAACAACAAGTCTCGGGCAATGGACAGGCTAGGGAAGCATGTCTATGCTGCAGTGACCTTTGCCTTAATGTCATTGAATTATTTGGCACATTTCACAAGGTTACAGAGGGATTTGATTAAGAAGTTTTCAAATACCCTCTCTGGATCTGTTTCTGAGGAAGTACAATCATCTGTCACTTCTCAGTTGGCTATCCTGCAATCTATTTCCAGTTCGTCCATGAGGCTCATTTCACATGTAACTGAAGGAACTTCAAGGGCAGTGGGTTCAGGCATTTCCATCAGGAGACATGCCCAGATGTGCTTATGTGATTTTGCAGAGCCCTTCAAGTCTTTATTTGTCAGTGTTCCTTTTGATGACATGTCTTTGGCCTGAAAGTGAAAAACACATTATCCAGGTGTGAGAAGGACAGAAAAACCCTGCCTGCCATGGGCGCATTTTGTTTGACTCCTCAAAGATGCTTTTCCAGGAATCAACAAGGTAGTCAAAAGATGGGTTCAAAAAGTCTCGGGGACCTTTCCAGGATACACGTGGAGAAAGTTCCTCCAGGGGTAGAGGGGGGAACTCTAATGGTAGATGATGCCACCATGGCAGAGGTGGCCAGCAAATCCAGGGGGTCCAGAGATTCATTCTTTGATGGATCCTTCCAGTGTTCTTAAAAGGAGGTCCGATTGCCCTCCTCTGGAGGCAATTGGGGTCAACTATCCCTGTACCAGAGAGCCTGGCTAGAAATAACAACAGATACTTGCGTGCAGAGGGTTATTTCCAGAGGTTATATAATACTATTTTCCCTTCCTCTTCCAATTTCAAGAAAAATCCCCGATATTCTACCCATTCAGAGGGAACAAGCAGCAATGCAGGTACAAAAACTGCCCTGACCAGGCATCAATTAACAAGAGCAAGAGATCAGGTCCTCCAGACATCCTAATCCCCCCACAGTTGGAATCATTGAGGGATGCTCTACTTCATGATTGGCCCTCCAGTCTACTTTTCTCTTATCTACCAATTCCACTAATTCCAAAATTCCTACAGAGAGCTGCCATGATGAAGAGCAAAGTCATCCTCATTACACCTTACTTTACTAGACAGATTTGATTCCCCTTCCTTTGGCCTCACTTACTTCACCAACTTTGGATTCTGGATCCAACTCCAGACTTCCTGTCTCATCCAACAGACATGATTCATCCAGACAAATCAAAAGTCATCCAAGAGGTCCCACCAGACCATTTAGAATCCGGAACTTACTCAAGATTCTTTTTAGTGCCAAAGAAAACAGGGGACTGAGACTAATTTTGGATCTCAGCAACTTGAATAAGTTAGTTTGACGTACCAAGGTCCAGATGGTCACTTTTCCATTTTCCCTTTTGTGGGCAAGGATGACTTCAAGTGCTTGTTAGACCTTCAGGATGGGTCTATATTATATTCGCGAAAGCCAATAATGTTGAATCTGACATTATCGGCATGAGAATATCGAACACTCAGAATCTCGAGCGTGTAAACGAAAATTTCCGTTAGGGGAGATTTCCATTTACTGCAATGTAGTGCGGTCTCGGAGTTGGTATATTTAAGCAGTGGGGGGTGTGGGGGTTGCAGGGGTGCTTGCCCCCCTGCTTAAACCCATTAGGGTACTTTTTTCTTTTTTTTTTGTCTTTTTATAAGGTCGACTTTTGAAGACATCGACCATATGTTGTTCAATGTTTTCAGCTATCTATCTTATAATATAGACCCTTCAGGATGTTTTCAACCATCGATCTTATAATATAGACCCTTCAGTATGCATGCTATCACATAAAGATGAACAGGCGATCTGAAGGTATTTACTGTTCCTGCTGGGAGCCAATAATTACCAGTTCAGAGTTCTGCACTTTGGTCTCACCACAGCCCCCAGGGAGTTTACCAAATATATGGCAGCAGTAACAGCTCACTTGAGACTGCAAGGATTTTGGGTGTTTCCATATCTAGATGACTGGCTCATTACTGCCCTGAGCAGGCGTCAATTAACAAGAGCAAGAGATCAGGTTCTCTGGACATGTTCTCATCTGGGGATAACCATAAACTATGAAAAGTTTCAATTGGAGCCAACCCCATATTTAGAATTTATAGGGCTCTGTTCAACACAAAGTCAATGATAGCCTCACGTCCTCTTTCAAGGGTTCAGACTATAAGGTCACAGGTCAGAAAAATAATCTATAGTACCAAGATTTCAGCCTGCTTATTCCTTCCAGTTTTAGGATCAATGTCAGTGGCAATAAACTTAGCCAGATTTTACATGAGAATCCTACAGCAGATGCTAACAACACAGTGGTCGATATTTTACCAACCCATGTCAACTCCAGTACAAATCATCCACACATGCAAGAGGGCTCTCAAGTGGTGGAGTCAATCGGACCAGGTTCCACAAGGCCATCTATTCATTCCCCCCTCAACCCAAGGCTATTGTGACCATGGATGCTTCCCAGTTGGGGTGGGGGAGCATTTTCTGGGGATAACAGTCCATGCACTTGATCCCCTGAAGAGGCCAACTTGCATATCAATGCCCTAGAGATGAGAGCAGAGTTTTTAGCATTGCAGGCCCTTCAGAATGCTCTCCCTTTGGGGATGATTGCAATTCCATGGGCAATATGTCAGTAGTTAGGTACATCAACAAACAAGGAGGGGCCAGATCTTATTCCTTGTGTTGAGAAGCGCTCAGACTGTGGCAGTGGGTGATCTCATCCAACTGCTTTCTCATAGTAACACACGTTTCAGGGAAGTCCAAAGGGATAGCAGACAAGCTGAACAGGTGCATTCTTGTACTTCACAAGTGGTCCCTCAACAAGAAAGTAATTGAAATGATTTTCCATCAGTGGGGCCAGCTTGCTTTTTTGCTTCTCCCCTAAACAACAAATACTGCAGCTACTTTGCCCTAATCCCCCCACAAGGGGAATCATCAAAGGATTCTCTACTTCACAATTGGCCCTTCAGTCTACTTTTCTCTTATCTACCAATTCTGCTAATTCCGAAATTCCTACAGAAAGCTGTCATGTTGAAGAGCAGAGTCATCCTCATTACATCTTACTTTACTAGATAAATTTGGTTCCTCTTCCTTTGGCATCACTTACTTCACCAACTTTGGATTCTGGATGCAACTCCAGACTTCCTGTCTCATCCGACAGACATGATTCATCCAGCCACATCAAACCTCAGGCTGACAGCCTGGCTTCTCCAATTCCATTAATAGCCAGACAACCTATGCTGTCTTAACCTGTCTGACATATACCTTTATATTTCTATAATCCCTCTACACAAAAGCTCTACTCCAGTAAATGGAAAAAGTTTGTTTACTGGGCTCGCCAAAATAATGTTGGTCCTTATTCAGCCCCCATGCATAACTTCCTGGATTTTTTGGCTCTACCTTTTAAAGAAGGAGCTATTTCCTCAACAGTTAAGGTTCAGTTCGCAGCAATATCGGATTTTCACATTGGATTTGTGGGTTCCTCTGTTGCTTCTCATAAGATTTGCAAATCATTTTTGCAAGGCACTCTTCTTCTAAAACCTCCTTTTAAAGACCCTACTCCCCCATTGGACCTAAATCTGGTACTGCAAACTCTTACTCATTCTGCATTCAAACCAGCAGCTAAGTGTGACCTTAAATACCTTTCTTGGAAGACAATTTTTCTGGTAGCCATTACTTCTGTCAGATGAATTTCTGAGATTCAAGCATTGTCCTCAAAATCTCCATATTTGATTTTTCACAAGGGTAGAGTTACATTACAAACTAATGCATCATTTCTTCCTAAGGTGGCATCAGAATCTAATATCAATCAGTCCATTAATTTGCCAGTATTCTTTCCTAAATTTGCTAACAAGGGTGAATACATGTTACATTTTTTGGATGTTCATAGATGTTTTTACATAAACAGAACAAAAGACATCAGAAAAAATGACTGATTGTTTGTCTCATTTACACAAGTAAAATCGGGAAAGCCAGTTGCCAAAGTAACTTTAGCCAGGTGGCTGACTGATTGTATTTCATTTATTTATAACAAATTGTGCATTACCTTTCCAAAACTGTTACAGGCTCATTCAACTAGATCCATGGCAACGTCTTCAGTTTTTCAATAAAGAACATCCATACTTGCGCAGCAGCAACTTGGGCCACTACCCATACCTTTGTTACTCATTACAAATTGGATTAAGTCTCCAGACGCAGAGCATCATTTGGTTAATCTGTGCTCAGGAAAATCCTTCCTTGAGCCCACCCAGGATCTTGGGTAGTTGGGGACTCTGTCCCATTAGTTGAGGATAGAATGAAAATTGACAATGTCAGATAAAGAAGCTATGTACTCACCATAACATTCCATCTGTGTTGTCCATTTTCATTCTTCATCAACTCCCCACCCACCAATCCCCATCCTTTGAAAACTTCTGGAAGAATAAGTGGTTAGTGGACATTACTATCCTTTAGTTTGAGCTCCAGATATAATCTTCTTCCTGTTTATCTGCAAATATTTTTTCAAGTAAAATCAGCAAAGAACATCTAAGGAATTTGAGGTTGATGCCTTATGTGTAAGGGAGAAGCTCTACAGTTTTTGTTTGCCACAAAATTTAGCAACGGCTGAGTTGGATCCAGGGGATTAGATCTAAACCCGTCAGTTGAGAAAGAATGAAAATGGACAACACAAATGGAATGTTATGGTGAGTACATAACGTCTTCTTATAAAACTCAAAACTCTTTTGCCTTCAGCTTCAGTTTCACCTAGGCACTCTGCCTTTGAGAATATGGAGAGGGTTTTCTCATTATCTAGAAAAAGGACATCCATACCCCCCCTTAGATCAGGCAACTTTAGCTCCTTTAACTCCTTGGGTTCTTTACTCTGAGCCTTGGTCTTCTTTCCACTGGGACAACCAGCCTGTACAAGTCTCCAGTCAGTCCCTCAAGACTCCCCCATCTCTTCTGCTACCTCTCCAGAATACCCTGCTGAAGAGGTCCCCCAGAGGAGATTGTGTAAAAAGAGACAACTAGATTACCCTCAGGAATCTCTCACAAAGGACAATGATTTCGATAAAGAAGAGAGGTCCCCCAGATTTCCACCTGAAGATGTCTCATTCGGATTCATTCTAGAGCTCTTAAAACAGAAAGGTGGTTGCTGTTCTGATACAAGAGGAATTAGTGTTTCTGGATGTTTTTGAGTCTGGCCCGGCTATGTCTTAGGTGACTCTTCCAGCCAACAAACTTATAGATTTCATTTCTTGCTGGGTGTGGAAAGAACCAGACACTGTGGAGCCCAACCCTAAAATGTCCAGACAAAATTTTAGACCTTCCCAAGGACTGGACAGGACACACTGGAGGAAGGGTGTCCCAGTTTATGCCATGGTTGTGGCAGTGGCCACCAAAAAAAGAGCTTGTGGAGTAGAGCTCTTCCGTCCACCCCCTAACAGGGAGTTCTGTAAGTGCATGTATGCTTTAGTGACCTTTGCTGTGTGATCATTGAATTACCTGACATATTTTACAAGATTACAAAGAGATTTGACTAAAGAACCCTCCAGATCTCTTTCTGGGTCCATGTCTGATGAGGACCAAAATAGAGTCTCCTTGCAACTGGTCACTCTTCAATCAATATCTAATGCATTAATAAGGCAGATCTCCCATGCAGCAGAAGGTACCTCACAGGTGGTAAGTTCAGGTATAACCATTCAGAGACATGTCTGGGTGCATCTGTGTGACTTTGCAGAGCCCTTTATGTCTTCATTAATCAATGACTTCTTTGCTGAATCTTTTTTATTTGGGCATAATGTGAAGGACACACTTTCCAGATGTAAGCAAGATGGAAAGACCCTGTCTGTCATAGATGCATGTTTTTCTACTCCTCAAAGTCCTGTTTCCTGGAATCAATGAATAAGTAGGAAGATGTGGCTGAGTAAGTACCAGGGTCCTTTTCAAGACTCATGAGAACATAGTTCTCCCAGGGGCAGAGGGGGCAACTTAAATGGAATATGCCACCCCCTCGGCACAGATGGCTCACAGAATCAGGACTTCCAGAACTCCTTCTTGGACAAACCCTATCAGCACTCCTGAAAAGGAGCCTGACTGCTGACTTCTAGAGACAGGAGTGTCTGTCTCTGCATCAAAGAATCTGGCTGTCCATAACAAAAGATTCCTGGGTGCACAGAATTATATTCAGAGGTTATATCATACCATTTTTCCCAACTTCCCCCTACAAGAATGAAAATAATCCTTGATGTTCCATCCAATCAGAGGGAAGCAGCAGCATTAAAAATAGAAAAGCTGCTTGAAGAAAGAGTTATCCAGAAGGTCCCCCAGGCCAGAAAGGATCCCAAACCTATCCCAGATTTTTCTTAGTGCCAAAGAAGACAGGGGACTTGAGACCCATATGGGATCTCAGCAAATTAAATCAGTCCATGTAATACTCTTGGATGGTCACAGTTCACTCCTTTCGGCCTCTACTTTAAAAGGACAATTGGATATGCTTGATAGATCTTCAGGATGCATACTATCACATAAAAATGAACAAGAGCTCCAGAAGATATATATGCTTCCACCTGGGAGCCAGTCATTACCAGTTCAGAGCCCTACCCTTTGGTCTCACCATAGCCACTATGGTGTTCACCAAGTTCATGGCAGTGGTAGAAGCTCACTTGAGACTGCTGCGATTCTGAATGTTTCTATTCCTAGACAACTGGCTACTAACTGCCCCACACAGGCAATTACTCATGCAGGCAAGGGACTATTTGCTCCAACTGTGCCACCATCTAGGCATCACAGTCAACTACAGCAAATCACAGCTCACACCTACACAGAGTCTGGAGTTCATAGATGCTTGCCTGGACACAGCTAACCAGCTAGCCTCTCTTCCTCCAACTCAAATCCAGACACGCAGATCCCAGGTTGGGAATGTAATAATACATTCTTCTCTTCCAGCATTACTAATTTTGCGAGGTTTGGGATCTATGGCAGCTGCTACCACTCTTATCCCTCTAGCCAAATTTCACACATAAATTTTTCAATGGACACTATCAATCCAGTGGTCTATTTTTCAACATCCTTTATCCACCCCAGTCAAGATCATATAAGCATGCAAAAGCTATCTTCTTTGGTGGATTCATTGAAATGAATTCTCTGAAGGCCATCCATTTGTTTTTCCCCTGCCCATGGCCATGGTAACCATGAATGCCTCCCAACTGTGGTGAGGGGGCACTACTTGGGAAGGACTGTCCAAGGTACGTGGTCCATCAAAGAAGCCAAGATACATATCAGTGTCCTGGAAATGAAAGCAGTCCTAGTGTTGCACGCCTTTTAGGACATTATCCCCTAAAGGACTATTGCTGTTCAGGCAGACAATATGTCTGTAGTCTGGTACATCAACAAACAGGGAGAAAACAAGTCTTATCCATGTTGTCATGAAGCAATGAGAGTGTGGCAATGGGTGATCTCTTTAGGTCACTTTCTAATAGCAATAGCAATGCACATCCCAGGGAAAGTTAACATGATTGCAGACAAACTGAGAAGGTTAATTCTGATGCCTCATGAGTGGTCTGCCAGTGTCAAAACAGTGGACAGGATTTTCCTTTGATGGGGCCAGGCATGCTGCAACCTATTCGCTTCTCCCCTCAACAACAAGTCAGCAGGTTTTTTACCCTGATCCCTCCAATGTGGGAGTCACTGAGAGATGCTCTAGTCCATGAGTTGCCCTCTGGTCTTTTTTATGCTCACCCAACATTACCTCTCATTCCCAAATTTCTACATAAAGCACTCTGGTTAAAGAGTACAGTTATCCTCATTACCTCCCTTTTGGCCTTGTCAGATTTGGTTCCCCTTCCTCTGGCCTCTCCTTCTACATCTGCCCTGGATACTGGATTTCAATTTGGACCTCCTGTCTCACCCAACAGGTATGACTTACCCGGCCTTGACAAGCCTCCAATTCCATTAATTGCTAGAAAGCCCAAACTCTCCTCCCCAGTCCATTATATTCTGTTATCTTCTCAAAAAGATTCTACTAGAAAGATTTACAGAATTAAATGGAAACAATTTGTATTCTGGGCCCTTAACAGGGATCTGGACCCTCTTTATGCCTTTGTACTGGCTATACTTGAATTCTTAGCATCAATTGTTAATGAAGAGGCTAGCTTTTCTTATATAAAGGTCCAGTTGGCTGCCATTTCAGATTTCCATCTGGGTGAAAATAACTGTACCATAGCTTCTTCTAAATTATGTAAAGCTTTCCAAAATGTGGCTTTTTTACTTAGACATCTGCTAAAGGATCCTACTCCTCCTTGGGATTTAACTTTTGTGCTTCAGGCCCTAACCCAACCCTCCTTTGAACCTTCAGCCGGGTCAGATCTACATTTTTTGTCTTGGAAAACCATTTTTCTAGTCACTATCACTTTAGCTTGATGAGTATCTGAACTCCAGGCTCTGTATTTCAAATCTCCTTACCTAGTCTTGCACAAAGACAGGGTGTCCTTGCAGACCAACTTGTCTTTTTTGCCTAAGGCAGCTTCTGAGTCCAACATTAACCAGATCATTAACCTTCCAGTTTCCTTTCCAAACTTTTCAAATAAAGGAGTGTACATATTTATTTATTTATTTTATTTATTGACATTTGTTAACCGGGTTTGTCCAACTGGGCTTGTGGCCCATTTTCAATGGAGACCTGAGGAGAAAAGCTCCAGTAATACATTTTAAAATAAGTACAATTTTAAACAATATTGATATAATAGCAGTTATAGCAAAATGATTCATAAATGTTGGGTTACATGCATAAAGTTAAAGTTGCATTAAAAAGAAACTAAGTAACAATTTTACATTGATATAGTTCAATAGGTCAACAATAAACATTTTTTGTTTGTATAAAATTGTGCAAATGCATAGTAGACATATTGGAGAGAGAGGTGTAATGAGGTACTAAGTATGGTCCTTTTGAGGGTACATAAAGGGAAGGAAGACTGGGTAGGGTCATGGCAAGGGCAGGTTCTGGAATTGAGAAAGTAAGCTTTTAGTTCATTTTTAAAGTGTGAGGTGTGGGAGACTGAACGTAAGTCAAGGGGAAGTTTGTTCCAAGCATGGGCAAGGGAGTGTTTGTAGAGTAGTTTGCCTACTGACCTTTTTGGGTGGTAGATATCAAGTAATTATTGGTTAGAAGTACGGAGGGTTCGGGATGGGATGTAGATGGAGACTAAGGAAGATAGAGATGGACAGAAGGAAGGTTTATAAAGAATAGAGTGTAGCATATGAAATTTATAAGATAGCAGAAACTGGGGAAGTTCAAGCCATTGAAGAGAGTTTAAAGAAATGCAGTGGTGTGAGTTGTATGGGGAGTTAGTAATGAATCTGGCTATTTTATGGTAAGTCTGTTGCAGTTTGTTTAGAGTGGAGGCCTGGATATTGCTAAGAACTGGAGTGGCGTATAAGAGGGAGGGGAGGAGGAGTGCCTGGCCCAGGGTAAGTCTAGATTCAGGGGTTAGGAACTTTTTGTTCCAATATAGCAGACCTAGTTTCTGGGTTTTTTTTATACATTGGAGTATGTGTAGGTTGAACTTGAGTTCGTCATTGATAATGACCCCTAGGAGTTTTGTGTGGGTGTCAGGTTGGATGTTTGTATTGTTAGAAGACGTTATAAAAAAGGAGGTTTTGTGATGAGAAAGAGAACAGGGAAGGAAAAGTAGGAGTTTGGTCTTTTTGGGATTTAGGATCAATAGGTTGTGAGAGAGCCATTGTTCAGTGGATAGTAGGGCCTGTTGGGTCAGGAAGTGTAGTTCAGGAATGTTATTTGAGATGGATATAAGTGTGGAGTCGTCGGCATACTGAATAAGGGAGGATTCTTTGCATGGGGTGTAAAGATCATTGGTGAAGATGTTAAACAAAAGGGGTCTCAAGATGGTGCCTTGGGGAACACCAGTGGAGATGGGAAGGAAAGGTGAGGAGAATGAGAGCCATTTGACAGATTGTTCCCTGCCAGATAGGTAACTATTAAACCAGGTGTGGAGGGGGATAGGTGGAAATTTGCGAGTTTGGATAGTAGTAGAGGATAAGAGACAGTATTGAAGGCTTTGGAGAGATCTAGGAAGAGACAGGAAATGAGTTTATTGTTGTCTAGGGCCTCTGCAATGATATGAGTGAAGGAGAGGAGGGCAGTGGTGGTGCTGTGGTGAGGACGAAATCCATGTTGGGTAGGGGTAAGTAAGTCATGTGTGAGGAGGTGATTGAGAAGCTGTGAGTGAATATATTTTTCTAATATCTTGGAGAGGGGGGACAGAATGGCAATGGGTCAGTAGTTTGAGGGGTCAGTGGAGTTTCCACCTTTATGAAGAGGGATAGTGAAGAAAGATTTCCAAAGGGTGGGGACAGTTGATTCCAGATTAGATAGATTAATTAGTATAGATACAGGATAGGCAATTGAGTCAGCAGCAAGTTTGAGGAATGTAGGAGATAGATTGTCAGTGGAAGGAGAGCAAGGTTTTAGCTTGAGTAGTAGAGCTTTGATGTAAGTAATGGGAACTGGCTCAAAAGAAAACAAAGTTGTGTTGGTGGGACTTGGAGATATGGGTGTCGAAGTAGAGTTTGGCTTAGAGGTTACCAGATTTTGGATGGAAGAGATAAAGTGTTTATTCAGGAGGGTAGCTGTTTCCTGAGAGGATGAGTTATGGTATGGGGAGGGATGAGAGGGCTTTCCAGGATAAAGGATGTTGTTGAGAGTTGACCAAAATTTTCGAGGATTGGATTTATTGTTAAGCTGAGCAGAGCCATAGTATAACTTTCTGTCATTAGTTGTATTTTTTGCAAGGTTCCTCAGTTGCCTGTATTTTTGAAGAAAAGGTGGTTGTTTAGTTTTAGTCCAGGTTTTCCAAGCATGATCTCTTTGTTTCATAAGGGACCTAGTCTCTTTGGAGAGCCAGGGGGCATGATTTGATTTTACTCTGATCTTCCTAGGGAGAGCTAAGGAGTTTAGAGTATTCATGGGGATGCTATTGAAAGTGCTTACAGCATCGTTTAGGGGGAGGTGTTTTAGGATGGACCAATCTATGTTGTGGAGAATGGAGTTAAATTGGGATGAATTGAAAGTCGATAGTTTTTAACAGTCTTTGATAAGGTGGGGTTTAGGAATATGCGAGTAGTATCTTAAGATGGTGGTTGGGAGATGATAACTGAGGGAGTCAGGTAAGGTGGTGGGATTGTGGTATTGGTGGGGGGAATTGGTAAGGATCCAGTCTATGATGGAGCTGGAAGTGGAATTTTTATGGAAGCGAGTGGGAGGTGTTATAAGTTGGTGGAAACCATGTAGGTGGATACTGAGTTGGGGGGAGACAGTTGTGAGTTTGGACCAATCAATGTTGACATCACCAAGGATAAATGTCTCATGTGGTATGTTGTGGGAGAACCAGGATAGGATGTTTTCAAGAATGGGCAGATTGTTACCAGGAGGAAGGTAGACAGAGGCAATTGCAAGTTTTCTGTGGGGATTCAGATGGCAGTTAAGGATGATGATTTCAGCTTGGAGGAAGTCAGGAATTGGGGAAGGGTATGGTGAGAGGTTATGAAATGTTTGAGTAGAGGATGGCCACACCACCACCTTTTTTTACAGCTTTATCAGATTGGAAGATATTATAACCTGGTGGGAGTATTTCACTATTTGAGATTTGTGGCTTGAGCCAGGTTTCAGATAGGGAGAGGATGTGAGGGGTATTGAGAGCTATCCATGAGTGCAGCTCAATGACTTTATTTGCTAGACTCTGAATATTCAGTGAGTAAATAGTTAAGTATTTGGATGGAGATGATTGTTGTGACTGAGGTTGGTGACTGTTAGAGTAGTAAAATGAGGGGAGTGTAGAGGTAGTTTTGGGGAGAGAAGAGGGGTCAGGGTTGGGATGGATATCTCCAGAACAAAGTAGGGTTTTTAGTGAGGAGAGAGTGTGTAGTAGATGCTAGATGGAGTTTGTATAGTTTTGACTTAGCTTTGTGGGAAGGTTTAAAAACCTGTATTATGGATAGTTTATATAGACTTGAGGTAGAGGTAGTAAAGAGATTAGAGGAGATAGTAAAAGATGAAGTAGTTGGATATATGTTGTATGAGTCAGAAGTTGGTGAACATATGAGTGGGTCAGAGAGATTGGAGTGGTAAGAGGTGGAGATAGAGAGAATAAGGAGTAGTGTAGAAGATATTAGAAAATAATACATGGAATAAAATATGGTCAGATAGAGTAGGTAGAGAGACAGTGGTATAGAGGAAGGGGTGTTGACAAGACTGACAGATTACTAAGGTGGTTGTGGCAATAGGCAGGAAGTGGAATTGTAGTGGCTAGTGGGACAGGAAGGGGAGGGATAGTTAGGTATAAAGGTAATTGTAATGAGGGTGGGTGGGAATGGGGGTAGGGTAGGGGACCGAAGTGAGCCCGAGCATAGGGAGGGCAAACGGAGCAGGGCTAGCACCCTTGTCAAGATGAAGTTATAGAAACAATCAGAAAAAGATAGTGAAAAACTAGCTTGAGAGGCAAGGATATAAAGTTTCTAAAGGTATAGTCACCAGAAATAAAATAAAAATAAATAAAATATGAGCAGAAGTAAGCTTACAGAAGGACACTGGCCTCAAGCTACACAAGTAGATTTACTTGAAGCAAACCCAGTGCTGTATGGTTAAAATAAGCTACAATAGAGAGGGGCTTTGGAGGGGGAGAGAGAGGTATTACTAGCAGCTAAAAGCAGGGCAAAACATAAAAAACATTAATATGTAAGAGTCTGAAGACAGTAAAATAGGGCAGGTGCACTAGGAAAGGCAATTATGAGTGAGGCTAGAAATGAATTCAGGGAAGGGTAAAGTGCAGAACAGGAGAATATACACAGAAACAGTATGAGGATAGTGGGTAACCAAAGAGAAAGGATAGGAGCTGCTGGCGTCTGCTTTTCGTGGTGGCTAGCAAAAAAAAAAAACACTGTAAATTCTTGTTGTGCTTATAAAGTCTAGCATCAATTAAAAGATTAGCTTATATAGTAGTTATTTACTGGGACACATACTTCAGTGGTATTATTTTAAGCTTAAAATTGTGGCTTCCGGACAGATAGTTAGAGTTGCAGGGTATCTGTTAAGGTCCTCAAACCTGTGTTGCTTGTACTGTGGCCAGGAGAAAACCGCAGGGAAAAAATCCACTTGGGTTCAGTGGTATTATTTTAAGCTTAAAATGGTGGTTTCCTGACAGATAGTTAGAGTTGCAGGGTATCTGTTAAGGTCCTCAAACCTGTGTTGCCTGTACTGTGGCCAAGAGAAAACCGCAGGGAAAAATCCACTTGTGTTCAGTGGTATTATTTTAAACTTAAAATGGTGGCTTCCGGACAGATAGTTAGAGTTGCAGGGTATCTGTTAACATCCTCAAACCTGTGTTGCCTGTACTGTGGCCAGGAGAAAACAGAAGGGAAAATCCATTTTTTCATGTTTCATGCTTTCGTCTATAGGATGTGCATGGACAATTTCATTTTTATCTCCACAGAACCAAGGATTTCAGGAAAACTGGCCAGTCGTTTAGTCTCTTCCTCTCCTAACAGATTGGGAAAATCAGTTTCCAAAGTTACACTAGCCAAATGGTTAATTGATTGTATCGATTTTGTCTATAATAACAAAAGATTATCCTCGCCTAAGCCCCCTAGAGCTCATTCCATGAGGTCTATGGCAGTTTCATGAGCTTTTTTGTCAAGAGCTTTCATAGATGACATTTTTACAGCTGCCACTTGGTCTAATGCTCATACTTTTTATTGCTCATTACATAATGGATTTGGTTTCCAGAAAAAAAGCTTCCTTTGGCTCCACAGTGCTCCTCAACATCCTTCCATGAGGGCCACTCAAGGTTCATCTAGCTGGGGACTCTGTCCCATCAGTTGAGGAATGAATGAAAATTACAACATCAGATTAAAAAGTTATGTACTCAGCATAACATTCCATCTGTATTGTCCATTTTCATTCTTCCTAAACTTTCCACCCACCTCCCCCTTCTCTTTGCTTCTGGTAAACTCTAATAGTTTTTCTTTGGGAACTGCTGTTCCTTGTTTGAGCACCAGCACGTTTTTCTTATTCTGTCCTTTATTATTTCCTTTATAGGGTCATAGGTTCATAGGTAGGTACTAGGCTATCAGCCCTAGGGCCTATACAAGCCCAGCCAAAAAGGCACCCTGGCTTTTGCCACCCAAGAAAATTATTTTCCTGTGCCACTGTCAAGCAGAGCCACAGAAGTGATCCCCGGGGTGAATTTCCTATTTCCCATCCAATCATCAAGATTTTTTCTTGAAGAGTGCTAATGAGGAGCTTTGTTTGATATAGATAAGTAGTTTGTTCCAGAGTATGGGAAGTCTCTGGGACAGGAATCTATCCCTCCGGCATGTTCTGTTTATTGTGGTGACGAGGTTTAGGTCCCTAGAGCATGTAGCTTGGAGAGACTGGGATTTCTTTAAGTGGAGCATGTCCAACAGCTCTGGGTTTGACATAGCTTTGTATGTTAGGCAGAGATCATCTCTGAGTAGGCGATATGCGACGGAGTAAAGCTGGAGTTTTTTGAGACGGTCTCCGTAGGGTATCTGTTTGAGGCTGGTAATCCTCTTTGTGAGGTATTTCTGCGGCCTTTCCAGTTGTTGTAGATGTCTTGTGAGGTACATACCAAAAGGGGCATTGTACTCTATAATGGGTATAATGAGTGATGAGTAGAGGGTAACAATGACCTCTTTTTTTCTGGATGAGAAACCTTTTGTGATGAGGTGTGCCACATAGAAGGATTTCCTGACTACTGTGGCAATGTGATTATCAAAGGAGAGACTACTGTCCACCTGTGTCCCAAGGTCTCTTATCACACTATCGGTGTTAAGTATACTACCACCTATGTTGTAGTTCATTGGTACAGAGTTTTTACCAAAGGGGATGACACTGGACTTTTTGGCATTGAGCTTGAGGCCATGGCTTTGACACCAGGAATCTGTCTCAGTGAGGCCCTTTTGTAGGATGTCCACATCGTTAGGAGTTTTGATTATGGTTCTTAGTTTGCAGTCATCTGTGAACTTCATTAGCCAAAGACTTTCTGTGTTAGCCTGTACTTCAGAGAAGTAGATACCAAACAGGAGAGGACCCAGGACTGAACTCTGTGGTACTCCACTTGTCACTGGTCTGAAGTCGGATTTGGAGTCTGCTACTTTCACAGTGTGGGTTCTGTCAGTGAGCCAGTTGGCAACCCATCTTGTGACCTTGGGATTTATACCTAGTTTAGTGAGTTTATCTATAATTCCAGAGTGGGGGATGGTGTTGAAAGCCTTGGCAAGATCTGGACAGGCTGTGTGAACCACCTTACCCTCGTCTAAGGCTTTGGTGATTGCTTCAAAGAAATCTATCAGGTTTAGGAGACAAGATCTGCCTTTTACAAACCTGAACTGGGTGGGGTCTAGAGGTTGGAGATTAACAATGTCTTTGTTTATATGTTCCATGATGATATGTTCCATGGTCTTGCAGACCAGGCTCATCAGGCTAATGGGGTGGTAGTTCCCGGGGTCCATGGTGGCTCCCTCCTTGTGGAGTGGGATAACCGTCGCTGTGCGCCATTCAGCGAGCACAAAGCCTGAGGTGAGGCTATGATTGAACATGGTACTTAGGTGGGGTGCCAGTTTGTTTTGTTGTTCATGTAGAACACAGCCTGGGATGTTGTCTGGTCCCATGGATGCTGTGTTCTTGGCTTTGGAGAGTGTGTTTTTTACCTGTGCAGCCGTGATTACAGGAGCTTTGCATTCTTCCAGTATAGAGATGGGCCCTTTAGGGGTTGAGAGGGGGGTAAAGTTAGCACTGAACCTATCTGCCAGGATGTTGGCAATATCAGTTGGGTCTGTATATTTAGTGCCATTGTGCTGTAACTCAGAACAGATCTGAGTGTTGCCATTGAGATTCTTGACATAGCTATAGAATGCTTTGTGGTTGTCTTTAGAATCAGTGTCGAGTTTGTTAACTAGCTTTGGAGGATTTTATCAGGGATCGCAGCTTCTTACTGAGGCTGGCCATGGAGTTCCTCCACTCATGGGATTTTACTCTCTTTTGCAACAGTTTCTTCCTTCTGCTGTACAGTTTGTTTATGGCAGGGGACCACCAGATTGGCTTCCTTTTTTTGGAGGATAGCGTCTTGGTTCTGTTTGGGATAGCATGATCCATGCACTTGTGTAAGTGCTTTATGATATTGTTCCTTTATCTCTAATAGCAGAAAACTTATCTGAAGTATGTTAGGTTGGCAGGGCATTGTGGGTAAAGGGAGGATCTTCAGGGTTTGAATATGAAGATCTGGTAGAAACGTGTCAGATCCAAATTGGATCCAAGACCTATCAGTTGAAGAAAAATGAAAATGGACAACACAGATGGAAAATTATGGTGAATATACAACTTTTTATTTTGGTATATTAGCAGGCTAAAAGGACATTATTCCCCAAGCCTGAAATATCTGTATGTTTATGTATGTATAGGTATTCTTTAAAAACATTTCAGACAACAGCAGTTGTACTACTACAGCATGAGCTTCTGTACATACTTTTACAAGATATTATAAGCTGGATATCATCTCCAAGTCTAGGTAAGCCTTCAGGTCTACCACTACCAAAAGTGTCATGTCTTTATGCCAACCAGGAGGGTGAACTGAGAGTATGGTCCAAATGATTATTTACCATTTGTTAATTGTGCTGGTATACTGATCTGAAGATCCTTTTTAGGTATGGCCTATGCCAAGTAGGCAAGTGGACTAAAACAATGCACACATAAGACAACATATATGCACAAAATAAGACAAAGTCTTTTGCAGTATACAATAAATAGCATAAATATTATTTTAAACAGAACATGGGACATAATCTTAACATTTGAATAACTATGTGTAGTAGTTATGTGTCAAATATGGGTCATGAAGTGGAAGGACTAGATCATGTGTGATTCAGAAGTCATACACTTTCTATAATGATAGATATTTATGATCAATGTCCATCTAATACAACATACTTGCACACCTTCCTCCTTCCCAGGCTGAAAGAGCCCTGGAGGAATATTCAGAGGCATATTTGCAGAGGTGTTAAGATTAGAGTGACTTGCCATCTGCATGTTTTTGTGATTTACTTTTATGTGATTGCACCTATGAGATCCGAAGAAAGATGTATGTGGGGGAGTTTGAGTCTGAGGAAGTTGACTAGTGCCTTTGGCAACTAGTTCTAGTGTTAAAGTGAACAGATATGGATCATGAAAATATATCATTATTGTTAGTGCATTACTTTTGTTGATATATTTAAGAGGGTTGCAATTCTTGCATACTTTCATGCAACTATTTTGACAACTGGATTTTTAAGCATTCTGTGTGGAGCTTTTTTTTCCTTGAAAATAGGTCATGTCCAGTTGGAACTTCTAGTCAACAAATGCTAAATAAATAATGTGATTCTGCAGAATTGCTCTCATCCAAACTATCTGAAAATAACCTACTCCACAGAGCTACAAGACTGGACAACAGACTTGCAGTTAATTTTCCCACCTTTCCATTGTTTAGCATGCATAAATCTAAGACTTTTTAATTTTAAAACAAAATTGTGTCTATTGGAAGAAGCACTAATTTATTCATTTGAATGTGTTGACCAGGCAGAGCAATGATCACAAGTTGACTAATTTCAGTCTCAGCATGTTGTTGTTTGTCTTTCGGCTTTTTCCCGGTAAGGGGTTGTCATAGAGGAACTCCGGCCTGCTAATGATTGGCAGTAGATTTTTACGAAACGCCGAGTGCCAGCTCGATGCCCAACCTTCAACGAAAGCATGCCCATTTATGCACGCATGTCTTTCGAACGCTACTCAACCACGGGGAGGACATGCAGACTCCACACAGAAGGCACTCCCAACCCACGCCGAGAATCGAACGGGAGAACCTCTTGCTGTGAGGTAACAATGCTACCGCCGTACCATTGGAGCATAGTACAGAATATTACAGAAGCATAATGCAATTTAACAATTTCAGTGAAATTTAGGTGTGGCAAGAAGAAAGACAGCAGTTTAAGATCATACATGTATGTACGTACAATTATATACTACAGACCATAGAAGCATTTGTGTGAGTTATGTAATGAGAAGGTTATAACTGAGAGATGTTGGGATGGAAGTATGTAAGCTGAATAGATCATGGTAGAATTAGGTAATGTGACTACTGATGTGGCACTGGCATTTAGCAGTTTTCTGGAAATGAGCTTTTAATTGATGATTAATGATGAAGTTTCTCTTACATATATTTACAATAGATTATTATAATAATTTTCATTTATTCTTAGAAAGCATAGTGCTGACTGCATACTTTTTAAACTATGAAGCTACTGGAGAACATTTAAAATAGTGCATGTAGAAGGAAGGAGGAAACTCTATAGTTGGAATTTCACTTATGTGGTTTTCTGTAGATTGTTACAGTTGCTGTTAACAAGCTCTTTATATAAAATGATGGTGTATGAAGAAAACAGCACTAATGTCTGAATTAAGATCAGAAAGTTTGTAAACTTGAAACTTCTATTTGATTTTATATGTTGCCTATAATAATGCAAACAATTAGTCAGTGATCAAGACATATAAAACTATTAGATGAGGATGACTCATTCTATTTCCAATTATGGAATTCAGGCACAATAAATATGCTGTTTTTGAATTTAGAGATCCTGCTTTGTCAGCCCAGGTTGCTGTAGTCATGAATTTCACTTCCACAACCTGCACTGATTTTGAAGTTACAATAATGAAGTTCTGGGGTGTAGGAGACTGTGTTCGTGCATGCGCGCGGCGCGTGTGTGTGTGTGTTGGGTGGGGGTTGCTCTCTCTCCACAGAAAATTACAAAAATGTTTTCCTTCATTTTCTCCTTCTTCTTCAGTGCTGTTGGTGTTTACATTTGGGGGTGATGACAGATGAGTTATTACTAAGTAAATATATATTGCTGTAGTCAGGCTACACATCACTTATACTGAGCTATATCTGCATTGGTTAAGATTTATAGATGTGAAGCACTACTTAGAAGAGCTTGCTGCTGAACACTGTTCCATGCATAACACAAAAAACATTCACACCAAACAGAAGGAAGCATCCTGAAATAGAAGGCTTCTGTCTATTAATAGGAAGACAGAATATTATGCAGCAATTAGAATTCTTGTTTTGTAAGGATCACAAGTATATTTGACCACACAGCTACACATTTTGCATTCAGAGGTGGGGGAGGGGGACTAGATCTCCAAAACTGAACTGACAATCTGGCAGTAAAGCAGAGGATTAAGTCTATGAGCCAAGACTAAGATGTGCCATATAGGTTCTTACATTTATCTATTTTTTGCAAAACAGCTAATCATCTTTGTCAGACCTGTTACAGCCTACATTTGTAAGTATTTGTATTTTCTTTCAGTGTGTATTGACATTATTTGTCTCACTTTATCCTTAAACCATAGCTAATAACAAGCCATGGTTTTCAGTATATTTTTCTATTTGCTGTTTATAAACAACTAATTATTAAATGATTTTTTTAGTGCTTTCATTTATTAAATTGCATTACTGAAATCTTATTTTGTTAATTAAATGTTGTGGATTAAATTGGGACTCTGTTTTTAGAGTATATTACACCAGACGTCAAGAAAAGTACAATGTGGATGCCTGCATTTGCATTTAATACATTTGTGAAAGAAGAAAACACATCTATACATATGGAAGGAGGTATTAGTAAAATAAAAAAGCATTTTGATTATTATTTGTAAGAAAAGTTTGTAAAACTTACATCTATGCTTAAAATTTTGAAATTCATTAATTCGGTATTCTATAATATTATGTCACTTCTTTCATTAAATATGAGTAGTGTTTAAGTAAAAACTTGATAAAAGAGCAGACTTTTTAAGACTGACATGCCTACTAGTAACAAAATTAATAGAGCAAACCAGACAGTAGGAAAAGCTGACATTGTGCAATCTAAATAGACTTCTTTTTAACTTTCTGATTAAATATTTTCTTTCCACTTTTCTTACACTTAATATTTGTCATGTTTTTTCCCCTTAAGGGACAGTTGCATTCTAAAGACAATATTTCCTCATCTCAGAGTGTATTCGATAAAATGATCTCCTACATGTACAAGTAAAGCACGAGTTAGCTGTTCCTGTTTCTGGGATTGTGTGTCATTTCAGTGGCGGTGTCTTCAGAAGACATTGTGTTGGAGTTGCATAAAATAGTATGATACTGATGTTCTTCGTGTTTCACTGCTGCAGTCATCACATTTGGGTTATCCCTGCCAGGATATCCCTTGGCCCAGTTCCTCAGAGGGGCTAGCAACTTGAGGCTCCCCAGAAGGGCACCAACACCAGCTTGGGACCTTGGAAAAACTCACCCTGCCCTCTTTCAAACCAGCTTCTTCTGCAGAGCTAAAATTTCTTTCCTGGAAGACAGCTTTCCTCCTGGCCATTACTTCGGCCAGAAGAGTTTCTGAGCTGCAAGCACTCATGGCTGTGGAACCCTTCATCATCTTCCATGCAAACAGGGTATCCCTCAGAACTAATCCATCCTTCATGCCCAAGGTGGTGTCCAGTGTGGCTCTCAACCAATCCATCCATTTGCCCACCTTCTTTTCTAACCCCCAAACAAGGGGGGAAAGGATTTTGCACTCTCTAGATGTGCACAGACAGCTCAGATACTATCTGGACAGGACTAAACCCTTCAGAAAGTCTGATCAATTGCTTGTTAGCTTTGCTTCAGGGGCAGAAGGCAAAACAATCTCCAAGCAAACCAGGACTGCAACAGTGAATACGTTCGAACATCTACATTTATGGTAAGTGTACACAACTGCACTTTCTTTAGGAACTTGTAACCCTGGCTTTCATGTTCTATTTCCCATTGTGTTTTCAGTCCAGAACAGGCCTATATATCAAAGTGTCTGTAATGTTAGCATCTCTGGAACCATAAAACTATTGAATCTCTGCTGTTGCAGACTTACTGTAATGAGATACCATTTTTTGCCACAGAAGAGTGAGTAGCTGAGAATGGGATAGCAATAAATGTGATACTTTTGTCATCTGGGGGAATAAAAGTGGGAGGAGCACTTAGATAAACACCTGAAACTAACAAAGTCTTAATCCTTAAAAAAGACAGTTTAATTTCAGCATTTTCTAAAGTTATAACAAAAAGGCAATGTCTGTAAAAGATGGTAAGAACACAAATCTTTGAGAGTTACAAGAAAATTGTGTCACTATAATCAGAGATGGATCATGGTCAAATGGGGACCTAGGTGGGGTAATGGATAGGGCCACTCTCCCCAGCAGAGGCCCTCCATGAATCCATTCCAGTGTCCCATTCCTTGGCTATTTCTCTCCAGTTACCATAAACAATGATGTTCTGTAGTCCTATCTCGCGTTCATTCTTACATATGGGTTTGGAACCGATCCTTGGGTCTGGCTCTGCCTATTACAAAGCTCAAAGTCTCTTAGTTGGCTCGTGGCTAGGCAGGTAGCCCATAGTGCACTAGTACAATCCCCAGATCTCGTTTGCCATGTCTACGAGTTCAGAAGTGCTTCTTGCTTGGCCGTGACTAAGTTTAAATTTTTTTGTATTATTATCACTTTACCGTTTTCTATAGTTAGTTATCTTATTCTATATAATGTTTAGTAGTGTTAGGAGTGTTTACAAGAGTTTAGAAGTGTTTTTGATATTTAAATTAGTTTGTTGAGAACTGGTTGGCTGTTGGCCATTGTTGTTCTCTGTTGGTATCCTGTGTGCTAGTTTCTTGTTAACATTGATATTTCATAGGGCCGCATTTAGTTAAGCCCCTATTTGCTTGCTTTATATATACATATATACATATATATTGTGTGCTAGTCTTGTTACAGAGGTTTCTCTGTGGGTCTGCTTTTTGGGCCTTGGTTTTCTAATTTAGAAAATTTAGCTTGCGTGCAGTTTGTTTGCTCATTTCCTTGCCTGTTTCTAGTTTCTGGCCTCTTTCTATGACTTAGCCTATCTGGTTAGGTCCATTTAAGTTAGAGGACCTAGTTCTCTGCTATTTTCATATTTTCCTCAGGGCTAGACCCATTTAAGTTAGAGAACCTAGTCCTCGTTGTGCTTGTTGTGTACCTGCTTTAATTACATAGCTCGTCAACATGTTTAAAGACCACAAACCTTCGGGTTTCAAAAAATGTATAAAGTGCTCCCAGAAGATGTCAGTTACGGATGGCCATAGTAATTGTGTATATTGTCTCGGAGCCATTCATTTGCAGGAAACTTGTTTATTATGCTATTCCTTTAGCTCCAGAGTCCTCCAGGAACAGAAGAACAAGTTAATTTTGAAAGGTCTCCTCAAGCCTTCCTTCGAGGAAGACTTAGCGAGTTCTTCTTCTTCATCCAGATCAAATTCTTCCAAAAAATAGAAGGTTAAGTCAGCCAAGAGGCTTTCTCCGGAGCTGACTAGTGTATCAAAACCTCCTCAGAAACAATCTAAACTTGATAAGACTTCTACCTCCTCGGCTCCACTGTCCGGTCGAGGTTGTCGATGTTGGCACTTCAGTGTTGGCCCCAAGCCTTTCGGAGCCGACTACTGAAAAATTACATTGCAGCCAGTCCAGAGATCCTTTGCTGGTTTCCCCAACCTTAAGATCTCCAATTTTACAGAGATCCAGATCGCCTACCCTGTCATCCAGATCCTCCCAAGAGCCTGTCAGAGGAAGATGTGGCGAGAGTTGTGCTTAGACTCCTGAAGTTGTCTGTCTTGCCCAAATTGTTGTTGGCTCTGACCCAGTTGGTTCTGGAGCCACCTGAGTCCATCCTCCCTGTTGTGGTTTCTTCTCTGAGCCAAGTCAGGCCTTTGGAGCCAGAATTTTTGGTGCCACTTGTTGTGGAACCCTCAGTTCCAGCTGCCCTCATGGCTGTCTCGGAGCAGAGTTCCACTCTTGACACCTTCGGCACCGTCCGTGGTGTCTAAGAGCCGAAGCTCACTGGTCGGGCTTGGCAGGGACACTTGGACCTGAACCTCCTCGGCTCCGAGTCTCCCTCTTGGTGCATCGGCTAGGGTGAGCGTGGACCCTACATCCATCTCGGAGCCGGTCACTCTGGAGCTGATGACTACCTCCATTTCCTTGGAACCGGGGCTGTCTTCAGAGCCAGAGAGATCTGCTTTCGAGATGATGAGGAGTGTGCTGTCTTGCTCATCAGATCCACGCAAGGGTACCAATGCTGTTCCCCCTCAAGCACAGACCTCAGTCTCAGCACCTACTCTCTCTCATGACAGCAGAGACCCGCAGCCTCAGGAGCCCCTGTTGGGTGGCTCCCAGTCTTCCAAGACCTCACCAGAGTACCCTTCTGAGGAGCCCCCTCGGAAGAGGACATGCAAGAGGAAGCATGTAGACCCCCTGGATGAGTCCATCACTTCAGACACTGACCTCAAGGAATCAGAAGGGTCCCCCAAGTCATTCTCTGATGATATCTCCTTTGTAGACATCTTAGAGATCCTTAAGCAGAGAGGCAGCTGGCCCACTGAACCACTTCTGATGAGGAGTCAGTGTACTTGAAGGCTTTTGGGCCTCAGCCTTCAGCCTCATGGATGTCTCCACCTTTCCTGGAACTTTTAGACCTGGCTAGTTGGAAGGTGTGGGAGACTCCTGATGCTGTGGAGCCAGTTCCCAAAAGATCCAATAAATTTCTGTCTGCCCCTAAAGAGAAATATTTTTTTGTCCAAGGGCTTGCCTGTAGATGCCATGGTGGTGGCAGTGGCCACCAAGAAGGAGCTAGCAGAGACTTCTTCATCTGTCCATCCACCGAATAAGAAGTCTTGAATGATGGATAGATACGGGAAGTGTATCTTTTCTTCAGCAGCTTTTACACTCAGATCGCTGAACTATCTCACACATTTTACGAGGCTTCAAAGAGATCTCCTCAAGGAGTTAGGAGATACTCTTCAAGGTACATCTACTGAAGGAGTCCCTGAGAAGGTGTCTGCTCAGTTGTCCACCTTAAATTCCACCGTGAACTCCTCCATGAGGCTGATCTCTTATGCAGCCGATGGAGCGAGCAGGGCAGCGGGTTCAGAAGTTTCTCTTAGGAGACATTCATGGATGCGCTTATGTAATTTTGCGGAGCCTTTCAAGTCTACCTTTACCAACGCCCCCTTTGATGGTTCTTCATTGTTTGGACCCAAGGTAAAAGATACACTCACCAGATGTGAAAAAGAAGGGAAAACTCTCTGCCGTGGGAGTGTGTTTTACCGTCCCCTCTAGACCATATTCTAAGGGTCAGAGAGGTGGTAAGATGTGGTTCAAGAAGTTCCAGAGGTTTATCCCAGATGCACAGGATGACTCTTCCTTCAGAGGCAGAGGAGGAAGAACTAATGGTAGACATCGACCTAGAGGCAGGGGGTTCCACAAAACCAGGGAGGCCACGATTCATTTCAAGGCCGTCCCTATCAGCACTCCTGATGTGAGGCCCGGCTGTGCTTCTCTGGAGCCAGTCAGGGGTCACCTATCTTTTTCTCCAGAAGCCTGGCTAAACATCACCTAAGACAAATGGGTACAAAGAATAATCACCAGAGGTTATTCCATACCCTTTTCTCTTCCACCCCACACTCCCAAGAAGATCCCGGATGTTTCACCCAATCATAGAGATCAAGCAACTATAGAAGTGCAAAAGTTGCTTGCAAAGAGAGTCATCCAAACCGTCCTCACAGACCAGATAAGATTTGGAACTTACTCCAGATTTTTTTTAGTGCCAAAACATACAGGGGACTTGAGGCCCATCTTGGACCTCAGCAAACTAAATGAATCCGTAAAGGACAAGTTCCAGATGGTGATACTGCAGTCTATACTCCCTCTGTTAGGGAAAGACAATTGGATGTGCTTCATAGACCTCCAAGATGCGTACTACCATATAAAAATGGACAGAGCATCAAGGAGTCACGCTTCTGTCTGGGAGCCAGTCACTACCAATTTCGTGCTCTGCACTTTGGTCTCACCACAGCCCCCAGGGTGTTTACCAGATGTATGGCATTAGTGACAGCTCACCTGAGACATCTAGGATTCCAAGTGTTTCCATACCTGGATGACTGGCTCCTGACCACCACCACCAGGCATCCACTCCTACAAGCCAGAGATTCCACCAGCCAGCTTTGTTCCCAGCTGGGGATTACAATAAATTGGGAAAAGTCTGCCTTATCACCCTCTCAATTTGTGACTTTTATAGGCGCAGAAATAGACACAGTCGCCATGTTAGCTCGTCTACCTGCAGAAAGAATTCAAAACCTCAGACAACAAATTCTCAGGCTACTTCCTCTACAGAAAGTCAAGGCAAAGACAGTGCTGAAACTCTTAAGGACCATGGCCTCCACCATAACGTTAGTCCCTCTAGCCAGATTACATATGCAAATTCTCCAATGGCTTCTATCTTCCCAGTGGCCCTTTCAACAACTGCGTCAATCTCACCACATCATCATAACAGAGTCTTGCAAAAAGGACCTTCATTGGTGGATTCAACCTGACCAACTAGCAACAGGCACTCCATTCCTTCCTCGCCAACCCATTGCTACTGTGACCACGGATGCCTCACAGATAGGGTGGGGGGGGCATTATCTAGGCAGGACTGTCCAAGGCACGTGGCAAGATCACGAGGCTCACCTGCATATCAGTGTTCTAGAGATGAGAGCAGTGCTTCTAGCATTGCAAGCACTTCACAACTTTCTTCCTCTAGGGACGAAAGCAATCCAATCAGACAACATGTCAGTGGTATGGTATCTCAACAAGCAAGGAGGAACCAGATCTTACCAACTTTGTCGAGAGGCTCTCTGTGTTTGGAAGTGGGCAATTTCTTCCCAACGCTTTCTAGTGGCAACACACATCCCAGGGACAACTAATGTGATAGCTGACAAGCTCAGCACGGCAATCTTGTTGCCTCATGAGTGGTCTCTGAATCAGGAAATAGCAGAACAGATCTTCTGCAAATGGGGACAGCCTTGCTGCAATCTCTTTGCCAGTCCGATCAATTCCAAATGCAGCAGTTACTTCTCCCTTATCCCCCCTTTGGGGGAGCCACAGAGAGACGCACTTGTTCATGATTGGCCCCTGGGACTCCTTTATGCTTTCCCTCCCTTTCCTCTCATATCCAAAGTTATTCAGAAAGCAAAGTTATTGGGAAGCAAAATGATTCTCATCACTCCTTACTGGCCTCACCAAATTTGGTTCCCCTTTCTCGGGCCTCATCTACTAGACAATCCATGGACTCTGGACCCAGTGCCAGACCTCTTGACACACATGCCAGGCTCCCTTCATCCCTGCCTCCACACCCTCAACTTGACAGCGTGGCTGCTCCAATTCCATCCCTAGTCAGGCTTCATGATTTTTCACCTGCTGTGACCCACATCCTCACGTCTTCGCATAAACCTTCCACTAGGAAGTTATACACTAGCAAATGGAAAAGGTTTTCTATCTGGGCAGAAGAAAAGAATTTAGATCCTTACACTGCATCCATCCCTATGGTTTTAGAATTTTTGTCTGAACTTTTCCATCAGGGATATGCTGCTGCCACAATTAGGGTCCAATTGGCAGCCATATCTAATTTTCATTTGGGTCAACATGAATCTAACCTGATGTCTCACAGATTGTGTAAAACCTTCCTTAAGGCTGCTACTTTGCTGAGACCCCCTTTTCAGGAACCGGTATCTCCCTGGGATCTAAACTTTGTTTTGTCCAAATTAACTTCACTGCCTTTTGAACCCACTCATTCGTGCCTATTGAAATTTCTGTCTTGGAAGACCTCGTTTCTAGTAGCCATCACATCAGCTAGACGAGTATCAGAGTTACAAGCACTGTCTATTAAGCCTCCTTATTTGATTTTCCACAAAGACAGAGTTTCTTTTCGTACAAATCCTTCCTTTATCCCTAAAGTTTTCTCTCACACTAATTTGAACCAAACCATAGAATTACCTGTGCTTTTCTCTAATCATTCCAACACAGCAGAATACAAATGTCATCAATTGGATGTTCACAGCAGTTACGGTTCTACCTTCACAGGACTAAGGAACTCAGAAAGTCAGACCAAATGTTTGTATCCTTTCCTGATTCTAGACTAGGTATGCTAGTCTCTAAAGTGACCCTATCTAATTGGATTTTGAGCTGTATTTCCTTCATTTACTCCTCCAATGGAAAAACTCTACCGTTCAAGATTAAGGCTCATTCTACATGGTCCCAGTCTACATCTGCTGCCTTCCAAGCTAGAGTTCCAATTGACAGTATTTGTGCAGCAGCAACCTGGGCTACCCCTCATACCTTTATTACTCATTACAAATTGGACCTGACCTCAAGGGGTAGAGCCTCCTTTGGTTCAACAGTACTCAGGAGTATTTTCCCGTGAGCAACCCAAGAATAAGGTGCTATGGACGCTGTCCCATATGTAAGAATGAAGGCGAGATAGGACTACAGAATATAAAGAAGTTATGTACTCACCATAATGTTCCATGTTTGTAGTCCATCTCGCCCTTCATTCTTATGAACCCACCCACCTACCCCCGTCCTGGAAGGATCTGGAGACAGGATAGTATTACTTTGGTAGGGTGGAGACCTTTCATTATTGTTCTTTCTGGATAACCTTAGTTCTCTATTTCTATAGTTTAGCAGCAAACAAGATCTGGGGATTGTACTAGTGCAATTTGGGATACCTATCTAGCCACTAGCCAACTAAGAGACTTTAAGCTTTGTAATAGGCTGAGTAACCCATATGTAAGAATGAGAGGCGAGATGGACTACAAACATGGAACGTTATGGTGAGTACATAACTTCTTTTTCAAATCTGTCAGTGTGCATATTTTCTTTTTTTGCTTCTACAATGATTACATATATTTGAATTTAATTTAAAACTTTTATTTCAAATTTCATAGTACAAACACTGAGAGTCATTCGCTAAACAAAACAATACAGTCTTACAATGAAAATAAACTTAGTGTGAACAGTAAACTTCTATGCCCTTGAAACTCACATTCATTGAAACAGGATTGAAACCCACATTCAAAGAAAATGCATCTTGCCAGGGGCAGATTAAATTTACCTTTGGACTGTTTTCAAACCATAGACCCCTTGCATACATTTTTAGGAACATGCATACATGCATGCGTTCTTTGATTCACCTTCCTGATTGTATTAAATTATATTCATCGTATAATATAGCACCGGTTGTTAAGAGTGTTTGAAATTTGTAGTTTTTGACATTTTACCAGTAAGCAGTGAAACAAAGTGTATGAAACAATAATGACAAAACTACCCATTTCAGAACATTTCAACCATAAAATGCCACTCAAACTTCCATCATTATAATCCACCAGTATCAGTCAATATGCACAATATCTACTGAAGTGAAAGTAATCTGAATAAGTTCACATTAAAGAAGTCTGTAACTAATGAAGAGGCTACTGCTGGCAAACAACTTTACATTTCAGTGTTTCATCTCACATTGAAGAGTAAATTACGTAGGTTACATTAAAAAAATTTGGTAAAATGGTAATATTGTTATAGGGAATGGCCATCAAACCAAAAACGGGTTCATAGTTATTAGGCATCTCATCCAAAGTAGGACACACTTAGGAGTGCAACACATCCCCCCCACAGTATCAGCATTCCATCTACATGCTGTGGGAGTAGACCCCACAGCCTTCTGCCCAAAAGGGGAGTGTGCTGCCTATTGTGCTAATAACACTGCTTTAAACTCCTATAGCAGAAACGCTGACAACCATTTGGTAAACAAAACAGTTGCACATCAAAACAGATTTTGCATGAGCAGCAGTAAACTTCTCTTCCCTTGAAAATAACAGTTCCTTGAAAATGCACTGAAACTCATATTCTCTGAAATGCACGGAAACTTTCATTCTTTGAAAATGCACTGAAAGTCGCAGTCTCTGAAAATGCACCCCAATGAAGGTAGTTGGTGCTGTCTCCTGTAATCAAGGCATTAGGTTTGAGCCTGAGCAAGTTAATTAAGCAAACTGCCATACCCAACTAGGGCATTTCACACACACATACACACACGTACACAAGCACATATACACATCTCTGTTCTGTGGGCCATAAGAAAGAACATCTCGTACCATTTGAAAGTTGTGTCCTCCATAGCAGGTTCCAATCAACCAAGCTCTCTGCAACAAGTCCCTGGCAGCAGTGCAGAAACTACAACAGCAAGTTCCAGTGTTTAGATCTGTGTGTGTTTTGTACTAAAGATGCATGCATGCATGCAGAGTGCGTCCTTAAAATAGAAATGTATCTTTTTTTAAACTGTTTAATGTATTTTTTAAATTGTTTAATTAAAAATGCAATGTTGTTGAAGACTTCATGCCAATGGGCCCTAGGCAATTGCCTAGGTCAGCTAGTGCTGGATCCAGCTCTGTCTATAATCTTGTGAATTTCTAAATGTCATCCATTCTCAATGAATGAAAAGGATATCCTGAAGCAGAGGGCAGGGTATTATAATGTCATCCTTTTGAGGCACACAGTACATTATGAAAATGGGAAGGAGCAGACAAAACAAAATCACAACAGTATGTCCACTCCCATCAAGCCATAAAAAAATAGCGATTTCTTAATGTGCTTCAAGGAGGTGTATGCTGTTTGGAACATAAAGATAAGAAATAAATATTTTCTTTCCAATTTTTACTTTTTTCAGATTCTTTGACCAGCATACATATAAAATATTTCTGAATGTGATAACCTGTATTTGCTTTCATAAACATGTCTGTGTACTGGATCACCGAAATGTTACTTGTGTGGGAAAACAGATCAGACTAAACTAGATGTAGGGACACAAACAGATTGATGGAGAGGGTATATGGGATAAGAAGCATGAATATCTTCCTCTTCTTAGTGTACATGAGCTTAAGTGGTCACATGTTGTATGTATCACAGTAGGACTTTCTAACTTTCTTACATCTGTTAAAACAGTTTGTTCAGTTACATAAAATCACATGGGTATGAATTTCAAACTAAATAATAAACCTAGTATCTTTTCTGTAACCTTGTGATAGCTACCTTCACATACCATCATTGGTGCTCCATTTTCTTCTTCCTTTCCCCACTTTGATTATTTAACAAAAAAAAGTTTCTGTCTTTACGTTCCTTCTCCGTGTGTGTGTGTGTGTGTGTGTGTGTGTGTGTGTGTGTGTGTGTGTGTGTGTGTGTGTGTGGGTGCATGTGTCTCTGTCTGAGAGTGTGTGTACTGATACAGCCTTTTCTGAGCTTGCCATGGTGAACAAAGACAGAGAGAGAGAGAGAGAGAGAGAGAGAGAGAAAGCCCCTGCTGGCTTTAAAAGGTGTACTAGTTGCTCTCACAAAATACCTTATCAGCACTCGCTTTGTGTATTTTGTTCAGGTCCTCTCCACCTACAAGATGATTGCTTCATTTGCCACTCTTATAGCCATAGGGCTGTAGTGGAACAGAAAAATAAGTTGATTTTGAAAGGCTTGCTACCCTCCTCCTCCTTCAGAGAGGCTAGGTCTGGTTACCAACAAAAGATTCTACTAAACAAAAATTTAAATCTTTTCAGTCTAGTCCAGCTTCATCCTCCTCATCTTCTAAATCCACAGAGGCAAAAAAGCACAGCTCCTCGGTGCCAATACCTTCCTTGGTTCTGAGCATGAAGAAATCAAAACTGTTGGTTCCACCTCCCTTGTCGGAACCCACAGCTAAAGAGATGGCCCCATCAGTTTCTTCAGCTCCATCTTCAAAAAAGACAGTGCCTTCAACACCGTCCACTTTGGTACCAACCAAAGAGTTAATAGCCATACTCAGATCCAGGTATTTTCCTTCAATTGACCCTTTTCAGATAGACTGACACCCCCCCTTCCTGGAAAAACCTTCTTTACCTGCAAAGTCCACTCATTTTTCCAGAAGCTTTACTGAGGAAGAGCTGGAAAGAGTGGTGAGAAAGATTCTCAGGGTGCAAGGAGTCACTGGGACCTCTAGGCCTCCTACCCAGTTGGGTCAGGGACCTTCTACCTCCACCCCTCTTCCTCTGACTCCTACTGCAAGTTCAGGGATCTTGGTTCTGAGTTGTCTGGCACCAACTGCCTTGGCTCTGAAGTGGTCCTCTTCTTTGGTGCTGATTGTGACTCTTGAGTTCTCCAGCTCGGTTGCAACCGGAGACATCTAGGAGCCATACCTGTCTTGTTGGCTCCAAGGAGTTTGATTCGACCCAAGTTTTGCCAAGCCTTGGCATGGATCAGCTCAGTTCTGGCTTCTGATTTAGGAGACATCTGCCCTGGTTGAGGGGAGACTGCAGTGCCCACCGCTGTTCTTTTGGGCCCAGACTCCCTTCCTACTGTGGGTGGATTGGCTTTTGAAGCAACGGTGAGTGCCTTGTCTACTCCAAGACTTCAGTCCATCCTTCACCCTTTGGAGCAACCTGCCAAGTCACTCCTTGCTCCAGAGCCTCACCCACTTCCTCCCACAGAGGAGGTTCCTCGGAAGATGAAGTGTAAGAGGAAACAGATTGATTCCTCTGAAGATTCATACACTGAAGACACAGATTTTGAAGAGGGTGAAGGATCCCCATGATCACCTCCTGAAGATGTCTCCTTTGGAGACATCGTAGAAATTTTGAAACAGAGAGGTGATTTGCAGTCCAGCAATCCTGCTTCAGAGAAATCTGTGTACCGGCAGTCCTTTGGGACCTGACCATCTACCTCTTGGGTGACCGTGCCAGCTGATGAGCTCATTGAGTTGATTTCTCAGTGTGTGTGGAAGGCCCCTGACACTACTGAGCTGTTACCCCAGAGACCAGACAAAATTATTATTGCACCTTTAGACAAACCCTTCTGGACCAAGGGCTTACTGGTAGATGCCATGGGCTTGGTAGCAGCCACCAAAAAGGAACTGGCAGATGAGAGTTCCACTATTCATCCTCCTAACAAGGAATCCAAGACGATGGATAGACTAGGGAAGCAAATTTATGCCTCATCGATCTTTAGTCTACGGTCTTTGAGTTATCTAGCACATTTTATGAGGTTGGAGAGGGATCTGATTAACTCATTACATCCAAGTGATACCTCCAGGTGCATCTGCAGTTAACTCCTACCGACACTTCTAGGCATCAAACATTGCTTGTTCATATTTGCATCATAATTCCAAAACCATGCTATGTATAGGGTTTTAAAATAGTTCATCTTAAAGCTTACACAATGGGAAACTCAACTGCATTAACAGCTGACCTATGCGTAGTGCAGGTAAAGAGATATTAAATGTTGGTTTTATGATATTAATTTATATGGATATCATTTTCATATTTTTCTAAATATCTCAACAACTAAGTAACACAGACAGAACTCCTTAGCTTCATATGAAAGCTCTCAGCTAGATGAATGAAGTGCTGCTGACAGTATGTGTGTAAATTGAATGGTTGCTGAGATATTATAAGTTGTTTACAAAATAATTATAAATGTAATACTTACTGTGTTTACTGTGACTTATAAAATTCAGTTTAAGACCTAAAACCTAAAGAATACTACCACTATAAAATAGTTTGTGCTAAAGAGTTTGCCATTTCTACCTACATCTTTCATAACCCCTGTGGTTCCAGAGATATGAATATTTGATGTGCTGCCATCTTATCTCGCCTTCATTCTTAACGGGTTGGTTTTAGATCTGATCCTCGGATCCCGCTCGGCCTTATACAAAAGCTTGAGTTCTTCCACTAACTTGTGGCTAAAACCTATCCCATTATGCCTTAGGAAAGCTCCCCAGATCTTGTTTGCCACTAAATAAGATCGGGTGCTTCCTACTGGCTCTGGCTAAGTGGAATTTTCTTATTTTCATATTTTGGAAAACTGTCAGTTTATTAATACTGTTATATTCTAGCTAGTGTTTAGTTAAGCAGATTTAGTGTGTTTGCTTTGTTTTTTTGCTATTGGCTGTCGTCTTTCTTCTCCAGGCTTTTCTCTTACCCTATCCCGGCTTAAATGTTATTTTCGTAAGCCCGTTTTTAGTTTGAGGGCTTCCTTCCTTTTAACTATATAGGCAGGCTTATTGAAGTTAAGAGCTGTTTTGACCTTGAGGTTTTTCCCCTTGTTTTCCTCTTTAAATTACCAGGCTAGCTCATTTAAATTAGAGGGCTGCCTTTGCCTGTTTAAATTAGAGGGCCTTTTTTTTCTTGTTTTTGTCTTTATAGTTAGCGTTATTCTTAATGTTTCCATAAAAAGAAAAAAAAAAGGTGTAGTACTTTATATATAGATACTTGGTTGCAGTTTATTAGCTTTCCAGTTGTTGTTGCTAATTACTGCAATGTCTTCTAAGCAGAATAAGGATATTAAATCCTTGGGGTTTAAGAAATGTGTTAACTGCAGCCAAAAAATGTCTATTACTGACGGACATGCAGTTTGCGTGTACTGTCTTGGAGCGGTACACCTTCAGGAGTCTTGTGCCACGTGTCACTCCTTTAGTCATAGAGTACTACTGGAGAGGAAAAATAAAGTGATTCTGAGGGGCTTATTGAAGACCGTTTTTCTGAAGCTATCAGAGAAGGTCAGGGTCCTTCAAGGTCTGGCCATTCTCCCTCTTCAAAATCAGACAAGTCGGGGAAAAGGTCATCTTCCTCAGAGGCTCAGTCAGAGACGTCAAAAAAGAGTCAAAAAGTTTCATCTTCGGACCCAAAGGCTGTCGGGCCCAAGAAGCCTTCTCCCCCAACTCCTTCAGTTTTGGAGCCATTGGGATTTCTTGTATGGAACCGGTCCCCAGAATTGGAACTGGTATCTCCATCTTTAAGATCTCCCTTACAACAGTCTTCCAGATCTCCTGCTCCCTCCACTCGATCTTCCAAGAGCCTCTCTGATGATGATGTGGATCGGGTGGTGCAGAGGCTGATAAATACATCAGCGCTCACCAAATTGTTGTCACATCCAACCCAGAGGGCTTCGGAACCGACCAAGTCTACCATTTCACCATCGATTCCTCCTCTTCCAATCCAGTCTCAGACTTTGGAGCCAGAATGTCTGGAACTGATCGTAGTGGATCTTCGGGTCTGACTACTGCTCTGACGTGCTCAGTTCCATCTGAACTCAGGGAGTCTAGCTGTCTGGTCGGGTCTGGGAAGGAGAGTCAGATCGGACAATTGTCGGATCCGAACTTGCTTCTTGGGACTTCAGTGCAGGTGAGCTTGGCTCCTACATTTGCCTCGGAGCCAACCTCCTTGCTTCCGAGGATGCCCTGTGGTTCTTCAGAGCCAGGAGTTTCCTTGGATCAGGGGCAGGGGGCATTCAAGGTGATGAGGAGACTGCTGTCTCCACAGACAGATCCACTCTCAGGTCCAGACATTCTTCCCCAAAGGCACTGGTGTCTGTCTCGGCACCACTGCATCCACAGAGATGCGGAAACCCTAAGCCTCAGGATGCCCCAATGGGTGAACCCATTTCTTCTGAAACCTCTCCAAAATCCCCTTCTGAAGAGGTCCCTTGGAAGAGACTATGCAAGAGGAAGCATTTATACTCCCCAGAGGAGTCCATCACACCTGATACAGATCTTGATGAGTTAGAAGAGTCCCCACAGTCACCCTCTGAGGATGTCTCCTTCACAGATATCCTGGAAATACTTAAGCAGAGAGGCAGCTGGAAGTCCATCAACCTTTCTGAGGAGGACTCTATATACTTGAAGGCTTTTGGGTCTCGCCGTTCCACCACTTAGATGTCTCTGCCTTTCGATGAACTGATGGACCTAGTGTGTTGAAAGGTGTGGGAGTCTCCAGACTCAGTGGAGCCTGTTCCTTGGAGGCCAAACAAATTCATTAAGTCTCCTACAGACAAGAATTTAATTACAAAGGGAGTCCCAGTAGATGCTATGGTGGTGGTGGCGGCCACCAAAAAGGAACTTTCAGAGATGCCCTCTTCTGTCCATCTGCCGAACAAGGAGTCTCATATAATGGACAGATATGGAAAGCACACCTTTTCTTCTGTGTCTTTTGCACTCAGATCGCTGTATTATCTCACCCACTTTACCAGACTTCAGAGAGATCTCCTGAAGGAGCTAGGAGATACTCTCTAAGATTCAGTAAGTAAAGGGTTATCAGAGAAGGTTCCCTGTCAGCTCCACCTTAAATTCAGTGGTCAACTCCTCCATGAGACTCATTTCTTATGCAGCAGATGGAGCTAGTAGGGCAGCAGGTTCAGGAGTTTGCTTAAGGAGACATTCCTGGATGCACTTATGTGACTTTGTGGAGCCCTTTAAGTCTTCTTTTGTTAATGCCCCTTTTGATGGCTTGTCCCTGTTCGGACCAAAAGTCAAAGATACACTAACCAGGTGTGAACAAGAAGGGAAAACTCTCTTTGCCAGAGGAGTCCATTTTCCCCTACCTTCTAGACCTTATCCAAAAGGTCAAAATGGAGGAAAAATTTGGTTCTGAAAATCCCAGAGAGCTTTCCATGGTGGCACACGTGGTAATTCTTCCCCCAGGGGCAGAAAGGGAAGCAGTAATGGAAGACACCAGCCATGCAGCAGAGAGGGTTTTCAAAATCAGGGTGACAGGGAATCTTTCCTTGGCAAGCCCTTTCAGCACTCCTGAAAGGAGGCCCGCCTGTCCATCTCTGGAGGCAGTCAGGGGTCGCTTATCTTTGTACCCAGAAACCTGGCTAACAATAACAATAGACAAGTGGGTACAAATCATCATATCCAGAGGTTACTCCATACCCTTTTCTTTTCCAGTCCCAAACATGAAAAAACAACCTGGACATTCCACCCAGTCAAAGGGAACAGGCAACTCTAGAAATTGCTACAAAAAGAGTCATCCAGACATTCCCTGCAGACCAAATAGGATCCAGTCACTACCAGTTTCGAGCTCTGCCCTTTGGTCTCACTACAGCCCCCAGAGTGTTCACCAAATCTATGGCAGTAGTCACAGCTCACTTGAGATGCCTAGGATTCCGAGTGTTCCCTTACCTAGACAACTGGCACCTAGGAGAAAATTATAGTCAGCTGCCTGTCGGGTGCCAGGATCCTCCACATAACGCATGCACTCAAGTCACTCCACAACAAGTACAAATATGACTCTGTCATTGTCCATGTTGGAGTGAATGATTTGAGATGTACCTCCCTGGACTACATGAAAAGAGATATGGAAGAGCTCTCATGGCCCAGGCAGGTATGACCCTAGCCCTGATTAGCATCCTGCCTTCGCCTAGAGTGATACCACAGTATAAGGACAGAATGATTGACTTCAACAATTGGCTAAGCTTCTGGTGTCATTCAAAGGGGATCCAGTATCTGTCTGCCTGGGACGACATGATAGACCATGATGCTTTGCCAGAGATGGTCTGCATTTGTCACCACTGGGATTCAGGTTATTGGCTCTTGCCACCCCTATAGTGCCTTTTTAGGCCAAGTTCAAAGGACAAAATCACCACCGTAACAGGTACAAATATGCAAAATCTGAAGGTAATGCTACTCAATGCTAGAAGTCTAAACCTCAAAATGCATTCTCTCGAGACATTCCTAAAAATGGAGAACATCGATATCTGTGCAGTAACTGAGACCTAGTTCAAGGTTCCAGAGAGCACCCCTGCAATACCAGGCTACAACTCTTACCACACTTTTTGGCCACCAAACCAGGACCGAAACACTAAAGGTGTAGGAGTGTCCATATTCACCAAGGATATTCACACCACCAGGCTAGTTGCCCAACACAATGCATCTGAAATTCTCCAGGTGCAACTAACACTAGGTAAGACTGCAATCCAAATTGTAGCTTGCTACAGATCCCCCACCATGCCCCAAGATTTTCACTACACCTTTCTAAACATACTGGAAAATATTAAGATACAACCAAACACCCTAATACTGGGTGATTTCAACTACCCTGCCATTAACTGGGAAAACTACTCGTGTACCAACACCTTTGTCCAATGGTTCTTGGAATTCATAAATTCCAACGCCCTGGATCAACTAATGCTTAGTTCCACCAGGGGTTTCATAATCCTAGACCTGGTCATTACCAACATGGGAAATCAATGCTCCGCACCTATGGTCATCCCCTCATTGGTCAGGTCTGACCATAAGCTAATCACCCTTGACATCCACATCACTCCCCCCCCCTCAGTAAGGAAACCTCTGTAAAAAACTTCTCCAAAGCCAACTTCATGCTACTCACATCAGAAGTGACAAACTTCATGATGCCCATGCAGATGGGAACTGAAAGTTTGACTGCTGAATCCTACACTAAGGCACTGTACGAGCACATCCACTTGTGCATGAATCATGCCATCCCCAATAGAACCAAGACACTGTCCTCCAAAAAATGGAAGCCAATCAGGTGGACCCTTGCCATAAACAAACTTTACAACAAAAGGAAGAAACTGTTGCAGAAAAGAGGAAAATCCCAGGATGCAAAAAACTCCCTTACCAGCCTCAGTAAGAAGCTGAGATCCCTCATAAAATTTTCCAAAGCTAGTTACGAAAATAAAATTGCCAAAGATTCCAAAGACAACCACAAGGCATTCTATAACTATGTCAAGAATCTAAATGGCAATGCTCAGATCTGCTCTGAGCTACAACAGAATGGCATTAAATATACTGATCCCAAGGATTTTGCCAATATCCTGGCAGATCGATTCAGTGCAAACTTCACCCCCCTCTCACCCCCTAAAGGGCCAATCTCAATACCAAAAGGTTGCCAAATTCCAGTAATAACAGCCACAGAGGTAAAAATGCACCGTCCAAAGCTAAGAATACAGCATCCATGGGAACAGATGATATCCCAGGTTTTGTACTACATGAACTACAAAATGAACTGGCACCTCACCTAAGCATCATGTTTAATCATAGCCTCACCTCAGGCTTCGTGCCCACTGAGTGGCGCACAGCTACAGTTATCCCACACCACAAGGGGGGCTCCACCTTGGATCCCGGGAACTACTGCCCCATCAGTCTGACTTGCCTGATCTGCAAGGCAATGGAAAGTATTATTATGGAACTTATAAAGAAAGACATTGGCAACCTTCAAACACTGGACCCCGTGCAGCTTGGGTTCATGAAGGGCTGATCTTGTCTCCTGAACCTGATTGACTTCTTCAAATCAGTCTCCAGAGCCATGGACAAATGTAAGGTGGTCCACACAGCCTATCTGGACCTCACCAAGGGCTTCGACACCACCCCCCACTCTGGAATGATAGATAAACTTTCTAAGCTGGGCATTAGTCCCTACATCACTTGATGGGTTGCCAACTGGCTTACTGACAGAACCCACACTGTAAAAGTAGTCAACTCCAAATCCAGCTCCAGACAAGTGACAAGTGGAGTACCTCAGGTTCAGTCCTGGGACCGGTCTTGTTTGGCATCTACTTCTCTGAAGTATAGGCCAACACTAAGGAATTCTGGCTAACAAAGTTTGCAGATGACTGCAAACTGGGAGCCATTATTGAATCTCCAAAAGATGTGGATATTCTACAAAAGGGCCTTACAGAAACAGATGCTTGGTGGCAGATCCATGGGCTCAGGCTCAATGCCAAGAAATGTATAGTTATCCCCTTTGGGAAAAAACATGTAACCATGCATTACCACATAGGTGGCAGTACACTAAACACTGAAAGTATGATAAGAGACTTAGGGACACAGGTGGACAGTGGTCTCACCTTCGATAACCACGTCGCCACAACAGTCAGGAAATCCTTCTATGTGGCTCATCTCATCACTAAGGGCTTTTCATCCAGAAAAAAAGGAGGTCATTATCCCACTGTACTCATCCCTTATTAGACCCGTTATACGTGTCCAACCTGTGGCCCGCGGGCCGCATGTGGCCCTCAGAGCTCTTCCATGCGGCCCTCAAACTCTAACTGCAACATCGATGTATGCATGCCCCAAAACACTTTTTTGCTTTGTGTTTTTTGCTCCTGTGACCTGTAACACTAATGTCGGTGTGCGCATGTGCCAAAGCACCCATCTAGTTTTGTTTTTGTGCCAAAAAAGGGTCAGTGTGTTTACGCCATTATTTTGCGCCAAACAATCAGTGTGTGTGTTCTCGCTGAATAGGAACTTGTGTATGGATTTGCCACCATTGCCTTTGAAAGGGACAGCACTTACCTGTGTTAACCGGTAAGTATGGAGTGAGTGCATGCATGAAAGCAGAATTGTGTGCGTGAAAGTAGAAGAAGAGTGTGTGTGTGTGTGTGTGTGTGTGTGTGTGTGTGTGTGTGTGTGTGTGTGTGTGTGTGTGTGTGTGTGTGTGCACGTGTGTGTGTGTGACAGAGAGAGGTTCATGCACAAAGAGGCTAACAATGATCAGCCTACCTACTGAACACAAACAATTTAGCTCACAAATATATCGTACATTAAAAGTACACTTACATTAAATTGCAGCTTTCCTGACAGGGAGAGTGTTGTATTGAACATGAACTCATAACTCTTAACTGTATGGATTTTCAAAGAATGTCTGGATTTTTGCCCCATCTTCCAATTTGTGTCTTTTGCTTAGGAAATAAAAGTAGTCATCCAAGGTAATGTAATTCCAGGGAGTAAGAATGAGACAGCAGCCTAGGGTTAATGGGTCAGTAGTGGATTGACTATGTGGGACTGTAGCATATAAAGATGTATTGTTTTTTCAGACAAACAAAAAAGCACCTAGTACTGTTTGCACCAAATACTGTTTTTTCATTGGTGGGTTCTAAGCAGTGGTACATGTGGTACAACAGTAAGCATAGCTTTGGTGGATCATCAATACTGGCAAATAAAATGGGCACAATGTCAATTTTTAAATGTTGGGGGTTTTAGTGTGTATGTGTGTGCTTATGTGTTGGGATTGCTGCAACAGTAGATGGTTATTAAAGACAGAGACTTACGGACTGTGGAGAATGTTTCTTTGTTTCAAAACCTGATACTTGGGTGCGCATGCCAAAAGTAGATTTTTTAAGACATAGCTTCTTGCCATTTACAGTGGATGGATATTTACATGTAATGGACAATGCTAGCAGTATTAGCGTGGGCCTGTGGGGTTCTGAAGGATGCCAAGTCTACCACTGCCAATGTCTTATAAAGTGACCTGGAAATGGATATTGGGATGTTACTGAAAAAATATAATAAGTGGGCTTAGAAATATAGTTTAATTAAACAAAGTGTACTTTTAATTTACAGGCAATAATTTAATTTATTTCAGGTAGTCCAGATCCTGGTAGATTGTATACCATTAGATTTAATTAGGGAGAGCTGTCATTCTAGGGAAATAAGCAGCCCTAGTTTCAGGGAAAGCTCTGTGGCTGCTTGTAGGTAGGAAGTTGCAGGATGTTGATGCAATGTGTTTTATTTATTATTTTTAATGCATTTGTCATGTCAAAGCATGGTTTTCTTTGTTGCAAAAGAAGGCAGGACTGAATGAGCCATATAATGTTTAACTGACAATGATGGGATAGAAAGATTATAAGTGATGTATAATGTTTGCAGCTACAGTTGTTGCAATGGTGTCTGTAATGCATAACTATTTTTGGGCCTGTGTCCCACTTTTATTTTTCACTTTGTCCAGATTTCTTACTCTAAGGTTGAGATGTATGGTTCCATACTAAATCAGAAAGTTGTATTTACGTATTTACCTTGGAAGACTTTTCGGCATAATTATGAGAAACAGAGCCTTTTTAATATCTCTGCTTATTTCCAATATAAACTGCCATGTAACCTTGCAAATAACCTTCTTATTAAGCTACTTTACTTCTTTTGGAATTGACAGGTATGATTCAACGGTTCGGACGTATGCATAGAGTGCTAATGTGACTTTGATTTCTTGCAGCAGTCTGTGGTTTACATATCACAATAACTTTTTTGTGTTTCTGGGTGTGTAATCAATTTAACAGTTTTAAAGATGTTTTCCAAAAATAAATAAATACATAATAAATAACAAATAATCCTCTCTACACTTTGAGCTATTGATAAAGTCTGGGAATTAGTTTTTTTTCAAAAGCGAAGGTCAGCATTACAGCTCAGTAAACTGTCAGTCTGTGAATTACTTCTGCACAAATTAAAATGTCTGAATGTCAAATGGCTTTAGAGTGGAGGGAAGTTTATTTTTATTTATTTTATTTTACATTTGTTTTCCGGGAAAGTCCGACTGGACACAGGTCCATTTTCAGCAGAGGCCCGGGGAGAAAATCTCCAAAAATAACACAAACAATATAATACAATATATGAGAGAGAGAGAGACAGCAAATCATGGATGTAGTACTCATACAGTATGGCAGAGATTACATCTCGTAACAGTGAGAATCACTGAGGTACAGAATAAACAAAAATATATATATATTTTTTTTTTACAGTTACAATTACAGCAAGGCAAACATCAATGAGTTTACAAGTTTTCAGTAGAAAGTTGTTTGTACATAGCAGAATCTCTGAAACAATCTTTTGGTATGGATTAACCTGGGTTTGACACAAGTTATATGTTTACACCAGTATGTAGCATTGGTTTTCGTATTGATTTACTTTTTGCCAAGCAGTTGTTTGTTGATTTATTGATGGTCCTTTTGGTGGTGGGAAATTGCATGGATGAATCCATCTCTATTATGATTTATTTTCAGATATTTTGACTTCCAGACAATTTCAGTGAGTGGGGGATCATGTGATCACTGAGTTTGCCTATTTTACAAGTAGAGGCTTCTTTTTTTGTGTGGTGTGTGTGGTGTGTGTGTGTGTAAGAAAGAGAGATTTAATATGTATACTGAATATATATTTGCAAATGGAATTCTTAGTTAAACAAGCCCCTCTTCTTGGGCAAGTAGACTTGAGTAACCAATATTAGATCTTAGCCATCCAGCTGGGAAAGGTTAGTATGTGGATTTTCCATCTGGTTTGATGAAGGCTATGCTACTTACCCAAGGACTACATTTATGGCTATCCATCCAGCCATCCAGTTGTCGTGTTGCTGAACTACATTGTTTGATAATGAGAGGAGCTTTTTACAGAAGTTGAAGGTTTTTGTGTCAAGAACCTGTCCTTACAAAGTGGCTTGTTTATGTTGCAGTGAAGGCTGTGGTCTTTGTAGTGAGCGTGTTAAATATAATCAGTATTTCTGAGGTAGAGGAAGTCTCTTAAGGCAGGATCTTTCTTAGCCTGGAAAGCAAGCCAGTGATGAAATTTATAGGGGCCAGTGAGAGACAGAGGAAAGCAAAAAGCTTTTTAGTCTGTTTGGATAACTAAGTGAACTTAGTCCTTTGACCTTTTTGTCAGAAATGGTTGTAGTCTTTCTTTTGGCAGGGTGTTTTGCTGAGGCACATGCCAAAAGTGGCATTGCACTCAATAATGGCTCTTGTAAAGGAAGAATACAGGGATGTTATGACCTCCTTGTCACTGGATGAGATACCCTTACTAATGAAGTGGGCCATGTAAAAAGCTTTCCATACAACGGAGACAACGTGGTGGTCAAAAGTCAGGTTTCTATCAACCTGGGTGCCCAAGTACCATATGACTGATTGCATGGTTACAACATTGTTATTAATGTGATAATTTGTGGGGACATCACTCTCCTCAAAGGGGATGTTGATGCATTTTCTGGCATTTAGCTTGAGGCCATATTTTTGGCACCAGTTATTTGTTTGGGTGAGACCCTCTTGTAGCTTATTCAGAATTGTTTTATTAAGTCAGTAATGTGAATTATTTACTTTATTGCAAATTTGTTGGGTTATTTTTGTGGATTATAGTATTGTAGGACTGCTGATGTTGACATTTTACGTAGTTGGACTGCTGGAGTGGTTTTCCCAGTGAGAAATGCTAGTGCTGTAGTGAATATCTGTTTATTTGTAAAAAAAAAAAAAAATATATATATATATATATATATATATATATATATATATATTAACTAAGATGCTAGAGTTAACTGTTAGATTAGAGAATTAGAATGATAATTAGAATTTTAAGGCAAATATTAGGCATTTATTACATTTATTCATTGTTCAAATGCACCTACAGTACAGCCAGGAGTTCGACTGTGGTCTTCCGCAGCAACAAAAGAGTTAACTATATGATATATTTTATATGTGGCCCCAAGACCATTTCTGTTCACTCAATGTGGCCCCAGCAAGCCAAAAGGTTGGACACCCCTGCTATAGAATCCAACGCCCTGTTTGGCATGTACCTCTCAAGACATCTGCAACAACTGGAAAGGCCGCAGAAATACCTCACTAAAAGAATCACAGGCCTAAAGCAGATGCCCTATGCTGACCGTCTAAAAAAACTCCACCGATACTCTGTCGCATATCGTCTACTCAGAGGCGATCTCTGCTTAACATACAAGGCCATGTGAAACCCAGAGCTGTTGGACATGCTACACTTAAAGAAATCACAATCCCTCAGAGACACACACTCCAGGGATCTAAACCTTGTCATCACAATGAACAAAACATGCTGGAGGGATAGTTTCCTGACCCAGAGACTCCCCAGACTCTGGAATAGACTGCCTATATATATCAAGCAGAGCGCCTCTTTGGCCCTCTTCAAAAGGAACCTTGATTATTGGATGGGAGATAGGAAATTCACCCCGGGGATCACGTCAGTCGGCTTGCTAGACAGGGGTCCAGGGAAGTAAATACTGTGGGAAGAAATAGCCAGGGAATTGTTATGGCTAGGCTTGTATAGGCCCTAGGGCCGATAGCTTAGTACCAACCTATGAACCTATGAACTGCCACTACTGAGCATCTACTAACAAAAGTGAGAGACACCACCTTGCACCTCTGCTCTCACCTAGGAATCACAATAAATTACAAAAAATCTGCCTTGTTGCCATCTCAGCATATCGTTTTTATAAGAGCAGATCTAGATTCAACAAAAGTGATGGCAAAACTACCCCCCGAAAGAGTTAAAGTCCTACAACATCAAGTCAAAAATCTACTTTCCAAGAAAAAAGTACAAGGAAGAACAGTCCTAAAAATCTTGGAGACCATGCCAGCAGCAATAAACTTGATTCCATTAGCACATCTGCATATGAGAATTCTGCAGTGGCTACTGTTCACTCAGTGGTCCATGCAGGAACTACCTATGTCCCACCAAATTATGTTAACAGAACCTTCCAAGAAAGACCTTTGTTGGTGGCTTCATTCCACTCATGTGACATTAGGTCAACCCTTTGTTCTTCCACAACCTTTAGCCACAGTGACCACAGACACCTCCCAGATAGGGTGTGGGGGGGCATTATCTGGGAAGGACAGTCCAAGGCTCTTGGCAGAATCATGAGGCCCATTTGTACATCAGTGTCCTAGAGATGAGGGTGGTACTTCTAGCACTACAAGCATTCCAAGACTCTCTTCTGCTAGGAACTATTGCAATACAGACAGACAACATGTCAGCTGTGTGGTACATAAACAAAGAGGAGCCAGGTCTTACCCCCTTTGTTGGGAGGCCCTGAGAGATTGGCAGTGGGCGACCTCCTCCCAATGCTTTCTGGTAGCAATGCACATCCAGGATAGCAGACAAACTCAATAAAATAATTCTGATGCCTCAGGAGTGGCTCCTAAAACAAGAAGTAGCAGATATGATTTTCCGCAAATGGGGCCAGCCTTGCTGTGACCTTTTTGCCATGTGCATGACTGCCAAATGCAGCAGCTATCTTGCCCTAATCTCCCCTGCAGGGGAGTCACCAAGGGATGCACTTGTACACGATTGGCCCTCCGGTCTCCCCTATGCCTTCCCTCCCTTTCTGTTGATACCCAAAGTTCTTCAGAAAGACAGTTCCTTGGGAAGGAATTTGATACTCGTCGCCCCATACTGGCCTTGTCAAATCTGGTTCCCCTTCCTTTGGCCTCATCTCCAGGAGGAGCCATGGATTCTGGACCCCAGTTCCAGACCCTCTGACTCATGCATCAGGGATGCTCCAGCCCTTCCTTCAAACCCTCAAATTGACAGCTTGGCTACTCAAATTCCAAACGTAGCCAGGCTCCCTAACCTTTCTCCATCAGTGAAACATATCCTGATCTTGTCTCATAAGGCTTCAACTAGGAAGTTATATATGAGCAAATGTAAAAAAATTTCTTCTTGGGCCTTGAATAATCACATTAACTCCTTCTCTGCCCCAATAGCTTCCATTCCTCAATTCTTAGCAAAGCTATTTAATGAAGGCACAGCTGCAGCTACTATTCAAGTTCAATTAATAGCGATATCTAATTTCCGTCTAGGTGAATCAGGGCCAGATGTGATGTCCCACAGACTTTGCAAGGTGTTTCTTAATGGCACTATTTTATTAAGACCACCCATTAAAGCCCCTCCAACACCATGGGACCTGAATTTTGTGTTATCCCATTTGCTCCTTCCCCCATTTGAACCTCAATCATCCTGTGATCTAAATATTTGACTTGGAAGACGATTCTTTTGATAGCCATCACTTCTGCTAAAAGAGATTCAGAGTTACAAGCATTGTCTTTAAAGCCCCCCCTACAGGATGTTCTACAAAGATAGAGTATCCCTACAAACAAACCCATCCTTCCTACCCAAAGTAAGCTCAGAGTCTAATTTGAACCAATCCATAGAACTACCAGTCTTTTTCCCCCAAGTATGGCAACAAGGCAGAATATATGCTACAACTAGATGTACAAAGACATTTCTATTTACATAGGACAAAGGACTTCAGAAAATCTGAGCAATTATTTGTATAATTTTTCAGACTGTAAGAAAGGTGCTCCAGTGTCTAAAGTCACACTTTCAAAATGGCTGTCAGATTGCATTACCTTTACTTACAAATCTCAAAACAAAGAACTATCCTATAAAGTAACAAATCTTAAAACAAGGAACTCTCCTATAAAGTAAAAGGTCATTCTACAAGAGCCATAACAACTTCTTCTGCCTTTTGTCTAGACTACCAATTGACACCACTTGTGCTGCAGCAAGATGGGCACGGCCTCATACCTTTATCATTCATTACAAAGTGGGTCTGGCCTCTAGGAATAGGGCCTCTTTTGGGTCCACTTTTCTGAAGAATATCCTCCCATTGATTCACCAAAGAAAGATGGTGCTAGGGACGCTGTCCCAACCAGTTTAGAATGAAGGTGAGATAGGACAAAAGGTACCCTGGCTTTTGCGACCCAAGAAAATGATTTTTCTGTGCCCCTGTCGAGCAGAGCCACAGAGATGATCCCCGGAGTGAATTTCCTCTTTCCCATCCAATCATCAAGATTTTTCTTGAAGAGTGCTAATGAGGAGCTTTGTTTGATATAGATAGGTAGTTTGTTCCAGAGTATGAAAGTCTCTGGGATAGGAATCTATCCCTCCAGCATGTTCTGTTTATTGTGGTGACATAAAGAAGTTATGTACTCACCATAATGTTCCATGTGTGTTGTCCATCTTGCCTTCGTTTTTGCATCCCACCCTCCTTTCCCCAGCCTTTGCCTTCTGGAGGACCAAGCTGATACAATTGGTGATTAATGATCTGATGTTAATCTTCGTTCATTCCTTACCGATGGGCTATCAGTTCCATCCTTGGAACCGAGCTGGCCAATATCAAGCTTGCGTCAGCCAAAAATTCTCAAGCCAAGGTCCTACCCAGAATGCTGTGCTCCCTGTTACCCCAGATCTAATTTGCTGCATTGCTGAACAGCTGTGTCAAGCCACTCTCTCAGCTACGTGTCTAATTTTTGACAGTTTATATATATATATTATTACTCTAAAATTTTCTCAAAAGTTTATTCTAATATTTTCCTACACTATCGCACACTTTAGACTCTCTCCCTTTAATCTTTTCCCTTTATTACCCTCTTTTCTTACCTTGTGGTAATTCTCCATTACCATCGTTGGTAATCCTTCTTTTTCTCTTTTTACCCTTTTCTTGGGTAGCCGTTATTCTTCCTTATGCTACTGTGCTTCTTCTCCACAAGATAAGAAAAGTTCCATTGGTTTCAAGCAGTGTAAGGATTGCGGCCATAAGTTACCACTTTCCGATGGCCATGACTTATGTGTCTACTCTCTTAATGTCACCCACTTGACTGTAGATCCTCTATGTGGTATCTGTAAAAACTTCTCTACCAGGACTCTCAACGAGAGGAAAAATAAGGTAATTTTGAAAGGTCTACTCAAATCTCCTTTCTCTGAGGCTATTTCTGGGTCAGAGGGCTCACCTCCTCCTGTTAAACCCCGCAAGAGGCATTCTTCCTCTTCTTCATCAAAGTCACTCCCTTCTTCTCCCTCTGGAGATTGTAGGGAGTTGACTCACAAGAAGGTAAAATTGATTACAACTCCGGCGCTGCCACCTGTGACCCTGTCGGCTCCAGGTTCGGCACTGCCCCAAATGATCCTGACTACAGCCATGTCTCCTTTATCAGTATCGGCACCGGAGTTCCTGGTGCAGACAACTACTGTTCTGACAGTTCTGTCGCAACCCCTATCGGCACCATCAATACAGGTTCAGTCCCCTTCAGCACCACTGGTACAGTCACCTTCTGCTCCAAGTATGACTCTTCTGTACTCCAAGGTGCAGACTTTTTTGGCACCGACATGTACTTCGGTGTAGTCCTTCTCGGCACCATCCTTATTGCTGGTGCAGACACTTTCCCCTATGGCACCATATCCTTCAGGGCAGACCTTTGCCTTTACGGTGCAGACAGCTTCAACTACCATGGCGCTGACATCTTCGGTGCAGACTTTTTCCACACCATTTTCTTTAGTGCAGACTTCCTCAGCTCCAAGTTCTGCACCTATTGAATTAGCAAGGACCAAATATTCCCCTTCATTGGATCCTTTTGCAAGCAGTCAGTATAGTCCTTTGCTGAAAAGGCCAGAATCGCCATCAGCCTTCTCCATTAGGTCAACCAAGAGTCTTTCTGAGCAGGATGTGTTGCGGCTTGTTGATCAGTTGCTTGTGGCCAGAGGTCTCTTTCAACCATCGAAGTCCACATTCCCTCATTCAGGTGAGTGTATTTTGCCTCAAACCCAACATATACTCCTCCTTTGACTTCCACTCAAGTCTTGAAGCCTATTACTCCGACAGCAGCTTCCCTCCCTCCAACTCCAGTAGTGGATCTCCCTTTGGGACCAGAGTCATCCTTGTGGCCTTCGGTGCATTGGGCATTGGGCTCTTCTCAGGCTAGTGGCTGTGTCATTGGGGAGGGCATTCCTGGCTCCACGCTGATTTTTTCTATGGCACCTTCCAGGGATGCTCTCTCTCTCTCTCTTACGGTTCATGGTCCTGTTGAGACTTGTGGTCTGGGGGCAGGCTCTTTGGGGTGGGTTGTGATCCCAGTTCCGAGGTTGTTGTTTCTGGTTCCGGGCTCCTATCCCTCCTTGGGTGGGCCAGCCTTCCAGGCCATGGAGAGGGTGCTTGCCTCTGCTGGCAAAGCTCATTTGTCGGAGTCATCTCCCCCCTCTGTGCCGCAACTGCCACAAGCTTCAACTCCTGGACACAGGGCACAAGAGCCTCAGGTCTTTCCTCCTCAGGAGACCCCCTCTTTGCAGTCTTCCCCAGAACCTCCAACTGAGGAAGCACCCTGCAAAGCATCCATGTAAGAGGAAACACATGGACTCCACTGAGGAGTCATTGACTGAAGATACAGATTTTGATGACAGGGAAGGTTCCCCACAGTTACCCTCTGATGAGGTGTCCTTTGGTGATATCCTCAAGATCCTTAGACAGAGGGGTGACTGGAAGCCCTCTAATCCTTCCTCTGAGGAATCCATATTCCTACAGGCTTTTCATGTCCACCCCCTACCTCCTGGGTTACCCCACCTGCCGATGAGCTCATCCAGCTCATCATGCAGCATGCATGGAAGAATCCTGATAACATGGAAGCGATACCTAAGAGGCCAGATAAAATATTATCATCCCCTGCTGAACACCCCCCACTGGTCACATGGTCTCCCAGTAGATGATATGGTGGTGGCAGCTGCTACTAAGAAGGATTTGGCAGAAGAGAGCCAAATTGTCCGTCCGCCCAACAAGGAGTCCAAGACAATTGACAGATTAGGGAAGCATGTGTTTGCTTCATCGACCTTCGCCCTAAAGTCTTTCAATTATTTGGCACATTTTACCAGGCTTCAGCGAGATCTTATCAACCAGCTCTCTGAAACTTTGTCAGGAGCTGTTTCTGATGAAGTCTGTGATAATGTGGCTTCTCAGATAGCCACCCTAGAGTCCATTTCCAACTCTTCCATGTGTCTTATTTCTCAAGCAATGGAAGGGACGGCTAGAGTGGCAGGCGCAGACATTGTCACCAGACGACGTGCTTGGATGCGGCTTTGTGACTTTGTGGGCTCCTTTAAGGCTTCCTTCATGAATGCCCCTATAGAGGCCGCTTCTTTGTTTGGCCCTAAAGTCAAGGATATGGTGGCATGGTGCAAACAAGATGGCAAGACCTTGTCTGCCATTGGTGTCAGACGCTCCACCCCTCAGCAATTCTACTCTAGAAATCAGAGGTGTGGAAAGATCTGGCACAAGAAATCACAGGGTTCTTTCCGGGATGCATGTTCCAAGTTTTCCTCTAGAGGCAGAGGGGGAAACTCCAATGGAAGATGCCCCTTTCAGGGCAGAGGAGGTCCACGAAACTGGAGTTCCAGAGATTCTTTCTCTAGCCAAACCTATCAGTGCTCCTGAAGCGTTGCCCGACTGCTCACCTCTGGAAGCGGTCGGGGTTGTTTCTCCTTGTACCCTGCTGCCTGGCAAAACATAACAACTGACTCTTGGGTACAACGGATTATATCCAGAGGCTATCACATCCACTTCCATCTTTGCCCAGTCTCATCAAGAGTGTTACCCAATGTCCCACCCAGTCAAAGGGAAACAGCAGCACACAAAATCAAAAATCTGCTACAAAAAAGAGTCATCCAGATGGTCCCCCCAGACCAGATAGGATCTGTATTTTACTCAAGGTTCTTTTTAGTGCCAAAAAAGACAGGGGACTGGAGACCAATTGTGGATCTCAGTACACAAATAAATTTGTAAAAAACAGAGAAATTTCAGATAGTCACGCTTCAGTCTATCCTTCCTCTTCTGGAAGAAGACAATTGGATATGCTCTGTAAATCTTCAAGATACGTATTACCACATAAAAATGGACAAACACTCAAGAAGATACCTCCGCTTCCATATAGGAGCCAGTCACTACCAGTTTCTAGCCCTGCCCTTCTGTCTCTCTACAGCCCCCAGAGTGTTCACAAAATGCTTGGCAGTGTTTATCGTTCACTTGCGACATCAAGGATTCCAGGTATTTCCATACCTGGACGACTGGCTCCTTACCGCCCCCATCAAGCATCTACTGGAAGAAGCCCTGCAGTATACTATCTTAACAGCTTGAAGCCTGGGAATCACTATAAACTGGGAGAAATCCAACACAACCCCAACTCAGTCTTTGGAATTCTTAGGGGTACTGTTGGACATGAGAAATTGCACAGCATCCCTTCCAGAACACAGACTTCAGAGACTAAAACAACAAGTTCAACTGCTGCTCTGTTACAACAAATCCCCAGCTCGATCTGTACTTCAGTTATTGGGGTCAATGGCAGCTTTGATTACCATTGTTCACCTAGCTAGATTTCCCATGAGACTTCTTCAGTGGCTGCTTCTCACTCAGTGGTACCCTCTACAACACCCTTTGTCTTTTCAAATAAGTGTGACTTAGAGACACAAGCAATATTTACTCTGGTGGACATCTCGAAATCCCCAACAATGGTCTCACCCTTTCATCCCCATCAACCGATAGTCACAGTGACCACAGATGCCTCCCTGATGGGGTGGGGGGGCTATGTCAGGAAAACTCGGTCCAAGACACTTGGTCGGAGACAGAGGCCCTTTTGCATATCAATGTCCTGGAACTGAGGGCGGTGCTTCTAGTGTTGCAAGCATTTCACTCCATCCTTCTGTCAGGGACTATTGCGATCCAATCAGATAACATGTCAGTGGTCTGGTACATCAACAAACAAGGGGGCACCAGATGTTACCCGTTATGCCAAGAGGCCTTGAGAATATGGCAATGGGCGATAGCTCACAACTGCTTTACTGACTGCAATGCACATTCCCGGGAGCTCCAATGTGATACTGGGCAAATTGAGCAGGTGCATTCTACAGCCGCACGAGTGGTCCCTCAATCCTCTTATAGCGGCAAAAATCTTCCACCTCTGTGGCAAGCCTTGCTGCGACCTATTTGCCTCCCCAACCAACTACAAGTGCAGCAAATACTATGCTCTGATCCCCCCTTGGGGGCAGTCACCAAGGGACACTCTAGTCCACGCTTGGCCCTCGGGTCTTCTTTATGCCTATCCTCCTCTTCCCCTCATCTCCCAATTTCTAAAGAAAGCACGACAGTTGAAGAGCAAAGTGATCCTCATTGCTCTATATTGGCCTTGACAAGTCTGGTTTCCCTTTCTCTAGCCTCACCTGCTAGATCAAAACCGTGGATCCTCAATCCATTCCCAGCATTAATCTCCCATCTGCAGGGTCTGATTCACCCCAGTTTAACAACCCTGAAACTGACAGCTTGGTTTCTCCACTTCCTATGATTGCCGGGTATGAAAACCTTTGTCCCCTGTGCCCAATATTCTTATTGCATCTCATAAATCATCCACCAACTAATTTATCTTAACAAATGGAAGAGGTTCTCTCTATGGGCAGCAGATAAGCAAATAGACTCCTTGTCAGTCCCGATCTCGGTGGTATTGGATTACTTATCACATCTGTTCCACTCTGGGGTGTCTGCCTCTACTATCCATGTACATTTGGCTGCCATCTTAAATTTTCATATTGTTTTTCAAGATTCTTCACTTATGTCGCACAGACTCTGTAAGACTTTTTTGAAAGGGGTTATCCACCTAAAACCTCCCTTTAGCGAACCCATACAACCTTGGGATTTAGCTTTGGTTCTGCAAGCTTTAACAGCTCCACCATTTGAACCTGCATCCTCTTGTGATGTAAGATATCTCTCTTGGAAAACTTTGTTTCTGATTGCAATCACATCGACCAGACGATTGTCAGAACTTCAGGCTTTATGCATCAAACCTCCCTATCTTATCTTCCATAAGGACAGGGTATCACTGAGAACCATCTCTACCTTTTTACCAAAAGTGGTGTCAGAGCAATCTATCAACCAGTCTATTGATCTCCCAGTATTATTTCCTAACCATTCTAGCAAGGGAGAGTACTGCCTGCACTCCTTGGATGTTCATAGGCAATTACAATTTTATCGAGACAGAACAAAATCTACCTGTAAATCAGACCAACTCTTTCTGGCTTTTTCTGGACCTAGACAGGGTCATCCTGTATCAAAATTTACATTGGTTTCATGGATAGAAATTGTATCACCTTTATCTACAACAAAAACAATCTCACCTTGCCTCATAGAGTAAAAGCACATTCTACAAGATCTATGGCAACTTCAGCAGCTTTCTATGCTAAGGCTTCCTTCAATGATATTTGCTCAGCTCCAACTTGTGCCAAATCTCATACCTTTATTCTTCATTACAAATTGGACTTGGCCTCCAAAGGTAGAACTTCCTTTGGTTCCATGGTACTCAGAAATGTCCTTCCATGAGGGCCACCCAGGAATACAGGTAGCTGGGGACTCTGTCCTATCAGTAAGGAATGAACAAAGATTAACAACATCAGATAAAGAAGTTATGTCTTACCATAACATTCCATCTGTATTGTTGATCTTTGTTCATTCATTACTTTCCACCCTCTGTCCCCCATCCGGAGGTTCGTGGTTGATCTTATGTACTCCTTTCTGGTAGGTCTGTTATGACCAGAGGTAGCCTCTGCTTTTATCTATCAACTTGCAAACTTGATCTGAGGTAACAGGGAGCAGAGCATTCTGGGTAGGACTTTGGTTTGAGTGTTTTTGGTGGACACGAGCTTGATATTGGCCAGCTCAGTTCTGAGGACGGAACCGATAACCCATCAGTAATGAATGAACAAAGATCAACAACACAGATGGAATGTTATTGTAAAACATAACTTCTTTTTATCTGACCTTCTTCATTGCTCTAAAAGGTATTCAGTAGTTTTATTTGGTACCTATTGTTATATCAGCAAAGAAGATCTGGGGACCTTTCCTAGGGCATGATGGGATAGGGTTTTAGCCATGAGCTAGTGGGAGACCTCAAGCTTTTGTATAAGGCCAAGTTGGATCCGAGGATCGGATCCGAACCCAACCAGTTAAGAATGAAGGCGAGATGTACAACACACATGGAACATTATGGTGAGTACATAACTTGTTTTTTGAAATATGAGGACATAATTTCATTCTGTCAAAAGGCTTAGGCTCATCCCATTTGAAGTTACAGTGCAAACTTTCTGAGCTCCATTGGAGTGAATGAGTTAAAGAACTCTCAGATATCCACTCAGGAGCTGTTACTGACAGTGTTCGGGACTCTCTAACTTCTCAGTTGGCCACCCTGACTTCCATTTCCAACTCGTCCATGAGGATGATTTCACATGCAGCTGAAGGGAAGACAACAACCATCGGTTCAGGCGTAGCTTTAAGGAGACATGCCTGGATGCATTTGTGTGACTTTGTGGAACGCTTTAAGTCTACTTTTGTCATTGCTCCTTTTGAGGGCACTTCTTTATTTGGGCCCAAAGAGAAAGACACACTCACTAGGTGTGAGAAAGATGGAAAGACTCCTTCTGCAGTGGGTGTATGTTTTTCCACCCCTCAGAGACCATTTTCAAGGAACTAATATACTGGTGGAAAAATGTGGTTCAAAAAGTCCCAAGGGTCCTTTCCTGACACATGTAGTGACAGCTCCCCTAGGGGCAGAGATGGGAGCCCCAATGGAAGATGCCACCCTCATGGCAGAGGGAGTCTGTGAAACGGGTCTGTATTACATGATCAAATGTTTAGGTGATCGAACACTTAAACGTTGACCTATAAATGTTGAACTCTGACAATCGCGAATGGCCATTTACGTGAATTTTTTCCCTGAGAAAAAATTTGCTTGGCCGTCATTGGTAATTTGCCCTTTTCCCCAATGAAGAGCAATCTCAGAGTTGGTATATTTAGTTAGGGGGGTGGGGGTTGGAGCCCCCCAACTTGATTTGTGTTTAAAGGTTTGTTTTTTTTCCTTCGGCCAAGCAGATTTTTTCCCAGGGAAACAATTCGCATAAATGGCTGTTCACGGTTTTAAGGGTTTTAAGGGTTCGTGGTTTGTGGGTCGACATTTAGGTGTTCAATCACGTTAACGTTTGATCATGTAATATAGACCCTACAAAACCAGGGTTTCCGAGATTCTTTCTTTAGTAAACCCTTCCAATGCTCCTGAACAGAGGCCCAATTATCCTCCTCTAGTGGCAGTCGGGGTAATTTTTCTCTGCACCAGAGAGCTTGGCTAGAGATAACTTCTGACAAATGGGTGCAGGAAATTATATGCAGAGGTCATATTATGTCCTTTTCACTCAATCTATCACAGGGAACAAGCAGCATGAGAAATACAAAAGCTGCTAGAAAAGTGAGTCATTCAAAAAGTCCACTCAGACAGATAGGATCTGGAATTTACTCATGATTCTTTTTAGTGCCAAAAAAGACAGGGGACTGGAGACATATTCTAGATCTCAACAAACTAAACAAATTGGTTCATTGAACCAAATTAGAGATGGTCACGGTTTAGTCCATTCTTCTATTTTTGGAAAAGGACAACTGGATGTGCTCCATAGACCTCCAATACATGTACTGTCACATAAAAATGCACAAGCTGTCCAGGAGGTTCTTACTCTTCCAATTGGGAGCCAGTCACAGAGAACTGCCCTTTGTCTCACCACAGCCCTCAGGATTTTCAGCAAATGCATGGCAGTAGTAGCAGCTCACTTGAAACTGCACAGATTCTGCATGTTTCCATACGTAGACGATTGGCTCATCACTGCTACGAACAGGCATCATCTCATAAAGCCAGACAAAAGGTCCTTCAAATGTGTTCCTCTTTTTGAAGAACAGTCAACTATGAAAAATGTCATTTGGAACCTACCCAAGCCCTGGAATTCATAGGTGCTGTGTTAAATACAAAAGAGATCATAGCTTTTCTTCCTCTGCAAAGATTACTGACAATTCAAAGGCAAGTCTCTACCATAACCAGCAGAAACAAAGTGCCTGCCAAATTAGTCATCTGTACATTAGGCTCCATGGCAGCATCAATAACTCTTGTACCCCTGACCAAATATCATATGCGAATTGTACTGGCTGCTTGCAGTACAATGGTTGATACTTTCCCATTCCATGTCCACACCAATTTCCATTATCAACATTTGCAAGAAAGATCCAATGTAGTGGACTCATTCAGAACAAATTCTACAAGGATGTCCTTTTTCTCCCCCTCAGCCCAAAGCCACAGTGACCACAGACACCTCCCTGGTGTGGTGAGGTGGGGCATTACAGTGGAAAGACAATACAAGGTACTTGGTCCCCGATAGAGGCCTCATTACACATCAGTGTTCTAGAGATGAGGGCAGTGCTTTTGGCACTGCAAGAGTTTCAGGATACTCTCCCCTCTGGAACAATTGCGATTCAAACAGACAGCATGTCAGTAGTCTGGTATATCAAAAAACATGTCTTACCTACTATGTCAAGAAGCCCTAAGAGTGTGGCAATGGGTGAGCTCATCAAACTGCTTTCTCATAGCAATGCACATTCTGGGGGGAGTCCAGTGTGATAGCAGACAAATTAAGCAGGTCCATTCTCCTACCTCATGAGTGGTCCCTCAATCAGAGAGTGTTGGAGAGAATTTTCTGATCATCAGACCAGCCCTGCTGCAATCTTTTTGCCTCTCCCCTAAACAACAAATGCAGCAGCTATTTTGCCCTAACCTCCAAGTGGGGGAAGTCCCAAGTGATTCTCTTCTACACAATTGGCCCCCCTTCTCCTTTATGCATTTCCACCAATACCTTTGATTCCCAAATTTCTGCAGAAAGCCATGAGGTTGAAGAGCAAATGTATCTTCATCGTCCCCTTTTGGCCTCAACAGATTTGGTTCCCCTTCCTTTGCCCTCACCTAATCAAACAACCTTGGATCCTGGATCCATTTCCAGATCTCCTGTCTCATCTGACAGACATGGTTCACCCAGACATGTACAATCTCAAGCGGATGGCTTGGTTTCTCCACTTTCATTAGTAGCCAGACAACCTATGCTCTCATCCCTTGATAGATGCATACTATTTTCATCTCATAAGCTTTCCACACAAGAACTGTATTCTAGTAAATGGAAGAGGTTTGTATACTGGGCTCTGCAGAACAATACTGAACCCTTCTTAGCCCCAGTTCTTGAAATACTTAAATTCTTAGCATTGCTTTTTGATAAGGGGCCTCTGCCTCCACCATCAAAGCCAAACTAGCAGCCATTTCCAACTTGCATAATGGCTTCTAGGATTCTCCATTAGCATCTCACAAGCTCTGTAAGTTCTTCTTGAGGGGTACTCATGTTACGACCTCCCTTCAAAGACCCTACCCCCTTGGGACCTTAACATAGTGTTACAAGCAATCACCCAACAACTACTTGAACCAGCCCACGATTGTGATATTAAGTTCCTTTCCTGGAAGACTATCCTGTTAGCGGCACTCACTTCTGCTACAAGAATTTCAGAAATTCAAGCCCTATCATCTAAACCTCCATATCTAGTATTTCACAAGGACAGGGCTTCACTCAGAGCCAGCCCTTCATTCTTGCCGAAAGTGGTTTCTGAGAGCAATATAAATCAATATATTAACTTGCCATTATTTTTCTCAAACTATTCTAACAAAGAAGAGTATTGTTTACATTCTTTGCATGTATATAGACATTTCTACCTACACAGGACAAAAGACTTTAGAAAATAAGTCCAGCTTTTCATCTCCTTCTGACATTCCAAATTGGGAAAAGCTGTATCCAAAGTCTCTTTAGCTAAATGGCTGGCTGACTGCATTTCGTTTATCTACTCCAAGTCAGGTCTTACACTTACAAAACCCAACCATTTTTCAAGCTAGAGCATCCATGGATGATATATGTGCAGCAACATCATGGGCTAAACCCCATACTTCTATTACTCATTACAAGTTGAATTTGGTCTCTGTAGAGTAGAGTGCGTGTATGTACTTTTAAGAAGAATTTCCAGATGTAGCACCTGCATATAAATAGTGAGCACATGCAGGAAGCAATGTATTTTGAGAGAACAGCCAGAGTATTAACATGTATGAGTGTGGTAGTCAGTCTGTTTATAAGTTTATGTAAGTTTAAGTTACAAAGTCTCATTCCTGATGTGTTTTGTGTAATAAAGCTGCTTGAACTGAGCCCACAACCGTTTGTCTGTTTTATCCTGACTGGATGAGTGACATGGTGTCAGAACTGGGACTCAGAGAGCAACTTCTTCAAGCCATGATGTGCAGAGTTGAAGATGAAGGCAGATCAAACTGGTTGAGTGAAACGGAGCTCAGACAAATGAAAAAGGGCCAGAAACAAACTTAAGGTAATGAAAAACTGCACAAATTATTTATTTGGCACATAAAATGAAATGAAGCATTTATAAGGCACAAAACACATTATTATTCAAATGAGTAGCACAAAACATATTATTAATCAAACGAGGAGCAGAAAACACATTATTAATTAAATGAAATGTTCATAACCACGATAGTTAATAAAACTAGCAGAGATATTCGTACGGGGGTCAGAATTGCCTTTGGCTTACATAACAAGCATGTTTGAAGTAAAACGGCACAAGAAAAGTATAATGAGCATGATAAGAGATTAAAAGGGCATAATGAGCACAATAAAAGGGCAAAATTAAGCTTAAAGAACAATGTGACTGCATGTTTTTTAGTAAAAGACATTGTTTTGGGCATAAACTACTATTTTGCATTGGCCAAATCCTTTCAAAGCATAACTAGAAGTGTTTGAAGTATCTCAGAGTGTACAAAGTGTTTGCAGAATGTGTGATTTATTACAGTACATGTATTTCAAAGAGTTTGCTGGGTGCAAAGTACAGTTATATTGCAAAGTGCAGTCAAAGTGCAGCCATTTCAATGAGTTTTTGTGTTCTGTACAGTTTATTTGCAAAGTGCATTCAATTTGAAATGTTTCTTACTCTGAGCTTCTTCTGCTGTGTACAATTTATTTGCAAAGTACAGTTATTTTGAAGTATTTCTTACACTGATAATGAGTGGTTTCACAAAGTACAGTGATTTCAAAGTGTTCTTGTGCTACGGAGATTTATTTAGTGAAGTGCAGTTATTTAAAAGAGTCTATTGTGCTATTGGGCATAATTACAAATGTTGGCATAAAGTTCTGGCATATTTATAGGTGTGTGTGTGTTCGTATATAGTTTCAAGCACCTTCATTACTGTGTGTTGATATGGCTGAGGCATTTTGCAGACTAAGTCCACTTGTGTTTGATCATAATGTAGCAGAGAACTGGAGAGCATTCGAGCAGGAATATGATATTTTCATACAAGCAGCTTTTTCTGACAAAGATGCATGTACAAGAGCATTCAGTTTGTATAACTTAGCTGGGTAAGAAGCTATTGAAAAAGAACATTCATTTGTGTATGCACCAGAAGTATATGCAGGAAAGGGGGAAAACTGCCATATTGTGGTATTGGGTGAATCAAGATCAGACCCCCAAGTGACTGAAACATAAATTTAGAGAAATGTGCAACCCCCAGACAAATGTTACATTAGAGAGGCACTTATTTTATACAAGAGACCAAAAGCCAGGTGAAACTTTTGCAGCTTATATCACTGACTTGAGAAACAAAGCCAAAATGAGCAGATTTGGTGATTCAAAAGATGAGATGTTATGTTGTCCCTGTCTCACCTTCCTTCTTGGTTGGGTTCGGAGCCAACCCTCTGTTCCAACTCGACCATATTCTAAAGCTCGAGAGCTTCCACTGGCTCGAGGCTCGTCCCTATCTCATCATGCTTAGTGCTAGTTACCCAGATCTCGTTTGCCGCTTGAAGCTTCGAGATTGCTGGATACTCGCTCAGGCTAAGTGTTTGAATTTTATTGTTGTTTTTCTGGTTTAAATCGTAATTTTTCTTCAGAGTCTTTCTGTAGTTTAGTAGTGTTTGTTTAACTCCCTATCTCCACTTTCTGGTTGTTGTTGATGTTGTGTAGGCCATTGTTCTTTCTCCAGGCCTATTCCCCTTGTCGAATCTGTTTTTCTTAGAGGATTCCCCCTTCTTTTTAGCCCGTTTTAGTTCAAGGGCTTTCCCCCTTATTCCCTCCCTTTCTTTTTCTGGTATGGAGTAGCTGTTTAAATTAGAGGCTCTCCTCAGTCAGGGGAGTTGTCGTTTGACTCTCCCCTTCCATTTCCTTCCAACCTTTTCTTTGTTGTTGTTTAAAAAAAAAAAAAAAGTTCTTAGTAGTTATTGTGTGACTGCCAGATACCTATACCTTTAACGTATCATGGTTACTGTATTGGGCTTTGTTGTTGTTTTTTGTCATAATGTCCAAAGAAGTGCCCAAAGAATCCACACCTTTTGGATTTAAAAATGTGACTCGTCCTCCCAGAAAATGTCCCTGACTGATGGACATATGAGTTGCGTTTATTGTTTGTGGGCCATGCACCTGCAGGACTCATGTTTTATATGTCACACTTTCAGTGCCAGAGTCCTGCAGGACCACAGAAACAAACTTAACTTGCGAGGTTTACTAAAAGGGCCCTTTGACACTCCAGCAGAAGGATAATCAGGCTAGTAAACCTGGAAAATCACCCAAACCAACAACTTTGTCAGTTCTGACTTCAGAGCCATCGAGACACTTAGAGAAATCTACCACTTTGCCAGATCCGAAACCTCTCGGGTCCGACAAGACCCAAGGTGCGAGCAGAATGGCAAGACTCTCTCTGCCATGGGAGTACATTTTTCCACGCCTTCTTGACCTTACCCCATAGGTCAAAAGGGTGGAAAAATGTGGTTCCAGAAATCCCAGGGAACTTCGCTTGATGCACATAGTGAATTTTCCCCCAGGGCAGAGGTGAGAATAATAATGGGAGACACTGCCCTCATAGCACAGGGGGTCCACAGAGTCAGGGTGACAGAGATATGTTCTCTTGGAGGCCCTTCCAGCTCTCCTGAAAGGGGGCCTGCCTGTCCACCTCTGGAGGTAGTCAGGGGAAGATTGCCACTGTACCCAGAAGCCTGGCGAGAGATCACAGAAGACACATGGATACAGTAGATAATATCCAGAGGATACAATATTCCTTTCTCCATGCCACCTCTTCCCCAAAAACAAAAATCCATCCCAGATGTGCCGCCCAATCTGAGGGAACAAGCAACTCTAGAAGTTCAAAAGTTGCTAAGAAAAAGAGTCATCCAAGAAAGACAACGTTCCAGATGGTGACACTGCAGTCCATACTTCCCTTTCTGGGAAAGGACAATTGGATGTGCTCCCTCGATCTCCAGGAGGCGTACTACCATATCAAGATGGACAGGCGATCCAGGAGATTTCTATGCTTCTGGCTGGGAGCCAGTCACTACCAGTTTAGAGCTCTGCCCTTTGGCCTCACCACAGCCCCCAAGGTGTTCAAATGCATGACAGTAGTCACAGCTCATCTAAGGCATCTAGGATTCCGGGTGTTTCCATATTTAGATGACTGGCTCCTTACTGTCACCACTGAGCATTGACTAATCGACACAAGGGACAACACAATATGCCTCTGCTCTAAGCTAGGCATTACTATAAACTATGAAAATCTGCCTTGTTGCCTTGTCAATATATTACATTTATCGGAGCATATCGAGACACCAAAGACATGATAGCAAAGTTGCCCCAGGAGAGAGTGTCCATCATTCGATGCCAAGTTGCAGTTCTAGTCAGGAGAAAAAAGATTCAAGCAACATTTGTTCTCAAAGTCCTGGGTTCAATGGTGGCAGCTATAACTCTAGTTCTCTTGGCGCATTTCCACATGAGGCTATTGCAGTGGCTCCTCTTTGCCCAATGGTCCATGCAAGATCTACTCATGTCTCACAAAATTCTCATCATGGAGACCTGCAAGAAGAACCTAAAATGGTGGCTTCAGACCACCCAGCTGACGATGCAGACCATTCATTCTCCCCCAACCAGTTGCCACAGTGACCATGGACACTTCCCAGATAGGGTGAGGGGGCATTATCTGAGACAGACTGTTCACAGAACTTGGCAACAACATGAGTACTATTTGCACATAAATGTCCTCAAGATGAGAGTGGTGCTCCTGGCATTGCAAGCACTTCACAGCTCTCTTCCCACAGATGGACAACATCTCAGTGGTGTGGTACATCAACAAACAAGACAGAACCAGATCCTGTCCCTTATGTCAAGAAGCCCTAAGAGTATGGTAATGGGTGATGTCCTCCCAATGCTTTCTGATCATGATGCACATCCCAGGGAAATCCAATGTGATAGCGGACAAACTAAGCAGGGCTATCCTTATGCCTCATATGTGGTCCCTGAAACAAGACATTGCAATTCAGATCTTTTGCAAGTGGGGCCACCCTTGCTGCAATATTTTTCCACATCCATCAGTGCCAAATGCAGCAGCTATTTCACCCTAGTCCCCCCACTGGGACAATCCCCCAGAGATGCACTTGTTTACGATTGGCCCTGGGACTTCTGTATGCCTTTCCTCTGTTTCCTCTGATTCCCAAGGTTCTTCAGAAAGCAAAATCTGTGGGTTGCAAGCTAATCCTCATTTCCCCCTACTGGCCTCATCAAATCTGGTTCCCGTTTCTATGGCCCCATCTCCTGGAGGAGCCTTGGATTCTGGACCCAGCTCCGGACCTGCTGATGCATGATGATGGCACACTCAATCCTTCCTTACAGACCCTCAAGCTGACAGCTTGGTTCCTCCACTTCCTAGTTTAGCCAGGCTTCCCAACATCTCCCCAGCCATACAACATATTCTCATCTCCTCTCACAAATCCTCTATGAGGAAACTGTATACTAGTAAATGGAAATGGTTCTCTTGTTGGGCTGTCAACAATTATATTGATCCCTTTACTGCACCCATTTCAAAGATACTAGAATTCCTGGCTGAAATTTTTAACCAAGGAGCAGCAGCAGCAACTATCCAAGTTCAGTTGGCTGCTATTTCTAACTTCCATGTGGGAGAAATGGGTTCTAATGTTATGTCCCACAAGCTATGCAAAGCTTTTCTGAGGGGTACCGTTCTTTTGAGACCCCCAATAAGAGAACCACTTCCTTCTTGGGATCTATATTTAGTCCTAGCTGCCTTGATTCTTCCTCCATTCGAACCAGCCAGTTCTTGTGCTCTAAAAGTTTTGACTTGGAAAACCATTTTCTTGATCACCATTAGCTCAGCTAGAAGCGTATCAGAATTACAAGCCCTTTCCATTCGTTCTTCTTATTTAATTTTCCACAAAGATATGGTTTCTCTCAGGACCAATCCCTCTTTTTTACCAAAAGTTTGCTTAGAGTTCAATCTGAATCAATCGATAGATCTACCAGTGTTTTTCCAAACTGTGGCAACAAGACAAAGTATAAACTTCACCAATTGGATGTTCATAGACAATTATGTTTCTGTTTGCACAGGACTCAGTAATTCAGACAATTTGACCAGTTGTTTATATCCTTTGCAGAGAACAAAAAGGGAACTCCAGTATCAAAAGTGACTTTATCAAAATGTATTTCAAATACCATTACTTATGTCTATAATTCACAGAACAAGCAACTACCAGGGAAAATTCGAGGACACTCAACCAGGGCTTTGTCTACCTCTACTGCCTTTGAGGCCAGACTTCCTTTAGACTCAATTTGTGCGGCAGCTATGTGAATTAACCCCCATACCTTCATTACTCATTACAAAGTAGATGTGGCCTCCCAGAACAAAGCATCCTTTGGTTCCACGGTTCTGAAGAGTATATTCTACTGAACCAACCAAGAAGAATGTGCTGGGAACACTGTCCCAACCAACAAGAAGGAAGGAGAGATAGGGACAACATAACATAAAGAAGTTATGTACTTACCATAACATTCCATGTTTGTTTTCCTTGATCTCGCCTTCCTTCTTGCATACCACTCTCCTTCCTGGAGGATTGAGAGGAGTTATCTATATTTGACTGTATAGGCCTTGATTCCCTTCCTGCCTTATGAGTTGGATAGGATGAGAATTTCTACTTATGACTTGAGGTTTTCTTCTTATATACATATATATGTATTTTTTGTTAGATATGTCCATAGTTTATATATCTACACTTTGTGGCCTAGTGTTATGGGTTATCATAAATGAGATTTAGGTAACTAGTGCTAGGCATGATGGGATAGGGACTAGACTCGAGCCAGTGGAAGTTCTCAAGCTTTAGAATATGGCCGAGTTGGAGCTGAGGGTCGGCTCCGAACCCAACCAACAAGAAGGAAGGCAAGATCAAGGACAACAAACATGGAACGTTATGGTAAGTACATAACTTCTTTTTAATAAAGAACAGGCTTGTGTGTGGTGTTAATAGTGCTGCAGTGAGAAAGATTTTGCTTTATGACAGTCATTTAATATTAAGTAAAGCCATAGAAATTTGTCAAATCCATGAGCTCACAGAAAGGCACACAAGTATGCTTGCAAGTGATAAGATTATAGTTTCAGTAGCCTCTACAGCAAATGTAGACAGCAAGCAGCACATGGGAAGCAGAAGCAGGCCTAAGCACATGACAGCTGCAGCCCCTGTGGGGTTTCCTGGAAGATCCATTAACTTTCTAGCAAGCTCCAAGACTAGCTCAGTAAAGTGGACATGCTCAGTCCAGTACAAGAGTGAGTCAGCAAAACCTGAGTCAAGTCTTATTGTTAACTGTCAGAATTGTGGTGCCAACCATGAGTCTAAAAGAGAGAAATGCTTAGCATTTGGTCAGGAATGCCACAAGTGTAAAAAATTGAATTATTTTCAAAAGTTTTGTAAATCAAGCAAGCCTCATTCAGTATTAAGAAAGGTCACTCAAAAAAGCAAGTTGATCATGTAGAAAGCTGCAACCCTACTTTGTATGTAGATGATGTATCAGTGGTTGGTGAAAAGGTTAATGCAGTAGATTTGTTGGCAAAGAATAAAGTATTTTGTACTGTCCTGATCAATGGTAAACCCATGGAACTCAAAGGAGACACTGGTTCAAAGAATAATGTAATGCCAGCAGAAACATTTGCTGAATTGAGGGCTGGTGAGCAACTTAATTTGGTCAATTGTGCAAAGCTTGCTGCTTATGGAGTGAAGGGATTCAAATCAAAGGCTCAGTAGTGCTTTCATGCTATTCAGCTGGGAACAGTTACAGCTTGCAATTTTATGTAGTCAGAAGACCTGTGCAGTCATTATTAGGTCTCAGAGACAGTTTGAGAATGAAACTGCTCTTTTACCAAATAAGTACATCATGTAAGCACATGTCCCAATGTCAGCTTCAGTGACGCTATTTTCTTAGAGTATGCTGATGTTTTTGATGACAAATTAGGCAAACTTCCAGTTGTCCATGAAAGTAGACCCAGAGGTCAGTCCAGTGTTCAGACCAGCAAGATGAGTTCCAATAGCTATGCATGACAAAGTTAAGATCCAGTTAGACAAAATGGTGCGGCAAGGTGTGACTTGTCCAGTCACAGAACCGAGTGGTTGCTTTCCATGGTAGCTGCTCATAAGAAAATTTCAGATAAAATCAGTATATGCATTGACCCAAGATACTTGAACAAGGCATTAAAAAGACCCCATCATCCTTTGCATACAGTCAAGGAGATTCCAACCCTCATGCCAAATGCCACTGTTTTTTCTGTCTTGGATGCAAAGAGTTAATTTTGTCAAGTAATGCTTGATCTCAAATCTTCACTACTGCTACATTTAGTACCCCATTTGGTAGATACAGATTCCTTAGGATACCTTTTGGAATAAATTCTGCCAGTGAAGTCTTTCAGTTGCATTGGAGTAATTTTTTTCAGGCTACCCGTGTGCAATAATAGTTGATGATTTACTAGTTGAAGGTAATGGTGAAGCAGAGCTTGACAGAAACCTCAGAAAAGTTCTGGCCAGAGCACGTAAAGTGAATTTAAAGCTAAATCCTCTGAAGTGTAAATTCAGACTACCAGGAGTCACTTATGTAGGCCATGTATTTACCTGTACAGACTTACAACCAGATCCTTCTAAACAAGCATCCATTCTTGAGATGCCAGCTCCAGACAATGTCCAAGCTCTATAGCATTTTCTTGGTATGGTTAAGTATTTGGGCAAATTTATCCCTGACTTTAGTGAGTTATCAGCACCTTTGATAGAGCTAACATGCGAAAATGTTGCAAGGTCATGGTTAGAACAACATCAGAGAGCATTTAATAACCTCAAACAGAAAATTGCTAACCTGCCCTCTTTAAGATACTATGATGTTCATAAACCAGTACTTTCCTGTGATGCTTCAATGTTCGGTCTTGGTGCAGTTATTTTTCAAGAGAGCAGACCTATTGCCTATGCAACTGTTCTTACCTAAACTGAGATACAGTATGCTCAAACTGAGAAGGAACTTTTCACAATTGTGTTCACATATTCGAAGTTCCATGATTATATTTATGGCTGAGTTTTCCAGATAGAAACTGGCCATCAACTTCTAGTCACTATGTGAAAGAAGCCTATGCATTCAGCTCCAGCAAGAATACAAAGAATGATGCTCAGATTACAAAGGTATAATTTCAAAATGGTCTGTACAAAAGGCAAACTTCTTGATCTGGCTGATACCTTATCCAGATCACCCAGAAATACCACAGAACAGCTTGATGCAGAGAATTTTAATTTTGATGTCATGGAAGTGCGTAATTTTTCTACCATGAGACTTGATGAGCTAAGAGATCATACAAAGACTGATCCAATTTTGCAAAAGCTCAACCACTTCATCAATGTAGGATGGCCGTCAAAGCAATCCCGTGTACCACCAGAAGTGCAACATTACTTTCCATATAGAGATGAGATGCTGATGGACGATGGTATCATTTTCAAAGGTCCAAAATTTGCTGTTCCTACTTCCTTACAGTGTGAATGCATTCAGATTTTGCATCATGGCCAGCCAGGTTCCAATTCAACCAAAAGAAGGGGAAGAGGACTAATATTTTGGTCTTCTCTATCGAAAGGCATTGATAAAGTGCTTTCTTCTCATTCATTATGCAACAGTACTAAATCTCATTTGCAAAAAGAGCCACTTCAGCTAAGCCAAATTCCTTAACTACCTTGGTCAACAGTGGCCACTGACATATTTTAGTGGAACAATCAACATTACTTAGTATTGGTAGACTCTTATTCATACTGGCTTGAAATCGATTTACTACTTAACCTAACATTCATTGCTGTTATTACTAAGATGAAACATAATTTCTCAGTCCATGGTAATCAACACAAAATTATTTCTGACAATGGCTCTCAGTTTACCAGTCAGTTGTTTCAGAGATTTGCAAAAGAGTGGGACATTATTCATGTTACTAGCAGTCCTGAATACCCACGATCAACAGTCAATTGTTTCAGAGATTTGCAAAAGAGTGGGACTTTATTCATGTTACTAATAGTCCTGAATAACCACAGTCAAACGGCCTTGCTGAACATGCAGAGAGTGCAAAGCAATTATTAGAGAGGTCAAAGTATGACAATACCGATATCTTCTTGAATTTACTTAATCTCAGAAATATACATGATGACAACCTACTTGGCTCACCTGCTAGAGACTTCTATCTAGGCAAACCAGAACAACCTTGCCTATCAGTTCTAGTTTGTTGGTGCCTAATGCTAAAAACAACAGAGCAATCAAAGCACAACTTTTTAAGAAGCATTCTTCTCAGAAGTCCAACTATGATAAAAGGAGCAGGTTTCTTTATCTGTTAAAAGAAGGAAAGACAGTGAGGATGCAAACAGCGAAAGGATTTGATCGAATTGGTCAAGTGAGAGGTATGTGTGCCGAGCCAAGATCCTACTTAGTGGAGTCTGAGGGTATAGAATACAGGAGAAACTGCAGACATCTTCTTCCTGTATCGGAAATTATATTGCAGCATCATACCTATGATACAGACTCTAGATCTCAGGGCAACCCTGACAATGTTCATACCGAAGAACATGCGCAGTATCCATGCCCATTCTTGGTAATGTCTCAGATGTCCCCAAAGTTGGACATTCCTTGAAGACAGTCTCCATTACTAGATCCAATTCTGACTTTTATGATACATGATCAGGTCGTATGTTTAGATCTAGTGTAAAATACACAGCAACCTGGACATGATTGTATTACGTGTTTAATTTTGTATGATTGCATGTCAGATAATTAGTTCTGTATAACTGCATGTCAGAAGATCATTTCTGTAAATTGCATGTCATTGACTACTGTCATTTCATATATGGACTATTTCTTAAAAAGGGAGGATGTAGATCAGAGCGTATGTATGACCTTTAAGAAGCATTTCCAGAAGTAGCACATGTATATATATATATATATATATATATATATATATATATATATATATATATGTATATAGAGCACATACAGGCAGCAGTGCATTTTGAGAGAACAGCCAGAGTGTTAACATGTATGAGAGTGGTAGTCAGTCTGTTTATAAGTTTATTTAAGTTTAAGTTACAAAGCCTCATTCCTGATGTGCTTGTGAGTAATAAAGCTGCTTGAACCGAACCCACAACTGCTTGTCTGTTTTATCCTAACCAGATGAGCGATAGTCTCCAGGTGTAGAACATCATTTGGCTCAATAATGGTGCAGAACATCCTTCCTTACTCCACCCAGGAAATAAGGTAGCTGGGGACTCTGTTTCAACTGTTAAGGATAACATGAAAATTGACAACTTCAGATAAAGAAGTTATATACTCACCATAACGTTCCATCTGAGTTGTCCATTTTCATGTATCCTCAACTCCCCGTCCTTCACCCCCCTACTTAATTCTTTTGGAAGATGGGTGGTCTCTACCCTCTTTCACAGTCTGGCTTATTGTTACAGTGGTGACAGACCCAAACATAGTATCCACTGGAAACATGGGAATTTTTTTTCCTTCTTCTTCTTCTTCTTCTTCTTCTTCATCTGCTTATTCTGTCAGCAAACTCAATTTGCATTATGGGTAAAGGGGGAAGCTCGAGGGTTTTTGGTGCCCATGAAATTTAGCAAGTGCCCAAGTCAGTCCAAGGGATTGGAATCAAACCCATCCATTGAGGATACAATGTTATGGTGAGTACATAACGTCATTTGCTTTTTTTTTTAACATCTTTATTGAATTATCACTTGTGACACAGGCAAATTTACATTTATACAAAAGTAATCAAACTGTATTAACAAATTAACATTAACAAACATTATACTTCACATATATTGCTATATATCATATAACCTAAGCAGCATTACATAAATTATTCAATTCCAGCCCCTTTTTTTAAACAAGAAACATTTTTATTAAACCATCATTTATGACATAAGCAATCTTACATTTATATAAATGAAAACAAACCACACCGACACAATCCTAGTTGCAACCATTTTACATCACAAACCATACTGACACATTCCTAGTTGCAAACATTATACATTACTTATAATCTACCCAATCATTTCAGTCAAGCATTACATAGCTCATTTAAGTCTTGCCTTCTTTTAAACCTCATTCCTCCCCTGTATGTATTGTTTCCACAGTTCCCATTTTTTTCATATGATGTTTGCTCCTACTCTTTTCTAAAGATCTGATTTCCAGTTGTTTTATTTCTGTTACTATATTCACTGCTGCTAATATAGTTCGTTTAGATTTTTATTTTCATTTTCTAGTAATTGTTTTATGGCAGCCACCAACATTCGACACAACAGGGCCTTACCATGTCTAGGTAATTCTGATTCTGTATCATAGCTCAGAAAAATCATCTTCCTTTTCACACCAATCTGCCCACCCAACATCTCTGACTGTGCATCTCGCAGGGAATCCTTAAAGTCCACCAACTGCACTCCCAGAAAATATGTTCCCAAGTATCTCTTTCTTCCCCATCACACCTCCAACATTTGCTGTATACCTGAGGAGATACTTGATATGTTTTTCAGTGCTGCTGATATTTTTCCTTTTCTGGATTTTTCCCCTATATAATTTTCCAACTATCCTAAATTCAGCTTCTCATTTAAAAACAAAAAAAAGAGAGATAATCTTCCTATCCATTTGTGTGTGGTTGGCTTTATCTAAACTTCATCTCCTTTTCTCCTTTAAAGGACTAAGACATTTTTCACAGCTAGCGAGACTGTACTTAGGTGTGATAATTTTTAAACTGCTTAACCATTTGATTTTTAGTGTTTATCTGTTGTAGAATCTTATATGATGGAAAAGATTAAAAGCTTCAAGAAGTACTCAGCCTGCAGACAAAAAAGTTCCAACACAGTATCTGCAATCCTTATCTTTATATTGCTAGGCATAGCACACCTGGGCTTGGGCTGTGAGGCATGTGCCTCATTTGTTACTAGAAAATTATAAGGATGCAGGGACAAATTGGTCTTAAGGACCTTCTTCCCACCCAAGCAGGAACATTGTCTCTTTCTGTTGCTTTGGTGTCTTCTTCTTCTTCTTCCCCAGCCAAGAAAGTAGAGAAAACATGATCCTCAAAGGAGACAGAAAAGGAGACATCTAAAGAGAGAGCAAAAGAGTTGACGAAAAGTCTAGAAATCACTATCCAAATCCAGCAGCACTTTTCAGTCTGGGCATGAAGACTCCAAAGTGTTCAGATCTAGAAACCATTCAAATACAATTGCTAATGCCTTCTCCACACTTCTTACTGGAGATGGTGAGTCCTAGGCTCCACTTCCACTTCCTACAGGAGAGGTACTGAAGCAGATGTTGACAGGATGATTGAGAGGTTTCTATGGATGCACATTCAACTAGAGTTCCTCCAGGAGCCATCGCATTTGGGTGCACTGGGTTCGGTCTCATCCACCCCTCCTTTGGTGTCTCCTATTCTGGTCTGGCCTTCTAATTAGAGGTCTGCAGATCTGAGCCTGCTCAAAACACCATTATTGGTGATGGCGGCCGTTACAACTTCACCTCCGACTGTATCCCTTATTCCTTCAATTACAATGTTGCTGGATTGGGATGAGTCACAGAGCCAAAGATTCAGAAATGAGTCTTGAGAGGAGGGATCAGTTCTGAAATTATCAGTGTTGTCTCTCCCTCTCAGTGCCTCAGAGATTGGTAGTTCAGCTGCATTGGTGGTCTCGAAGCCTGGGTGGTGTCAGAGTGGAGAATGCTCTTTCTGTCCATTTTTTGGATTGGAGGGGTGCTTCTTCAGCTCCTGTAGTATCCTCAGCATTTGAAAGGATTCTCTGCAGACCAAGAGACAAGGTGAATCTATCATGCTTGTCTCCATCCCAGCCCCCTTAGATTCTGTGCTTGACCTCCCATATCTTGATCAATGAGAACAGTCAGCCTCCTTTAGCCTTGTGGGTACATGCCACATGAGTTCCTCATATGATTCCAAACCCTCACTGGAAGCCCAAGCATGGCAGGGTTCTATAAAACAGACATATAAAGGGAGACATTTGGACTTCTCCCTGCAGTCATAGAAGACGAAAGGTTCCCCGTGATTTTTTTTTTGAAAGACACCACCAATGGCATCCTCAGACTGGTGAAACAGTGAGGGCTATTTTTCACAGATACACTTTCTCCTGAAGAGTCTGTATTCCTCAAGGCTTTTGGGGCTGGCTGTTCTACCTTTTGGATGATGCCATCACAGATCTGGTGGCTCAGTGGACATGGAAGAATCCTGATGTGTTGGACTTGACAGGATCTTGGTCTCCCAAAAGGACAAAGTGCACTGAAGCAAGGGTCCCCCAGTAGATTCCATCATTGTGGCAGCAGCCTCTAAGAAAGAGCTGTCAGAAGAAAGGACATCTGTCCATCCCCTAACAGGTTGTCAAGGACATTGGACAGGTTTGGGAAATGGACATATGTGTCAGTGACTTTTACACTTAAGACTGCTGAACTTCCTTACCCATATGACATGTTTCTGGAGGGACCTGACCAAGGAGCTTAACCAATAACTCTCCCGTAACTTACTGGTGGAAAATGGTGGAGTCCCAATTTTATGCCTTACAATCAATGTCCAATGCATCCATGTGTCTGCTTTCTAATGTAGCTGATGGTCCAGCTAAAGCATCAGGCACATGCATATCTGCTGGCACACTTGGATGTGATTATGTGGGTTTGTGAAAGGCTTCAAGATATCCTTCCTTAATGCCCCCTTCGAAGGTTAAACACTCTTCTGACTGAAGGTTAAGGAGACTCCTACCAGGACCAAGCAAGATGGTATAACCTTATCTGTCTTTAGGATCCACTTTTCCACCCCCTCAGAGGACCTTTGCTGGGAACCAGAAGGGTAGAAAGAAGATGTGGTTCAGAAATTTCAAGGTTTTAACCAAGACTGTCCTGCAGACAGACTCTTCTGAGACAGAGGGGGCTAATTTCAATGGACATTACTCTAGAAGCAGATGTGGACTTCAGAATCAGGGATTTCATGGTCGTTTCACTGAGAAATCGTACCAGTTTTCCTGAAGTGTTACCCGGCTGCTCTGCTTTGGAGGCAGTTGGAAGGCGCTCATCCCTGCATCCTCCAACCTGCCAGGCCATCAGACAAGATACATGGGGAGGATAGCCCCCTGTTGTAGATGGAATTAGCAGTCCACAAAAATAACAAAAACTGATAGGCCAAAAAAGAGCTATAAAGATGACTGAGTGGACTATTGAGGATAAGAAGGAAATTGTATTGTTACTATTATGCGAAAAGCCCAGAATTTCTAGACACAAGATATACAAAAACATTGAGAGAAATTAGAAGAAAGAAAAAATACCTCCACAACAAAAACTGCTAGAAGCCTCAAATAAAATTCTGTGTTCATTAATACAACAGATTTGTGAAAAACAGTATATAGACCAAGAAACTTTGATCTGTTTGGAAAAGGAACCGTCTGAGGGAGTGTGAAAATATAAACAACAAAACCTAGAGATTTTGAAAAATATAAAAAAGAAATATGGACATGGGAAAGAAAGAGAGATTTGATGTTGTTGTTGTTGTGTCTTTCGGCTTTTCCTGGTTAGGGGTCGCCACAGCGGAACTCCGGTCTGCTAATGATTGGCAGTGGATTTTTACGTGCTGATTTGCCAGCCCTGACACACAACCTTCAACGAAGGTATGCCCATTCACGCATGTCTCCAGACAGAAGACGCTCTAGATGAGAATCAAACGGGACAACATCTTATTGTGAGGCGACAGTGCTACCACAGCACCACCACCGCGTTCTGATATGGTGCAATATTTATGCAAAGATGAAAGCGAAATTAATCAATATAAAGAAGGCAGCCCCAAAGATATTCAAAGAGAAGTACAGGCAGAGGCATCCAGATATAGAATATTTCATAATAAAAACAAATAATATCACAAAGAGGGAATGTAGAAAAGAAGATTAGTAAAGTAGAAGTAAAAAAATATAGAACTTGAAGTTATGCAGTGCCTGCAAAGGGAAGAATTTGGTGTAGAAGGTCTAACACAGGTTACATCACAGCATGATGGAACGAGTCCCCAGAGTAAGGAGAAACAGGAAGAACAAGAGACATCTGAAGAAGAAATATGGACATGGGAATGAAAAAGAGATTTAGTATGTTGTAATATCTATGCAAATGAGAAAGCAATACTAATCAATACAAAAAGAGCAGCACCAACGTATTTGAAGAAAAATACAGGCAAAGGAATCCAGACATGGAAAACTTTACAATACAAAAAATAAGAAGACAAAGAGGAAAAGCAGAAAAGGAGATTAGTAATGGAGAAGTTAAAGAAATAGAAACTGAGGTTATGGAGTACCTGCAAAGTGAAGGATTCAGTGTAGAAAATCTAATTCAGAAAGCACCACAACAGGATAGAGCAATAGACATCCAAATTAAGGGGAAACCAGTGGAACAGGAAGTAATTGGTCAGATGCCATATGAAGACATTTTGCAGCCTTCCACAGGAAACCAGTATAAATGTTCACTTGAAGCTGGACCGCAAGAGAAGTAACAGGAAATGTGGAAAATCTGACACAGTCAATGTTGAGGAGTGATAGCCAGTGAGTTCCCATATGACAGAGCAACGGATGGAACAGGATGAAATTGAAGAGAATGTGCCACAAGAAGAAGCTATACAACTTTCTGTAGAATGACCACAAGAAATGGAAAACAAAAAAATGTGTCCCCAGTTTAGAAGAAAATGAGCTAAGAGAAGAGTTACTTGTTTTGGTAGAGATGGATAGACATATTAAGATCAATGAAAGAAATAGACTGCAGGAGGTCAATAAAACCCAAAAAGTTAGAAGTTTGATAAAACAAATGAACACAGTAATTAAGACTGTCCATAGAGATCCATGCGATATAACAGAAATAAACAAGATATATTATTGTGCAGTTAAATTGATAACGGATACAGTTCTGCCACAAGGACACAGGGTAATGAGGTAAAGGAAGGGGAGAAATTGAATACCATCATGGAAGTATTGAATACAGAAAACTATAAAGCAGTTGAGACAAGAAGTGTCACTATTAGAAGAATATAGAAGATGGAACAGATCAACAAAAATACTAAGAAAGATAGATGTGATAAAAGCAATGCACAGTATTAGAACAGACCAGGATCTATCATGCACTATCACAAATAAACTAAAAATCTCAGCACAGGAGGAAAAACTTAGAAGATATTCAGATAAATATAAAGGAAAAGTACAAAATAAGCAATTTATTGATGACCCAAAAAGTTTTATAGAGAACTGGTAAACAAGGTAAAAGGAAATGAAAGACCACCAGAAAGTGAAGAAATAGATACATTTTGGAGAAGTATCTATGAAGATCCTTTAGAACATAACAAAGATGCTAAATGGAAAGAAGAAGTAACGGAAAAAATAGTTTAAAGGTACAGGATATGAAATGGGATGAAGTAACAACCAAAGTGATTGAAACAAAGTTAAGAAAAGCCTCTAACTGGAAGACCCCAGGGCCAGATACAGTACCTAACTTTTAGTTAAAAGTATTAACATCTTCGCATGAAGATTTAACCATAAGTAAGAACTATTTAAATGCGCACCCTGAACAGACACTAACTTGGCTAACAACAGGAAAAACAATGCTCCTACTTAAGAGTGAACCTGCAAGCTACCCTAAAAATTATAAACCAATAACTTGCCTTCCAACAACACATAAACTATACACAGGAATTGATGCCAACATAGTTTATAATCATTTAAAAGAAAACTCAATTATGGCAGTACAACAAAAGGGCAATAAAAGAAAGTCAAATGGAACAAAGGATCATTTGTTGTTAAATAAAGTCATAGTAGAGAACTGTAAAAAGGGGAAGAATCTAAGTATGACATGGACTGACTACAAAAAAAAGCATTTGATAGTATCCCACATTCATGGATAAAAGAGTGCTTAAAAATGTATAAGATACACCCTACACTGATTGACTACATTACAGTGACCATGAAACAGTGGCAGACCACTTTGCAATTAAGCCATGATAAAGGACAAATTATTATCCCAGGGATAAAAAATGTAAAGGTGGGTATTCCAGGGTGACTCTGTCACCGCTGCTATTCTGCCTTGCCCATAACCCATTAAGGTGTCTACTTAACAGCTTAGGCAATGGCTATAATTTGGCTCCTAGAAAACAAGGGAGTGTAAAGACTCCTCATCTTCTCTTCGTCAATGATGTAAAACTGTATAGCTCATCAGATGAGGAACTGAAAATAGAACTGCAAGTTGTCAAAACTTTTTCAGATGATATAAGAATGTCATTTGGTCTTGATAAATGTACAAAAGCAACCTTTAAACCAGGAAAACTGCAGCACCAGGAAAACATCGGTTTGGGACAAGAATGTGATATAAAAGAACTTGAGCAAGACAGAGTATATAAATATTTGGGAATTGATGAAGAATCAACAATAGAACGTGAACAAATGTGAATAAAACTTTGTAAGGAATACTTTAAAAGACTTAAATTAATCCTGAAAACAGCATTGACATATAGGAACAAAATCCACGCTATAAACCAATTTGCTCTTCCTGTCCTAACTTACAGCTTTGGAGTGACTGACTGGCCCAAAAATGCATTGAATAAGTTAGATAGGAAAACAAGAAGGATTCTTCATGATCATCAAATGATATATAAAAATCAGTGCATACCAAGATTATATATTCCCTGTTCTGAAGGAGGGATGGACCTCCTTGAAACTGATTACATGTATAGATCTGCAATTGTGGGACTGCACACATATCTGCTGACCTCACAAGACCCAAACGTAGTGAATGTTTTAAAACATGAGAATACTACATCTAATATGACTTCTCTGCTTAATCTAACAGACGCATATTGGTCTCAAGCAGGATTGGAAATCAAACCAGAAGTAGATAAAAATTAGGCAGCAACTGAATGTGCCAAAAAGCAAAAGAAACAATATAAGGTGAAGGACCAGATGAGAAGGCAAGAAGTGTGGAAAATGCATGAATATAGTTGCAAGTATAGAAAACTTCTGGACAAACCTCATGTTGATCAGGAATGAAAGCAGGAATGGTTAAGGAGAGGCAAATTCAAACCAAGAGATGAAAGGTTAATGTTGGTGGCCCAAGATAGTGAGCTATGTACATGCTGGTTTACAAAGTCCATTGAACATGTGGGAGAAACAGGCAAATGTAGGTTTTGTAAAATTGAATTGGAAACAGTCGCACACCTCATTGCTGGTTGTGACATGCTAATGGCAGAAGGACTGTATGCTGAAAGGCATAATAATGTGGCAAGACTGTTGCACTGGGGATTATGCAAAAATTATAGGACTGAAGTGGCTTACAAACACTGGAAACATGAGCCACAAAGCATCATAGAAAATGATGAAGTTTACATCACATGGGATCACCCATTACCAACAGTTCAAAAGACAGATGCTATCAAACTGGATATAGTGGTCCATGAAAAGAAGACAAAAGTAGCATTGATCATTGAAATTGCCACACCCAGTCACTATAGTGTCTTGCATACAGAGAGACACAAAGTCATAAAATATACGGATCTGCAGGTAGAAACAAGAGTAATGTGGAAGAAAGATACCCAGTCAGTTCCAATAGTAATAAGAGCAATGGATCTTATAAAAAATAATCTACAATTGTATTTAGATATGTTACCAATACATGCAACCCTGCACAAATTGCAGAAGGAGTCAGTAGTGGGCACATTATGGGTGCTGCGAAGACCACTTTTGGCTGACATCAAAGACTGAAACAATACTAATTTCATGAATTTTAATCATACTTTGACTTAGGAATGGGGTCTATTTCCATCATGGTATTAGAAACCCAAAAGATTTGGAGAAATTAAAAAGGGATGAGGATAATCACTAGAAGTTACACTATTCCTTTTATTTTTTTCTCCTCAGAAAAACAGAAGGATTCCTGATGTAGCAACCACTCAGATGGAAGAAAGGATCATTTGTTGTTAAATAAAGTCATAGCAGAGAACTGTAAAAAGGGGAAGAATCTAAGTATGGCATGGATAGACTACAAAATAACATTTAACAGTATCTCTCGTTCAGTCAGGTAAAATAGATGAGCCTTCGTGAGTTCTGTTCAAGCAGCTTTATTATGTACAAATGCATCAGGATTGAGGCTTAATTACTTTAACGTAAATAAACTTATAAACAAACTAGCTATTACACTCATACATGCTGACTCTCTGGCTGCACCCTCAAAATGGCACTGAAGCTAGCACGTGCTTGATATTTATATGCACATGCTGACTTGAAACACTTCTCAACTCATTAACCCCGAGTGCCATCTCATAGCGCCTCTGTGCTTACATCCGAACACGCTGTGAGATGATAGCAATTGCAAGCTGTTACCCCCAAGTGCTTTCAACAGGCATGTTAAACTGTAATGTTCATTTGTAGCTGACCTTAATGTAAAACACGCTGAACTTGTAACTGAGCTTGTTATTTACCTAATATAGTTGTGAGTCAGTGTGTTTTTCCATGCTGGTCACATTAAACTTTTAGAAGCAAATCTCCTTTGAAAGTGTTTGCTTAGCAAGTGTTGGCATCCAATCGGATTGTTTTTCAAAATGTCATCCAGCTTGGATTGCCAGAGTACTTATTTAACATGGCCTGTATTGAAGATTACATTTAGTGTTAAAACAAAATAACCTGCTACTCACGCATAAATGTCTGCAGGTATGCTGTAGCTCTCATGATAAAACAAAACCCACATTCAAGCAGAACTATTTTACTTGCTTGTGGTACAATAAATCCAATTCCATTTTGTGTTACTTTAAAATTTCGTACATATAACCAAAATTGAAACAAGAAAAAAAGGAAGGCTATATGTTTACCACCAGAAGGAGTGGTGAGGGGTGGTGCCGATAACATATACAGTTTACCTTAACTGTGTGTGACAGAGTGAGCAAAAAACGTACTTGTGGGACCCACAGACAAGTGATGACACCCCAAATTTACATTTCCTCTCTAGGTCTTCTTTCCCTACAACTAACAGTCTGAACTTGAATCTAGAAGATTGTGACATTTTTTTTCAGAATGAGCATTTTTTTCTGTTTTTCTATTTTTTTCTGTTAGTATCTGTCTAATCCCCAGAAACCGGTTCTTGTTCTCGCTGCTAGAGGAGCATGTGCACAAACCCTGTGTCACACTGCAAGTCAAGAAGAAAAGGGAAGAGAAAAGAAGAAAGTACAAAATAACAAGGGGAGCTGAAATAGGGAAATGGGGAGGTTATACCACTGCCTTTTCTTCTGAAAGCATGTAAGGCAGTGAGCAGACTCAGCAGAAAACATCCACCCTCAGGTAGGTCTTTCCTGGCACGCTTTGAAGTGTTTATAGAATGGTACTAGTAATAGGAGAGAGAGCACGAGCGAGCGCACGCATCCTTCCCTCGACCAACTGTAGTAAAACTAGCTAGTACAATAGAAAAGTAACTAGGCACTTCTGGAACAAAAAGGCTGAGTTGCACAGAAGATACAAAGGAGAAACAATGCATAGAGGTGATTTATAAGTGGTCAGTTGGTGCAGTTCACATCACACAATAGTTCTTAACATCAACTACATTATCTTTCTGAACAAAATATAGGCAGGTCTTATGTGGCTAACCTGAACAAATCAAACAACTACTCACTTTGCTGACAGTTGAATTTCTTTTTTTCTTTGTCAAATTACTTACACACATGACATCTATAGTATAAAAAAGTAATTCTGTACTTTTTATGTATAGAATAACACAATATATCTGTTTTAGTTTTTAGTTTGTATGTCATTGATACTGTTGGGTAAATGTCAATATCATGAGAAATGCTGTTGTAAATTTGAATGTAATGATTACTGCAGCAATACAAGTGAACATGGGATGTACTGCTGTAGTAAATGTAAGCATGTTGTGGTCTGCTAAATGTTAAAATGATAAGAGCTGCATAAGTGTAAACATAGTACTTGTGATGTAAGTGAATAGGGTGAATACTGCTGCAGTAAGTGTGACTATGGTAAGTACTGCTGCAGAAAAATATGAATATAAGAATCAATGTTACATTAAATGTAAATATGGGGAACACAGTAAATGTGAATATTATGGTTATTGCAGTTAATAGGAGCATGCTGATTACAGCTGTGGTAATTGTGAATATGGTAGGTACTGCTGCAATGAATGTCAACATGATGGTTACTGCAGTAGTAAATGTGAATACAGTGAGTAATGCTGCGGTAAATGTGAACAAGATGGTTACTGCTTTAGTAAATGTGAATATGGACCAATGGATAGGAAATTACAAATTTATCCCTGGTTTGGCATCTATGTCCATAATGGACAGGAGCAGCCTGTGAACACTTTATCATTACCAAGACATTCCTTTGGGTACTCATTCATGTCATCAATATTTTTGCAAATTTGAGATAAGTTTTGCTAGGCTAAAAATGGCTCTTTGGCCAATAGCCTAGTAACCACCTATAAATGTGCATATGGTGAGTACTGGTGAGTACTGCTGTTGCAACCATGAATATGGTCTGAAGCAGTGATGCAGCCCAATCCACTAAATAATTCAGACACTGCTTGCTGACAGGAGGCCACAGCCACAGGTTAAAAGTTTGCCATAATGTTCTTTCCACTTCTGTGTAGTCCCTTCTGTACAGGGCAACAGTTCCCCGCCTGAGCAAGATCCTGATTTCCTCAGCAGAGATGCTGAGTGGATTGCTAGTGACATGCTGGTGTGAACATCAGCTCTAGATGATTGTCATGTTCCCCCTTGTGTAAAGCTGGAGAAGTAGTAATTGTAGATGGATGGATGAATGGATCAATTTCAGCATTCCTCAGCTTTGCATTGTAGGGGTTCACTTGAGTGAATAATTTATTTTGGTGCATGTATATACCAGGAGCTGTTACAGAAGGGTCAGTTGGGGAAATGCTTCATGTTGGTGCTTGTGCATATTGCAACATTTTATTGTAGGGGTCACTTGGATGAATGTTTCACATTGTTGATTGCACATACTAGAACTGTCACAGAACGGTCATTTAGTGCATTCCTCAGCTTTGTATTGTAGGAGTTCACTTCGTTTTGCTGCATGTATATACCAGGAATTGTTACAGAAGGGTCATTCTGGGAAAGGCTTCATGGTTGACTGCATTCAGGTTTGTACTTGATTTAACTCTTGGAACATGTAATTTGACTGGAAGGACTAACTTTTAATGAACAGGTCACAGTCTCTCCTTTATTGTCAAAGTCTTTGTGTACTTCTATAAATGGGGGGTGGATAAACTGTTACATGTGTAATTTTTTTGTAGTAGACTTTTTTTTTGGGGGGGGGGTGAACCAGGTATTTTATACAGTATTTCAGCTTTTTTTAGCTTCTGTGTCAGTCATGTGTGGAATTTAGGTGGGAGGAAGTGCTCAGTAATACATGGGCAATACTGCTTTTAGTGAATTACTCGGGTCTTCTCCTAACAAATGGTAATGACTCCCTGTTACATAACACCTGCACCAGGAATATAATGAATGCCTAATGAACAGGTTTTGTGCAGCAATTATCACCTTTGAATGTGCAGAACCTTGCAGTAATGAAATGCAGGTCATTATTACAGTTGAACAATAACTGCAGATGTTATGTTGCCCATATCTCACCTTCGTTCGTGTTGTTTGGGTTCAGAGCCGATCCTCAGCTCCAACTCCGCCATATATTATAGCTCGAGTGCTTTTACTGGCTTGAGGCTAGCTCCTATCCCAGCATGCCTAGCGGTAGTTATCCAGATCTCATTTGCCGCTTGCAGCATCGAGATTGCAGATACTGGCTCAGGCTAAGTGTTTTTCTCTTATTATATTTTTGAGCAAAATTTTCTAGTTTAGCTTAGCTAATTTGTTAACTGTAGCTGTCCTTAGCATTTCTATCTATCCCTATCCCATCTGAGTGACTTGTTTTTTATGTAGATTAACTGGTTTTTCTCTCTGGCCATTCCCCTCCTTCAAACCCATTTAAATTAGAGGGTTCTTTTTCCCTTTCTTGCCTTTCCTTTAACTTTTAAGGAGTTGCCATTTAAGTTAGAGGCTCTCCTTAGGTGGGAAGTTTGCCGTTCAACTTAGAGGCTCTCCCCCCTTCTCTTTTTTCCCTGTCTGTTAAACAAAAAAAAACAAAAAAAAGGATATTTTTGTCTGCTATTGCTATAGTTTTCTCTTTGCCTAGCTATACATAGTGCTATTAATAATGTATTTGCATAGTCTTCTTACTAAGCAGTCTATAGACTTTAGACATAGTGCTGTTCTCTATTATGTCCAAGGATACTGCCAAGGATTCAAAACCTTCGGGTTTCAAATGCAACTCATGCTGCCAAAAGAAGTCCCTTATGGATGAGCACACAAGTTGCGTATATTGTTTAGGACCTCTTCATCTGCAGGACTCGTGCTGTATCTGCCATGCCTTTAGTTCACGAGTCCTGTATGAGAGAAGAAACAAGCTAATCTTGAGGGCTTTGCTGAAGAGCCCCTTTGATGCTGCCATTGAGGGGACTCAGCCAGCTAAAAAATTGGACAAAGTCAAGCCTTCATCCTCTTCAGCTCTGAGTTCAGACCCATCTAAGGACAAGGATAAGCCACAAGCTAAGTCGGACCCAACTTTCTGTTCCGACAAGAAATCTTTGCCTATGGCTCCATCTGTGTTTTCGGAGCCAGTAAGGTCCCATAAGCACTCTAGGTCTCTTGCCTTGGAACCAGTGCAGGCTGCTGTACAGTCTCCATTATTACAATCTGTGGCGGGCAGTCACGGGTCTTCAACCCATTCCTCTCGGTCATCCAGGGGCCTCTCGGATGATGATGTGGAGAGGGTAGTAAAGAGGCTTCTTAGGATACCAGCATTAGCCAAAATACTATTGGGACCATCCCAGATGGAAATGATGCCGATAGCCCAAACAACACCTGTCTCGATTCTTCCTCTGACTCCTCTGAGTTCAGTGTCGGAGTGTATGGAAGTCATAGTGGTGGAACCGTCATTTCCAGTAACCTCTTCTGGTCTTTTGGTTTTGACTACCACTCTGATCTCTTCGATACCCCCTTCTATTGATGGATCTAGGGGCCAACGCTCCCTCGTCAACTTCGAGGGGCGGAGCTGCATTAGACCCTTGTCTGACTCTACTCTCCCTCTTGGAGCTTTGGCGCAGGTCACCTCGGCTTCTACATCAGCCTTGGAGCCATTGCCCTTGGTTTGGAGGAAGTCTCCTGCTTCTTCGGAGAGGGAGATTCTTTTGGGTTGGGACCATGATGCCTTTGAGGTGATGAGGAGCATGCTGTCTGCTGAGACAGTTCCACCCTCGGCTCCATTGGCCCCTTTGACTTCGATGCCGGTGTCCGCCTCTGAACCTCTCCTCTGCCCCAAGCATAGGGAACCCCTGCTCCAGGATGCCCCATTGAGTGATCCCACCTCATCCGAAACCTCCCCTGAGCATCCCTTGGAGGAAATCTCTCATAAGAGGACTTGCGAGAGGAAGCATGTGGATTCCCATGAGTCCTTGATATCAGACACAAATTTGGATGACTCAGAAGGGTCCACACGGTCCCCCTCTGAAGATGTCTCATTTTCAGACATCTTAGAAATCCTTAGACAGAGGGGTGACTGAAAGTCCCTTGCCACTTCTGAAGATGAGTCAGTATACCTGGATGCATTCGGTTCCTGACCCTCCACCTCTTGGGTATCTCCTCCTTTTGACCCACTATTGCATGTAGTGAGTCAGAAGACTTGGAGCTGTCCAGACACGATGGAACCAGTTCCATGGAGGCCCAGTAAATTCATTAGAGCCACTGAAGACAAGCTCTTCTTATCTAAAGATGTTCCTGTTGATGCTATGGTGGTGGCAGCAGGCACCAAGAAAGAATTAGCAGAAACTTCATCTGTCCATCCACTAAATAAAGAGTTTCATATGATGGACAGATATGGGAAGCATATGTTTTCTTCAGTGATCTTTACACTCAGGTCGCTGAACTATTTGTCTCACTTTACAAGGCTTCAAAGGGATCTCCTCAAGGAGTTAGGAAACACCTTACAGGAACTTCAGCTGCGGGAGCCTTGGACAAGGCGACTTCTCAGCTTGTGACCTTAACTTCAGTGGTTAACTCCTCCATGCAGCTCATTTCTTATGCAGCTGATGGGGCGAGCAGGGTGGCAGGCATAGGGGTAGCCTTACACAGACACTCCTGGATGCGCTTTTGTCATTTTGTGGAACCCTTCAAGTCTTCCTTTACCAATGCCCCCTTTGACGGCTTGTCCCTGTTCGGGCCTCAGGTAATAGCAAAACTCTTTCTGCCGTGGGAGTATGTTTTTCTGCTCCATCTAGGCCCTATCCTAAAGGCCAGAAGAGCGGGAAAAACGTGGTTCCGGAAATCCCAGGGAGCTTTGCCTGACACATGTGGAGAATTTTTCCCCCGGGACAGAGGGGGAAATAATGGAAGACGCTGACCTCACAGCAGGGGTTGTCCACAGAACCAGGGCGACAGAGGTACCTTCTCTGGTAGGCCCTTATAGCACTCCTGAAGGGAGGCCCGACTGTCCAACTCCAGAGACAGTGGGGGAGGAGAATATCCTTGTACCCAAAAGTCTGGCAGACAAAAACAGAAGATACATGGGTACTATCCATAATATCTGGAGGTTACACTATCCCCTTCTCACTAACTCCCCTATCAAAAAGACAGTACTCTATCCCAGATGTTCCACCCGGTCTTCGGGATCAAGCAAACCTAGAGGTTCAAAGGTTGCTAAGAAAAAGATTCATCCAGGAAGTCCCTGCAGACCAAATCAGATCTGGAACTTACTCAAGGTTCTTTTTAGTTCCAAAAAAAATGGGACTGGAGACCCATTTGGATCTCAGCAGGCTGAACATGTCAGTCAAGAAAAAAAAAGTCCCGGATGGTAACACTGCAGTCCATTCTTCCCTTTCTGGGAAAGGACAATTGGATGTGCTCTATCAATCTCCAGGATGTGTACTACCATATAAAAATTGTCAGACAGTCAAGGAGATAGCTATGCTTCCAGCTGGGAGCCAGTCACTATCAGTTCAGAGCTCTGCCCTTTGGTCTCACCACAGCCTCCAGGGTGTTCACCAAATGCATGGCAATAGTTGCGGCTTACCTGAGGCATCAAGGATTCTGGGTGTTTCCATATCTAGACGACTGGCTCCTTACTGCCACCTCTGAGCATCAACTAATCAGGGCAAGAGAATACACAATCCGCTCTTGTTCTCAACTTGGGATCACCATAAACTACGTAAAATCTGCCTTGTTGCCTTGTCAATATACTACCTTTATAGGGGCAGGTTTAGACACAAGGGCCATGATAGAAAATCTGCCTCAAGAAAGAGTATTAACAATCCGTCGCCAAGTTGTCATGCTGTTCACACAAAAGAGGATTCAAGCAAGATTTGTCCTCAAGGTCCTGGGTTCTATGGTGGCGGCAATCACTCTGGTCCCTATGGCTCGCTTCCTCATGAGAATTCTACAGTGGCTTCTATTTGTACAATAGTCATTCCAGGATTTACCCATGTCACATCAGATTCTGATCACGGAATCCTGCAAAAGGGATCTGGAGTGGTGGCTTCACTCCCCTATGGTGACAACAGGCAGGCTATTTCTACCCCCCTGACCTGTAGCCACAGTGACCACGGATGCTTCCCAGATAGGGTGGGGGCATTATCTGGGGCAGATTGTTCAAGGGACTTGGCAGGAACACGAGTACCACTTGCACATCAATGTCCTGGAGATGAGATCAGTGCTCCTAGTGTTGCAAGCCCTTCAGAACTCTTTACCTACAGGGACTATAGCAATTCAAATGGACAATATGTCGGTAGTATGGTACATCAACAAACAGGGTGGAACCAGGTCTTACTCCTTGTGTCGAGAGGCTGTACAAGTTTGGTAATGGACAATGTCTTCCCAGTGCTTTCTGGTTGCAATGCACATCCCAGGGAAATCCAATGTGATAGTGGACAAGCTCAGCCGGGCTATTCTGATGCTCCATGAGTGGTCCCTGAAGCAGGAAGTTGCAGACTTGATTTTTTGCAAATGGGGCCAGCCATGCTGCGATCTGTTTGCCACCCCCCTCAACAACAAATGCAGCAGCTACTTTGCCCTTGTCCCACCACCGGGACAGTCACCAAGGGACACACTTTTTCACATTCGGCCCCCGGGACTGATTTACTCCTTTCCATCTTTTCCCCTGATCCCCAAGGTTCTTCAGAAAGCACAGTCATTGGGTTGCAAGTTAATCCTCATTGCCTCTTACTGCCCTTGTCAGATATGGTTCCCATTCCTTTGGCCTCACCTGCAAGGGGAGACTTGGATCCTGGACCCAGTGCTAGATCTTTTGAGACATCACTCAGGGGCTCTCCATCCTTCCATTCAAACTCTCAAGCTCACAGCTTGGTTTCTCCACTTTCAGTCTTAGCCAGGCTTCCCGATGTTTCTCCAGCAGTTCAACACATTTTGATTTTCTCCCATAAGCCCACTACTAGGAGACTTTATGCTACTAAATGGAAGAGGTTCTCTTGTTGGGCAGCCAAAAATCAGGTTGATCCCTTTACTGCTCCCATTTCAAAGATTCTTGAATTTCTTGCTGAAACCTTTGACCAAGGAGCAGCTGCAGCTACTTTTCGAGTTCAGTTAGCTGCCATTTCAAATTTCCATATGGGAGAAATGGGTTCCAGTATCATGTCCCATAGGTTATGCAAGGCATTCCTAAGAGGTACTACCCTATTAAGATCTCCAATAAGAGAATCTCTTCCCCCCCTGGAATCTAAATTTAGTTTTAGATGCTCTGATTCTTCCTCCCTTCTAACCATCTGCTTCTTGTCCGCTCAAATTTTTGAGTTCGAAGACCCTTTTCTTGGTTGTAATTACCTCATCTAGAAGGGTTTCAGAATTACAGGTCTTATATATTCATCCCCCATACTTGATTTTCCATAAAGATCAGGTTTCTGTCAGAACCAACCCCTCCTTCTTACCCAAAGTATGTTCTGACTACAATTTTAATCAATACATAGAGCTTCCTGTGTTCTTCCACAATCATGGCAACAAGGCAGAGTATAAGCTTCATCAATTGGATGTTCATAGACAGTTACATTTCTATTTACACAGGACCAAGGAATTTAGAAAATCTGATCAATTGTTCATATCCTTTGCAGACAATAAAAGAGGTTGAGCAGTCTCAAAGGTGACTTTATCAAAGTGGCTTTCAGACACTATAAAACATGTCTACGAGTTGTGTAAACAAAAACTTCCTGGGAAAATTAAAGGCCACTCAACAAGGGCCTTGTTTACCTCTATTGCCTTTCAAGCCAGATTGCCTTTGGATTCGATCTGTGCAGCAGCTACATAGGCTAATCCTCATACCTTTATCACTCATTACAAAGTAGATGTGGCCTCCTGGAACAGGGCATCCTTTGGTTCCACAGTCCTGAAGAGTTTTTTCCAGTGAGCCACCCAAGAATCAGGTGCTGGGGACACTGTCCCAAACAGCAAGAATGAAGGCGAGATATGGACAACATAACATAAAGAAGTTATTTACTCACCATAATGTTCCATGTTGGTCATCCATGATCTTGCCTTGATTCTTGCATCCATCCCTCCTTCCCCCTTCCTGAAGGATCGAGAGGAATACCTTGTTGTATTGGCTGTACTGGCTGGGTCTCTTTTATACCATACCTCATGGTTAGTCTCAGTCTACTACTATTACTATTGTGTATTGTGGAGGGATCACACCTTTATATGTAGGTGTCATTGGATATGTAAAGTAGAGTATATCTCTTGTCTATTTATATGGTCTAGTGTTGGGTTATCACAAACGAGATCTGGGTAACTACCACTAGGCATGCTGGGATAGGGGCTAGCCTCGAGCCAGTAAAAGCTCTCGAGCTATAGTATATGGCTGAGTCGGAGCCGAGGATGGGCTCTGAACCCAAACAGCAAGAAGGAAGGCAAGATCAAGGACAACAAACATGGAAAGTTATGGTGAGTACATAACTTCTTTTTACAATGTAACATTTAGTCATTCTCACTTCTCAGGTGACTCTCTCAGCAGCTGTCACTGTTATTCACATAAGTAGAAGTTATCACATTGATGAATGTACAAACCAAATAATGGTTTCTGTCTGTGTGCAGTCATTTTCAAGGCCCCACCAACAGTTTTTCTGTCATTTTTCAATTTTCTTGTAGTGGGCACAGTATGTACCCATTGTGGTTACATGGATCATGTTTTTCTGAACTACTGCAATTGAACATCATATTGTGTAGTAATTTCCTGTATCACACAGTCAATAGATAGTTCTCTGGTGTGCCGTTTTCAACTCCCTCTGTGTAGGATTATAACATCAGAATGTTCTATACTGCTGTATGGATATGCATGGCCTCAAGGGTGCCACTCAGATGCCTTTAGTCCCTCCCTGAAAGGCCACCTGCAAGAAGAAAGAGTCTTGGTACATCTTTCTCCTTTGTGATCAACCCTTTCACACTCCCTCCACTCTGGCAAAGTAAATATATGTAGGTCAGGGCAGCAAATATTGCATTACTTCCATCCTTGATCCCTGATGTCCATTGCTGAATGGACACATGTAAAGAGAAAAGGCAGAGGTAAGGCAGACTGTTGACACTGAAGGAGGTCATGAGACAGTAGTGGTTTCAGCAGTCTGAGTTGTTTAGGACTAAGGGTATGAAAATTATGAATTTGTTTTCATATTTTGGTAAATACCTTTGTTAGGGAGCATGTAATTGTGCCAAGTGATACCTCACTTTGGAGACAGTGTTAGGGCTTACAACATGATAAAAGAACTGTGTCTGTATGCTGTGCATATGTACAGATATCACAGTTTGTTTAGGACTAAGGTTATGAAAATTATGATTTTTTTTCATATTTTGGTAAGTACCTTTGCTAGGGGAATGTAATTGTCCCAAGTGATACCTCATTTTGAAAACAGTGTTAGTCCTTACAACCTGATAAAAGAACTGTGTCTGTATGCTGTACACATGTACATACATCACAGTTTATTTAGGACTTAGGTTATGGAAATTATGATTTTTTTTTCATATTTTGGTAAATAACTTTGATAGTGAGCATGTAATTGTGCCAAGTGATACCTTATTTTGAAGACAGTGTTAGCCCTTACAACATGATAAAATAACTGTCTCTGTATGTTGTGCACATGTACAGACATCACAGTTTGTTTAGGACTAAGATTATGAAAATTATGAATTTCATATTTTGGTAAATAACTTTGCAAGGGAGCATATCAATATGTTAAGTAATACCTCATTTTGAAGACATTATTAATAGTTACAACATGGTAAAATAACCATGTCTGTATGCTGTACACATGTACAGACATCACGTTTTGTTTAGGACTTAGGTTATGGAAATTATGATTTTTTTTTCATATTTTGGTAAATAACTTTGCTAGTGAGCAGGCAATTCTGCCAAGTGATACCACATTTTGAAGACAGTTTTAGTCCTTACAACATGATAAAATAACTGTGTCTGTATGCTGTGCACATGTACAGATATCACAGTTGGTTTAGGACTAAGGTTATGAAAATTATGATTGTTTTCATATTTTGGTAAATACCTTTGCTAGGGAGCATGTAATTGTGCCAAGTGATACCTCATTTTGAAGACAGTATTAGTCCTTACAACATGGTAAAAAACTGTGTCTATATGCTGTACACATGTACTGAAACCACAGTTTGTTTAGTCTTGTAGGATTATGAAAATTATACATTTGCAATATTTCTCATTATTATGCCCATATCTTTGCAAGGGAATATGGTGATGATACAAATTATACATCATTTTGAAGCTGACATTGAGCCACACAATATGTATACTGATATGTAGTCTTTGTCTGCTACAGGTGATGAGATAGTATGCTTTATTTATCAGTTATGAGAAATATAATATTAATCATATTTCTGTGAATATCTCCATAATTGAGCATCACACAGTAATGGTTAAGGTACCATTTTAAAACTGACATTCATACAAACAAATCAATTACAAATGGTATGGGTCTACATGGTACATTCACCAAGATATTGTGATTTGTTTTACCAAAAAGGTAAAAATATGCACAATATCAGCATTCCTTGGCAAATATTTAATAATGACTTAGATATGCACTATCAATATTTATACTGTTGGAAAGGTCAGTGTCTGCTGAATAACTTTTGCCTTTACATTTTAGTCTAGTTATTATGGTTAAAGAGTTATGATCATTTGTTTTGTGTATGGTACTACAAATGGATTATCTGAAAATGAGCTCAGGCTGCACTGTTGTTTCTATGGTGGAAGTAAGCAGGCAGCATTTTCTGAGCTGCTCTGGAGTGAATGAGTTAAAGGTACAACACACACACACACACACACACACACACACACACACACACACACACACGCACACACACTATTTTACATCCTCCCTCTTTGAGAAATGAGTCGTGCAATATTGATATTAATTGACATGCAATTGATACAAATAATTCTTTGCCATACAATTATGCAGAACTAAATACATATAGGCAATTATGTCCAGGTTTCTGTGTATTTCACACTAGGTCTGGAAATGCGACCAAATCATGTGACATAGAAATTAGAATTAGGTCTAGCAACTGGGACTGTCTCTGCTGAATGTTCAACTTTGGGGACATCAGCAACATCATCTGGAATTGAAATAGAAGTTAAGACACGATGTTAAGTTGTCTATCTCGCCTTCATTCTTACTGGTTGGGTTCAGAGCTGGTCCTCGGCTCCAACTCGGCCATCTTCAAAAGTTCGAGAGCTGCTTACTGGCTCGAGGCCTATATCCCATGATGCCTGGCGCTAGATACCCAGATCTCATTTGCCGCTTCTGCTGCGAGGTTGTTCTACTGGCTCAGGTTGTATAAGCTTTATTATTATTGTATTTTTCTGGTCAAAACTGTAATTGTTGGTGTAGAATTAGTCGTTAGTTTAGACTTTTGTATTGTAGCTAGTTTCTCCTTAGATAAGCCGTTACCTTTCTCCAAGAAACTCGTTTAAGTTAGAGAGTTTCCCCTCCCCCCTTCTCTCCCTTTTCCTCAGAAAGGTTCTTTCCGTTTAAGTTAGAGGTTAACCTTTCTCTCTATCTCCTTTCAAAAAAAAAAAATAAGAATTTCTTCTATTAATCACTGTTAGCGTTTAGTGATAGTTTTCTGTAGTTTTTGTTGTAGTGGTACTTGTAGTGGGTTGTGGGAACTGTAGTGTGTTAAGTTTTACTGTTTAGTTACTTCAACCTATCTGTGTGTGTTCTTGTCCTTGGTTTTTCCCCCAGGATGTCCAAGGATCCAAAACCGTCCGGATTCAAGAAGTGTGACTCATGCTGTCAGAAGATGTCTCTGACAGATGGTCACACTTCTTGTGTTTATTGTCTGGGTGCTGTGTACCTGCAGGATTCTTGCACCATCTGCCATGCTTTCAGTCCAAGAGTCCTGCAGGAGCGCAAAAATAAATTGATCCTGAGGGGTATGCTTAAACCCCAAGATTCACCGGCGAAGGCTCAGCCCATGAAATCTTCCAGGCCACCTAAACCGTCGGCTACCAGTTCGGAGCCGTCGTTGGGTGAAGCCACACAATCCATCTTGGCTTCGGCTGGAACCGATGTCCCTCCCAGTCAGCTCCGACACGGTCTTCAGAGCTGGCTGAGAGTCGAAAGAGATCCAGGTCTCCTTCTTTGGAGTCGATACGTTCGGCTCTGAAGTCGCCCCTGCTCCATTCGGAGCGTAGTCATTGATCATCCCACTCTTCTCAGTCCTCTACTAGATGTGTCCAACCTGCGGCCCGCGGGCCACATGCGGCCCTCAGAGCTCTGCCATGCGGCCCTCTACCTCTAACTCCAACATCGATGTACGCATGCCCCAAAACACTTTTTTGTTGTGTTTTTCACGGCCGTGACCTGTAACTCTAATATCGGTGTGCACATGCACCAAAGCATCCTTCTAGTTTTGACTTTTTGCGCCAAAGAAGGGTCTGTGTGTTCACGCCATTATTTCGTGCCAATGTATCAGTGCGTGTGTTCTTGCTGAAGAGGGACTCATCTATGGATTTGCTGCTATTGCCTTTTAAAGAGACAGCACTTAACCTGTGTTAATAGGTAAGTATGGTGTGAGTGAGTGCATGCATGAAAGCCGAATGTTTGTGTGCGTGAAAGTAGAAGTGTGTTTGCATGCGCGATTGTGTGCATGACAGAGAGACAGAGAGAGACACATGCACAAAGAGGCTAACATACAAAAAAGTTAGCTCACAAATGCATCCTACATTAAAAATACACTTTCATTAAATTGCAGCTTTTCTGACAGGGAGAGTGTTGTACTGAATATGAAATCATACCTCTCAACTGTATGGATTTTCGAAGAATGTCTGAATTTTTGCCTCATCTTCCAATTTGTGTCTTTTGCTTAGGAAATAAAAGTAGTCATCCAAGGTAATGCAGTCCCAGGGATTAAGAATGAGACAGCAGCCTAGGGTTAATGGGTCAGTAATGGATTGACTAATGTGGGACTGTAGCATATAAAGTTTTTTTTTTTTTTTTGACAAACAAAAAAATCACCCAGTACTGTCTTGTCACTGGTGGGTTCTAAGCAGTGGTAGATTGGACAAACAGTAAGCATATCTTTGGTGGATCATCAATACTGGCAAATCAGGTGAGCACAATGTAATTTTTTAAATGTTGGGGGGTTTATTGTGTATGTGTGTGTTTGTGTTGGGAGTACTGCAATAGTAGATGATTATTAAAGACAGAGACTTACAAACTGTGGAAAATATGTTTCTTTGTTTCAAAACCTGATACTTGGGTACTAGGAATGCCAAAAATAGATTTTTAAGACATAGCTTCTTGCCATTTACAGTGGATGGGCATTTACATTTAATGGACAATGTTAGCAGTATGGGTGTGGTCCTGTAGGGATCTGGAGGATGCTAAGTCTACCACTGCCAATGTCTTGTAAAGTGACCTGGAAATGGATATTGGGATGTTACTAAAAAAATGCAGCAAGTGGGCTTTGAAATGTAGTTTAATTAAACAAAGTGCACTTGCAATTTACAGGCCATAATTTAATTTATTTCAGGTAGTCCAGATCCTGGTAGATTGTATACCATTAGACTTAATCTAATACAACTCCCCATACACTACTACATAGATAACATCTATTTCCTATATAGACATTATCTCTTATCTGCCTTACTTCACTACTTTATACTTTTACTCTATTAAACCCTTTCCCATCATGCTCTCTAAACTCTCCTTCCTCTTCATTTCTCTATTACTACTCTTTACCTTATCTCCTCCTACAACCCTTCCCCCCCACTCTTCTTCTTCCACCACTTCCTTACTACAACTAATCAACAACTTTTCCTCCACACTCTTACTTCCTCATCTCCCCCCTTATACCCCACCTCAAACAACCTCCTTCTTTTTTCCACTTTTACACTCACTCTACCACACCAACTATCATCACAACTACTACCAAAGCCACAAAAATCACAAAAAGATAAATCTCCAATCTAACTTCTCACATAACTACTCTACTCATATGATTCTATATACTCTGACATAGCACTCTCACATCCTCCATCCTCCATCCCCCATCCCTTACCCCACTCCCCCATTCATTAATAAAGCCCGCGACTCTGGACTAATTTTTTTTCCACCTTACTTGATCTGTCCAAGCCTTAGATACTATCTCTATCTCACACCTGCTCTAAACTCTCCTCTCTCCAAACTCTACCCTCCCTCCTCTTTGAACTGGTTCTCTAGTTATCTACAGAAATAACAGAAATCAAAAAAAAAAAAAAAAAGCCTTCCTCCTTCCTTCCTTACCCCTACCGAGTCCCACAAGGCTCCATCCCCTGTCCCTTCTTCTTTATCATCTATCACAACTAACACAAAATCCCAATCTTCTCTTCTATCATCAATAATGATTCTATCTTCATATGCTCTCTCTGCTCTGCCTCTCTCACTACACTCAACTCAAAAACAAGATGCCTTCTCCTCCTCCACAGAGCAATGGATGCTAAGCAATCATCTAGCTCTAAGCTACCTAGACCAAACTAATGTTATTTTTACTCCCAAACTCCCCACCACCTCCATAAATTCATTTTCATTCTAAGTCAAAACAACACACCTCTCAAACAGTGTCAGAGACCCAACTACTTGGGGGTCCAAATCGACAACAAACTTAAATTTACTAACTCCTACAACACCACAACAAAAAAAAAACCAAAAAAAAAACTTGGCATGGACAGAATACCTACCTCTACATCCTAACTCCTCTCTCTCTAAATCTTCCTTCCTCCCCTCCCCTCCTCCTGATCCCCCCACTACTTTCTCCACTAATTCCTCCTCTAAAAACAACAACAGCTCACTAAACAAACTTGTTAAAATTTCAAGTTCGCCACATCTTCCACTCACCACACACCCTTCTGTCTCTCCCTAAAAAACTCTAGATACCCCCCAACAACTAACACTCAACTCTAAATAACTAAAGCCCATGCCATAATCCCTTCCCCTCTGCCTTTCCCTAATCCCTTCCTTCCTTCCCTCTAACTAACCGAGTTCTACCCTGGTTCAATAAAATCTACCTAAAAGTCCATAGGCCTAAAGGTCCCCCAGGCAAAAAAAAACTTCAACCTAACCTCGCTAACCTCAAAAACTTTCTTACCAAACCATTCTACCCTTTGAACTCTCTTTTTCCTACACTCTTTTCAGTACACCTAACCACCTAGCATCATGCACCCAATCCACTCTAACTTAATAACTCCATGTTTCACAATCTTTACTCCCTATTCTTGCTCTTATAATTGTCTACTAATTTTTTGTTTTAATTTCATTTGTTTTTTTTTTTCGCATATTTTTGTTATTAAATTGTTATTTATGTTTGCTTTATCTGATTAGTTTCATTATATTATTGAATTTGTAATACATTAAAATAACTATCCTGTATTATATGTCTTTTGTTCATATTATATATTTTTGTTTTTTTTTTCTGGAGCTTTTCTTTCCACCATTTTTCTGTTCTTAGTTCTTTATGTACAATTGAATTTCCTGGTAAACCCCAACCAATAATAAATAAATAAAAATAAATAAATTAGGGAGAGGTGTCATTCTGTGGAAATAAGCAGACCTAGTTTCAGTGAAAGCTCTGTGGTTGTTTGCAGGTAGGAAGTTGCAGGATGTGGAGTCAATGTGTTTTATTATTTTTAATGGATTTGTCATTTCAAAGTATGGTTTTCTTTGTTGCAAAAGAAGGCAGGATTGAATGAGCCATATAGTGTTTAACTGACAATGGGATAGAAACATTATATGTGATGTATAATGTTTGCAGCTACACTTGTTTCAATGGTGTCTGTGATGCATAACTATTTTTGGGCCTGTGTCCCAATTTTATTTTTCGCTTTGTCCAGAATTCTTGCTCTAAGGTTGAGTGGTATGGTTCCATGCTAAATCAGAAGGTTGCATTTACCTTGGAAGACTTTTCAGCATAATTATGAGAAACAGAGCGTTTTTAATATCTCCACTTATTTCCAATATAAACTGCCATGTAACTTTGCAAATAACTTTCTTATTACGCTACTTTAATTCTTTTGGAATTGACAGGTATGCTTCATTGGTTCGGAGGTAAGCATAGTGTGCTGTGACTGATTTCTTGCAGCAGTCTGTGGCTTACTTATCACAATAACTTTTCTGTGTTTCTGGGTGTGTGATCAATTTAACAGTTTTAAAGATGTTTTCCAAAATTAAATAAATACATAAATAAAAAAAAGTAATCCTTTCTTCACTTTGAGCTATTGACAAAGTGTGGGAATTTGTTTTTTCAAAAGCGATGGTCAGCATTACAGCTTAGTAAATGGTTGGTCAGTCTCTGAATAACTTCTGCACAAATTAAAATGTCTGAATGTCAAATGGCTTTAGATTGGAGGGAAGTTATATGTTTACTCCAGTATGTAGTATGATCTTAGAGAGTTTATAGATTTCTTATTGATTTAATTTTTGCTGAGCAGTTGTTTGATTTATTGATGGTCCTTTTGCTGGTGGGAAACTACATGGATGAATCCATTTATATTATGATTTTTTTTTTCAGATATTTTGACTTCCAGACAATTTCAATCAGTGAGACTGTGTCATGTGATTACTGAGGTTGCCTATTTTACAAGTAGGGGCTCCTTTTCTGTGTGTGTGTGTGTGTGTGTGTGTGTGTGTGTGTGTGTGTGTGTGTGTGTGTGTGTGTGTGTGTGTGTATAAGAGAGAGATTTAATATGTATACTGAATATATTTTTGCAAATGGAATTCTTAGTTAAATAGGCCCCTCTTCTTAGACAAGTAGACTTGAGTAACCAATATTAGATCTTAGCCATCCAGCTGGGAAAGTTTAGTATGTGGATTTTCCTTCCGGTTTGATGAAGGCTATGCTACTTACTTAAGGGGTACATTCATGGCTATCTATCCAGTTGTAGTGTTGTTTAACTACATCGTTTGATAATGAGAGCAGCTTTTTACAGAAGTTGAAAGTTTGTGTGTCAAGAACCTGTCCATACAATGTGGCTTGTTTATGTTGCAGTGAAGGCTGTGGTCTTTTTAGTGAGCGTTTTAAATATAACCAGTATTTCTGAGGTGGAGAAAGTCTCTTAAGGCAGGATCTTTCTTAGCCTGGAAAGCAAGCCAGTGATGAAATTTATAGTGGCCAGTGAGAGACAGAGGAAAGCAAGAAGCTTTTTAGTCTGTTTGGATAACAGTGAACTCAGTCCTTTGACCTTTTTTTGTCAGAAATGGTTGTAGTCTTCTTTTGGCGTGGTGTTTTGCTGAGGCACGTGCCAAAAGGGGTGTTGCACTCAATAATTGCTCTTGTAAAGGAAGAATACAGGGATGTTATGACCTCCTTGTCCCTGGATGAGATACCCTTACTAATGAGGTGGGCCATATAAAAAGCTTTCCGTACAATGGAGAAAACGTGGTGGTCAAAAGTCAGGTTTCTATCAGCCTGGGTGCCCAAGCACCTCACGACTGATTGCGTGCTTACAACATTGTTATTAATGTGATAATTTGTGGGGACATCACTCTCCTCAAAGGGGATGATTGTGCATTTTTTGGCATTTAGCTTGAGGCCATGTTTCTGGCAACAGTCATTTGTTTGGGTGAGACCCTCTTGTAGCTTATTCAGAATTGTTTTATTAAGTCAGTAATGTGAATTCTTTACTTTATTGCAACTTTGTTGGCTTACTTTTGTGGATTATAGTATTGTAGGACTGCTAATGTTGACATTGTATGTAGATGGACTGCTGGAGTGGTTTTCCCAGTGAGAAATGCTAGTGATGTAGTGAATATCTGTTTATTTGTAAAACAAAATCTATATATTAACTAAGATGTTAGAGTTAACTGTTAGATTAGAGAATTAAAATCAGAATGAGAATTAGAATTTTAAGGCAAATATTAGGCATTTATTACATTTATTAATTGTTCGAATGCACCTACAGTACAGCCAGGAGGTCGACTTTGGTCTCCTGTGGCAGCGAAAGAGTTAACTATATGATATGTTTTATATGCGGCCCCAAGACAATTTCTGTTCACTCAATGCGGCCCCGACAAGCCAAAAGGTTGGACACCCCTCACTTTCGGACCATGACTTGGAAAGAGTGGTCAGTAGGCTGTTAAAATCGCAGGCCCTAGCCAAAATGTTGTCCAGCCCTCCTCATCAGGAGTCGGCTCTGTCTACAGCTGTAGATATTCCTCCTCCAACTCATCCTATGAGCTCAGAGCCGGAGTTTGTTGAGGTTCGAGTTGTGGAACCGTTGGCGCCGATACCCTCTCTTTCAGTCCCGTCGTCGGCTCCGATCCCTTCCATGGTACCTTCCCTGGAGGGATCTGGGTGCCGAAACTCCCTCGTCGGCTCCAAGGGGAAGAGTGGCATCAGACCCTTGTCCGACCCTGCTCTCCCTCTCGGTGCTTCGGCTCAGGTGAGCTCGGCTCCCACATCTGCCTCAGAGCCATCCCCCTTGGTGTGGGGAGGGCTTCTGGCTTCTTCGGAGCCTTAGCCTTCTCTGCTTCTGGGCAGGGACGCCTTCGAGGTGATGAGGAGTGTACTGACCCCTGATTCAGTCCCATGATCGACCTCATCGGCTCCTCCCCTAGGGTGCCTGCGTCAGCCTCTGCCCCTCTTTCAGACCCCAAGAGTGGGGATCCAGTGCTCCAGGACACCCCTTTGGGTGTATCCTCCTCTTCCAAGGCCTCCCATGATCATTCAGAGGATCCACCTCGCAAGAGGAAATGCAAGAGGAAGCATGTTGACTCCCCCGAGTCTGTCACATCGGATACCGACTTAGAGGAGTCAGAAGAGTCCCCAAGATCCCCCTCTGAAGATGTCTCCTTCTCAGACATCCTTGAGATGCTTAGGTAGAGGGGAAACTGGACTACCCTAAGCCCTTCCGAGGATGAGTTGGTATTCCTGGACGCGTTTGGATCCCGACCTTCCACCTCCTGGGTGTCTCTGCCTTTCGACCCACTGATGTCTGTGGTGGCTTGGAAGGCATGGACGGCTCCAGACACAGTGGAACTGACCCCTAGAAGACCTGCCAAGCTCATTACTGCCCCGCAGGACAAACAGTTCTTGACAAAGGGTGTCCTCGTTGATGCCATGGTGGTAGCAGTGGCCACAAAGAAGGAGTTGGCTGAAACTTCTTCATCTGGCCATCCCCCAAACAAGGAGTCCAGGACAATGGACAGATATGGGAAGCGGATGGTCTCTTCAGCGACCTTTTCCATGCGGTCCCTGAATTACCTGTGCCACTTTACCCGTCTTCAGAGGGATCTCCTGAAAGGGCTTGGAGATACCCTCCAAGATCCATCAGCTGAGGGGGCCCAGGCTAAGGCAGCCTTCCAACTGGTGACTCTTAATTCAGTGATAAACTCCTCCATGAGGCTCATTTTGTATGCAGCCGATGGTGCGAGTAGAGCTGCTGGCACAGGCGTGGCCCTAAGGAGGCATGCTTGGATGCGGGTATGTAACTTTGCGGAACCTTTCAGAGCGTCTTTCACCAACACCCGTTTTGATGGTTACTCTCTCTTCGGATCACAGGTGAAAGATACCCTTACCAGGTGTGAGCAGGAAGGCAAGACTCTCTCTGCCGTAGGAGTCCATTTTTCCACTCCTTCCAGACCATATCCTAAGGGTCAGAAGAGTGGAAAGATGTGGTTCCAGAAATCCCAAGGAGCCTTGCCAGGCACACGTGGTGAGTTTCCCTCCAGGGGCAGAGGAGGGAACAATAACAGATGCCGCCCTCGTGGCAGAGGGGGTCCGCAAAACCAGGGCAGCAGAGAATCTTTCTCTGGCAAGCCCTTCCAGCATCCCTGAAGGGTTGCCCGGCTGCTCACCTCTGGAGGCAGTCGGGGGAAGATTATCGCTGTACCCAAGAGCCTGGCAAGACATAACACAAGACAAATGGGTACAGTCCGTCATATCTGGAGGCTACAGAATTCCCTTCGTTCGCACCCCCTTAAGGTCAAACAAGTCCCTTCCAGATGTTCCACCCAATCTAAGAGACCAAGCAGTGCAAGAAGTCTCAAAACTGCTAAGAAAAAGGACCATCCAGCAAGTCCCAGCAGACCAACAAGGATCTGGAATTTACTCAAGGTTCTTTTTGGTACCAAAAAAGACAGGGGACTGGAGACCCATTTTGGATCTCAGCAGACTAAACAAGTCTGTACAAAGAACGAAGTTCCGGATGGTCACGCTTCAGTCCATTTTACCCTTTCTGGGTCAGGACAATTGGATGTGCTCCATAGATCTTCAGGATGCATACTATCACATCAAAATTGACAGACGCTCCCGAAGATTCCTTCGCTTCTGGCTGGGAGCCAGCCAATATCAGTTCAGAGCTCTGCCCTTTGGTCTCACCACAGCCCCCAGGGTGTTTACCAAATGTATGGCAGTAGTTACCACTCTCCTGAGACGGCAAGGATTCCAGGTGTTTCCATATCTCGATGACTGGCTCCTCACTGCTACCATCAAACATCACCTTCTGCGAGCCAGAGACTGCACCATCGACACTTGCTCCAGGCTAGGTATCACAATAAATTTTGAAAAGTCTGCATTGTCACCCTGTCAATCCATCACCTTTATAGGCGCAAATTTAAATACCAAAGACATGTTAGCAAGCCTCCCACTAGACAGGGTGTTAGTGATTCGTCAGCATGTCAAGGTTTTATTAGCATGCAAAAGGATTCAAGCCAAGTTTGTCCTTCAAACGCTAGGTCTCATGGCAGCAGCGATCATACTTGTCCCTGTAGCTCGGTTTCACATGAGGATTCTCCAGTGGCTTCTTTTCACCCAATGGTCCTTCCAGCAACTTCCCATGTCTTACATGATTATAATCACTCAGGCATGCAAGAAGCATCTTGCGTGGTGGATGGTCTCCACATCAGTTCTCCATGGCAGACCATTTGTTCTCCCCCCTTCAGTGGTTACAGTGACCACTGACACCTTCTTGATCGGGTGGGGGGGCATTATCAGGCCGAACAGTCCAAGGCACCTGGCAACCTCACAAGTATCATCTGCACATAAATCTCTTGGAGATGAGGGCTGTGCTCTTAGCGTTGCAGGCTCTTCAGGACTCTTGCAGTTCAAACGGACAATATGTCCGTAGTGTGGTACATCAACAAGCAGGGCGGAACCAGGTCCTACCCCCTATGTCGAGAAGCACTCAGACTCTGGCAGTGGGCGATCTCTTCCCAACGGTTTCTGATTACAATGCACATCCCTGGGAGGTCCAACGTCATAGCAGACAGACTGAGCAGAGCAATTCTCATGCCTCACGAGTGGTCTCTGAACCATGTAGTTGCGGACCAAATCTTCCGCAAATGGGGCCAACCTTGCTGCGACCTTTTTGCAACTCCCTTCAACAGCAAGTGCAGCAATTTCTTCTCTCTCCTTCCACTTCCCAGGCATTCCCCCAGAGACGCTCTAGTCCACGATTGGCCCCAGGGACTTCTTTATGCATTCCCTCCTTTCCCCCTCATACTGAAGCTAATTCAGAAGGCTACCATTTTGGGTTGCAAAATGATCCTCATTGCTCCATACTGGCCTAGACAAATATGGTTTCCATTCCTGCGTTGCTATCTTCTCAAACAGCCTTGGACTCTGGACCTAGTTCCAGACCTCCTGATTCATCAATTGGGCAGGCTGCACCAATCCCTACGCTGTCTCCAGCTCACACCTTGGATTCTCCACTTCCAACCTTAGCCAGGCTCCCAGATATCTCCCCCTCTGTGTGCAAAATCCTTTTGTCATCACACAAGTCTATGACCAGAAAAACTTACACTAGTAAGTGGAAACGTTTTTCTTCCTTGGCAGAGGCAAAACGTATAGACCCCTTTTCAGCCCCCGTACATTCCATTTTGGAATTTCTCACAGAGCTCTTCCATGCTAGATCCGCTTCTGCTACAATTAGAGTTCAGTTAGCGGCAATTTCAAATTTTCACATTGGCCTGTCAGAAAACAATATCATGTCCCGTAAGCTTTGTAAAGCCTTTCTCAAAGGAACCACTCTGCTCAGTCCCCCAGTGAGAGATCCTCCACCACCGTGGGATCTAAATTTGATTTTAGCTTCACTAATTGTGCCCCCTTTTGAACCTGCAGCTTCTTGTTCACTGAAGTTCTTATCTTGGAAAACCCTTTTTCTGGTAGCTATTACTTCAGCCAGAAGAGTTTCGGAACTACAAGCACTTTCTATCCGTCCCCCATACCTCGTGTTCCACGACAGGGTTGCTCTTAGGACTAATCCTTCCTTCCTTCCTAAGGTCTCTTCAAAGAGTAACTTGAATCAGTCCATAGATATTCCTGTGCTTTTCCCTAACCACTCCAACAGGGTGGAGTATAAGTTGCACCAGTTAGATGTTCACAGGCAACTATGCTTTTATTTACATAGAACCAAAGACATTAGAAAATCAGATCAACTGTTCCTGTCTTATGCAGTAGGTAAACAAGGTCTTCCGGTCTCCAAGGTAACCTTATCCAGGTGGTTGTCTTCTATCATCACATTCATATATCAACTCAGGAATAAAGAATCACCAGTCAAACCAAAAGGTCACTCCACCAGAGCTTTAGCCACTTCGGTGGCTTTTCAGGCTAGGTTGGCCATGGAATCTATTTGTGCTGCGGCTACATGGGCCAACCCACATACTTTCATTTTGCATTACAAGTTGGATTTGGTTTCCAGGAGCAGAGCTGATTTTGGTTCCATTGTTCTGAAGAGTCTTTTCCGATGAGCCACCCAGGATTTTAGGTGCTAGGGACGCTGTCCCAACCAGGAAGAATGAAGGAGAGATAGACAACTTAACATAAATAAGTTATGTACCTACCATAACGTTCCATGTTAATTGTCTTCTTCTCGCCTTCTTTCTTGTGTCCCACCCTCCATCCCCCTATCCTAGTGGACCGAGAGAGTTCTTCTTGATTTTGCACTGGCTGTGTCTTCTCTGGCTATTTCCTTTGGCTTAATAGTCTCTCCAGTAGGATTTATGCATTCTAGGATATGATTCCGTTATTATTATGTCTGCAGTTTGACTTACCAAATGAGATCTGGGTATCTAGCACCAGGCATCATGGGATATAGGGGGGGCCTTGAACCAGTAAGCAGCTTTCGAGCTTTTGAAGATGGCCGAGTCGGAGCCGGTCCTCAGCTCCGAACCCAACCAGCAAGAAAGAAGGCAAGAAGAAGGCAACTAACATGGAACGTTATGGTAGGTACATAACTTCTTTTTCTGCAACAGGAACACCATCTGGATTGCTCTGAGATCTAGAGTCCATATCACAGGAACAATGCTGCAATATCAATTCTGATACAGGAAGATATCTATGATTTCTCCTCTACTCTACACCTTCAGGTTCTATGAAGTAGAATCTCAGCTCGGCACATATACATGTTACTTGACCAATCCGGTCGAAAACTTTCACCATTTGTATCCTCGTTGTCTCTCTTTCTTTCAATGGATGAAGAAATCTGCTTGATTTATATAACTGGACTTCTGGAAAGAATGCTTTCTGAATAGTTGGGCTCTAATTGTTCTGGCGTTCTTAGCTTTAGGCCTCAACAAAACTGGAACTGATAGGCAATGTTGCTCTGGTTTGCATAGATAGAAATCTCTGAGCAGGCAAACCAAGTATATCTTCACGGGGTATGTTTCTGATATTGAGTAAATTCAAAAGACATTGGTATTATCACACTTTCCAGTAATTGCTTTGCACTCAGTACTGCACGTTCAGCTAGTGCATTTTGACTGTGGATACTCTGGACTACTAGTAACATGTACAAAGTCCCATTCTTTTGAAAATTTCTGAAACAACTGACTGATAAATTGGGTACCATTGTCAAAAATAACTTTGTGCGGACTACCATGGACGGAGAAATGACATTTCAACTTGGTGACAAGAGCAGTGGACATTAGATTAGGTAGTAAATCAATTTCAAACCAGTTTGAATAAGAGTCTACTAACACTAAGTAATGCTGATTCTCCACTTGAATACAAAAGTGGCTACTGTTGACCAAGGTAGTTCAGGAACTTGACTTAGCTGAAGTGGTTCTTTTTGCAAATGTGGTTTAGTACTATTGCATACTGAACAAGAAGAAAATATTTTATCAATGTCTTTCACTAAAGAAGGCCAAAATACTAGTCCTGTTGCCCTACTTTTGGTAGATTCAGAACCTGGGTGAACATGATGCAAAATCTGGATATATTCATGTTTTAAGGAAGCAGGAACAACAATTTTAGGACCTATGAAAATAATACCATCTTCCATCAAGATTTAATCTGTAAGGAAAATAAGATCTGATGTTGTTATTATTTATTCATTCCTTACCAATGGGAATCAGTTCCATCCTCAGGACCGAGCCATCCTTTTACTAAGCTCACGCCAGCCCTAAACTCTCAAGCTAAGGTTTTACCCACAATGCCCTCTTCCCTGTCACCCCAGATATCATTTGCTGCATTGCCATAAAACTGTGCCAAGCCAGCTCTCACAAGCTAAGTGTTATAACTTAATTTTATTACTACTTAGATATTGAAATTTATTACTTTTTTTACCTTGCTCTTTTCTGTTTGTCTTATCTCACTTCCCATTGCCTTCCCTACTTTTAAGATCTTTCCTTTCCCACTTTTCTTACCCTTGTGGTAATCTTTCTACCATCGTTGGTAATTTTCCTTCCTACCTTTAAGGTGGCCCTTGACTTACCATCATTGGTAATTCCTCTATCCTTTATCTTTCTCATAAAAAAAATAATAATTTCTGTTTTTGGTGAGTGTTGTGTTTTTCTAGTCATGTCGGAAAAGAAAAGCACTACTGGCATCAAACAGTGTAATGAGTGTGGCTGTAAACTACCACAGTCAGACACACATGATTTTTGCGTTTACTGTTTGGGCATCCTTCATCTTTCTATTCAACTGCCCTCTGGTATTTGTAAAAACTTCTCTTCTAGAACTTTAAATGAGTGAAAGAACAAATTGATTTTAAAAGGCCTCCTTAAAATGTCTTTTTCAGAGGCTATCTCTGGTACAGAGGGTTCATCCCCTCCTAGCAAACATCACAAAAAGCAACCACATGCTCATTTGGTTCTGTCGTCTCCCTCTGGTGACCTTAAGGAACCTAAGACTAAAATTCAAAAATTGTCTGAACCGACCTTGACGTTGCATCGATCTCGGTTTTGGCCTCGGCAGTGTCTTCATTGGCTATGTCCCCAATATCTACTTCGACACCGAAATCGTCTACTTCAGAGCTGACTTTACAGGCCTCAGAACAGAACTCGGCACTGACAGCATCTGTGCAGGCTTTTTCAGCACTGTTGCTCTCTGCGCCATATCCACCCTCAGAACCGTTGTCAGTTCCATCTGACTCAAAATTGGATACATCCATGCAAGCCAGGACAAGATAGTCACTGTCTTAGAGAGGCCTTATTCCCCATCAGGATTATCCATGCAGTCAACTAGGAGCCTTTCAGAACTGGAGGTAGTTTGCTTTGTCGTTCAGCTGCTGATGGCCAGAGGGATCCCCACTCCAGCTAAGATTACTCTCCCTGTTAGAGGTAGTCAGATTTCTCAACTCCTCTTTCAACGTCTGTGTAAGCTTTGAAGCTTCCTGAACTGACATCTGCGTCCCTTGCTTCGGTTACACTGGTGGACCTCACCGTTCTGTTGGAACCTTCTCTGTGGCTCCTTGTACAATCAGCACTGGGACCCTCTCAGGATAGCGGCTGTCCCATCAGCACCAGAATTCCTGGCTCAGCACCTATTTTTTCCATGGCACCATCCATGGTTCCGGGTGTCCTTTGGGTATACAACCCTCTTGAGATTCCTGGATTGGTGGCTTGTTCGTCAGAGCGGGGTGTGACCATGGTTCCAAGGTTGTTGTGCTCGGTTCCGGGCTCCCATCCCTCTTCAGGCAGGTCAGCCTTCCAGGCCATGGAGAGGGCCTTTGCCTCAGTAGGTAAGCCTTTGGTGTTGGAATCATTACCTGCTCTCTTTCTGTGCTGCAGCTGACACAAGCCACTGTTGTTGGACACCGGGTACAAGAGCCTCAGGACACCCTGCCCCTGGGTGCTGCTTCTTCAGAGTGTTCCCCAAAAGCTCCCACTAAGGAAGTTCACCATAAGAAATCATGCAAGAGGAAGCATGTTGACTCCCCTGAAGAGTCTTTGACCGAAGACATGGACTTTGATGATGAGGAAGGGTCCACACGGTCCTCCTCTGATGTGGTGTCCTTTGGATACATTCTTGAGATTTTGAAACAGAGGGGTGGCTGGCAGACCTCCAACCCTTCCTCAGAGGAGTATGTGTTCCTGCAGGCTTTTCATGCCTGGCCCTCTACCTCCTGGGTGACCCCACCTGGAGACGTGCTTGTCCAGCTCATTGTGCAGTGTGCATGGAAATGTCCTGACACCATTGAATCAATTCCTCGGAGGCTGAACAAAATTTTGTCACCCCTCGGAACAGCATCCACATTGGTCAAAGGGTCTTCCAGTAGATGCCATGGTGGCGGCGGCTGCTGCCAAGAAAGAACTGACCGAGGAGAGCCAGACTGTCCACCCACCCAACAAGGAGTCCCCAGACAGTGGACAGGCTAGGGAAGCAAGTGTTTGCTTCATCAACTTTCGCAGTTAGGTCTTTGAATTATATGGCACACTTCACCAGGCTTCAGACAGACTTGATTAACGAACTCTCCAAAACCTTAGCAGGAGCTGTGTCTGATGAGGTCCAGGATAAAGTGGCCTCACAGCTAGCTACCCTCAAATCCATTTCCAACTCCGCCATGCATCTGATATCCCATGCCATGGATGGAGCTGCCAGAGCAACGGGTTAAGACATCATTATGAGACGTCATGCCTGGCTGCGCCTATGCATCTTTGCTGACCCCTTTAAGTTTTCCTTTTTGAATGCTCCAATTAAAGCCTCTTCACTTTTTGGCCCCAAAGTTAAAGACACATTGGCAAGGTGCGAGCAGGATGGCAAGACCCTTTCTGCCATAGGTATATGTTTTTCGGCTCCTCAACGTTCCTATTCTAGAAACCAGAGGAGTGGAAAGATGTGGCACAAAAAAAATGACAGGATCCTTTCTGTGATGCACATGCTGAGTTTTCTCCTAGAGGCAGAGGGGGTAACTCTAATGGAATACACCCCTTTCAGGGCAGGGGAGGTCTGCGTAACCAGGGTTCCAGAGACTCTTTCTCTGGCCAACCCTATCAGCACTCCTGAAGAGCGGCCCGATTCCTTTCCTCTGGAAGCAGTTGAGGGACATTTCTCCTTATACATTTCTGCCTGGCATACAATAACAGCAGACTCATGGATACAACAGATAATGACCAGAGGATACCACATTCCATTCAACCTGTACCTCACCACCCCTACCCGAATTCCTGAAGTTCCCCCCAGTCAAAGGGAAGCAGCAGCACTAGAAATTCAAAAGTTGCTCCAGAAAAGAGTCATCCAAGATGTGCCACCAGACTAAATAGAATCTGGATTCTACTCAAGATTCTTTTTAGTGCCAAAAAAGACAGGGGACTGGAGACTGATTCTAGATTTCAGCTTATTAAGCATGTTTATCAAACAAGAGAAATGCCAGAGGGTCACGGTTCAGTTTATCCTCTCCTTGCTGTTGAAGGATGATTGGATGTGCTCAATAGATCTTCAAGATGTGTATTACCATATAAAAATGGACAAATGCTCAAGAATTTACCTCCATTTTTGTGCAGGAGCCAATCATTTTCAGTTCCGAGTTCTGCCCTTTGGACTCTCTACAGCCCCCAGAATGTTTGAGTGCATGGCAGTAGTAACAGCTCACTTGAGACTACAAGGATTCTGGGTATTTCAGTATCTGGATGATTGGCTCCTCACCACCCCCACCAAGTGTCTACTGGAAGAGACTCTTTTATATACTCTGAAGATTGCTCAACATCTGGGTATAGCCATAAACTAGAAGAAATGCAATTTAACCCCATCTCATTCCCGAGAATTCGTTGGGGTAGTCCTGGATACGAAAAATTGCCAAGCATCCCTACCAGTTCACAGGCCTTAAAGATAAGATCCCAGGTTCGGATGATACTCTGTTGCGACCTATCCCAGGCTCAATCTGTACTTCAATTGGTAGGGTCTATGGCAGCGTCTATCACCATAGTACCTCTAGCGAGACTCTACATGAGACTTCTGCAGTGGCTACTACTACCCCAGTGGTACCCCTTACAGCACTATCTGTCCTTCCTAATCTGAGTGACTCAAAGATGCAAGCAGGACTTAATGTGGTGGATGAAACCAGACAGACAACAGTGGTCTCACCCCTTCTGCCTCCATCAACCTAAGGTCACTGTAACCACGGATGCCTCCCTAATGGGGTGGGGGGAATGTATTAGGGAAATACAGTCCAAGGTACCTGGTCAGAAATAGAGGCCTGAGTGCATATCAGTGTCCTAGAACTGAGGGTAGTGCTTTTAGCATTGTAAGCATTTCACTTTATCCTTCCATCAGGGACCATTGCAATTCAATCAGACAACATGTCAGTGGTCTGGTACATCATCAAACAAGGAGGAACCAAATCCTACTCTCTCTGTCAATAATCTATGAGAATTTGGCAATGGGTGATAGCGTCCAACTGCTTTTTGATAGCAATGCATATTCCCGGGAGCTTCAACCTTATTGTGAACAGGTTGAGCAGATGCATTCTTCAGCCTCATGAGTAGTCCCTCAATCCTCTAATAGCGGCAAAACTTTTCAAACCCTGGGAGCAGCCTTGCTGTGACCTGTTCACCTCTCCAATCAATCACAAATGCAGCAACTACTTTTCCCTGATCCCCCCCCATTGGGGGAGTCACCGAGGGATGCTCTGGTCCATGATTGGCCATTGGGTCTTCTATATGCCTTTCATCCTCTCCCTCTCATTCCTTTGTTCATTAAGAAAGCCCTCCGGTTGAAAAGCAAAGTGATCCTCATTGCCCCCATTGGCCTTAGCAAGTTTGGTTCCCCTTCCTTTGCCCTCACCTTCTAGATCAGCCATGGATCCTAGAGCTATCCCTGGAGTTGATCTCACACCCACAAGGATTGATTCACCCAAACATCTCCAATCACAAGTTGACAACTTGGTGTCTTCCCTTCCAATGATTGTCAAGCAGAGTGACCCATCTTCCCCAGTATGTAATATACTTATTGCTTCTCATAAATCATCCACCAGAGGGACTTATCTCAGCAAGTGGAAGAGATTCTCAATATGGATACAGAAGAAAAACCTAGATCCTTTTACAACACCTATTACCACCATCCTTGAATACTTAGCAAACCTACTTGATTCAGGCGCAGTAGCCTCAACTATTTGAGTTCACTTGGCTGCCATTTCTAATTATCATAATGGACTTCAGAACTCTTCCTTTATGTCTCACAGACATTGCAAAACATTCTTAAAGGACGTCATCCATATTAAACCTATTTTCAGAGAACCAATAGAACCCTGGGATCTCTCATTGGTCTTACAAAATCTAACTGGATCTCCCTTTAAACTGGCATCTAATTGTGATCTAAAATTTCTTTCATGGAAGTCCCTTTTCTTGATAGCCATCATGTCAGCAAGATGCATATCAGAACTTCAAGCCTTATGCATCAAGTGTCAATATCTTATTTTCCATAAGGACAGAGTATCACTCCAAACAAATCCGTCTTTCTTGCCAAAAGTTATCTCAGATCTTTCCATCAACCAGACAATTGATCTTCAAGTATTTTTTCCTAACCGCTCTAATAGAGGAGACTATTGTCTTCACTCGTTAGACGTGCATAGACAAATACATTTCTATCTTGACAGAACAAAATCTATCCGGAAATCAGATCAATTATTTCTGGCCCTTTCAGGACGCAGAATGGGGTGTCCTGTTTCCAAAGTAACATTAGCAAAATGGTGGAAGAACTGCATCACACTCATTTATGACAAAAATAACCTTTCACTACCACATAGAGTCAGAGCCCACTCTACCAGGTCAGTGGCCACTTCTGCAGTTTTTCATGCTAGAGCCTCTTTGAATGATATTTGTGCAGCCACAACATGGGCCAACCCTCATACTTTCATCACTCATTACAAATTGGACTTTTCCTCCAGAGGAAGAGCATCCTTCAGTTCAATGGTGCTCAGGAACATCCTTCCATAAGGGCCTTCCAGGAACAAAGGTGGCTGGAGACTCTGTCCCATTGGTAAGGAATGAATGAAGATTAAATCAGATAAAGAAGTTATGTCTTACCATAACATTCCATCTGTGTTGTTGATCTTTATTCATTCATTACTTCCCACCCTCCTTCCCCCTCCAAAGGGTCTTAGGGGATCACATTGGCTCCTTTGTCATCTGAATAGGTTCACTCTGACCAGAGACAGCCTCTGCTTTACTTTTATCTGGCAAACTCGAACTGAGGTGACAGGAAAGAGGGCACTGTGGGTAAAACCTTAGCTTGAGAGTTTAGGGCTGGCACGAGCTTGGTAAAAGGCCGGCTTGGTTCTGAGGATGGAACCGATTCCCTTCGGCAGTGGTGACACACATCTTCAATCATTGGGGCCAACCTTGCTGAAACCTTTTTGCTCATAACTAAATGACAAGTGCAGCAGTTTCTTTGCCCTGATTCCCTTCATAGGGTCAAGCACCAAGGGATGCTGTAATCTTACAGTTTGCTCCATGTCTTCTGTATGCCTTTCTGCAATACCCTTAATAATGAAATGTATTCAGAAAGCTAAAAGATGCAAGGCCAAGGGAATCCTCATTGCTCACTTTTGGCCTCAGCAAGTTTGGTTCCCCTACATCTGGCCTGATCTACTACATCCTCCCAGGATGCTGGGATCTCATCCAAATCTTCTGAGTCACCCATCTGGATAGCATCACATGGATCTAAATGCTGTGAAGCTAACTGCATGATTTGATTTTGTTTCTTTGGTCCTTCCTCAACAGCTAGGTCTTTGGGTCTAACTTCGGCCACTCTAGACTTTATGATCCTTAGCTCAAGCTCATTCACTTACCCATAATCTGGCCTGCAGAATCAGATTTCCAGGATTCTTTTTCAGACAAACCCTACCAGCGCTCCTGAAAGATTGCTTGGCTGCTGCTCTATGGAGGCAGTTAGAGGTCACTTGTCTCTGCACCCTGAGGCCTAAACATCCATCACAAAAGATTCCTGGGTGCAGAGAATTGTATTTCCAGAGGTTATTTTGTACCATTTCCCCAAATTCCCCCTTTGAAAAGGAAAATAATTCTGATGTCTCACCCAATTAGAGGGAGGAGGCAGTCTTGGAAATAGAAAAGCTACTAGAAAAAAAGAGTCATCCTGAAGGTCCCCACAGACCAGATAGGTTTCATAACCTACTCAAGATTCTTTTAGTGCCAAAGAAGACAGAGGAATTGAGACCCATTTTTGATTTCAGCAAATTAAACTAATGTGTGAAATATTAAAATTTCTGGATGGTCACTGTTCAGTCCATTTTGCCCCGGATGCAAAAAGGATGATTGGATGTGCTTAATAAATCTTCAAGAAACATACTATCACATCAAAATGAACAGGCAGTCCAGAAGATAGCTGCACTTTCAGCTGGGAGCCAATTATTACCAGTTCAGAGCACTGCCCTATGGACTCACCATAGCCCCCAGGGTGTTCACTAAATGCATGGTGAGGGTAGCAGCCTACCTGAGACTGTTGGGGTTCAGGGCGTTTCCATACCTAGATGACAGGCTTCTAACTGCCCCAACCAGACATCTACATCTACAAGCAATGGACTGCTTGTTCCAGTTATACCTTTGTCTAGGCATCACAGTCAACTACAGCAAGTCACAGCTGACACCTATGCAGGATCTGGAGTTCATAGGTGCTCATCTAGACACAGTCAATCAGATAAGATCTCTTCCTCCAACAAGAGTACAGACTCTCAGATCCCAGGTCAAGAAAGTGTCTCAGATCCCAAGTCAAGAAAGTAATCTTGCATTCTTCTCCTCCAGCATGACTAATCTTGCAAGCCTTAGGAGCCTTAGCAGCAGCAATCACTCTGGTTCCTTTATCCAGGTTTCACATGCGAATTCTGCAATGGACTCTCTGGGTGCGGTGATCTATTTTTCAGCAGCCTTTGTTCTCCCCTGTCAAGAACACTCAAAATTGTAAAAAATATTTTCTTTGGTGGCTACACTCAGACAGTGTTTCTCCCACTGCCCACAGATGCCTTCCAACTGGGGGGTACACTTCTTTGGAAGGAAAGTCCAAGGTACATGGTCTCCAGAAGAGACCAAAGTGCATATCAATGAGAGCAGCATATAGCTTCTTCAGCGCCATCTGAGAAATCAGTATAACAGTGTGGATGCTTAGGTGTACACCTTTTTATCAAACCTTTTTGTATATTTCAGGACCAATTCATCTTGTTTTTCAATAAAACAGACTGTGATTTAGCTTTCTTAGTATTAATATACTTTTAACAGAAATGCAAGCATTGAGTCTAGGTGATTTGCAAACATTTAATTTTGTGATCCAGTAGAATTCCATCTTCTGTAAGATGGCATTCCTGTTGCCTTCAAGAGGTCCCATCACTAGTTTATTCAGTATATGAAAGCTGAATCTTTCATGTCCAGTGTTTTCCAGGTGGTGCTTCCCAGTGGAGCTATGAGCACTTTAAGACTTATGTCTAAGACTTAGATGTGTCCAACCTGTGGCCCGCGGGCCGCATGCGGCCCTCAGAGCTCTGTCATGTGGCCCTCTACCTCTAACTCCAACATCGATGTACGCATGCCCCAAAACACTTTTTTGTTGTGTTTTTCACGGCCGTGACCTGTAACTCTAACATCTGTGTGCGCATGCACCAAAGCATCCTTCTAGTTTTGATTTTTTGCGCCAAAGAAGGGTCTGTGTGTTCACGCCATTATTTCGTGCCAAAGAATCAGTGCGTGTGTTCTTGCTGAAGAGGGACTCATCTATGGATTTGCTGCCATTGCCTTTTAAAGAGACAGCACTTAACCTGTGTTAATAGGTAAGTATGGTGTGAGTGAGTGCATGCATGAAAGCAGAATGTTTGTGTGCGTGAAAGTAGAAGTGTGTTTGCTTGCGCGATTGTGTGCATGACAGAGAGACAGAGAGAGACACATGCACAAAGAGGCTAACATACAAAAAAGTTAGCTCACAAATGCATCCTACATTAAAAGTACACTTTCATTAAATTGCAGCTTTTCTGACAGGGAGAGTGTTGTATTGAATATGAAATCATACCTCTCAACTGTATGGATTTTCGAAGAATGTCTGGATTTTTGCCTCATCTTCCAATTTGTGTCTTTTGCTTAGGAAATAAAAGTAGTCATCCAAGGTAATGCAGTCCCAGGGATTAAGAATGAGACAGCAGCCTAGGGTTAATGGGTCAATAATGGATTGACTAATGTGGGACTGTAGCATATAAAGTTAGTTTTTTTTGACAAACAAAAAAATCACCCAGTACTGTCTTGTCATTGGTGGGTTCTAAGCAGTGGTAGATTGGACAACAGTAAGCATATCTTTGGTGGATCATCAATACTGGCAAATCAGGTGAGCACAATGTAATTTTTTAAATGTTGGGGGTTTTATTGTGTATGTGTGTGTTTGTGTTGGGAGTACTGCAATAGTAGATGATTATTAAAGACAGAGACTTACAAACTGTGGAGAATATGTTTCTTTGTTTCAAAGCCTGATACTTGGGTACTAGGAATGCCAAAAATAGATTTTTTAAGACATAGCTTCTTGCCATTTACAGTGGATGGGCATTTACATTTAATGGACAATGTTAGCAGTATGAGTGTGGTCCTGTAGGGATCTGGAGGATGCTAAGTCTACCACTGCCAATGTCTTGTAAAGTGACCTGGAAATAGATATTGGGATGTTACTAAAAAAATGCAGCAAGTGGGCTTTGAAATGTAGTTTAGTTAAACAAAGTGCATTTGCAATTTACAGGCCATAATTTAATTTATTTCAGGTAGTCTAGATCCTGGTAGATTGTATACCATTAGACTTAATTAGGGAGAGGTGTCATTCTGTGGAAATAAGCAGACCTAGTTTCAGTGAAAGCTCTGTGGTTGTTTGCAGGTAGGAAGTTGCAGGATGTGGAGCCAATGTGTTTTATTATTTTTAATGGATTTGTCATTTCAAAGTATGGTTTTCTTTGTTGCAAAAGAAGGCAGGATTGAATGAGCCATATAGTGTTTAACTGACAATGGGATAGAAACATTATAAGCGATGTATAATGTTTGCAGCTACACTTGTTTCAATGGTGTCTGTGATGCATAACTATTTTTGGGCCTGTGTCCCAATTTTATTTTTCGCTTTGTCCAGAATTCTTGCTCTAAGGTTGAGTGGTATGGTTCCATGCTAAATCAGAAGGTTGTATATACCTTGGAAGACTTTTCAGCATAATTATGAGAAACAGAGCGTTTTTAATATCTCCACTTATTTCCAATATAAACTGCCATGTAACTTTGCAAATAACTTTCTTATTACGCTACTTTAATTCTTTTGGAATTGACAGGTATGCTTCATTGGTTCGGAGGTAAGCATAGTGTGCTGTGACTGATTTCTTGCAGCAGTCTGTGGCTTACTTATCACAATAACTTTTCTGTGTTTCTGGGTGTGTGATCAATTTAACGGTTTTAAAGATGTTTTCCAAAATTAAATAAATACATAAATAAAAAAAAAGTAATCCTTTCTTCACTTTGAGCTATTGACAAAGTGTGGGAATTTGTTTTTTTCAAAAGCGATGGTCAGCATTACAGCTTAGTAAATGGTCGGTCAGTCTCTGAATAACTTCTGCACAAATTAAAATGTCTGAATGTCAAATGGCTTTAGATTGGAGGGAAGTTATATGTTTACTCCAGTATGTAGTATGATCTTAGAGAGTTTATAGATTTCTTATTGATTTAATTTTTGCTGAGCAGTTGTTTGATTTATTGATGGTCCTTTTGGTGGTGGGAAACTACATGGATGAATCCATTTATATTATGATTTTTTTTTCAGATATTTTGACTTCCAGACAATTTCAATCCGTGAGACTGTGTCATGTGATTACTGAGGTTGCCTATTTTACAAGTAGGGGCTCCTTTTCTGTGTGTGTGTGTGTGTGTGTGTGTGTGTGTGTGTGTGTGTGTGTGTGTGTGTGTGTGTGTGTGTGTGTATATGTGTGTGTGTATAAGAGAGAGATTTAATATATATACTGAATATATTTTTGCAAATGGAATTCTTAGTTAAATAAGCCCCTCTTCTTAGACAAGTAGACTTGAGTAACCAATATTAGATCTTAGCCATCCAGCTGGGAAAGTTTAGTATGTGGATTTTCCTTCCGGTTTGATGAAGGCTATGCTACTTAATTAAGGATTACATTCATGGCTATCCATCCAGTTGTAGTGTTGTTGAACTACATTGTTTGATAATGAGAGCAGCTTTTTACAGAAGTTGAAAGTTTGTGTGTCAAGAACCTGCCCATACAAAGTGGCTTGTTTATGTTGCAGTGAAGGCTGTGGTCTTTGTAGTGAGCGTTTTAAAAATAACCAGTATTTCTGAGATGGAGAAAGTCTCTTAAGGCAGGATCTTTCTTAGCCTGGAAAGCAAGCCAATGATGAAATTTATAGTGGCCAGTGAGAGACAGAGGAAAGCAAGAAGCTTTTTAGTCTGTTTGGATAACAAAGTGAACTCAGTCCTTTGACCTTTTTTTGTCAGAAATGGTTGTAGTCTTCTTTTGGCATGGTGTTTTGCTGAGGCACGTGTCAAAAGGGGTGTTGCACTCAATAATTGCTCTTGTAAAGGAAGAATACAGGGATGTTATGACCTCCTTGTCCCTGGATGAGATACCCTTACTAATGAGGTGGGCCATATAAAAAGCTTTCCGTACAATGGAGAAAATGTGGTGGTCAAAAGTCAGGTTTCTATCAACCTGGGTGCCCAAGCACCTCACGACTGATTGCGTGCTTACAACATTGTTATTAATGTGATAATTTGTGGGGACATCATTCTCCTCAAAGGGGATGATTGTGCATTTTTTGGCATTTAGCTTGAGGCCATGTTTCTGGCAACAGTCATTTGTTTGGGTGAGACCCTCTTGTAGCTTATTCAGAATTGTTTTATTAAGTCAGTAATGTGAATTCTTTACTTTATTGCAACTTTGTTGGCTTACTTTTGTGGATTATAGTATTGTAGGACTGCTAATGTTGACATTGTAGGTAGATGGACTGCTGGAGTGGTTTTCCCAGTGAGAAATCCTAGTGCTGTAGTGAATATCTGTTTATTTGTAAAACAAAATCTATATATTAACTAAGATGTTAGAGTTAACTGTTAGATTAGAGAATTAAAATCAGAATGAGAATTAGAATTTTAAGGCAAATATTAGGCATTTATTACATTTATTAATTGTTCGAATGCACCTACAGTACAGCCAGGAGGTCGACTTTGGTCTCCTGTGGCAGCGAAAGAGTTAACTGTATGATATGTTTTATATGCGGCCCCAAGACAATTTCTGTTCACTCAATGCGGCCCCGACAAGCCAAAAGGTTGGACACCTCTAAGTGGTGGTCCATTTTGGCCTTTAGTTTAATAGTTTTGCACACATAGAAGCATCTGCAAGGATTACATTGGGCTCTGTAAATGACAAACTGAGTGTTACAGTCATGCCTCTTCTGAATCCAGTAAGTCTTGCTGAAGTTGGGATAATAGAAATGGTCAGAGTTACTCAGATATTCACAAAAAGTGCAGTAGAATGGTCCACATTTGAAAGTCCCAGTATTTTTCTCCCTGGTTTTGCCTTTGTTCTTGATGCAGTCTCTCTCATTCTTTGCTCTTCTAAACACAAAAGAGGGCCTAGGTTCAAGTATTTTTTCCATCTGTTTGTACTTGGAAATGATGACCCAGTTGTCTGTAATTACTTTACAGAATTCTTTGTAGTCAGTGGTGAATACTAACGCCATGCTCCTTTTTCTCTTTTCTTTATTTTTGTCAGTATATCTGTGTCAAAATTCCCTAGCAGTCCAACCTTGGGGCTTATTTAGGCTTGGTTAATTCTGTTGCTTCAGAGTTATAGTTGGCCACAAGATCTCGTGAAGCATTTTTCCCTATAGCCTGTGACAAGAAAGTCCCTTTCTAAGTTCATTAGATTTGTGGAAACTTTTTAATAAATTAAAAACTCACATAATCCTCTTTCCCTGGGATTTCACAATGTTCTGTCTTGTGATTTGAGGGTACATGCTGCTGTTGTGTAGCAGAATGTTTACTCAAGTGGGTTTCCTAAAAAGATTGTTAGTTATTGTACCCTTCTGCTGATTTTTAATTATAATGAGCTTCAAAAAGTTAGCTACTGTTCACATGAATTTTAGGAAGCTAGTGGACTGATTAATGAACTCAAAAATCTGTCAAGGTGGATTCTTCTCCTTTCCATATGATAAAAATGTCATCTATAAAGTATAGATAGCATTTTATGGAATCCATGTCCGTACTTTGGAACACTGTCTCCTCCTCCATTTCAGAAGGGATACATCAGCCAGTCAGGGTTCCATGGCTATGGTGGTGGTTTGTCCATAGAACTTTTCATGGAAAGTGAAATTGTTGATGTGATGTTGTCAATTTTTATTCTGTCCTCAATTTATGGGCTCCGATCCAATCCCTTGGATCTGTCTAGGCCATTACAAAAGCTCATGACAACCAGAAAACTCTTGAGCTACTCTCTTATCCATAATGCACCAACCCCAACTACCTCAGATATTGTTTGCCACTTCCAGCAAAATATGTGGTATTATTGTGCTCTCGAGTGACTCTTCAGATAAGTGACATTTTTCCTTTTAAAAAACTTTTTCTCATTTTAATTACCTTTTCAAGTTTACCATATTTAGTAAACTTTCTCTGTTTTCCCTTTTGGTACATGTGTGCTTCTTGTGCCCTATAGTTAGTACTTCCCCCCTTTTTCTTTACACGCTAAGGTGTATTTTCTATCCTAATACCAATGTTGGTAGTCATTTCCTCTCCCTTTCTCTTTATCATATATATATATATATATATATATATATATATATATATATATATACACACATATATATCTTTTTCTGTCATAACTCCTTTCCTCTCTACAAACGTGATTGTTAATCTTGTGCTGACATGTCTGATAAACCGGCTAGGTTTAAAAAAATGCACCAAATGCTGTCACAAGATACTGCTTTTAGAGGCGGTTTAAAAAATGCACCAAATGCTGCCACAAGATACTGCTTTCAGAGACACATACCTTATGTGTTTATTGTTTAGGTCCTCACCATCTGCAGGAGGACTGCTCCATTTGCCACTCCTTCAATGCAAGAATTCTGGTGGAGTGAAAGAATAAACATTCTAAAAGGGTTACTCCATGAGGTGTTATCTGGAGCTTCTCCTGAAAAAAAAAAAGACTGTAACTCCTTCTCACAGTATTTCTGCAGCTTCAATGAAAACTTTGAAGAAGACTAAGAAAAAATCTCTTTTGGATCCAGCTGACTCATTGGATCCTAATAAGAACATTTCTAATGTTGGATCCGACTTCATATGCAGATCTAAATCAAAACAAAAAAAGGGCTTCAGATCCAATGTCACCTTTGGATCCAAAGCTTAAGAGGCCTAGGAATCTGTCAGATCAGTCTGCTTTGGCTCTGACTCCAAAACCATTGGATTTGATTTTTGAGTCAAAGCCCTTCCAAAGACTAGATACTCTACCTCAGTGTACCCTGTTCCTTCTAAAGCCCCTTCTTTTTTGGAGATTTCTAGGTCTCCTTCCTTAGTGTCCACTCACTCTTCCAGGAGCCTTATGGAAGAAGATGTGGGATGTGGAGATTTCATTGAGAAAAATTCTCTTGGTCCAGAGCATGTCAAGCATCCTGCTAGCTTCTATCCCTCTGGGTCAGGAGATCTGACCTTCCACTAAATCCTCTTTGCAAGTTCCTCCTCTAACTCTCTACTCGGTCTTGGATTTATCAGATCTGAATCATCCAGTTCCATCTGCATCTGATCCGAGACAACAAAGATGCTTCCCTTCCCCTTGGATCCTCAGTCTGCAGGCTTGCCATCTGTTCGCTTGGAGTCTCATCCATCCTGTCCACAGAGATAGCTGCTACTGAAACCCTAGGCTTCCCAGCAGGGTGTTTCAGCATTTTCTGATACCTCCCCAGAGCAGCCCACTGAGGAGGTCTCTAAGAAGAGAATGTGCAAGAGGGAGCAGTTAGACTCTCTAGAGGAGTCAGTCACAGAAGATACAGATTTTGATGAAGGTGAAGTGTCCCCATGATCACTTCATGAAGATGTCCAGTTTGGAGACATCCTTAAAATCCTGAAGCAGAGCAGTGGCTAGAAGTCTAGCAGCCATTCATCCGAGGAGTCTGTATTCCTGGAAGTGTTTGATACAGGCCTGTCTACCTCCTGGGTGACTCCACTTGCTGATGAGCTCATAGAGTTGATCTCTCAGTGGGCGTGGAAGACCCTGGACAACATTGAATCAATTCATAGGAGACCAGACAAAATTATGACAGCACCAGAAGGCAAACAATTTTGGGAAAAAGGGGTGCCTTTGATGCCATGGTCATGGTTGCGGCCACTGAAAAGGAACTTGCCAAAGAGAGTTTCACTGTCCATCCACCAAGCAAGGAGTATCTGGTGATGGATAGGTTTGGCAAGTATGTCTATGATTCAGTGACCTTCGCTTTAAAGTTTCTGAACTATTTGGCACACTTCATCTGGTTACAGAGAGACCTAGTTAAGGAACTCTCTGATTCCCTTTCAGGATCCATTTCTGATGAGGTACAGGTGTCTGTGACTTCACAGTTGTCTACTCTGCAATCCATTTCCAATTTTTCTATGAGGCTAATTTTGCACATGGCTGAAGAAACCTCAGGGGCAGTGAGTTACAGCGTTTCCATAGGAAGGCATGCCTGGATGTGCTTATGTGGTTTTGTGGACCCCTTCAAGTTTTCATTCATCAGTGCTCCTTTGACGCTACATCTTTGTGTGGCCCTAAAGTTAAAGACACATTATCCAGGTGTGAAAAGGATGGAAAGACCATATCTGCCCCAAAGAGCCCTCAAGGATCCATCTCCAGGAATCAGCGAGGTACTGGGAAAATGTGGTTCAATAAGTCCCAGGGTCCTTTCCAGGACACAAGTGGTGGAGGTTTCCCCAGGGGTAGAGAGGGGGAACTCCAATGGTAGAAGTTGCCCTCATGGCAAAGGTGGCCTGTAAAACCAAGGGACTAGGGATTCGTTTTTCAATAGGCCCTTTCAGCACTCCTGAACGGAGGCCAGGTTGTCCCACTCTGGAGGCAATCAGGGGCTGTTTATCCCTGCACCAGGGAGCCTGGCTAGAGATAACAACAGATACTTGGGTGCAGAGGATCATTTCCAGAGGTTATATAATACCCTTTTCCCTTTCACCTCCAGTCTCAAGAAAAATCCCCGATGTTACACCCAGTCAGAGGGAGCAAGCAGCATTTCAAATACAAAAACTGCTAGAAAAAAAGAGTCATCCAAGATGTCCCACCAGACCAAATAAAATCTGAAACTTACTCAAGATTTTTTTTAGTGCCACAGAAAACAGGGGAATGGAGACCAAGCTTGGATCTCAGCAACTTAAACAAATCAGTTCGATGCACCAAGTTTTGGATGGTCATGTTTCAGTCCATTCTCCCCATTTTTGGGAAAGGACAATTGGATGTGCTTGTTAGACCTTCAGGATGCATGCTATCACATAAAGATGAACAGGCAATCCAGAAGGTACTCGTGCTTTTGGCTGGGAGCCAGCCATTACTAATTCAGAGTTCTGCCCTTTGGTTTCACCATAGCCCCCAGGGTGTTCACTAAATGTATAGCAGTAGTAGCAGCTCACTTGAGACTGCAAGAATTCTGGGTGTTTCCATATTTAGATAAGTGGCTCATTACCACCCTGACCAGGCATCAAGAAAAAAAAGAGGCAAGAGATCAGGTTCTTCAGACATGTTCTATCTGGTGATAACCATAAACTACAAAAAAGTCTCATTTGGAACCTACTCAAAATTTGGAATTTATAGAAACACTGTTCAACACAAAGTCAGTGATAGATTCAATGCCTTTTCTAAGAGGTCAGACCTTAAAAACACAGGTCAAGAAAATAATCTGCAGTACCAAATTTTTTATCCACTTGGTTCTTCAGGCTCTAGGGTCAATGGCAGTGGCAATTACTCGTGTGCCTTTAGCCAGATTTTACATAGGTTCATAGGTAGGTATTAGGCTATTGGCGCTAGGGCCTATATAAGCCTAGCCAAACGGTACCCTGGATTTCGCCACCCAAGAAAATTATTTTCCTGTGCTGTGCCCCTGTCGAGCAGAGCCACAGAAGTGGTCCGCGGGGTGAATTTCCTATCTCCCATCCAGTCATCAAGATTTTTCTTGAAGAGTGCTGATGAGGAGCTTTGTTTGATATAGATAGATAGTTTGTTCCAGAGGAAAGTCTCTGGGACAGGAATCTGTCCCTCCAGCATGTTCTGTTTATTGTGGTGACAAGGTTTACGTCTCTAGAGCATGTAGCTTGGAGGGATTGGGATTTCTTTAAGTGAAGCATGTCCAAAAGCTCTGGGTTTGACATAGCTTTGTATGGTAGGCAGAGATCGCCTCTGAGTAGGCGATATGCGACAGAGTAAAGCTGGAGTTTTTTGAGACGGTCTGCGTAGGGCATCTGTTTGAGGCCAGCAATCCTCTTTGTGAGGTATTTCTGTGGCCTTTCCAGTTGTTGTAGATGTCTTGTGAGGTACATACCAAAAGGGGCATTGTACTCGATAATGGATCTAATGAGTGACGAATAGAGGGGAACAATGACCTCTTTTTTCCTAGATGAAAAACCTTTTGTGATGAGGTGTGCCATGTAGAAGGATTTCCTGACTACTGTGGCGATGTGATTATCAAAGGAGAGACTACTGTCCACCTGTGTCCCAAGGTCTCTTATCACACTTTTGGTGTTAAGTAGACTACCACCTATGTGGTAGCTCATGGGTATAGAATTTTTACCAAAAGGGATGACAATGCACTTTTTGGCATTGAGCTTGAGGCCATGGCTTTGACACCAGGCATCTGTCTCAGTGAGGCCCTTTTGTAAGATGTCCGGCTCTTAGTTTGCAGTCATCTGCGAACTTTGCTAGCCAAAGACCTTCTGTGCTAGCCTGTACTTCAGAGAAGTAGATACCAAACAGGAGAGGACCCAGGACTGAACCCTGTGGTACTCCACTTGTCAATGGTCTGAAGTCGGATTTGGAGTCTGCTACTTTTACAGTGTGGGTTCTGTCAGTGGGCCAGTTGGCAATTCATCTTGTGACATAGGGATTTATACCTAGTTTAGTGATTTTATCTATAATTCCAGAGTAGGGGATGGTGTTGAAAGCCTTGGCGCAATCTAGATAGGCTGTGTGAACCACCGTACCCTCATTTACGGCTTTGGGGACCGCTTCAAAGAAGTCTATCAGGTTTAGGAGAAATTATCTGCATTTTACAAACCCGAACTGGGTGGGGTCCATAGTTTGGAGATTACCAATGTCATTGTTTATAATTTCCACGATGATACGTTCCATAGTCTTGCAGACCAGGCTTGTCAGGCTAATGGGGGCGGTAGTTCCCGGGGTCCATGGTGGCTTCCCCTTTGTGGAGTGGGATAACCGTCACTTTGTGTCGTTCAGTGGGCACAAGGCCTGAGGTGAGGCTATGATTGAACATGGTACTTAGGTGGGGTGCCAATTCGTTCTATAGTTTGTGTAGAACACAGCCTGGGATGTTATCTTGTCCCATGGATGCTGTGTTCTTGGCTTTGGAGAGTGTGATTTTTACCTATGCAACTGTGATTACAGGAACTTTGCATTCTTCTGGTATAGAGATGGGCCTTTTAGTGGATGAGAGGGGTTGGCAATATCAGTTGGTTCTGTAGATTTAGTGCCATTGTGCTGTAACTCAGAGCAGATCTGAGTGTTGCCACATGAATATTCTACAGTGGATGCTAGCCACAAAATGGTCAATACTTTATCAACCTATGATACTTATGATTCAGATTACAGAGATCTCAGGGGGTGGATTCAGTCAGAGCAGGTTCTACAAGACTGTCCATTCATTCACCCTCAACTCAAGATCATAATGCTTCCCATTTAGGGGGTCATACTCCAGGGGGTGATATTACCCGGGGAAAACAGTCCAAGGCACTTGGTCCCCCAAAGAGGCCAATTTGCATATCAATGTCCTAGAGATGAGAGCAGTGCTTTTAGCATTGCAGACCTTTCAAGAAGCTGTCCCCTTGGGGACAATTGCAATTTAAATAGACAAAATGTCAATAGCTTGGTACATCAACAAACAAGGAAGGACCAGAGGTTATAATTTGTGTTGAGATCAGAGTGTGGCAATGAGCAAATTCATCCAACTGCTTTCTCATTGCAACACACATTCTGGGGCCATCCAGTGTGACAGAAGATAAGCTGAGCAGGTGCATTCTTCTACCTCAGGAATGGTCTCTCAACAAGAACATAAAGGATATGATTTTTTTCAGTGGGCCAGCCTTACTGCAATCTTTTCAATTCCCCCCTAAACAACAAATGTAGCTGTTACTTTAGCCTGATACCCCCACAGGGGGAGTCATCGAGGGATGCTCTACTTCACAATTGGCCCCCTGGCCTGCTTTATGTCTACCCACCAATCCTGCTAATTTCCAAATTTCTGCAGAAAGCTGCCATGTTGAAGAGCAACGTTACCCTCATTGCACCTTTTTGGCCTCAACAGATTTGGTTTCCCTAACTTTGGCCTCACTTACTTCACCAGTTGTGGATTCTGGATCCAACCCCAGGCCTCCTGTCTCATCCAACAAGCATGATCCACCCACACATGCTGAACCTCAGGCTGACTGCCTGGCTTCTCCAATTCAATTAATAGCCAGACAACCTATGCTCTCTTCCCCAGTCTGTCAAATACTTTTATTTTCCCATAAATCATCTACACATAAACTCTACTCCAGTAAATGGTGAAGATTTGCTTACTGGGCCCATCAAAATAATTTTGATCCCTTTTCAGCTCCTTTGCATAGTATTCTTGAAGTTTTCACCTTACTTATTAAAGAAGGAGTTGGTTACTCAACAGTGAAATTTCAGTTGACAGTGATATCAGATTTTCACATGGGATTTGAAGGTGCTTTTGTTGCCTCCCATAGACTCTGCAAAACCTTTTTGTGAGGTACTGTTCTTCTGAGGCCTCCTTTTAGGGAACCTACTCCTCCATGGGACCTCAATTTGGTACTGCAGCAACTTACTCAACCCCACTTTCAGCCTGCAGCTAAATGTGACCTCAAGCATCTTTCTTGGAAAACAGTTTTTCTAGTAGCCATTACTTCTGCCAAAAAAATGTCAGAGATTCGGGGCTTGTCTTAGAAATCACCTAACTTGTTTTTTTCACAAAGACAGGGTCACTTTACGAACTAAAGCTTCCTTTCTCCCTGAAGTGGCTTCAGAGGCTAATATTAATCAATCTATTGATTTGCCAGTATTCTTCCCCAAATTTACTAACAAAGGTGAAAATGCTTTACATTTATTGAATGCCCACAGGCAATTACGTTTTTACCTGCACACAATGGAAAATATTAGAAAGACTGAGCAATTATTTGTCTCCTTTTGGTTTGATTCTGGCTCGGTCTTTCCTGTGTTAGTGTCCCTTGATAGATGGTGCTGGGCTGGGTGAAAGATTGTGTAGGTAAGTCCAGTCTGAGTGCAGACCAAGCCCTCTGGAGATCCTGATTTGCTGCAGTAGTGCCCTGTCCTCTTGCTTGCTTTCCTGTATTGCTGTAGTGGTCCTGTTGGTTCTCTTTGGTATTCTGTCCTCTTGCTTGCTGTCCTGTGTTGTGGTGGTTATGTGGGTGCATCCACTTGCGAAATCTCTTGTTGGGGTGTTGACGACCCTTGGTACATCTGCTACTGTTTCGTTCCAAAATTCTATTGGGTTCTACATGATCTTTAGTATCTCTGTCCATTGTGGCTATTTTCTTTTATTTATATTTTTGTTCAAATTACATGATCCTTTTCCTTATATTCTGGTATTCCTCTGTGACTCAGGATTATGTTTGCAAGCCTGTTTTGCAGATAGAATTTTCTTGGTGGTGACATCCCACTTATAGTATTCAAGTAGGATGGCCACTAACTTGAGGCTTACCTCTTCAAGTGTTTTGTTCCATTGCTGTGTTAGTTCCTAGGGAACACCATTCCAGTTGGGGACTTTTATACGCCTGACTTCCCTAGGTGGAATTCCATTTTCCATGCTGTTCTTGAAAGAGATCTCCACCCACTGTAATCCTTTTAGTCTCTTAAGGAGTTTCTCCAAATAGGCAAGGTCAGTGTCCATGCTGTTCTTTAGGTCCGGATTTTCGGGACCATGTCTGCTTTCCCTCTTGGGTTGGTGAGACCAATGTTGTTCTCTAATTAGGTACATAAATTGGGAAACCTCAATATACAAAGACATCCTGCAGGTAGTGTGGCATAGTCAGACACTTCAGAAAGTGGGGTGGAGTGTAATGCTTGAGTAGATAACTCCCTTATAGTGAAAAACCATGCAACAAGAATAACAAAGATCCGCTCATTGAAGGCAGCTTGTGATATCCTACCTGGAATCCAGGGGCTGGATTTCAGGGCAAAGATAGGATTTCCTTAAGAACTAATCCTTTTATGCCTATTGTGGTATCAGATTTACTTTGAGCCAATCAATTCATCTCTCTGTCTTCTTCAGAGAACCTAAATTTGAGGTAGAAAGGATACTCCATACCTTAGACAACTCAGATATTATCTTAGAATTAAATCTTGTAAGAACTCTAATGAGTTGATGTTCATCATTCTGACTGCTGAAGTAGCCCAAGACTCAGAAAATGGCTAGCTTCTAAAAGCTCTGGCTCCCTCCCACACTTCAGTGACTGCTGATTTTTACCCCTGTGGAGGGAAAATCAGCAGTCTGTATGAAAAATCTTTATTGCTTTCTTGATGCCTAGAGAAGAAGTTGTTCAGAGGCTTCACAACAGCAGCAGCTGGCAGTTTGTCTCCTTTCTGGCAGATAAGTCCCTTTTGGGGTACCCTTCCACAAAGAAAATTTAATAATTTTATATAATAGATAGAAAACAGGAAAATATGTTTTTCACATGTATTTGTCTTTAGTTGTTTTGACCTTTTAAGAAACCGAGTATTTCATAATATCAGAAGTTCCCTATCAGGGACCACTGCTTTTAGCTTGGGCTATTTTGAGGGCTTATTGTGTGAAAAACATTCTGCTTATGTAAACTTTTCAGTATTTAAAGGAAAAATTTGTGTGGGGTAGTGTTTTACTTGGACAGAGAACAATATGGCTTATATGTTGATCTGATGTTGTCCTTTTCATTCTTCCTCACTAATGGGTCTTGGATCCGATATCGAGTCAGCCGCTTTCCAAGACTTAGGATCTGAGTCTCGAGCTCCTCCCTCTACCCATAATACACCATACCTTCCTTAACTCCCCAGATCTTGTTTGCTACACGTTGCATCCAGACATGATTCCAGTCTTGTTCTAGTGATATTGGTCAGATAAGTGAAAAATTCTAGTTGTTAGTGACTGATTATTGTTATTATTATTATTATTGTTATTATTATTATTACTTTTTTCCTTTTTCACCTCCCTTCTTATAGTTAATGCAGCATCAGAGGCTTTAGGTTTCCCTTTCTTCTGCTTCTTCTCTCTTTCTTCATGCCATTCGCACTTTCTTAAAATAAAAAAAAAAGCTTTCTAGTTAAGGTTTATTGTTAAAGATTTCTTGGTAATTTGCTTAACTGGCTTCTAGTTTATTGCCATGTTGTTAGTTTGTTTAGTGTTCTATTATGTCAGTGAAATTAATTGAGTTCAAGAGATGCAGTTCTTGTGGGCACAAGATCCCTAACTCAGATGCCCACAAGAAGTGCACCTGTTGCCTTGTTCCAGATGATTTGGAAGTAGAGTGTGTGGTGTGTGTGTCATTCAATCTCCATGCTTTAACTGACCATGAAAACAAGCTAATTTTATAGGGCTTGTTGCCTTCATCCTCCACTTCTCGGACTTAGACCCCTCTTAAACATGATGGCTCCAAACTCTCCCTTTCAGCTTCCGATGGGGAGTTGGAGCATGACAAGAAAAAGGCTAAGGCCTCAGATCAGTCAACATCTCATCTGAGCACCTCATGTAAAACTTTGGATCCGAGGACCTCTTTGGATCAGTTAATGTTGACTCCTAAGGTATCAAGGCAAGCGTCGCATCCAAAAGTTCTATTGGATCTGTCTTCTTTGGCTTTGAGCACCTCTAAGACCTTGGATCCTATTATCATTTCATGATTTCCTGTTCCTGGCACCTCCTCCTTGGATCCCAGGGCTTTGGATCTGGTGGTTAGGAGCCTGACATCGGCCTTCCAGGTGGAACCGGTATCCCCAGCTGTCCTCTCGAAGGCCTTTCAAACCCCTACCAAATCAAAACATGCAATGTTAAGTTGTCAATCTCGCCTTCATTCTTGCTTGATGGGTTCGGAGCCGATCCTCGGCTCCACTGCACTGCTTTAGCTCGAGAACTCCTTTTACCAGCTCGAGGCAGCCCCATATCCCATGATGCAAGGCAGTAAGTACCCAGATCTCGTTTGCCGCTTCGCTTGGGAGGTCTTCTTTTTACCAGCTCCTGGTAAGTTGTTTCACTTTGTGATTTTCAAGCCCCTTTTTAGTCAAAAACTAATTTTTTTATAGTTTAAATTTAATTTCTATCCCTTCCTGACAGAAATTCCCTGTCTTTTCGAATTTGTTCTTAGTTATCCCTATCCCATCCCCCTGTTAGGGTGTGTGTTGGTGTTTTTTATAGAATACCTTTTGGTATTTTGTGTAATTTAATTTTATTTGACTGGTGTGTGTGTGTTTTGTGTTTCGGCACCATGTCAAAGGAGAGGGTTTCAGGTTTTAAGAAGTGTGACTCGTGCTGTCAGAAGATGTCTCTGACAGACGGTCACACTTCTTGCCTGTATTGTTTGGGCCCTCTTCACCTGCAGGACTCCTGTGCTATTTGTCACTCCTTCAGCCAGAGAGTCCTGCAGGAGAGACGTAACAAGTTGATTCTCAGGGGTCTTCTTGCCGGAGGGCTCTCCGGCTAAGTCGGCTCCACAAAAATCAACTAAAACTGCCAAGGCCCAGGCTTCTGTTTCTAAGCCTGCGGCCTCGGCTCCGACTCGTATTGAGTCGAGATCGGCTCCGGCTGGAGCCGATTCTGGATCCACAAAGCTTTCAGCCGATGGCTATCGGTGCCGAATCTGCTTTGACCACTTCGATGTCGGCTCCGATCGGCTCCGACACCCATGTGGCACAGGCATCGGGGTCGGCTCCGATCGGCTCCGCCACCCTTACTTTGCTGGCTGTATCGGCTCCGCTGGAGCCGATACATCGAGACGTTCTGTCGGCTCCGAGAAGTCGGTGCCGACAGGATCTGTAGTATCGGCTCCGATGGCCCATTCCAGGAAGAGGTCGAGGTCTCCTTCCTTGGAGCCGATACTTTCGGCTCCGCCTCTTCTATCGGAACGGAGCCATCGGAGCCGATCTTCAAGGTCATCCAGGTTGTCAGACCATGACCTAGAGAGTGGTCAGTAGATTACTCAAGTCACAGGTACTGGCCCAAATGCTACACAGTCCGTCTCAGCAGACGACTGTTGGTCCACACCCCGTTACAGTTCCTCCTTCAACTCTACCCCAGAGCTTGGAGTTGGAGTCTTCGGGCATGGTTACTGCTACGGCTGGAGGACGGATACCCCCTTCTGTTCCTTCAGCCCCTACTCTTATCTCCTCTTCCTTAGAGGGATTCGATGGTCGGGCTTCCATGGTCTCCTCCGAGGGGTGAGTGGCATCGACCCTTGTCCGAGCCCGCTCTTCCCCTTAGAGCCTCGGCCTTGGTGAGCTCGGCTCCGACATCTGCCTCGGAGACTTCCCTTTCGGTGGTTCCTGGAGTTCCTAGCTCTTCGGAGCGGGTTCTCTCGGACCTGCCTGGGAGGGGAGCATTCGAGGTGATGAAGAGTGTACTGGCCACTGGTATCAGTCAGCAGTCTCTTCCCGTAGCTCCTCCCTCTATTGTACCTGTTGACATCTCTGCCACTTCTCTTGCTACAGGACCCAGAGATCCTCCGCCTCAGGTTTCCCCATTGGGAATTTCCCCCTCTTCTGAGGATTCTCGTGATGTTTCGGGAGATCCTCCTAGGAAGAGGACTTGTAAGAGGAAGCATGTAGACTCCCCCGAGTCTGTCACTTGGATACTGACTTTGATGAGTCAGAGGGATCCCCTAGATCCCCCTCTGAGGATGTCTCCTTCTCAGACATCCTAGAACTTCTGAAGCAGAGGGGAAACTGGCCCACCAGCAATCCCTCTGAGGATGAGTCAGTATACCTAGAGGCATTTGGATCTCGGCCCTCCACCTCCTGGGTATCTCCGCCTTCGACCCCTTATGCAGGTGATTGCACGAAAGGCGTGGACAGCTCCTGACTCTGTAGAGCCAGTCCCTAGGAGGCCTTCTAAATTTATCACTGCCCCTAGTGATAAACAATTCCTTACCAAGGGTGTCCCGCTGATGCCATGGTGGTGGCTGCGGCCACCAAAAGGAACTTGCAGATCCTTCCGTGCCCGTCCATCCTCCTAATAAGGACTCTAGGACCATGGATAGGTACGGCAAGCGGATGTTTTCCTCAGCGACCTTTGCTATGCGTTCGCTGAATTATCTTTGTCACTTCACCAGACTCCAGAGAGATATCCTGAAGGAGCTGGGAGAAGTAGTTCAGGATCCTACAGCTGCAAGGGCTCAAGAAAAGATTGCTTCGCAGCTAGGAACCCTCAATTCCATTGCTAACTCCTCCATGCGGCTAATATCTTATGCTGCGGATGGAGCGAGTAGAGCCGCAGGTACAGGTGTGGCTCTTAGACGCCAAGCCTGGATGCGGCTATGTGATTTTGCGGATCCCTTTAAGGCGTCCTTCACAAATTCTCCCTTTGATGGGTCAGCTTTGTTTGGCCCTCAGGTGAAGGAGACCTTGACCAGGTGTGAGCAGGACGGCAAGACTCTTTCTGCTGTTGGAGTCCGTTTTTCCACCCCTTCTAGGCCTTATCCCAAGGGACAGAAGGGTGGGAAGATGTGGTTCCGTAAATCCCAAGGAGTCACGCCGATTCACGTGGTCAGTTTACCCTAGAGGCACAGGGGGTAACAACAACACACGCCGCTCTAGATGCAGAGGGGGCCCTAAGAACCAGGGAAACAGGGAGCCTCTCTCTGATAAGCCCTTTCAGCATCCCTGAGGTGTTGCCCGGCTGTCCCTCCTTGGAGGCAGTCGGGGGAAGATTATCACTGTACCCAGAAGCCTGGCATTCCCTCACTCAAGACAGATGGGTACAGTCGATCATATCCAAGGGTTACATAATTCCTTTCGAGGAAAGTCCCTTCCCTCAAGTTCCCTTCCAGATGTACCACCGGTCTAAGGGACATTGCAGAGTTAGAGATCGCAAAACTACTGCAAAAAGAGCCATTCAGCCAGTTACAATAGACCATTCAGAGCCGGAATCTACTCAAGGTTCTTTTGGTCCCCAAAAGACGGGAGACTGGAGACCAATATTGGATCTCAGCAGACTCAACAAGTCTGTCAGGAAGACAAGATTCCGAATGGTCACTCTTCAGTCAATTCTGCCCTTCTTACAGAAGGACAACTGGATGTGCTCAATAGATCTTCAGGATGCACTATCACATCAAAATTCACAGACGCTCCAGGAGATTTCTCCGCTTTCGGCTGGGGTCCAGTCATTTCCAGTTCAGAGCCCTGCCCTTTGGTCTCACTACAGCCCCCGGAGTGTTCACCAAATGCATGGCAGTGGTCACGGCTCACCTGAGACGTTTAAGATTCCAGGTGTTTCCGTATCTCGACGACTGGCTCCTGTCAGCCACCACCAGGCATCAGCTTATACAAGCCAGGGATTACACAATAGACCTTTGTTCTCATTTGGGCATCTCAGTCAACTTCGAAAAGTCATCCTTATCGCCTGCCAGTCTATTACCTTCATAGGCAAACTTAAACACTGTTCGGATGTCAGCTACCCTTACAGAACAAAGAGTTTCAGACATTCAGACTCATGTCAGGATCATTCTGGCCAGCAAGAAAGTACAGGCCAGAATGGTTCTAAAGGTATTAGGTCTCATGGCTGCGGCCATTACTCTTCTTCCCTGGCTCGATTCTACATGCGCCTCCTTCAGTGGATGCTGTTCACACAGTGGTCATACCAGCAACTCCCAATGCGTCACCAGATTCTGGTGACACAAACATGCAAAGAACATCTTGCTTGGTGGATCACATCGTCTCAGGTTCACCAAGGCAGGTGCTTTGTACCTCCGTCCCCGATAGCCACTGTCACCACGGATGCCTCCTGATCGGGTGGGGGTCATTATCAGGGCAGGATGGTTCATGGGACGTGGCAACCGCTCGAGTACCATCTGCACATAAATGTCCTGGAGATGAGAGCAGTGCTTTTAACGTTGCAAGCCCTCAACGACTTTCTTCCCGTAGGGACAATTGCAGTCCACACAGACAACATGTCTGTAGTGTGGTATATCAACAAACAGGGCGGAACCAAGTCCTACCCCTTGTGTCGAGAAGCGCTCAGACTTTGGCAATGGGCGATCTCCTCTCATCGGTTTCTGGTAGCAACGCATATCCCTGGGAAAACCAACATTATAGCGGACAGATTGAGCAGAGCTATTCTCATGCCTCACGAGTGGTCTCTCAAACAATCCGTGGCGGAAGAGATTTTTCTGGAATGGGGTCGCCCATGTTGCGATCTTTTGCTACTCCCCAAAACAGCAAATGTCCAGACTTCTTCAGCCTCTTCCCTCTATCAGGCCATTCCCCCAGAGACGCTCTGACCCAGGATTGGCCCCAGGGACTTCTTTATGCCTTCCTCCATTTCCTCTGATCCCTCAGGTGATCCAGAAAGCTACCGCTTTGAGAGCCAAATTGATTCTCATTGCCCCTTACTGGCCTCGACAAGTTTGGTTCCCGTTCCTCCATCATCACCTTTTGGTGCAGCCGTGGCATCTGGACCCAGTGCCAGATCTACTGATTCACCAATCCGGTCAGCTGCACCGGTCAATCCCTTCTCTCAACCTCACAGCATGGTTGCTCCACTTCCTTCCTTAGCCAGGCTTCCTTTGATCTCTAACCCAGTTAGAGATATCATTGTAACTTCACTAAAATCCTCTACCAGGAGGATTTACACAAGCAAATGGAACGTTTCTCTTATTGGGCTAAGGCCCAAAATATGGATCCTTTTACTGCCCCTGTTCAGGCAGTTCTGGACTTCTTAGCAGAGATTTTTCATGCAGGCTCCTCTTCTTCCACAGTCAGAGTTCAGTTGGCTGCTATTTCTAATTTTCATGTCGGAATAGCAGATCATAATATTATGTCCCATAGGCTCTGCAGGGCCTTTTTGAAAGGAATTTTCCTACTAAAGCCTCCAATCAGGAATCCTCCTCCTCAGTGGGATCTAAATTTAGTGCTGACATCCTTGATTCTTCCCCTTCGAGCCAGCTGTTTCTTGTTCCCTAAAATATCTTTCTTGGAAAACGTTATTTCTAGTGGCTATTACATCTGCCAGGAGGGTGTCTGAACTTCATGCTCTTTCGGTTCGACCCCCCTATTTGATTTTTCACAAAGACAGAGTATCTTTGAGAACTAATCCATCCTTTTACCTAAGGTCGCTCAAAAACAATCTGAATCAATCCATTGATCTCCCTGTATTTTTCCCTAACTATTCAGATAGAGCTGAACAAAAGCTACATTATCTTGACGTCCACCGCCAGCTTAGATATTATTTGGACAAAACAAAAAAATTTAGAAAATCTGATCAACTTTTTGTTTCCTATGCGGATAATAAAAAAGGCCTTCCTGTTTCTAAAGTGACTTTGTCCAGATGGCTTTCTTCGGTCATCACTGAAATTTATACGATCAGGGGAAAACAGCTGTGCTCAAAACCTAAAGCACATTCAACTAGGAGTTTAGCTACTTCTACAGCCTTTCAAGCTAGACTGCCTTTGGACACTATTTGTGCAGTGGCCACTTGGGCCACTCCTCACACTTTTGTTTCACATTACAAATTGGACTTGGCCTCCAGGGACAGAGCCAGTTTTGGCTCTACAGTCCTCAAGAATTTGTTCCATTGAGCCACCCAGGATAGAGGTGCTAGGACGGTCCCATCAAGCAAGAATGAAGGCGAGATTGACAACTTAACATTAAGAAGTTATGTACCTACCATAACGTTCCATGTTAGTTGTCTTCTCTCGCCTTCTTTCTTGCGACCCTCCCTCCTTCCCCCTGGCCTGGACAGACCTTGTATAAGAAACTATTATGCTAAAGACCTTTTAGACCTGGTCCTTTTTCCATCTGTAAGTTTCTTCTTCCTTTGGGAAGTATTTTATGCTTGGTGTTATTGCCCTTTGTCAACAAACGAGATCTGGGTACTTACTGCCTTGCATCATGGGATATGGGGCTGCCTCGAGCTGGTAAAAGGAGTTCTCGAGCTAAAGCAAGTGCCGAGTCGGAGCCGAGGATCGGCTCCGAACCCATCAAGCAAGAAAGAAGGCGAGAGAAGACAACTAACATGGAACGTTATGGTAGGTACATAACTTCTTATTCTTGGCTTCTTCCAGGTCTTCCCAAAGCTTCACCAAGACAAACATGGACAGAACAATGTGGAAGTTCCTTAGGGCACAGATCCAGATGGGGGTATTGCCATCTTCATCTCATCTCGGATCCGTGAGTGCTCCTCCGCATTCCATACAGACTCCTTTTCCAATCTGAAGCCTGAATACCTGAGAGTTGATGTCGGATCTGAGGAAGCTTCCTTCCTCAACTCCAACTGTATCCCTGACTAGCACTGGTCTATTTTTGTCAGATCAGACCGGGTCCTGGATCCATGACATCGGCACCGACTCTAGGTGATTGGCTTCAGCTCTGACTTTCTCAGATCTGTCACTTCCCCTTGGAGCTTTGGCCTTTGACAGCTTGGGTCCAGTTCTGTTGGAACATTTGAATCCGTGGGTGGTTCTGCTCTTTTCAACTACTGTAACTTGATGGCAGAAAAGGCCTTCTTTACATTTAGAGAGTTGTCTCCTCACACCCAGGATCTACCCCGTCCTTCATTAGATCTGAGCACTAAGCCTGTCATTCTTGTGCTAGGTTAGCCTGTCTAGAGGACCCTCCAGACGACTTCCCTTCAGGGAGTCCCCCCTGTCTTCCAATACCTCCCCGGAACACCCCAGAGAGAAGGTCCCTCAAAATAAAAAGTTTAAAAGGAGGCACATAGACTCCCCTGTGAAGTCCCTCACAGATGACACCAATTTTGATGAGGGAGAAGTATCTTCCCAATCACCATTTACAGATGTCTCCTTTGCAGATATCCTAGAACTCCTCTAGCAGAAAGATGGATGGTCTGCCCAAACTCCTTCTAAGCAATTTGTGTTCCTACAGGCCTTCAAGATGGGCCCATCTATATCCTGGCTGATTCTTGTATCAGATGAGCTGATTGACCTAGTCACCTGCCCGGCCTGGAAAGAACTTGGTTGAGCCTATACCCAAGTGCCCTGATAGGTTCCTGAGTCCACCATTGGATCGTACACATTGGAGTAAAGGTGTTCCTGTAGATGCCATTGTCCTTGCAGCAGCCACTAAGAAGGAGCTAGCAGAGCAGAGCTCCACTGTCCGTCCACCTAACAAGGAGTTTAGAGTGTTGAACATACATGGAAAGCACATTTATGCCTCAGCTACATTCTCTCTGAGGTTATTGAACTACTTGGCACACTTCACCCATCTGCAGAGAAACCTGGTTAAGGAATTTTGCAACTCTCTTCCTGAGAAGAGGAGGACCTGAAAAATGTTTCTCCCTAAACTGGGTATGCTTTCTTTCCTTGCTAATTCCTCAATGAGGTTGATTTTGCATGTGGGTGAAGGCACCTCACAAGCAGCCAGTAGAAGCATTGCCATCAGGAGACATGCCTGAATGCAGCTTTGTAACTTTGCAGAACCCTTCAAGGCATCATTCATTAATGCCCACTTCGATGGGTCCTCCTTGCCTGTATCATCTGTGAAAGACACACAAAACTACAGCGAGCAAGAAGGAAAGACCTTGTCTGCCTTGGGGATCAAGTTTTCTACTCCTCAGGGGTCCTTCTCCAGGAGGCAGTGAGGAGGTAAGAAAACTTGGCTCAAGATGCCACAAGGTTCTTTTCAGGACTCGCATGGGGATACTTCCTCCAGAGGCAGAGGGGAAAGTTTCAATGGCAGACACTGTCCCAGAGGTGGGGGGGGGGGGGGGTCTGCAGAACCAGGGCTCAAGGAAACCCTTCCCTGATAGCCCCTTCCAGTGCTCCTGAAGCAGTACCCAACTATCCATCTCTGGAGGCAGTCGAGGGTTATCTATCCCAGCACCTCAATGCCTGGACAAGTAAAACAATTCCTGGGTGCTAAATATTATATCCAGATGCTATTACATTCCCTGTTCTCTAACTCCTCCAGGTCCACGTAGGAGAGTCCCTGACATCCACCCAGTCAGAGGAGTGCACACTACCAGAAGTTCAAAACTTCTACAAAAAAGAGTCATCCAAGAGGTCCCAACTGAACAAAGAGACTCTGGCACTTAGTCTCACTTTTTTTAGTGCCAAAAAAGATGAGACCTGAGGCCTGTTCTGGATCTCAGCAGTTTGAATCATTTCATCAAGAACTCAAAGTTCCAAATGGTTATGGTTCAGACCATACATCCACTTTTACACAAAGACAATTGGGTGCTATGTGGATCTTCAGGATGTCTACTATCATATGAAGATTGACAGGCACTCCAGAAGTTATCTGTGCTTTTAGCTGGGAGCCAGTCATTACCAGTTCAGGATGCTGCCCTTTAGACTCACCACAGCTCCCAGGGTGTTTACCAAATGTTTGGCAGTCATATCTACTCACCTGAGGCTAAAGGGATTCCAGGTGTTTCCATATCTAGATGAGTGGCTCTTTACTGCACTGACAAGGCATCTTCTGATGTTCTCCCTCTGGGAAAAATTACGATTCACACAGACAACATGTTGGCAGTTTGGTACATCAACAAACAAGGAGGGACCCATTCTTACCCATTGTTTAGGGAGGCTGTGAGAGTTTGGGAATGGGTGACATCTTCAGACCATTTTCTGATTACAGCACACATTCCTGGGGTAAGCAACATTCTAGCAGGCAGACTCAGTAGGTCAATTTTGACCCCTCAAGAGTGGTCCCTAAAACAATCAGTAGCGAACAAGATATTTGGCCATTGGGCCAACCTTGTTGCAACCTGTTTGCCTCTCCCCTGAACTTCAAGTGCAACAAGTATTTTGCTCTGATCCCCCCCGGAGAGGGAGTCACTGAGGGATGATGTAGTTTATGACTGGTCCCCTGGTCTCCATTATGCATACCCTTCATCACCATTGATCCCAAAAGTTCTACAGAAAGCTAACAGATCAAAGAGTTCCTTAATCCTCATTTCCCCTTTCTCGCCTCACCAGGTTTGGTCCCCCTTTCTTTGGTCTCACCTCAGATTTCCATTCTGGATCCCATACAGAATCTCATATCTCATCCATCAGAAACACAGCTTCCCAATCTTCATGACCTCAGGCTGACCTCATGGTTTCTCCAGTTCCTGTAATTGTAAGAAGGTCCAGGCTCACCCCCTCTGTATGTGACATTATCCTGGCCTCTCAGAGAGCTTCCACTAAAAAAAGTTTACAATTGTAAGTGGAAGAGGTTCTCTAGTTGGGTGTCAAAGGAAAATATTGATCCTTTCTCAGCATTCACAGTGTCTATCCTCCTATTTCTTAGCACTTATTTTCAAGAAGAAGCTAATTTATCCACCATCAAACTCCAGCCGGCTGCCATTTCCAATTTTCATGCTGGGAAGAGAAATTCATCCCTTTTTCTTCTAAACTACATAAGGGTTTCATGAATGGAATGTTTCATCTTAGGCCTCCAATAAAAGATCCCTCTCCCCCTTGGGATCTCATGGTGGAACTGAAAGGACTCATCCAGAAGCCTTTTGAACCAGCAAATTCTTGTGACATAAACATTTCATGTGAAATTGTTCGATCTCGCCGTTTGTTCTTATGCACAGGTTCGGAGTCGACCCTCAGCTCCGAGTCGGCCACATCGCAAGCTCTACATCTAAGAGAAGCTCAAGACCTAGTTCCTACCCCATGATCCCCTGCTGCTATCCCTCAGATCTAGTTTGCCGCTGCAACAGGTCGCGTCGACGAGAGAGCTCGGGCCAGTAAAACTTTATTTTTTTCACGTTTTAAAAATAGTTTTTTATTAATAGTTAGTTTAAAAGAGTTGTGTGTGTGTGTTAATTAGATATATCCTCTTTAATATTAGTAGTCATAGTTGTAGGAGTGGCTGCTCCTAGGCAATAGGCCGGTTGTTTCTGTCAGGGCTCTGGCGGAATTATTACTATCCTAATACTGCATATTTGTAATAATAATTATATATATATATATATATATATATATATATATATATATATATGTTTACTCTTAGTGTGGTTTGCTGTTATATTTATGCCTATAGTTTAGTGTGGTTTTCTGTGTGTTTTTTCTACAGTAGTGTTATTATATTTAGGGTTAGCTTGTAGTTATGTCTGAGAAAGCTAAATCAGGATTCAAGCGCTGCCAATGTGGACAGAAGATGTCCATTATGGAGAATCATACCTCCTGTGTCTACTGTCTTGGCCCTCTCCACCTTCAGGAGGACTGTTCCATCTGTCACTTCTTTAGTGGAAGGGTCATGATGGAGAGACGCAGGAAGCTTATTGAGAGGGGCCTTCTAAAGCCCGATTTTCAAGAGGCCTTAGAGAAGGCTGACCTGGCATTGAAGTCTTCGAAGGGGTCGAAGTCTTCAAAGGTATCGGAGCCTAAGTCTTCGGCTCTGAGCACCTCGATTAAGATTCGGTCGCCGGCTCCACAGACCTTGGAACCAAGCATCGAACGGTTGTCTCGAATCGAGGCCCAGGTCTTGGAGCCGGTGTCAGAGGTGCCTCCGTCTTCGATCCTTCGCTCGGTGACCTCTTCGGCCCCTTCAACCCGTTCCTCCAGGGCGATGTCGGACACCGATGTGGATCGAGTGGTACAAAAGCTTATGGAGAACACGGCTCTGTCCAAACTCATTGCGGTTTCGTCCCAGTTGGTTTTGAAACTTGAAGCCCTCCCTGTTCCATCCATAGATCCTCCTTCGAGACCCATCAAGTCTTCAGAGCCGGTAGTCGAGGATCTGATATTTGTTGATCCCCCGGTGCCGAAGCCTTCTTTAGTGCTGTCGGCACCACTGACCTCGACACCCTCGGAGCCCGTTGAGGGGTCTCGGAGCTGATGGTCTCTCCTTGGTTCCGGGGTGAAGAGTCGAACTGAGCTTTTGGTGCCGGCTCTTCCCCTCGGGGCCTCGGCGCAGATTAGCTCGGCTCCGTCCTCTGGATTGGAGCCCGTGGCTCCGGTACCGGGGAAGCTACCGTGTTCTTTGGATCCGGTGGAATCCTCGGCCCAGGTCTCCGGTGCCTTCGACGCCATGAGGAAGGTCTTGTCTGGTCAGACACTCACATTATCAGAGTCCAATTCTCCTTCCCCAAAGGGACCATGTTCTGCTTCTGCGCCCTCGATCCCCACCAAGCGTAGAGACCCAATGCCTCAGCCAGGCCCAGAGGGCGAACCCTGTTCCTCGGAAGCTTCACCAGATGCCCCCTCTGATGAAATTCCGAGGAAGAGATTGTGCAAGAGGAGGCACATTGATTCCCCACAGGAATCATTGACATCGGACACCGACCTGGATGAGTCAGAGGGGTCCCCATGGTCCTCCCCCGAGGATGTCTCATTCGCTGACATCTTAGAAATTTTAAAACAGAGGGGTGGCTGGCAGACACTTGCCCCCACTGAGGACGAGTCGGTGTTGCTGAAGGCATTTGGGGCTCAACCTTCCACTTCCTGGGTGACTCCGCCCTTTGATGAGTTAATGGACTTAATAGCTCGAAGGGTGTGGGAGGCTCCTGATACCGTAGAACCAGTCCCTCGGAGACCAAATAAATATATTACTGCCCCCCAAGATAAAGCTTACCTTACCAAGGGAGTCCCTGTCGATGCTATGGTGGTGGCGGCAGCCACCAAGAAGGAAATGTCCGAAGCATCTTCCTCTGTTCATCTTCCTAACAGGGATTCTAGGACTATGGACAGGTATGGGAAGCGCGTGTTTAGTTCGGCGACTTTTGCCATGCGATCGCTGAACTACCTTACCCATTTTACGCACCTTCAGAGAGATCTCATTAAGGAGTTGGGAGATACTCTCCAGGGTACCACAGATGCTGCTGTCTCAGACAAGGTGACAGCACAGCTTAACACCCTTACTTCAATAGTTAACTCGTCCATGAGGCTCATATCATATGCGGCCGAAGGTTCAAGTAGGGCAGCAGCCTCAACGATTGCTCTGCGGAGACAATCCTGGATGCGCCTGTGCTCCTTTGCGGAAGCCTTTAAGTCTTCCTTTACTAATGCACCCTTTGATGGTGCCTCCTTGTTTGGGCCCAAAGTGAAGGAGACACTCACTAGGTGCGAGCAAGAGGGAAAGACCCTGTCTGCCGTATGGGTCCGTTTTTCCGCCCCCTCTAGACCGTACTCCAAAGGACAACAAGGCGGAAAAATGTGGTTCCGGAAGACTCAGCGATCTTTCCATTCTGCACCTAGTGATACCCCCTCCAGGGGCAGAGGAGTGGGAAGAAATGGAAGACACCGCCCAGGCGGCAGAGGGGGGTCCACAAAACCAGGGCGACAGGTATACCTTCCCTGGGAAGCCCTTCCAGCACTCCTGAGTGGAGGCCCGGCTGTCCTGCTCTGGAGGCAGTCTGGGGTCGCTTGGCTTTATACCCGGAGGCCTGGCTAAATCTCACATCAGATTCCTGGGTAAAAAGCATAATAACCAGAGGATACGATATTCTCCTTTTTAAAGAAACTACCCACCCAAAAAAGATTCCCAGATGTTCCACCCACTCTGTGGGATCAAGCAGCCATAGACGTACAAAGGCTGCTAGAAAAAAGAGTCATCCAGCCCGTCCTGGCAGACCAAATAGGATCCGGAACTTACTCAAGGTTCTTTTTAGTTCCAAAGAAAACAGGGGACTGGAGGCCAATACTGGAACTCAGCAGACTCAACACCTTCGTGAAGAAGGAAAAATTCCGGATGGTCACGCTACAATCGATTCTTCCGTTTCTTCAAATGAACGATTGGATGTGCTCTATAGATCTCAAGGATGCATACTACCACATAAAAATGTCCAGGCCATCCAGAGATCACCTGCGCTTCTGGCTGGGAGCCAGTCATTTTCAGTTTCGAGCTCTGCCCTTTGGCCTCACCTCAGCCCCCAGGGTGTTCACCAAGTGTATGGCAGTAGTGGCGTCTCACCTGAGACGACGGGGATTCCGAGTGTTTCCGTATCTGAATGACTGGCTCCTTACCGCCACTACCAAGCATCACCTAGTGCAAGCCAGGGACTATACAATCAACCTCTGTTCCAGCTTAGGAATAACAGTGAACTTCAAAAAATCTTCCTTGTCGCCCTCACAGCATATCTTGTTCATAGGGGCGGAGTTAGATACTTCCGTAGCACGGATAAGACTTTTTCAGGCAAGAGTGTCAGCACTGAGGGATCAGGTCTCTATTCTTCTTCAAAACAAAAAAGTCCCCGTGGTACAAGTCTTGAAAGTATTGGGCATGATGGCAGCTACCCTTATTTCAGTTCCCCTAGGGAGAATACACATGAGGATCCTCCAGTGGCTCCTCTTTGCTCAGTGGTCATTCCAACGGTTACCGTTGTCACACAGAATCTTAATCACAGAAACTTGCAAGCGGGACCTCTGTTGGTGGATAAACAATCAGGAACTGATGATGGGGCGTCAGTTTTCACTCCCTGCCCCCATAGCCACAATAACCATGGACGCTTCCCTGATAGGGTGGGGGGAACTTTTTCAGGGGAGAACAGTCCAAGGAGAGTGGTCGAAAATAGAATACAACCTGAACATCAATGTCCTGGAGCTGAGAGCAGTGTTCCTGGCGTTGCAGCACTTTCACGACTCCTTACCTCTGGGAACAGTGGCAATTCAGATGGACAATATGTCAGTAGTCAGGTACATAAACAAACAGGGAGGAACCAGGTCTTACCCCTTATGCAGAGAGGCCCTGAGAATCTGGCAATAGGCTGTGTCCACCGGATGCTTTCTAATAGCAATGCACATCCCGGGAACATCCAACGTCATAGCGGACAGGTAGAGCAGAGCCATCCTGTTACCTCACAAGTGGTCCCTCAAGAATTAAGTTGCAGAGGAGATCTTCCGCAGATGGGGCCAGCCTTGCTGCGATCTCTTTGCTTCCCCCTTGAATGCGAAATGCAGAAGCTACTTCGCCCTACTTCCCCCTCCGGGGGGTGCCCCCAGGGACACACTGGTACACGATTGTCCCCCGGGTCTCCTCTATGCCTTCCCTCCTATTCCATTAATTCCCAATTTTCTACAGAAAGCCAAAGGTCTGGGAAGGACGATTATCTTGATAGAACCATTTTGGCCTCAACAGATTTGGTTTCCCTTTCTTCAAGCTCACCAGATGGAGGAACCTTGGACTCTGGACCCAGTGCCAGACCTGCTGACCCACTCGTCAGGAGTTCCTCACCCATCTCTTCAGTCCCTCAAACTGACAGCTTGGCTGCTCCACTTCCCAACCTAGCCAGGTCGGACCTTTTATCCCCGGCAGTGAAGCACATTTTAGTTTCTTCCCACAAAGCTTCCACAAGAAAGCTGTATAGGAGCAAGTGGAAACGTTTTGCATGTTGGGCCTCCAGACAGGGTATAGACCCTTTAGTGGCCCCTATTCACAACATTTTAGAATTTCTCTCCACACTCTTTCATCAAGGGTCCTCGACATCCACGATAAGAGTTCAACTAGCTGCCATATCAAATTTTCATGTGGGTGAAGGGGGAGCTACAGTTATGTCCCACAGACTTTGTAGAGCATTTATGAAGGGTACATTCCATCTCAGGCCACCCATACGAAACCCGGTATTTCCCTGGAATTTGAATCTAATGCTGTCTCAACTTATGTTGGAACCCTTCGAGCCAGCTTTGAAGTGTCCACTTAAGTATCTATCCTGGAAAACCCTGTTTCTGGTGGCAATCACTTCAGCTCGCAGAATCTTGGAACTACAGGCATTGTCGATTAGACCCCCATATATAGTCTTTCACCCAGACAGGGTCACCTTGCATACTAATCCATCCTTTCTGCTGAAAGTATGTTCAGTATTCATATTAATCAATCCGTTGAGCTTCCCACTTTTTTCAGGAACCATTCTAATAAATTGGAATACATGTTACACAAATTGGACGTCCACAGACAGTTGAGATTTTATCTGGACAGAACCAAGGAATGTAGGAGATCAGATCAACTTTTTGTTTCCTTTGTGGAAAATAAGAAAGGACTGGCAGTGACAAAATGCATGCTATTTAAGTGGCTGTCAGACTGTATAAATTTTGTCTATTCATCCTCCAAGCGGTCTCTTCCGTTCAAACCTAAAGCTCATTCTACCAGGGCTGTTTCCACTTCTCTGGCCTACTCCGATCGTTTACCGTTGGATACCATATGTGCGGCAGCTACTTGGGACAAATCTCATACATTTATTACTCACTACAAAGTGGAAAGGACCTCCAGGGACAGGGCTTCCTTTGGTTCTACGGTTCTCAGGAATGTTCTTCCGTGAGCCACACAGGGTTGCGGTGCTAGGGACGCTACCTGTGCGTAAGAACAAACGGCGAGATCGAACAATTTCACATAAAGAAGTTATGTTCTTACCATAACGTTCCATGTGAATTGTTCATCTCGCCTTTGTTCTTACAATCCCTCCCTCCATCCCCCTCCATGTTCTGGAAGAACGGTTATGACTGGTGTCTGGTTACTTTCTTGGGGTTACCTGGCACTATCTGCTTCCTTTAGGTGTACTCATTACTGTATGCCTGTCTGTATATAATCTGAGTATTTCAATCTCGTGTGGATGAGAGAGTTGGCAAAGGGGTTAGTTATGTTATTGAAGTCTGGTTTCTTAGCAAACTAGATCTGAGCGATAGCAGCAGGGGATCATGGGATAGGAACTGGGCCTCAAGCTTCTCTTAGATGCAGAGCTTGCGATGTGGCCGACTCAGAGCCGAGGGTCGGCTCCGAACCCGTGCGTAAGAACAAAGGCGAGATGAACAATTCACATGGAACGTTATGGTAAGAACATAACTTCTTTTTTCTTGGAAAACAATCTTCTTAGTAGCTATTACTTCTGCTAAGAGAGTATCAGAGCTTCAAGCTTTGTCAGCCAAGCCTCCTTACATAATTTTTCAAAAAGACAGGGTTTTCTTAAGAACAAATCCTTCTTCCATGCCTAAGGTGGTCATGGAGTCTAACATTAACCAATCAGTTCAGTTGCCAGTTTTCTTCCCCATCTTTTCGAACAAAAGTGAGTACCTTTTACATCTACTTGGTGTTTACAGACAATTACGTTTCTACCTCCACAGAACAAAGAGTCATAGGAAATCTGATCAGCTGTTTGTCTCCTTCTCAGCAAGCCTTTCAGGACAGGCAGTCTTGAAAATCACTTTAGTTAAATGGATAAAAGACTGCATTTCATTCATTTACTGTGAGAGAAGTATAGATTTGCCCCAATCTCCCAAGGCTTATTCCAATAGGGATATGGCTAATTCATCTTTTTTCTCTTCCAGAGCTTCTAGTGATGAAATTTGTGCTGCAGCCACTTGGTCTAAGACTCATACCTTTGTTGCCCATTTTAAGTTGGATATTGTTTTCAGGAGGAGGGCATCCATTGACTTGACTGTGCTCTGGCATGCCCTTCCTTAAGGGCCACCTAGGAATTGCACAGCTTGGGACTCTAACCCATTAGTGAGGAGGAATGAAAAGGACAACATCAGGTCAAAAAGTTATGCACTCACTATAACTATGTATCTGTGTTGCACATTTTCATTCCTCCTCACGTCCATCCCATCCATCCCCTGGCCTGGTGCCTTTGTGAAGTGCATGGAAGAATTTTGAACCCTTGAGTTCCAGGTCTGAGTGTCAGGTACTCCTTTATCTATAGTTGTAGCAACCTCTTTTAGTTATAGGGCAGCAAACTCGATCTGGGGAGTTGAAGAAGATATGCTGCATTATGGGTAGAGGGAGGAGCTTGAGACTCAGATCCTAAGTCTTGGAAAGTGTCCGAGTCGCATCAATATCAGATCCGAGACTCATTAGTGAGGGGGAATGAAAATGGACAACACAGACACCTAGTCATGATGAGTATGTAACTTTTCAATTGTGTTCGTGCTAGGACAACTTACCTGCCATTTTTTCTATCAGTGTAAATTTATTCTAGGGGGGTGGGGGTTCCTGACAAACATTTAATATGCTGCTTATGCATTACAGTATTTTGGGGACTTTGTATGTTTGTGAAAGCGAAAGTGTGCTGTTTGTGCAAACTGTCTGACAACTTCCCTTTTGACCGACATATTCCAGAGTTTCTGAATGCAACCAAAACATCCTCCTCAGTCACAGCATGGATGCTTACCCTGGTCTTGCTGGTCTGACTTCCACAGTTCCTAGAAACAATGAACTTATCAGAGAGCCCTTGCTGACTCTGCAGGCTCATTATGTGCCTCAGCCAATTGTGGGTGACTCTGTAATGGCCAGCAGTTGTTCCTCAGACTACTCAATTACCTCTCCGCCTTCCTCTGGTATAGCCCTTTCAGCCACTATGAACTGGGGTCAGCTACATCCTCTTTAGCTGCTCCAGTGTCTGAATTGGGCAAGGGAAAACATCTTTACTGGAATATGGAGACAAAGCAGGGGAAGCTTTTGGAAGTGTTCAGTAAAGATACCTGTAAAGAAAAAAAAAGTCAAACATTTTTCATTAGAATACATGATATCTATAAGAAAGGATGATATCTGAAGTAGTTAACTTAATTTGTGCAGCAACCTGTGGGTATCGGATCTGACTTCAGATCTGAGCCGGCAGTTTTCAACAGCTTAGATCTGAGTGCCTAGCTCCTCCCTCTATCCATAAACCCCTGCCAACCCTGACTGACCTCAGATCTAGTTTGCCTCGCTTGTTGACAGCAGCTGGATGTTCGAGCTCCGTGCTTAAGGCATTTCTTGTGAGAAAGTTAGAAAATGTTTCTGTTTTTTTTCTTCATCTTTAGTGTGAGTGCTGTGTGTTTAGACCTTTTACCTGTTTACCTTAGTTTAAACTACTCTTTAGTTATAATTTTTTTCCCTCCCTCTCCGTTGCTGGTTCATTAGGGTTTGTGTGCGAGTGTTGGGGCCTAGCGTGTGTTTCCTCCTTAGTTTAAGATGTTGGAGGCCCCAAAACCCATCTTTTCCAAGTGCACCAAGTGTGGCAACAACCTTTCACTGGCTGATGGCCACACTCGGTGTGTTCTGTGCCTTGGGGTTGGACACCTTACCTCTGGGTGTTCCATCTGCGCGGCGTTCAACCCCAGGGCACTTAAGGACTGGAGATCCAAGCTGATCCTGGCGGGTCTTTTGCCCCCAGATTCGGCTTTGGCCTCCGGTCCTACCATGGCTACCACCGCGGCTTCGGCGGCGGCCACTCCTGCCTCTCTCCCCCCGGCCAGAACTCAACCTCCCGCTGTAGGCCCGGAGGAGAGGGAGGCCAGAAAAGACAAGAGAAGGGAGAAGCACCACAAGCGGAGGGCTGAGGCCTTTGCTTTGGCTCCCCTGGCTAAACAGTCTTCTCCCTCCAGGGCTTCCAGGTCTCCTCCTTCTCGGATCCAGTCCCTCTGTTTTTCACCGGGCCCTGAGGAGGAGGAGACCCGATCTCCTTCAAGGTCATCTAGGCAGCATTCACTTCCCACCTTGGTGGCCTCATCGAGATCTACTCACAGCCTTTCCGACGCAGATTTGGACTGGATGATGCGAAGATTCCTCCAGGCCCAACTGCAGATGGGAGTGCTCCTGCCCCCCCCCCCTCCGGGGGGGAGCTCGACCCCTTTCTTTGCCTCAATAGCTCCTTCTCTGTCCCACTTCCCGGGTTCAGAGCCTTCGGAGCCGGGCAGCCTTGGAACCGGGGGTGGGTCAGCGCCGACAGTCTCAGGTACTTCGGCGCCAACTCTTCCCTCGAGCCTGTCGGGTCCGTTTTTGTCGGATCCGAGCTCTCAGAGCTGAGGGCTGAGCTTCAGATCCGAGGGTTTCAGTATGCCTTCGGCGCCGTCCAGGTCAGAGCATACTGGGTCATCGGATCCGATTGCTTCGGCGCCAGCCCTGATCCCCCTGTCGGATCTGAGTGAGGGCCTGCTCTCGGATCCCAGAGAGAGTGGCTTTCCCTCGGCGTTCGACGTGGTGTAGAGGGCTCTGTCGACTGCTTCCAGGCCCTCAGTCCTTGCCACAGCTCCTCCCCGCACTCCTTCTCTTTTGGGTCTGACTTCCATCACCCGGCCCCAGGGATAGCCTGCTTCAATGTCCCAGGTCGTTCCCTTGGAACAGGATGTTGCTGGTGAGGCCTCCTTGGACAGTCCCCCCGAGGAGATCCCCCACAAGTGGAAGTGCAAGAGGAGGCACTTGGACTCCCCTGAGTCCTTGACCGAAGACACGGATTTGGAGGAGGGGGAAGGCTCCCCAAGGTCACCCCCCGAGGATGTCCCCTTTGGGGACATCATGGAAATGCTCAGGATCAGAGGGGGTGGTCTGCCCGAAAGCCGATCTCGGACGAAGCCGTGTTCCTAGAGGCATTTGAAGCAGACCCGTCTATCTCTTGGGTGTCCCCTCCGGCTGACCCCCTGGTGGACCTGATTACCACCAGGGCATGGAAGGAGCCGGACACTGTGGAGCCAGTCCTGAAGTGCCCTGACAGGATCCTCAGTCCATTGAAGCAAGGGCCCCCCCGTAGATGCCATGTTGATGGCGGCAGCCACTAAGAGGGAACTAGCTCAGGAGAGCCCCTCGGTCCACCCCCTGGGCAAGGATTCCTGAGCGATGGACCGCTTAGGGAAGCGGGTGTTTAGTTCAGCGTCCTTCTCGGTGAGGTCACTGAACTACATGGCACACGTTATTCGGCTGCAGCAGGATCTTATTAAGGAATACGCTGCATCGCCCCCGGAGTCCATGTCAGCGGAGGACAAACAATTGTACTCCACCCGTATGGCCACTCTTAGGTCCATTTCCAATACCTCTATGCGGCTACTATCCCATGCCACGGAAGGAGCCGCTAGAGCCAGCACAGCAGGTCTCGTCATGAGGTGTCAGGCCTGGCTCCAGAATTGTGATTTCGCGGAACTCTTCAAGGCGTCTTTCGCAAATGCCCCTTTTGATGGTTCTGCCCTATTTGGAAAGACCATTCGCGACACCTTGGTCCAGAGTGAAAAGGACGGGAAGATGTTGTCTGCCATCGGAGTCCGCTTCTCTGCTCCCCAGAGGTCCTTCTCCAAGAACCAAAAGGGACAGAAGAAGATGTGGTTCCGAAAGTCGCAACAGTCCCAGTCCGCTCCAGAATCCCAGTCCTTCCGCGGCAGAGGAGGACAGGGAGGATGCCGCCCTAGAGGCAGAGGGGGCCTGAAGAACTTTGGGTCCAGAGAACCTTTCTCTGACCGGCCCACGCAACAGCCCTGAAGGGTTGCCCGACTGCTCCACTCCGGAGGCAGTCGGGGGGCGTTTCTCGAGGCACCTGGCAGCTTGGGAGTCCATCACAACAGACCACTGGGTGCTTTGCATCATATCCAGAGGTTACCAGATCCCCTTCTCTTGCCCTCTTCTCTTCCCCAAACACCTCCCCGATGTCCCACCCGATCAGAGGGAGGTCGCAGCTGCAGAAATCTGGCAGCTACTAGAAAAAAGAGCCATCCAACACGTCCCCCCAGACCAGCTCGGATCGGGTTTTTACTCCAGGTTCTTTTTGGTGCCAAAAAAGATGGGGGACTTAAGACCAATCCTTGATCTCTCCCTTTTGAACCTTTCAGTAGCCAAAGAAAAGTTCCGGATGGTCACTCTTCAATCTATTCTCCCCCTATTACAGGAGAATGATTGGATGTGCTCGACAGACCTCAAGGATGCGTACTATCATATTCTAATGGACAGATGATCCAGGAGGTTTTTCCACTTCCTGCTAGGGGCCAGTCATTACCAATTCAGGGCTCTCCCCTTTGGTCTCACCTCAGCCCCCAGAGTGTTTACCAAAGTGTTAGCAGTGATAGCAGCCCACCTGAGGCTCCAGGGAATACAGTTTTTTCCTTACCTGGACGACTGGCTCCTGACCGCCTCGACAAGGCATCTACTCTGTACAGCTAGGGATTATTTTCTCCGCCTTGCTCCCTGGCTAGGGATCACAATAAATATAGACAAATCTGCTCTCACCCCAACCCGAGTTATAGATTTCATTGGGGCCAGGTTAAACACAATCAATCTTGTAGCCTTCTTAACCCCAGAGAGACTTCTAACCCTGAGGTTTCATGTGTGGGCCATCCTTCTATCTTCATCTCCTCCGGCGGAGTTGGTCCTGAGGGCTCTAGGCTCAATGGCAGCGGCAATCAACTTGTTACCTATGGCACGTCTAAACATGAGGGTCTTACAGTGGACCTCCAAGTCCAGTGGTCTTTTCTTCACTACCCTCTGAGTCATCCCATTTCCATCAGTAGGGCTTGCAAGAGGGCTCTCGTGTGGTGGCTGCAATCTCCGGATCTCCACACGGGACGCCCCTTCTCTATAGCCCCTCCCCTGGCCACAGTGACCACGGACGCCTCTCACCTTGGGTGGGGGGGGGGCACTCTTTGGGCAGGACTGTCCAAGGCACGTGGAACGATACAGAGACCTCTTTGCATATCAATGTCCTAGAGATGAGGGCAGTGCTGTTAGAGTTGCAAGCACTTCAGGACCGTCTTCCTCTAGGGACAATTGCGATCCAGACGGACAACATGCCGGTTGTCTGGTACATCAACAAACAAGGGGGAACCAGGTCTTACCCGCTCTGTCGAGAGGCCATGAGAGTGTGGGAATGGGCGATCTCCACCAACTGTTTTCTCATTGCAACGCACATTCCGGGATGTTCCAACATCCTGGCGGACAAACTCAGTCGGACCATCCTTTCCCCTTATGAGTGGTCTCTCAATCCACACGTAGCGAATCAGATTTTTGCCAAATGGGGGCAGCCCTGTTGCGATCTTTTCGCCTTTCCCTCAAACACCAAATGCAACAGCTATTTTGCTTTAATTCCCCAAGTCGGGGAATCCCCGAGAGACGCTCTGGTGCATGTTTGGCCTCCCGGTCTGCTTTATGCTTATCCACCTCTCCCCCTGATGCTAAAGTTTCTACAGAAAGCCAGTCGGTTGGGGAGCAGGATTATCCTCATTGCCCCATTCTGGCCTTGTGAAACCTGGTTTCCTTACCTTTGGTCTCATCTGGTGAATCCTCCTTGGATTCTAGATCCCCTCCCGGATCTGATCTCCCATCCTCTGGGTCTCCCGACCCCGAACCTGGACAGCCTCAAGCTCACAGCTTGGCTGCTCCAGTTCCACTCCTAGCCAGGACTCCCGACATCTCTTCCCCAGTCAAAGCTATTCTAGTTGCAGCCCACAAGCCTTCTACTAGGAAGGTTTACAGTAGCAAATGGAGACATTTCTCTATCTGGGCAGAACATCAAAACTTGGATCCCTTCACAGCTCCTTTACCTGCGGTTTTAGACTTCTTATCAGGATCATTTCACCAGGGAGCTAGCTGTTCCACTGTCAGGGTTCAACTAGCAGCTATCTCTCACTACCATGTCGGACATGATCTGCGTCCCTTGATCACTTCCAAGCTGTGCAAGACCTTCCTGAAGGGAACCTTCCTGCTCAGACCTCCGGTAAAGGAAGTGGTACCTCCGTGGGATTTGTCGATAGTGCTTCAGGCTTTGACAGCTCCCCCCTTTGAGCCTGCAGCTTCAGTGGAACTCAAGTATTTGTCTTGGAAGATGGCCTTTCTCGTCACCATCACCTCTGCCATAAGAGTTTCTGAAATTCAGGCCCTTTGTGTCAAACCCCCATATCTAACCTTCCACAAGGATAGAGTCTACCTCAGGACCAATCCCTCCTTTCTCCCTAAGGTTGCTTCTGAATCTAATATCAACCAGTCCATTAATCTGCCAGTCTTCTTTCCCAACTATCACAACAAAGGAGAATACAAACTACACTCGTTGGATGTGCATAGACAACTTCGATTCTATATTCACAGGACATCTGGTCATAGGCAATCCGACCGGTTGTTCGTCTCCTTTGCCAAAAAGATTTGGTTAAATCGGTATCCAAAGTTACGTTGTCTCGATGGATCTCGCAATGTATTCTTTTGGCTTATGAAAGTTCTGGTAGGCCCGCGCCTCAGGGAGTCCGTGCCCACTCTACCCGATCTATGTCTACCTGTGCTGCTTTTAGATCCAGGGTACCTTTAGATGATATTTGTTCGGCCGCCACTTGGGCCTCATCTCATACCTCTATCAACCATTATAAACTGGATATTATCTCCAGAGGGAGAGCATCCTTTGGCTCTGCAGTGCTCCGGAACATCCTTCCATGATGGCCGCCCAAGATTCAGGTAGCTGGGGACTCTGTCCCACAGGTTGCTGCACAAATGAAGTTAACTACTTCAGATTAAGAAGTTATGTACTCACCATAACGTTCCATCTGAGTAGATAAACTTCATTCGTCAGCAACCATCCCCCCTCCTTCCCCCTGACCTTCGATTATTCACTTTTGCTGTCTTCAGAGATGACATTTAAAATTGGTAAATCTGTAGCAGTTGCTTCTTGGGGGCAAACTTGATCTGAGGTCAGTCAGGGTTGGCAGGGGTTTATGGGTAGAGGGAGGAGCTAGGAGCTCGGATCTAAGCTTTTGAAAACTGCCGGCTCGGATCCGAAGTCGGATCCGATACCCACAGGTTGCTGACAAATGAAGTTTATCTACTCAGATTGACGTTATGGTGAGTACATAACTTCTTATTTCTTCTCATCAAAAAATTGTTACTAACAGTCAATCCTGATACACAGAATTCAGTTTCCAGGAGCAGGGCATCCTTTGACTCAACTGTGCCAGGTGAGTGTAAATCAGGTCTGTAAGAATATTCCTGAGAGACACATGACAGATGATTCTGACACAGAGCTTCATCTCATGCAGATTCTCAATCCCAAAACTCTGCTGTTGAGGAAACTTGCTCCTCACAACTTTCTTTAGAGAGTAATTTTCTTTTTCTCAGATTATTGCCAGTCTGACTGAGGTGGTTTTATGAGAACACATAGATGATCCTTCTGAACTGAGGAGATATTATGATATGTTACTAAAGCGTATGCCTTATTCTATGCCTATTCCTCCTCTAGTGCCAGCCTTGCATGATGTATATAATTTATTTATTTATATGTATTACTTTATCGACATTTGATTACCAAGAAAGTCCAACTGCATAAGTAGCATTTTCAGGGGAGGTTTGGAGAGGAAAAAAAGCTATTACAAAAACATTTTAAGAAAAATAATTTTACTCTCTTCAAAAATAATGCAAAAACATTTGCAGTTTAAATAATTATACCAAAATAGACATAATGTGAAAACATTGGTTAAGAATAGATACAACTTATATGATGATTAAAAATTTAGAGAAATGTTAACCCCTTTATAGAGAAATTAAAGGTAAGTTAGTATAATACAAACAAGAATTACAAAATGAAGTCAGAGAAAAACAGGGTTATGGCATATTTAGAAACAGAGTCAGGGGAGAGAAACAGATTGAAGTAAGGAAGTAGGAGAAGAAGGGAGGGTAAGAAGATGTAAGGTATGAATAGGTATTTGTTCATATTTAGGGATATAGTTTATCATGGGGTTGAGCAAAAAGAGAGCCATATTTTGGTTAGGAAGTCTTTCTGAATGGTTTTCAAGGACTGAAGAGAGGCTTTAGCAACATGGTATGAATACTGTCCTGGAACTCCTAATGATATCTGTAACACCCCTAATTCACAACCTTCAGTCCCTATGAAAGCAGATAGGCTTTACAAACTCAATAAACTAATAAGCATTTGTTTTTTCACCTTACGTCTGACCCTGCAGTGCAGCAATATTGACATATACTCCAGCAGGGAACAGAGTCATGGTATCATCCAACCACTCCCCAGTTGATAAGAAGGGGAAGATTTTGAACAGATTTGGTAAAAAAATGTTTTTCTTCTTCCACTTTGACATATATAATTCTTAACTTTCAGACCTTTATGTGGAAGTATGTGTCGTTTTTACAGACAGTTTAAGAGATATATCTACCACTGTTTCCCTGAAGGTGCAGCCTATCTCAATTCTCTTGTTTCCATCATTTCACAAGTATCTAAACAAGACTTAAGGAGTATGAATTATTGTGCAGATACTATGTCTAGGGCTTCTGCTGCTGTTTTGAGGAGGCATGCCTGGGTATGTAATCAAAAGATCTGATGTCAATTTTCATTCATTCTTCAGCTGTTGGGATCAGATCCGATCCTCTCATCCAACTCGGCCGTTAAACTAGCTCATGGCCTCCAACAAACTCTTGAGCTACTTCCCTACCCATAGTGTACCACCCCTAACATCTCTCAGATCTCGTTTGCTGCTTTAACATCTAGACGTGGTTGCCACCAGCTCTCGAGTTTACAGTGGGAGATGTCTGTTTTTGATATATCCTTTTTAAAAACTTCTTATAAATGACTATTTCTTTAATCTTTAATTTTAAGTCATTTCTACTGTCCCTTTCCTTACACTTTGAGTGTAAACTTTCCTACCATTGTTGCTAGACCTAATATTACTTCCCTTCACCCTTTTGCACTTAGTGTACTATTCTTTCATTACCATAATTGGTATTTTTGTCTCTATCTACAAGATTTTTCTAGTTCTTTAATACCATTGTTGGTATTTTACCTTTCCTCTTTTTTCTGCTTAAAAAAAGTTTTTCTTTTCTTGTTACCATAGCTTTTTCTTTAAGAAATGTCTGAAAAAGTTCTGACAGGATTTAAGAAGTATGAAAAGTGTGGGCATAAGTTGCTTTATTCAGATTTATTTATTTTATTTTATATTTGTTTTCCAGGAGAGTCCGACTGGGCAAGAAGCCCATTTTCAACAGAGGCCCGGGGAGAAAAGCCCCTTTAAGATACAAACAGAAAACTTAAAAACAGTACGATATGTTACATTACTAGCACAGTTGAAATAAAGCAATATGATTAAAAACAATATGAGTAAAAATTGAGGAGAGAATATTAAAATGGATATAGCTGTTATACAGAAATTTACAGTACAAATAGGTGAGTATTACAAACAAATATTAGTACAGGAATATGTATTTTGTATAGTGCCAGTGTAGACTTTGGGAGATTATGAGTTTTTTTTCTGGGTGTATACCATACAACAACCTGTGAGATAAAGATACAGTAGTAGACGTCAGTGATTAGTACATACAGGGGAGGGCTTGATTAGAAGGATATAATAGGACTAGGATAATATGGATATCTGTGTTAGGATAGCAGGGAGTGAATATGGATTAAGTATAGTATTTGCTGTGGTAGAGGGTTACCCTGGGTCTGTGCAGTTACATTTCCAAGAGCTAAGTGTGACTGAATATGGTTTTTAAAGTTTAGCTTACTAATATCCTGATATTCAGAGGAAGGGTATTCCCTATTTTAGCAATAGCACTGGAGTAGAGGGAGTCATCTGAACTATTCCTACTTTTGGTTACTTCAACCAGCGCTTTGTTGGTGGATCTTAGTACACACTTGTTTGTATAGTGAGTTAGTAGGCCTTGTAGGGCTGTTTTTTTTTCAGGGTGGGTATAGGATTTGGTGGGCAGCTGTAAGTTGGTTAAAGGTAAGTAAGTTTGGTAATTCCAGCCAGGATAATAGTCTGAGGGATAGACAATGATGGCTTCTGAAGGCTGAGTTGGTGGCAAATTTTGCAGTTTTGTTGTAGCAGTTGGTTAGCTTGTTTAAGTCACCTTTGTTTAGATTAATTAGTATGGGAGAAGCATAGAGTAATATAGAAATTAGGTGGGTTCCAGCAATGCTGGCTTTACTATTATCGGTGAGGTAGTTTTCTGCATCTGTAAAGGGTTCCGAGTTTTTTTGTGTACCCACAATCTCTGCGTATATTTCTTGGATCTGGATCACTTAAGTCAGGATTGTAGTATCTGTCATGGGTTCAACCCCCAAACACTAGTGGACAGAAAGAATAAAAGGCTTGCTGCCAACTTTATTTTCTGAAGTCATTACTGGGGGTTCAATCCCCCAAACACAAATCTAGAGACCCTACCAAGAGGTCTAAGTCTTCTGAGTCTCCAGCCTCTTCTTCATCAGAGCCTAGAAAAAATAAAGAGAAGCTGTCTCTGAAATTACTTATGGCCCCAGCTTCATCGGCTTCAGTTAAGCCTTTTTTCAGATCCTACACCCATGGATCCAAAACCTTTACCAAGGACAACATACTCTGCAAGTCTGGATCCAGCTCCATCCATGGTGACCTATCCCTTTTTAGAGAGGCACTCCAAATCATCATCACTATTATCTTCTCATTCCTCCAGGAGTTTCATGGAAGCAGATGTGGAGAGAATGATGAGGAAGTTCTTCACGGAGCAAATTCAGAGAGTATTCAAGGTTCCTACCCCTTTGGATCAGGAAGTCCAATCATCTTCTACTCTACTCATTACAGATTCTTCTCTAATCCAACCTATGGTTTTAGAGTCAGGGTCCATCTGGTTTGGATCTGAAGAGAGCACTGTCTTCAGATCCAAATCCTGCTCTGAGTGCACCAGCTCTGACATCCTCAGAGCTGGAAGACTCTTAGGGCCAAAGCATCCCTATTGGACCTGGGAGGATGGAGTCAACTCTGAGGTTTTCAGAGCCATTTCTTCCTCTCAGAGCTTTGGCACTGGACAGCTCTGCTCTGACTTCCTCCTCAGGTAGATTGTTGTTGGGGTGGAGGGAGGTGATGAGCCAGAAACTCGCTTTCTCTACTCCATTGTCTTCCTTCTCCCTGGAGCTATCTGCCTTTGAGGTTGTGAAGAGAGTGTTCTCTGCTCTGGCAGGTCAAATGGGTCCTTCCCCCTCAGATCCACCCTCTACATCTCAGATGACTTTGCACTGTGATCCTCAACATTTTACCCACAGGGATAGCCAGCTCAGATCTTCCAGACTACCAAGCAGGGTATTGTACTCTCTAATGATACTTCACCAGACCACTCCACCAAGGAAGTCCCTAGGAAGAGAAAGTGCATAAAAAGACACTTGGACTCTTCTCAAGAGTCGGTCACCGAGAATACTGATTTCACAGAAGAAGATGAGGGGTCCCCAAAATTACCACCCAGTGACATCTCTTTTGGTGATATTCTTGAGATCCTTAAGTAGAAGGGTGGCTGGTCTTCCCAAGACTCTTCCCCAGAGGAATCAGTATTTCTGGAAGCCTTTGGGACTGGCCTGTCTACCTCCTGGGTCACTCTGCCTGCTGATGAACTCATTGATTTTTTATTTCTAGGTGGGTGCGGAAGGAACCTGAATTGACTGAGCTGATCCCCAAGAGACCAGACCAAATTCTGGCTCTACCAGTAGGTGGGAATTTTGGGGTAAAGGGGTGCTATTAGGTGCCCCGGTCATGGTGACAGCTACAAAAAAGAAACTCACGGAACAAATTTCCACTGTCCATCCTCATAATAGAGAGTCTAGGGCAATAAACACATTTGGGAAGTGTGTTTATGCTTCAGCATCTTTAGCACCCAGATCGCTGAACTAGTTGGCACATTTTACAAGGCTTCAAAGAGATTTGATTAAAGAGTTATAAAAATCTCTTTCTGGAACTGAAACTGCTGAGGTTCAATCTTCAGTAGCCTCTCAGTTAGTCACCCTACAAGCTATATCTAATTCATCCATGAGACTAATCTTGAATGCTGCAGAAGGCACCTCAAGGGCAGGGTTGTGGGTTTAGGTATTTCCATCAGGATGCATGTCTGGATGCGCTTGTGTGATTTTGTGGAGCCCTTCACGTCACTGTTTGTCAGTGTTCCCTTTGACGGCACTTCTTTGTTTGACCCCACAGTAAAGGACACATTCTCCAGGTGTGAGAAAGAAAGAAATACCCTCTCTGCAGTGGGCTATTCTTCGACCCCTCAAAGGACCTTTTTCAGGAATCAACAGGGAGGTGGAAAAATGTGGTTCAGAAAAATCTCAGGGTCCTTTTCAGGACATACATGGAGGTGGTTCCCCCAGAGGCAGAGGGGGAAACGATAATGGAAGGCAACTACCCCATGGCAGAGGAAGTCTGCAAAACCAGGGGTCTAGAGATATCTTTTCCAATGGACCTTTTCAGCGCTGCTGAGTGGAAACCCGATTGCCTACCTCTGGAGGCAGTCGGGGGTTTCTTATTCCAGCACCTGTGAGTCTGGCTAGATATAGCAAAAGACAGTTGGGTGCAGAGAATTATTTCCAGAGGTTATATAATTCCCTTTTCCCCACCTCCTCCATTGTTAGGAAAATGTCCTGATGTCCCACCCAGTCACAGGAAAGCAACAGCACTAGAAATACAAAAGCTGCTAGAAAAAAACAGTCATCCAAGAGGTCCCATCAGAACAAGCAAAATCGGGAACTTAGTCAAGATTCTTTTTAGTGCCAAAGAAAACAGGGGACTGGAGACCAATTTTGGTCTTCCGTGTATTGAACAAGTCTGTTCGACACACAAAGTTCCAGATGGTCACAGTTCAATCCATTCTGCCATTTCTGGGCAAGGATGACTGGATGTGCTCGATAGATCTTCAGGATACGTATTATCATATAAAGATTAACAGACAACCCAGAAGGTACTTACGTTTTAGGCTGGGAGCCAGTTTCTATCAGTTCAGAGCACTGCCCTTTGGCCTCACCACAGTCCTCTGGGGTGTTCACCAAATACATGGCAGTGGTAGCAACTCACTTGAGACTGCAAGGATTCCAGGTGTTTCCATGTTTAGATGAGCATCTCATTACCTCCCCAACCAGGCATTGACTGATAGAAGCTTGAGATCAGGTGTTATAGACCTGTTCACATCTCAGAATAACCATAAATTACAACACGTCTCATTTACAACTAACCCAGATATTAGAATTCATAAGAGCAGTGTCCAACACTGTCTCTATGGTAGCTTCTTTTCTACTATCATGAGTGCAAACATAAAGATGCAGGTCTGAAAAATAATTTGCAGTTTAGAATTTCAGCCTGATTGATACTGCAAGCCCTGGGTTCACTGTCACCAGCAATAATTTTAGTCCCTCTAGCAGGATTCCACAATAGAATTCTACAATGGATGCTAGCAACACAATGGTCAATGCTTTCTCTACCCATGTCAGTGAAGATAAGAATAACCCAGGATTGCAAATGATACCTTTCCTGGAGGATGCAGTCACAACAGGTTTTACAAGGTCATCCTTTCATCCTACCTCACCCCAAGACCATAGTGACCACGGACGCTTCACAGAATGGTTGGGGGGGGTGTTTCCTGGGGAAAACAGTCCAAAAGACTTGATTCCCTGAAGAGGCCAACTTGCATATCAGTGTTCTGGAGATGAGAGCAGTGCTTTTGGTGTCACAGGCACTGCAAGACACTCTCCCAATCGGGACAGTTGCAGTCCAGACAGACAATGTGTCAGTAGTTTGGTACATCAACAAACAAGGGAGAACCAGATCTTATCCCCTATGTTGAGAAGCCCTTAGAGTGTGACAGCAGAAAAACTGAGCAGGTCCATCTTACTACCTCAAGAGTGGTCTCTCAACAACAAAGTAACAGAAATGATTTTCAGTCAGTGGGGCTACCCTTGCTGTGATCTTTTTGCATCGCTCCTAAACAATGAGCACAGCAGCTTCTTTGCCCTGATGCCATCAGGGGAATCATTGAGTGATGCTCTGCTCCATGAAAGAAGTCTTGCTGAAGAGCAAAGTCATCCTCATTGCACTTTACTGGCCTCAGCAGATATGGCTTCCCTTCCTTTGGCCTCATCTACTTTATCCACCTTGGATTCTGGATCCAATTCCAGACTTTCTGTCTCACTCAACAGACATGGTTCACTTGGATATCTCAAATCTTAACCTACCATTGTGGTTTCTCCATTTCCTTTAATAGCCAGGCAACCAATGCTCTCTTCCCCTGTCCATTCCATACTTTTATCTTCCCATAAACCTTCTACTAGGAAACTCTACAGGAGTAAATGGAAAAGGTACATTTATTGGGCAGACCAGAATCAGATAGACCCCTTCTCATCTCATATTCAGTCTGTTCTAGAATTTTTAGTGAGTTTATTTAATGAGGGCGCTAGTTCATCAACTATTAAAGTTCAACTCACAGCAATCTCTAACTGTCATATGAGGTTTCAAAATTCTTCACTGGCTTCCTCTAAACTGTGCAAAGTCTTTTTGAGAGGTACTGTTCTGTTAAGACTCCCTTATAAAGACCCCATGCCACCTTGGGATTTAAATTTGGTACTGCAAGCCTTAGTTCATTCTCCCTTTGAACCTGCAGCTAAATGTAATCTTACATTTTTGACCTGGAAAACTTATCTTTTTAGTTGCAATTACATCTGCTTCAAGAAATTCAGAAATTCAAGCATTATCTTCTAAGCCTTCAGATTTGATTTTTCATAAGGATAAGGTCAAGTTACATACCGATGCTTCCTTCCTTCCTTCCTTCCTAAGGTGGTATCAGAATGTAATATCAACCAATCCATTAATTTACCTGTATTCTTTCCAAAATTTACAAATAAAGGGGAATATATGCTACACTTACTGGATGTTCATAGACTATTACATTTCTACCTACACAGAACAAAAGAGATTAGAAAGACAGATCAGCTATTTATTTATTTTGCACCTAATACATTGGGTGAATTGGTTACAAAGGTAACTCTTGCTAGATGGTTGACAGATTGCATTTCTTTTATCTATAAGAAATTGAATCTTTCCTTACCAAAACCATTAAAGGCTCATTCAACCAGATCTATGGCAATTTCTGCTGTATTCCAGACTAGAGCTTCTATGGATGATATATGCGGGGCTGCAACTTGGCCAAATCCTCATACTTTTATTTCTCATTACAAATTGGATCTGGTCTTGAGGAGAAGAGTAGTCTTTCATTCAACCATGCTCTGAAACATCATTCCTTAGTGTCAACCCGAGATTTCAGGTAGCTGAAGACTCTATCCCAATGGTTGAGGAAAGAATGAAAATTGACAACATCAGATAAAGAAGTTATATACTTAAACATAACATTATATCTGTGTTATCCATTTTCATTTTTCCTCAGCTCCCCACCAACCAACCCCCAACCTTTGTCATCATGGACTTCTGGTAGAATGAGATGCTATAAAGACACCACTTGTTCTGAGCTCCAGATATTGATTTCCTTTGTCAGGAACATTATTCTAATATTTCTTACTTATGTCATCTAGCAAACAAGATCTGATGTATGTTAGGGGTTGGTGCATTATAGGTAGGGAGGAGCTCAAGAGTTTCAGTTGGCCAGGAACAATAATAATGGTCGTGTCACATCTGAGATTCATATCCAAACCCAATGGTTGAGGAAGAATGAAAAAGGACAACACAGAAGGAATGTTACGGTAAGTACATAACTTTTTTCCTTTCTTATTGAATCAGCCAATGGCACTTCTCACAAGCTTCCTCACAAACTGGACCTACTCATATAAGCCAGGGGGAGTTTGATGCATCCCATTTTCAAACATCTTCAACTAACTGCTTGGAAAATTTAATTCTAATTTATTTTACTCACTTCTTTTCAGAGGACATGCAGGAGGTACTAAAGGAGCCAAGAAAAACTGCTGCTAGAAAATTTAATATTAGCAAATGGAAGGGATTTTCTAATGGTGCCACTGGTGCTACAAAATATTTGTGGAAGTTGCTAGCCCCTGGCCTTTCATACTCCTCTGTCATTATACATTTTGCAGCCATTTCAGCATGTCTGCCCATGAATTCTCCACTGTACTCAATGTTTTTAGTAAAACAGTTTCTGAAAAGCGCATTATACCTGAGACTTCCAGACAAGCAGGTTACTCCTTCCTGGGATCTTAACTTTGTTCCAAAAGAGTTAACCACATCTCTACCTGGACCTGCATATCAAGCAGATTTAAGGTTCATTACATTGAAAATTGTTCTTCATATTGCTCTGACATCTGCATGAAGAGTATCTGAACTGAAATCTTATGGTGGGAGAACCATATTTGGTCTTCCATAAGTGCAGAGTGCCATTAAAAGCAAATCCCACATTCTTGCCCAAGTATGTTTTAGACTTTTCTTTGAATCAAGCCATCAGTGTATTAGTATTCTGTCCTGAAATGCATAATCAGAAAGAAAGGATTCTACAAACTCTGGACATGCATAGACATTGGCAAAACCAAGTCCTTTAGAAAATCTGATTAGCTATATATTTCTTATGTTGGGACTAAGAAAGGACAATTCATGTCAAACTAAACTATTTCCTGAAGATTGCCCTCAGCTTATGCCCATCATGATAAGCCAGTTCTAGGAAGAATCAAAGCTCACTCTATGAGAGCCTTGACTTCTTCAATGACCTATTGGAAAGAATTGGAGTCTGGAAGCCTTCCAGAGACAACTACATTGTCGTGCGTATATACCTTTACAAGACATTACAAACTGGATTCTTTTTCCAGGGTATCCTGGATCCATATCCTTCTTCCTCCCAGGCTGTCCTATAATCCAGTGGTGCAAGGTTCTATTTCTTCAGCCTCCATTACCTAACTATGTGACTCTGAGCAATACACTTAACCAGATACCACTCCTAGGCTGAGTCTGAAAATGGACCATGATGATCAGTACTCTACCCCAAAACAAATGCAAATAAATAAATACAACCCATACTGCCCCCATGCAGCCTAAAAGCTACTGCAGCAATGAGAATGATGAACATTGTACAGCTGTGTACTTATCCATGACAGTAGAGGTTTGAATTCCTCACTGTTTCACTAACCACACCACCATATATATCCGTTATTGTATATAGTTATCGTTGGGAAATAATTTGGTGGTTATTTCTTGTTTGGTAGTTGAGGTTGTTTATGTTGCTTCTTAACTTTTGGGCAAGAAAGTCCTGCATATTTTCCACTCTGACTGCTGATTTTCCCTCCTCAGAGCTTACCAATCAACAGTCAGACTAGAAGTGAGGGAAGGAGATCTTTTTTGTGTCTTGGGCAAGACACAACCCATATAGCTTAAAGGCTACAGAAGCAGCGAGAAATTCAAACATCTACTTTTATGTGTGAGTGGAACTTACACAGGTGTGCTTTCAATGTTAAGTTGTCAATCTCGCCTTCATTCTTGCTGGATGGGTTCGGAGCCGATCCTCGGCTCCGACTCGGCACTTGCTTAGCTCGAGAACTCCTTTTACCAGCTCGAGGCAACCCTATATCCCATGATGCAAGGCGGAACTACCTCAGATCTCGTTTGCCGCTTAGCGAAAGAGGTCTCCTTTGCCAGCTGAGGTAAGTTTTTTCTTAGTCAAATAAGAAAAAGTGTAGTTAGGGGTTTATTTTTCCCTGTTAGTGTTAGTGTAGTCTGTAATTAGTTACAGCCCACCCTATTCCCTATTTTTCAATCTTTTTATAAACTTTTATAAGTTTTTATCTAAAGTAGTTTAGTCAGGCCTAGTCCTTCTGTTATCCCTTCCTGTGTGTTTGTGTAAGGGTTTAATTGTGTGTTTGTTGGGACTGTTTGTGTTCTATCCTCCTAGGATGTCTAAAGAAGGCAAGGTCTCAGGCTTCAAGAAGTGTGACCAGTGCTGTCAGAAAATGTCTCTGACAGACGGTCACACTTCTTGTGTTTATTGCCTGGGGCCTTTGCACCTGCAGGACTCCTGTGCTGTGTCATGCTTTTAGCCAGAGAGTCCTGCAGGAAAGGAGGAACAAACTCATCCTCCGAGGTTTACTTAAACCGAAGGTTCTCCTCCTAAATCAGGGTCAGGAAAACCTCTTAAGCCACCGAAGGTTCAGGCTACAGTGTCCAAGCCTCCTCCGGTGGCTCCGGCTCCGTCGGGCCGATCGCTCGGCTGGAGTCGATACTTCTTCTACTCGAGTAGTGGGTTCGGTGCCGGCTGGCTCCGATACCCTGACTACTGTGGCCTTGTCGGCTCGGCTGGAGCCGACACTTTATCCAGCATCGGAGCCGAGTAATCCTCGGCTCCATCTGGGGTTCTAGGGACTTCGGCTCCGATGGCTTCGACCCGTAGAGATCTCGGTTCCCCCTCTATTATGAGTATCCACTCGGCTCCGGGATCTCCTCTTTTGTCGGAGCGGAGCCATCGGAGCCGATCTTCGAGATCTTCCAGGCTGTCTGACCACGACTTGGAGAGGGTGGTAAGCAGGCTGTTGAAGTCTCAGGCACTGGCCCAAATGCTCCATAGCCCGTCTCAACAGACTTTGGCTATAGCCCCAATTCTTGAACTTCCTCCTCCGACTCCACACCAGAGTTCGGAGCCGGAGCTTCTTGGGACAGCGACTGTTTCGATGCCGGAGCCGATACATCCTTCGGCTCCGTCGTCCTCGGCTCCGATCTCCTCCTTGAGACCTTCCTTGGAGGGATCCGGTCGTCGGGTTTCCACTGTCGGCTCTGGGGGGGCTAGTGGCATCGGACCCTTGTCCGACCCCGCTCTCCCTCTCGGGGCTTCGGCTTTGGTAAGCTCGGCGCCGACATCGGCCTCAGAACCTTCTCTCTTCTTGGAGCCGACCATTCCTGTTTCTTCGGAGCGGGTGTGTTCCGGTCTCCCGGGGAGAGGAGCCTTTGAGGTGATGAGGAGTGTCCTGGCCTCTGAGCCTGGTCAACGGTCTATCCCTCTAGCTCCTCCCTCATCAGTGCCTGCAGATGCCTCTTACCAGCCTCTTGCTCTCAGGCCCAGGGATCGATCACCCCAGGTTTCCCCACTGGGAATTTCCTCCTCTTCCGAGGTTTCTCCTGACCCTGCAGGGGAACCCCCTCGGAAGAGGACGTGTAAGAGGAAACACACAGACTCCCCTGAGTCTACTACATTTGATACCGACTTAGATGACTCGGAGGGTTCCCCACGGTCCCCCTCTGAGGATGTCTCCTTTTCAGACATCCTTGAGCTCCTCAAACAGAGGGGGAATTGGCCCTCCATTGACCCCTCCGAGGATGAGTCGGTATACCTGGAGGCTTTTGGATCCCGACCCTCCACCTCCTGGGTGTCTCCGCCTTTCGGCCCACTCATGCAGGTAGTGGCTCGGAAGGCGTGGGCGGCTCCAGATTCTGTGGAACCTGTCCCCAGGAGACCATCCAAGTTCATTACAGCCCCGTCGGATAAACAGTTCCTTTCCAAAGGTGTCTCTGTGGATGCTATGGTGGTGGCGGCGGCCACTAAGAAGGAACTGGCGGATCCTTCAGTACCTGTCCATCCTCCTAACAAGGATTCTAGGACCATGGACAGGTATGGAAAGCGGATGTTTTCTTCAGCGACCTTTGCTATGCGTTCGCTGAATTACCTTTGTCACTTCACCAGGCTTCAACGAGATATTCTCAAAGAACTGGGTGAAGTAGTCCAGGATCCTTCTGCTGCTGGGGCTCAGGAAAAGATTGCCTCACAGCTTGCTATCCTGAATTCCATATCTAACTCCTCTATGCGGCTCATATCTTATGCGGCCGATGGAGCGAGCAGGGCCGCAGGCACAGGAGTTGCTCTTAGGCGCCAAGCCTGGATGCGGCTGTGTAATTTTGGACCCCTTTAAGGCATCCTTCACTAATACCCCTTTGACGGTTCGGCTTTGTTCGGGCCTCAAGTGAAGGATACCTTGACCAGGTGTGAGCAGGACGGTAAGACTCTTTCTGCCGTTGGAGTCCAGTTTTCCTCCTTCTAGACCATATCCCAAGGGTCAGAAGGGGAAGATGTGGTTCCGTAAAGCCCAAGGAGCTACACCGGACACGTGGTCAGTTTACCCCCAGAGGCAGAGGGGTAACAATAATAGACGCCGCCCTAGAGGCAGGGGGGGTCCTCAGAACCAGGGCAACAGGGAGTCTCTTCCTGAGAAGCCCTTTCAGCATCCCTGAGGTGTTGCCCGACTGTCCACCCTTGGAGGCAGTCGGGGGAAGGATTTCACTGTACCCAGTAGCCTGGCAATCCCTATCCCAAGAGAAGTGGGTACAGTCGATTATATCCGAGGGTTACAAGATCCCCTTCGAAAGGTTTCCCGTACCTCTACAATCCCTTCCAGACATCTCACCCGGTCAAAGGGATTTGGCAAAACAGGAGGTTTCAAAACTCCTAGAAAAAAGAGCCGTCCAGACAGTGCCGGCAGACCAAGTAGGATCCGGCGTCTACTCAAGATTCTTTTTGGTCCCCAAAAGGACGGGAGAGTGGAGACCAATATTAGACCTCAGCAATCTGAACAGATTTGTCAAAAAGGCAAGATTCCGGATGGTCACGCTTCAGTCCATTCTGCCCTTTCTGGGCAAGGACAACTGGATGTGCTCTATAGACCTTCAGGATGCGTACTATCACATAAAGATTCACAGGCGCTCCAGGAGGTTTCTCCGCTTTCGGCTAGGGACCAGTCATTACCAATTCAGAGCCCTGCCCTTTGGCCTCACTTCAGCCTCCAGAGTGTTTACCAAATGCATGGCAGTGGTCACAGCTCACCTGAGACGTCTAGGATTCCAGGTGTTTCCTTATTTGGACGACTGGCTCCTCTCCGCCACCACCAAGTGTCAGCTTCTTCAGTCCAGAGACTACACCCTACAGCTTTGCAAGAATCTGGGAATTTCAGTAAATTTCGAAAATCTTCTCTGCTGCCTTGCCAATCTATCACCTTTATAGGCAGAGTTAAATACCGTCAAAATGTTAGCCAGACTAACAGGTCAAAGAATTCTGGACATCCAAAAATTTGTTCGGCTTCTGTTACAAAGCAAAAGATCAAAGCCAGGTTTGTCCTGAAAGTTCTAGGTCTAATGGCTGCGGCCATTGTTCTTCTACCACTGGCTCGCTTTCACATGCGTCTCCTGCAGTGGATGCTTTTCACACAGTGGTCGTATCACGATCTTCCGATGAGACACGAGATCTTAGTGACACAGTCTTGCAGGGCTCATCTGGGCTGGTGGATATCTTCCCCTCTTCTTCATCAGGGCCGACCCTTTGTTCCCCCTCCTCCAGTTGCCACAGTCACCACAGATGCCTCTCTGATCGGGTGGGGGGGGCATTATCAGGGCAGGATGGTCCACGGGACGTGGCAACCCATAGAATACCATCTGCACATAAATGTCCTGGAGATAAGAGCAGTGCTTTTAACGTTGCAAGCCCTCGATGACTTTCTTCCCACGGGGACTATTGCAGTACAGACGGACAACATGTCCGTGGTCTGGTACATCAACAAACAGGGCGGAACCAGGTCCTATCCCTTATGTCGAGAAGCTCTCAGACTCTGGCAATGGGTGATCTCTTCTCAGCGGTTTCTGATAGCAACGCACATCCCCGGCAGGTCCAACCTATTGGCGGACAGGCTAAGCAGATCTATTCTGATGCCTCACGAGTGGTCTCTCAATCAATCTGTAGTGGATCAGATTTTTCTGAAGTGGGGCACTCCTTGTTGCGATGTTTTCGCTACCCCTCAAAACAACAAGTGCCCAGACTATTTCACTCTGTTTCCCCTTCCAGGCCAACCCCTGAGAGACTCTCTAAACCAGGATTGGCCTCGGGGACTTCTTTATGCTTTTCCTCCCTTTCCATTGATTCCACAAGTCATTCAGAAAGCCACCGTTTTGAGAGCCAAATTGATCCTCATTGCTCCATATTGGCCTCGACAAATTTGGTTTCCGTCTCTGCATCGTCACCTTCTGGTGCAGCCCTGGCATCTGGACCCAGTTCCGGATCTCTTGATCCACCAGTCGGGTCAGCAGCACAGGGCCATTCATTCTCTCAACCTCACTGCTTGGTTGCTCCACTTCCTTCCTTAGCCAGGCTACCAATGATTTCTGACTCAGTCAGAGACATTATAGTGTCTTCTTTGAAGTCGTCCACTAGGACTATTTATGCTAGCAAGTGGCGACGGTCTTCGATTTGGGCAAACTCCAGAAATATTGATCCTTTTACTGCTCCCGTACATTCTGTTTTAGATTTCCTAGTGGAGGTTTTTCATTCGGGATCCTCGTCATCTACAGTCAAAGTACAACTGGCTGCTATTTCCAAGTATCATGTTGGCTTGCATGACAATAACATCATGTCTCATAGATTATGCAAGGCCTTTTGAAAGGAGTTTTTCTCCTAAAGCCACCTATAAAGCATCCTCCTCCGCAATGGGATCTAAACTTAATGTTGGCATCCTTGATACTACCTCCTTGAACCGTCTGCTTCATGTTCTTTGAAGTTATTGACGTGGAAAACTATATTTTACTGGCTGTCACTTCTGCAAGAAGGGTTTCCGAGATTCAAGCTCTCTGTATTCGTTCACCTTATTTGGTTTTTCATAAGGACAGGGTATCGTTAAGAACTAACCCTTCCTTTCTCCCCAAGGTTGTATCTCAAACCAATATTAACCAATCTATAGATCTACCAGTCTTTTTCCCTAACTATTCTGACAGAGCTGAACAGAAATTGCATTTTTTGGATGTCCATCGTCAGCTCAGGTACTACTTGCATAGGACTAAACAAATTAGGAAATCGGACCAATTGTTTGTCTTTTATGCAGAAAACAGGTTAGGTCTTCCAGTTTCCAAAGTGACCTTATCCAGATGGTTGTCTTCCACCATTTCCTATGTGTACTCTCTCAGAGGCAAACAACTATCTTCTAAGCCAAAAGCACACTCCACCAGGAGTCTATCCACTTCTGCAGCCTTTCAGGATAGACTTCCCATTGATACCATTTGTGCAGCAGCTACTTGGGCCACGCCTCATACCTTTGTTTCTCATTACAAGTTGGATTTGGCCTCCAGAGATAGGGCCAGTTTTGGTTCCACAGTTCTCAAGAGTCTGTTCCGTTGAGCCACCCGGGATACAGGTGCTAGGGACGCGGTCCCATCCAGCAAGAATGAAGGCGAGATTGACAACTTAACATTTAGAAGTTATGTACCTACCATAACGTTCCATGTTAGTTGTCTTCTCTCGCCTTCTTTCTTGCGTCCCTCCCTCCTTCCCCCTGGCCTGGACAGATCTTGAAGAGTTCCTAATAGTTTGTTTCCTCTGGATCTTTGTTATGAGGATTTCTTTTAGGATACTTTGTTCCTATTTTGGTTAGGATAACCTTTAGCAGGGTAAGTTAGCTGCCAAACGAGATCTGAGGTAGTTCCGCCTTGCATCATGGGATATAGGGTTGCCTCGAGCTGGTAAAAGGAGTTCTCGAGCTAAGCAAGTGCCGAGTCGGAGCCGAGGATCGGCTCCGAACCCATCCAGCAAGAAAGAAGGCGAGAGAAGACAACTAACATGGAACGTTATGGTAGGTACATAACTTCTAATTCCTTGTGATAGTAAGAAGAAAGGACAACCTATTTCAAAGTAGACTGTTTCCAAATGGTTGTCTCATGCTACTACATTTTGTTATACCCACCACAGCAAGGCTATTCCAAGCAAGGTCATGGCTCATTCTACTAGGGTCTTGGCTTCCTCTATGCCTTTTTGGAAAGGAATGGATTCTAGAAGTATTCTAGAAGCAGCTACTTGGTCCTGTCTACATACATATAAAATACACTATAAACTAGATTCCTTTTCCAGGTCTAGGACAGGTTTTGCTAGTACCGTTCTCCAGGGGGATCCTGGACCCTCATAATTCCTCTTCATTATAGTCTGTGGTAGTCTACCCACATTGCTAAGACTACTGCAGCAGTGATCAATGTGATGAATATAATACAGTTATATAAGGAAACTTACCATAACAGTAGATGTTCGAATGATGAATGGTGCAGTTGCCACCCCACCCATTTTCTGTATGTTTGTATTGCTAGGGTTAGGACTTTTATTTTTACTTTGCTACCTTAGATCTTTAGATCTTTTTAGGGCTCTAGACACCCTTTCTCACTTGGCGTGAAAGCTATGAAGGGCTGGGCACCCAAACCATTCTTTTTCTTCAGCTCTGCTGAAACTGATTACCAGTGTGGGTGTTTGGAAGGTGCCCTTGAAGCATTGAAAGCTGTCACTCTGTTATATCCATAGCAGGATATAACCCATATAGGTAAAGCTACTGCAGCAGTTGTCATTCAAACATCTACTGTTATGGTAAGTTTACTTATGCAACTGTGCTTACTGCAGGGTATGCTTTTTCAGGGGGCATCCCAAGAAAAGGAAAAATAAATAAAGTCAGGTATTTTTTCTTCACCTGTGTCATGTAGGGCAGACAAAGAGCATGGAGTGGGAATTTCTAAATACTTATTTAAACCTTTGAGTCTATATTCTGAGTGTTCCCTTCATTTAAAAATGAAAAGATTTTCCTCAGTCTGAGGGACAGGATTTAAACTTAGTCTGTGTTTCTTAAGTTCCTTCTTCACAGAACTGGGAATCTTAGACAAAAGTTTTTCCTTAGATTTAGTCAGACAAGGATTTTCCTTAGATTCCCCACCTGAAAATGTTATTTTTTTTGATACTGTTGACAGAATGAAGGAGTTATTTCAGTGGGGGAAAAATAGAGTCCCACTGAAGATATGATTTATAACTGATGGATTTTCCCCAGCCTGCAAATGTTCCTCTTGCTTTGCCAAGCCTCAGAAAATGCTTTCATTGCAGGCAACCTGCTCCCAGAAAATCTGATAAATGATAAAAGGTTTCCCTAGACCAACAAATTCTTTTCTTCAAACTCTAGATTAGACCATGCAGTGGTTTCTCTAAGAAAATAATCTTCTGCCAAACACCTTATTGCAGCTAACCCTATCCTTTCCAACTAAGATAGGAATGTCTTTAATAGGTTTGGGAAGAAAGTTTATCCTTCTTACAACTTAGCCTTTATAAAAGTAAATTGTCAGGACCAGGTCTATGTTTCTGTTGGCTTCCTTTAAAAATATGAGAAAGTTTGTTGCTGACCTTCCTTCTTCAGAGACTGACATCTTTGAATTCATTAATATCTTATGTTTTTCAGGAAAACAAGCAATCTTTGAACTGTTCTTAGGACACTGCTGATGCTGCTCCTAGAGTAGGTGCTACTAGGTCAGTTATGAGAAGATTTTCTAGTACATTCTCAGAATTTAACAGAGGATGCTAAAACTGAACATCTAAACAGTTAAAGAGGTATTATCTTGCCTTTCCTCTGCCAAATTCCTCAAAAAGATTTGATGAAAGGTGAAGGTTAATTGGGGGGTAGTAACATGAGATGTGATGTTGTCCTATCTCGCCTTAATTTTTAGCAGGTTGGGTTTGGATCTGATCCTCGAATCTGACTTGGCCTTATACACAAGCTTAAGGTCTTCCACTAGCTCATGGCTGAAATCCTGTCCCATCATGCACTAGGAGATCACCCCAGATCTCGTTTGCTGCTAAACAAGAACGGGTGCTCTTCCTACTGGCTCTGGCTAAGTAGATTCTTCTTCATATATTTTGAAAAATTATTTCTGTGTTTTTTCTAATTAATAATTTCTAAAGTGAATTGTGTGCTTCCATTTTTCTTCTTGAGATACAATCTGCTGTTGGCCATTGTTTTCTTTGTGAGGCCTTTTTTCCCCTATCCCAGCTTTAAACTTAACTTTTAAAAGCCTGTTTTATTTAGAGGGTTTTCCCTTCTCTTTCTTGTTTTCTTCTATTGATTCCTTAAGGTTGGTTCATTTAAATTAGAGAGCTGCCTTAGCCCGTTTAACTTAGAGGGCTCTCGCTTTCTTTTAGACCTTGTTTAACTTAAGTTCTGGTTATTGCTATTGTTGTTATTATTGCTATTATTGTTACTATCACTATTCCTGTTGTTCAGGAATATAAGTAAAAAAAATAGTATATATATATATATATATATATATATATATATATATATATACACACACACACACACACACACACACACATACACACATATAGTCTAGTTGTTAGCTGTTTTTTCTTATTGTTGCTGATTGGTACAATGTCTTCTAAGGATTCCAATGATGCTAAATCCTCTGGGTTTAAAAAATGCATTGAATGTGGACAAAAAATGTCTACTACTGATAGGCATACCATTGTGAGTACTGCTTAGGAACGGTTCATCTCCAAGAGTCTTGTGTTATCTGTCATTCTTTTTGTCACAGGGCATTATTAGAAAGAAAAAAATAAACTGATTCTAAGAGGCCTGTTGAAAACCCCCTTTGCTGAAGTGATCCAGGAAGGTCACAGTTCTTCAAAGTCTGGCCAATCTCCTTCTTCAAAGTCAGACAAATTGGGGAAAAGGTCTTCATCTTCAAGTGCTCCTTTGGAGCCATCCAAAAAATTACCAAAGGTTTCAACTCCAGATCCGAAGGCTGTCTGGTCTGAGAGGTCTATTACTGTGGCTCCTTCAGTTTCAGTGCCAGTGGAGATCCATTTGCAGAACCGGTCCCCTGAATTGGAACCGGTATCCTCCATTCTCCAGTCACCATTGCTACAGCCCTCAAAATCTCCTGCCCTCTCAACTCAATCTTCCTGGAGCCTATCCGATGACAATGTGGATCGTGTGGTGCAGAGGCTGTTAAGAACACCAGCACTCACCAAACTGTTATCAGATCCAACCCAGTAGGCTTCAGAACCAACCAAACCCACCCTTTCGACATCAGCTCCTCCTCTGATCTGATTTTGGACCTTTGAGCCAGAATGTCCATAGCTGATCGTAGTGGAATCATTGGAGCCGAGACCTATCACAAGATCTTCGGATACAAATATTGCTTTGACGTCCTTGGTTCCATTGGAACTCGATGAGTCTAGGAGCCGACAGTCTCCAGTCGGATCCGGGGAGGAGAGCTGGATTGGACAGTCATCGGATTCGAACTTGCCTCTTGGGGCATCAGCTTGAGTGAGCTCAGCTCCTACTACAGCCTCGGAGCTATCCCCCTTGGCTCCAGGGATTCCCTCTGGTTCTTCGGAGCCAGGTGTTTCCTAGGATCAGGGGTGGGGGGCTTTTGAAGTGATGAGGAGACTGCTGTCTCCACAGGTAGCTCTGCTGTCAGGTCTGGAAACTCTTCCCCCAAAGGCATTGGTGTCTGTCTCTATACCCTTGCATCCACATGGACTCAGAGATCCTAAGCCTGAGGATGGCCCCCTCTCTTCCAAAACCTCTCCCGAGTACTCCTCTGCAGAGGTCCCACAGAATAGGTTATGCAAGAGGAAGCATTTAGACTCCTCAGAGGAGTTTTTCACTTCAGATACAGACCTTGATGAAGCTGAAGGGTCCCCATGGTGACCTTCTGATGATGTCTCATTTGGAGATATCTTGTAAATACTTAAACAGAGATGTGTCTGGAAGTCCACCAACCCTTCAGCGGAGGAGTCTGTCTATGTGAAGGCTTTTAGATCTCAACCTTCCTCCACTTGGGTATCTCACCTTTCGATGAACTCATGGATTTAGTTTCTCGAAAGGTGTGGGAGTCTCCAGATTCTGTGGAACCAGTTTCTCAGAGGACAAACAAGTTTATTACATCTCCATTGGACAAAAAGTTTCTGACTAAGGGAGTCCCAGTAGATACTATGGTGGTGGCAGCAGCCACCAAGAAGGAACTCTCAGAGATGTCTTCTTCTGTCCAGCCACCAAACAAGGAGTCTCATACGATGGACAGATATGGAAAGCACATTTTTTCTTCAGCATCATTTGCTCTTAGGTCACTGAATTACCTGTCTCATTTCACCAGATTGCCAAGAGATCTTCTGAAAGAGCTAGGAGATACTTTCCAAGGTTTAGTAGCTATCAGACAAAGTTTTCTCTCAGCTCTCTGCCTTAAATTCAGTGGTCAACTCCTCCATGAGACTGATTTCTTATGCAGCAGATAGAGCGAGCAGAGCAGCGGGTTCAGGAATTTCCCTAAGGAGGCATTCCTGGATGCACCTGTATGACTTTGCGGAGCCCTTTAAATCTTCCCTTGTGAATGCCCCATTTGATGCCTCATCCCTGTTTGGGCCTAAAGTCAAGGACACACTAACCAGGTGTGAACAAGAAGGAAAGACTCTTTCTGCCATAGGAGCCAGTTTTTCCTTACCTACCAGACCTTACCCCAAAGGTCAGAAAGGTACTGGAAAAATGTGGATTTGAAAATCCCAGAGAGCTTTCCAGGACACACATGGTGATCCTTCCCCCAGGGCAGAGGGGGAAGTGGTAATGGAATATGCCAACCTCGTGGCAGAGGGGGCCCGCAGAATCAGGGTGACTGGGAATCCTTCTTTGGTAAGCCCTTTCAGCGCTCCTGAAGGGAAGCCCCACTGTCCATCTCTGGAGCCAGTCGGGGGCCACTTATCTTTATACCCAAATGCCTGGCTGGCAATAACAAATGACAAGTGGGTACAAAGCATCATATCCAGAGGTTACTCCATACCCTTTTCCCTTTCCCCGAAGCATAAAAAAAATCCCAGATGTTCCACCCAGTCAAAGGGAACAGGCAACTCTAGAAATTCAAAAGCTGCTAGAGTCATCCAAACAATCCCCGCAGACCAAATAGGATTCGGAACTTGCTCAAGATTCTTTTTAGTTCCAAAAAAAAATGGGACTGGAGACCAATTCTGAATCTCAGCAACCTAAACAAATCTGTAAAAAAAAAAATCAAAGTTACGGATGGTAACACTGCTGTCTATTCTCCCATTTCTGGGACAAGACAATTGGATGTCCTCAGTAGACCTCCAAGAAGCGTACTACCATATAAAAATGGACAGGTGATCCAGGAGACACCTGTGGTTTCAGCTGGGAGCCAGCCACTACCAGTTTTGAGCTCTGCCCTTTGGCTTCATTACAGCACCCAGAGTGTTCACAAAGTATATGGCAGTAGTCATAGCTTACTTGAGACGCCTAAGATTCCGATTGTTTCCATACCTAGACTACTTGCTCCTAACCTCCACCACCAAGCATCTTCTAACACAAGTGAGAGACACCACCTTGCAGCTCTGCTCTCACTTAAGGATTAGAATAAACTATGAAAAATCTGCCTTGCTGCCATCTCAGCATATCATTTTTATAGGAGCAGAACTAGATGCAACAAAACTGATGGCCAAACTTCCTCCAGAAAGGGTAAGAGTTCTTTAATTTCAGGTCTTCAATCTCCTTCCTAAGAAAAAAGTACAAGCAAAATCAGTTCTAAGAGTCTTAGAGACCATGGCAGTAGCAATAACCTTGATGCCCCTAGCACGTCTGCACATGAGAATTTTCAGTGGCTACTTTCCACTCAGTGGTCAATGCAAGAACTGCCCATGTCCCACAAGATACTGATAATGGAATCTTGGAAAAAAGATCTTCGCTGGTGGCTATACTCCATTCATGTGACGTTAGGTCCACCCTTTGTGCTTCCCCAGCCATTAGCCACAGTAACCACGGACGCTTCCCACGGGGGGGGGTGGGCATTATCTGAAAAACACAGTCCAAGGCACAGCCACTTGGCATGATCATGAGACCCATTTGCACATCATTGTCCTAGAGATGAGAGCAATGCTTTTAGCATTGCAAGCATTCCAGGGCTCTCTTCTGCTGGGACTATTGCAGTACAGATAGATGACATGTCAGTTGTATGGTATATAAACAAAGAAGGTGGAACCGGATCTTACCCTCTTTGTCAAGAGCCTCTGAGAGTATGGCACTGGGCAGCCTCCTCCCAATACTTTCTTATAGCAATGCACATCCCAGGTGAAATCCAGTGCGATTGCAGACAGACTCAGCAGAGTGATTATTATGCCTCACTAGTGGTCCCTAAAACAGGATGTGGTGGAAAAGATTTTCTGCAAATGGGGCCAGCCTCGCTGCGACCTTTTTGCCACATCTATAAAACCAAATGCAGCAGCTACTTTGCCCTGATCCCCCCCTCTCGGGGAGTCACCAAGGGATGCACTTGTTCATGGTTGGCCCTCGGGTCTCCTCTATGCTTTTCCTCCCTTTCCATTGATACCTAAAGTTCTTCAGAAAGCCAATTACTTTGGAAGGAACTTGATGCTCATCGCCCCATACTGGCCTCATCAAATCTGGTCCCCCTTCCTGTGGCCTCATCTCCAGGAGGAGCATTGGATTCTGGACCCAGTTCATTACCTCCTGACTCATGCATCAGGGACACTCCACCCCTCTCTTCAAATTCTCAAACTGACAGCTTGGCTGCTCCAATTCCAAACATAGCCAGGCTTCCTATCCTTTCTCCTTCAGTAAAACATATCTTGATTTCATCTCATAAGGCTTCAACAAGAAAGATTTACAGAAGCAAATGGAAAATATTTTCTTTAAGGGCTTTAAATAATCACATCAACCCCTTTTCTGCTCCAATAGCTTTCATTCTTCAATTCTTAGCAAAACTATTCAATGAAGACGCAGCTGCAGCTACTATTCAAGTTCAGTTAGCAGTGATATCTAATTTCCATTTAGGTGAATCAGGCCTTAATGTGATGTCCCACAGACTATGCAGAGCCTTTCTTAAAGGTACCTTTTTATTAAGACCTCCTATTAGAGACCCACTAGCACCATGGGACCTGAATTTTGTCTTATCCCATTTGATTCTTCCCCCATTCGAGCCTGCATCAACCTGCAATCTCAAGTATCTGACTTGGAAAATAATTCTTTTGATAGCTATTACTTCTGCTAGAAGTGTGTCAGAGCTGCAAGCATTGTCAATAAAGCCTCCCTACATGCTTTTCCACTATGACAGAGTATCCTTACGAACAAACCCTTCCTTTCTACTCAAAGTATGTTCAGAATCTAATATGAACAAACCTATAGCACTACCAGTTTTCTTCCCCAAATATGAGAATAAGACAGAATATATATTGCACCTGCTGAATGTACATAGACAATTACGCTTCTACTTACATAGAACAAAGAACTTCAGAAAATCTGACCAATTATTTGTATCATTTTCAGATTCAAGGAAAGGTGCTCCAGTTTGACACTTTCAAAATGGCTCTCAGATTGTATAACCTTCGTTTATAGATCTCAAAACAAATATTTATCCCATAAAGTAAAAAAGGTAATTCTACAAGAGCCATTGCGACCTCTCTCACTTTTCAAGCTAAATTACCTATTGATACCATTTTTGCTGCAGCAACATGGGCAAGGCCAAATACCTTTATCACTCATTAGAAAGTCGATTTGGCCTCCAGGAACAGGGCCTCCTTTAGTTCCACAGTTCTGAAGAATATTCTCCCTTGAGTCACTCAAGAAACATGGTGCTAGGGATGCTGTCCCAACCTGCTAAGAATGAAGGCAAGATAGGACAACATCACATAAAGAAGTTATGTACTTACCATAGCATTCCATGTGTGTTGTCTATCTCGCCTTCATTCTTACGTCCCACCCTCCTTCCCCCAGCCCTTTGCCCCTAGAAGATTTGATGCAATTGGCTAATGTGAAGTTGTTCTATCTTGCCATTCATTCTTGCAGATGGGGTTCAGAGCCGATCCTAGGCTCCAAGTCAGCCTACTACAAAGTTCGATGTCTTCAGACAGCTCGAGACCATGTCCCTATTCCATGATGCACCTAGAGTTACCTCAGATCTAGTTTGCCACTGCAATAGACAGGAGATTCGTCGCATAGCTCGGGCCAGTACAAAACTTTTTTTTCTTGAAACTTACAATAATACTTAAAAAATATTTTGATATTTCTCTTTAGATACTTAGCTTAGCTCTTATAGCTTATTGTGTAGTTTCCCTTTTCTTGGTGTGCTTTTTTTTCCTTACCTACTTGTTAGCTCTCTTGGCCTCATTTTATTTTAGGCCTTGTTAAATCTTTAATAGTAGTTTATATTGTAGTTGTGTGCTTTTGAATGGTGACTTTTTCTGTCACAGCTTTGAATATATTTAGTCTTTAGAGCTTTAGATAAATAGTATAGAGTGTGTGTGTGTGTGTGTGTGTGTGTGTGTGTGTGTGTGTGTGTGTGTGTGTGTGTGTGTGTGTGCTGATTAGTAATGTTAAGTTGTCAATCTCGCCTTCATTCTTGCTGGATGGGTTCGGAGCCGATCCTCGGCTCCGACTCGGCCAATACTAAAGCTCGAGAGCTAATTCCACCGGCTCGAGGCTCCCCTATATCCCACAATGCTAGGCGGTAACTACTCAGATCTCGTTTGCTGCTTAGCTGACGAGGTGCTTCTTCTACCGGCTCTGGCAGGTTAGTAAGTTTTCATGTCTAAAAACTTCAAATTCTACCCCTATTTTTTTCTATTAAGTTAGTTTTTATACAGAATATCCCTTTAGTTTAAATCGGGTCTCCCTTGTGTTAGAATTCCAGTTTTATCCCCTGGGACCTTTGCACCTGCAGGACACATGTGCTGTTTGCCATGCATTCAGCCCTAGAGTCCTGCAGGAACACAAAAACAAGCTAATACTTCGAGGCTTGTTAAAGCCTGAAGGCCCCCCAACCCAGTCTGCGTCGGGGAAGCCTTCTAAGACTTCCAGGCCATTGGCTCCAGCTTCAGAGCCGTCTCCTGGAAGCATTAAAGCTGCTTCGACATCGGCTCCGGCTGAAGCCGATGTTTCGAAGTCTCATACCGTTACCTCGGCTCCGGACAGAGCGGAGGTTGTCAAGACTCAGTTGGCTCCGATAGGCTTATCGGAGCCACCTTCAAAGAAGAGGTCTAGGTCCCCTTCCATTGGCTCCATCCACTCGGCTCCAGGATCCCCTCTTCTATTGGAGCGGAGCGATAGGTCTCATTCCTCTCGGTCCTCCAGGCTGTCTGACCATGACTTACAAAGGGTGGTGAGTAGACTTCTCAAGTCCGAGGCACTGGCCCAAATGCTGCATAGCCCTACTCAACAGTCAGTGGCTATTCCCATCCCTGATTTTATTCCTCCTCCGACTCCTTTGAGTTCGGAGCCGGGGCTCATCGGAGCCGTGGCTGTCGGTGCTTTGGAGCCGATACCTTCCCCTTCAGCTCCGTTGTCTGCTCCGATTTCCTCCTTGGAGGGATCTCGGCGCTGGGCTTCCCTCGTCAGCTCTGAGGGGGCGAGTGGCATCGGACCATTGTCCGACCCCGTTCTCCCTCTCGGGGCATCGGCGCTGGTGAGTTCGGCTCCGACATCGGCCTTGGAGCCATCCCTGTCGGTGCCGGGGGGGTCCTTGTCTCCTCGGAGCGGGGACCTCCGGCCTTGGCTGATAGGGGCACCTTCGAGGTCATGCGGAGCGTGCTAGACCCAGTGTCTACCCCACAGTTGGCTCCGTCAACTCCTCCCTCTTCAGTGCCTGCGGTGATTTCTACCCACCCCCTTGTAACAGACTGTAGAGAGCCAGCTCCTCAGGTTTCCCCATTGGGAATATCCTCCTCTTCCGAGGCCTCTCCTGATCCGGTAAGAGAACCCCCTCGGAAGAGACAGTGCAAGAGGAAGCACATTGACTCCCCTGAGTCTATCACCTCTGACACCGACTTGGAGGAATCTGAAGGTTCCCCTCGGTCCCCCTCTGAGGATGTCTCTTTTGCTGACATCCTTGAAATCCTGAAACAGAGGGGGAACTGGCCCACCCTTAACCCTTCAGAGGACGAGTCGGTTTACCTTGAGGCGTTTGGCTCTCGCCCTTCCACCTCCTGGGTTTCCCTCCCTTTGACCCCCTTATGGAAGTGGTGGCAAGGAAGGCTTGGATGGCCCCTGATTCAGTGGAACCTAACCCAAGGAGGCCGTCAAAATTTATTACTGCCCCTAAAGAGAAAGAGTTTCTATCTAAAGGTGTCTCTGTTGATGCCGTGGTGGTGGCCGCAGCCACTAAGAAGGAGTTAGCCGATCCTTCGGTACCTGTCCATCCTCCTAATAAGGAATCTGGGACCATGGACAGGTACGGTAAGCGGATGTTTTCATCAGCGACCTTTTCAATGTGGTCGCTGAACTACTTGTGTCACTTCACCCGTCTCCAGAGAGATTTGCTCAAGGATATGGGTGAGGCCATGCAGGATCCAACAGCTGAGGTGTTCCAAGACAAATTGAACTCCCAGTTGGCAACCCTGAATTTGATTGTCAACTCCTCCATGTGGCTTATCTCATATGCGGCTGATGGGGCGAGTAGGGCCGCAGGCACAGGTGTAGCTTTACGACGTCACGACTGGATGCGGCTTTGCAATTTTGCGGACCCTTTCAAGGCGTCCTTCACCAATTCCCCCTTTGATGGCTCAACATTGTTTGGACCTCATGTGAAGGATACATTGACTAGGTGCAAGCAGGAAGGTAAGACTCTCTCTGCCGTGGGAGTCCGTTTTTCTACCCCTTCTAGACCTTATCCAAAAGGTCAGAAGGGAGGAAAAATGTGGTTCCGCAAACTACAGGGAGTCTCATCTGACGCACAAGGTCGATTGCCCTCTAGAGGCAGAGGGGGGAATAACAATAGACGCCGCCGTAGGGGCAGAGGTGGTCCGCAAAACCAGGGTAGCAGAGAAACTTTCTCTGATAAACCCTTTCAGCATCCCTGAGGAGCTGCCCGGCTGTCCACCTTCGGAGGCAGTCGGGGGAAGATTATCACTGTACCCAAAAGCCTGGCTTTCCCTCACTCAAGACAAATGGGTACAGTCTATCATATCCGAGGGTTACAAAATTCCTTTTATTCACATCCCATCCCAACCCAGAGGATCCCTTCCAGACGTTCCACCCAGTCTAAGGGAACAAGCAGCATTAGAAATATCAAAGCTGCTGTCAAAAAGAGCTATCCAACCAGTCCCAGCAGACCAGCAAGGATCCGGAATCTACTCCAAATTCTTTTTGGTACCAAAAAAAACAGGGGACTGGAGACCAATACTGGATCTCAGCAAGTTAAACAATTATATCAAAAAAACAAAATTCCGGATGGTCACGCTACAGTCCATTCTACCCTTCTTGGGTCAGGACAATTGGATGTGCTCGATAGACTTTCAGGATGCGCACTACCATATCAAAATGCACAGACGCTCCATGATGTTTCTCCGCTTCAGGCTGGGAGCCAGTCACTACCAGTTCAGAGCCCTGCCCTTTGGTCTCACTACAGCCCCCTGAGTGTTTACCAAATGCATGGCAGTGGTCGCGGCTCACTTGAAACATCAAGGATTCCAGGTGTTTCCATATTTGGATGACTGGCTCCTTACCGCCACCACCAGACATCAACTGCTTCTATCCAGAGACTTCACCATCCAAGCTTGCCAAGCTCTAGGCATTTCAATAAATTTTGAAAAGTCTGCCTTGTCACCTTGTCAATCTATTACCTTTATAGGCACCACCTTAGACACAGCCAATCTTTCCACCAGACTTACAGAGCAAAGAGTGTTAGATATCCGCAAACAAGTTTACCTTCTACTTCAATGCAACAAGGTCAAAGCCAGGGTAGTCTTGAAAGTATTAGGACTCATGGCAGCTACTATTACACTTGTCCCCTTAGCTTGTTTTCACATGCGGATCCTCCAGTGGATGCTGTTTACTCAATGGTCCTTCCAACAGCTCCCGATGTCTCACATCATCCTACTAACTCAATCATGCAAGAATCACCTGTCTTGGTGGATCACATCACCTCAAGTTCTCCAGGGCAGACCCTTCATCCCCCCCCCAATTGTCACGGTGACAACGGACGCTTCCCTGATCGGGTGGGGGGGGGATTATCAGGGCAGGGCAGTCCAGGGCACGTGGCAACCTTTCGAGTGCCACTTGCACATAAATGTCTTAGAGATGAGAGCAGTGCTTTTAGTGTTGCAAACCCTTCAGGACTCTCTTCCCACAGGGACTATTGCAGTTCAGATGGACAGCATGTCCATAGTGTGGTACATCAACAAACAGGTCGGAACCAAGTCCTACCCCTTATGTCGAGAGGCACGCAGACTTTGGCAGTGGGCGATTTCTTTTCAGCGTTTTCTGATAGCAACGCACATTCCCAGGAAGTCCAACGTGATTGCGGACAAGTTGAGCAGGGCCATTCTCATGCCTCACGAGTGGTCTCTAAAGAAAGCAGTGCTGGAAGAAGTCTTCCAAAGATGGGGCCAGCCTTGCTGCGATCTTTTTGCTACTCCCCAAAACAGCAAGTGTCACGACTTCTTCACTCTCTTCCCGTTACCAGGCCATCCCACCAGAGACATTCTAGTCCACGATTGGCCCCAGGGACGTCTGTATGCTTTCCCCCCCTTTCCACTGATATCTCAATTAATTCAGAAAGCTATCACCTTGAGAGTTACCATGATCCTCTTTGCCCCTTACTGGCCTCGACAGATATGGTTTCTGTTCCTCCATCATTACCTGTTGGAGCAGCCTTGGCATCTGGACCCGGTGCCAGATCTTTTGACCCACCAGTCGGGCCAGCTACACCATTCCCTTCAATCTCTCAACCTCACAGCATGGTTTCTCCGATTCCTACCCTAGCCAGGCTTCCCTTAATCTCTCATTCGGTCCGTAACATCCTGATAGCCTCTCACAAGTCTTCTACCAGGAAGATTTATAATAGTAAGTGGAAACGTTTTTCCTTCTGGGCAGCATCAAAAAATATAGACCCCTTCACTGCACCTATCCAGTCTATCCTAGACTTTCTGGCAGAGCTCTTTCATTTAGGCTCTTCCTCATCTACCATTAGAGTACAACTAGCTGCTATATCTTTCATGTAGGTGTCTCAGACTCCAGTATCATGTCCCATAAGCTCTGCAAAGCCTTTTTAAGAGGTGTTTTTCTGCTCAAGCCCCCAATCAAAGATCCCCCACCTCAATGGGATTTGAATTTGGTCCTAGCATCCTTGATTCCCCCCCCCCTTCGAACCAGCGGCTTCATGCCCTCTTAAGTTGCTCTCATGGAAAACACTTTTTCTAGTAGCCATAACTTCAGCTAGAAGGGTATCTGAACTTCATGCTCTTTGCAGTCGTCCTCCTTACTTAGTTTTCCATAAAGACAGGGTGTCCCTCCAGAATAATCCGTCCTTCTTGCCTAAGGTTTCCTCTGAGGCAAACCTAAACCAGACAATTGATCTCCCTGTCTTCTTCCCTGATTATTCCAACAGGTCAGAACAAAAGTTACATTTTCTAGATGTTCACCGCCAACTTAGATATTATTTAGACAGGACTAAACAGTTCAGGAAATCTGATCAGCTTTTCCTGTCTTATGCGGAAGGGAAATTGGGCCTTCCAGTTACTAAAGTGTCCCTTTCAAGATGGCTTACCTCTATAATTACCTTCATCTATGAAATCAGACATCAAAAACTGCCTTCAAGACCTAGAGCTCATTCAACTAGGGCATTAGCTACATCTGTAGCTTTTCAGGACAGGCTGCCAATAGATTCCATTTGTGCAGCAGACACATGGGCTTCTCCTCATACCTTTATTTTACATTACAAATTGGATATGGCCTCCAGAAACCGTGCCAACTTTGGTTCCACTGTTTTCAAGAGTCTGTTCCAATAGGCCACTAGGGATGCGGTCCCATCCAGCAAGAATGAAGGCAAGATTGACAACTTAACATTAAGAAGTTATGTACCTACCATAACATTCCATGTTAGTTGTTTTCTTCTCGCCTTCTTTCTTGCATCCCACCCTCCTTCCCCCTAGCCTGGACAGACCGATAGGAATGTTTGTGATCTTCCATTGGGATTGTTTTCCTTCCCACATGTTCTACCACCTCTATTCTCCCTTTTTATGTTTGTGGTAGTGTTACCCACAGTTTTATATTTAGAGGTGGGTTCCTTTTCTCTCTTCTCCATTCTATGGAGACCAGAACTGCTTGGTTTTAGCTATCAAACGAGATCTGAGTAGTTACCGCCTAGCATTGTGGGATATAGGGGAGCCTCAAGCTGGTGGAATTAGCTCTTGAGCTTTAGTATTGGCCGAGTCGGAGCCGAGGATCGGCTCCGAACCCATCCAGCAAGAAAGAAGGCGAGAAGAAGACAACTAACATGGAACGTTATGGTAGGTACATAACTTCTTATTTTAGCCCACAGATTTTAAAGGGCTTGTTTGATATTGTTTTTTTGGGTGCATCTAGTTCTTTACAGTACCCTCTTGAGATTGTGTGTTACAGTATGGCTGACCATGATAAAGATAAACACCCTAAATCTGGGTTTAAGAAATGTCCTAAATGTGGACAGAAAATGTCTGTCACTGACAGTCATGTGAATTGTGAATACTGTTAGGGAGCATTGCACCTTCAGGAAAGCTGCTCCATTTGTCATGCTTTCTCTTCTAGGGTTCTCCAGGAGAGAAAGAGAAAGTTAGTCGACAGAGGTATAGTCAAACCATCTTTTCAAGAAGCTTTGAGCGACCAGGACAGGTCTAGCAAATCCTCAAAGTCTTCTAAGGCTTCTTCTTCCGAGGTAAAAAAAAAAATCTAAAAAACCTTCGACATCAGTTCCACAGCCCTCGGAGCCCACCGTCTTGTCCTTTCAGAGCCGGTCCCCAGTTCTGGAACAGGTATCCAAAGTGCCTAAGTCTCCACTCCTACAATCTGTACCTCATTCTATCCACTCATCTCGGTCTCCGATAAGCCTTTCCGATTTGGATGTGGGTCATGTGGTGCAGAAGCTTTTACAGGCACCGGCCTTTGCTAAATTTTTATAGGCTCTGACCCAAATGGCTTTGGAACCAAAGACCCTTTTACCATCTACTACTTTTCCTCTTCCGAGCCATACCGGTCCTTCGGAGCCAGAGGAGTCGGATGTGATGATTGTTGAGTCTTCAAAGCCAATGCCTGCTCCAATGTCCTTGGCTCTGTTTATTCTAATGTCCTCAGCGCCAATCAAGGAATCTAGGAGCCGACACTCTCTGGTCTGGTCCGGGGAGGATAGTCGCACCGACTTGTTGGTTCCGACTCTGCCTCTCGGGGCTTTGGCTTGGATGAGCTCGGCTCCTACCTCTGGCTTGGAGCCCACTGTCCCAGTGCCGGGGGTATCGACAGTTTCCTCAGATCCGTTTGTCCCTTCTCATTGGAGCAGAGGTACCTTGGAAGCCATGAGGAGAGTTATGTCTCCTAAGACGTCTTGAACTTCAGATTCGGCTACCTCCTCCCCAAATGCACCTGTGTCTGTTTTTGCTTCACAGATCCTTGCTAAGCGTAGAGACCCAGAGCCTCAGGAAGCCCCATTGGGTGGTCCCTGCTCTTCCAAGACCTCACCAGAAGTCCCCACTGATGAGGTTCCCAGGAAGAGAATCTGTAAGAGGAAGCATTTAGACTCCCCACAAGAGTCTCACATCCGATACTGACTTGGATGAATCAGAAGGGTCCCCACAGTCCCCCTCTGAGGATATCTCATTTGCTGAGATATTAGAAATCCTTAAGCAGAGGGGTGACTGGCAGTCCACCAACCCTATTGAAGATGAGTCTGTTCTCCTGAAGGCTTTTGGGTCTCAACCCTCCACCTCTTGGGTGTCTCTACCCTTTGATAAGCTTATGCAGCTGGTCTCACAAAAGGTGTGGGAGTCTCCAGAGACCATGGAGCCTGTCCCCAGGAGGCCTAATAAATTTATTTCTGCCTCCCCCCTGGACAAATCTTTTCTTACTAAGGGAGTGCCAGTTGATGCCATGGTGGTTGCAGCAGCCACCAAAAAGGAAATTTTGGAAACTTCCTCCTCTATCCATCCTCCTAACAGAGATTCTAGGATCATGGATAGATATGGGAAGTGCACATACAGTTCAGCGACTTTTGCACTACATTTATTTAACTATCTCACCCATTTTACTAGACTGAAAAGAGATCTCCTAAAAGAGCTCGGAGATACTCTTCAGGGTACAGTAGCTGCAGGAGCTTCAGATAAAGTTGCCTCCCAGCCTGCTACCCTCAATTCCATAGTAAATATTGTCCATGCGCCTCATTTCATATGCAGCTGATGGAGCGAGCAGGGCAGTGGGTACAGGAATTGCTCTTAGGAGACCATCCTGGATGCGCTTGTGTTCCTTCGTGGAGCCATTTAAGTCATCCTTTGTCAACATCCCTTTTGATGGCTCATCCCTTTTTGGGCCCAAAGTTAAGGAAACTTTGACCATGTGTGAGCAGGAAGGAAAGACTCTGTCTGCCATTGGAGTCCATTTTTACACCCCGACCAGACCCTACCCAAAGGGCCAAAGGGGAGGAAAGATGTGGTTCCATAAAGCCCAATGAGCCTTTAAGGACACACATGGTGAACCCCCCCTCCAGGGGCAGAGGAGGGGGCAATAATGAAAGACGTTGCCCTCGCAGCAGAGGGGGTCCACAAAACCAGTGAGGCAGAGATCAGTTCTTTGGGAAGCCCTACCAGTGCTCCTGAAAGGAGGCCCAACTGTCCTTCTCTGGAGGTAGTTGGGGTGGCTTATCTTTGTATCCAGATGCCTGTCTCAAAATAACAAATGACAACTGGCTACAAAGCATCATTTCCAGAGGATATTTCATTCCTTTTGCCACACCCCCACCATTGACAAGAAAAATCCCAGACGTTCCACTCAGTTACAGGGAACAGGCAACAATAGAGGTTCGATCATTGCTAACAAAAAGAGTAATCCAACCAGTCCCAGCAGACCAGATAGGATCCGGAACTTACTCAAGATTCTTTTTAGTTCCAAAAAAGACAGAGGACTGGAGACCTATTATGGACCTCAACAGACTAAACAGATCTGTCAAGAAAGAGAAGTTCTGGATGGTCACGCTTCAGTCGATACTTCCCTTTTTAGGGAAAGACAATTGGATGTGCTCGATAGATCTTCAGGATGCGTACTACCACATAAAAATGGCCAGACCATCCAGGGATCATCTGTGCTTCTAGCTGGGAGTCAATCATTACTAGTTTCGAGCCCTGCCCTTTGGTCTCACTACAGCCCCCAGAGTGTTCACCAAATGTATGGCAGTGGTCACGGCTCACCTGAGACGTTTAGGATTCCAGGTGTTTCCATTCCTAGATGACTGGCTCCTCACCTCCACCACCAGGCATCAACTCATATAAGCCAGGGACACCACTCTTTCACTCTGCAGTCATCTGGGCATTACAATAAACTCAGGAAAATCTGCCTCGTCACCATCGCAACATACCGTTTTTATTGGAGCAGAATTAGACACCACCACCACCACTTTGAGACTTCCAGCAGAAAGAGTCTTTATACTCTATCAGCAGGTCTACAATATCATATCCAAAAACAAGGCCCCAGCATCAGAAGTACTAAAATTGTTAGACATGATGGCAGCCACAATATTAGCCATACCATTGGGTCGCATGCTCATGCGGATTCTGCAATGGCTGTTGTTCACTTGATGGTCTTACAAAGAGCTCCCAATGTCTCATCTTATAATGATCACAAACACATGCAAAAAGGATCTTCAGTGGTTGTTGACCTCTCTTCATGTCACGATAGGTCATCCTTTTGTTCTACCCCCACCAGCGGCCACAGTGACCACAGACACTTCCCTGATAGGGAGGAAGGGGCATTTTCAGGGAAGAACAGCCCAAGGCACATGGACCGATCAGGAGACACATCTGCATATAGAGATAAGAGCAGTACTTTTAGCATTGCAGTACTTCCAGGACTCTTTTCCTCTGGGTACAATTGCGATTCAGACAGACAACATTTCAGTGGTCTGGTACTTGAACAAACAAGGAGGAACCAGGTCCTACCCCCTTTGTCGCGAGGTCCTAAGAGTATGGCAATGGGCTACATCCACCCAGCGTTTTCTGTTAGTAAAGCATATCCCGGGGAAATCCAAAGTGATAGCAGACAAGCTGAACAGAGTAATTTTGTTGCCTCATGAGTGGTCCCTCAAGAAAGAAATAGCGGACAGGATATTTTGCACATGGGGCCAGCCTTGCTGCGACCTTTTCGCCAACCATATGAACAAGAAATGCAGAAGCTACTTTGCCCTGATTCCCCCTCTGGGAGAAGCCCCAAGGGACACACTTGTACACAATTGGCCTACGGGTCTCCTCTATGCATTCTCACCAATTCCCTTGATACCCAACGTACTACAGAAAACAAAAGCCCTGGGAAGGACCATCATTCTAATAGCCCTTCATTGGCCTCGTCAGATTTGGCTCCCCTGCCTTCGACTTCATCAATTGGAGGACCCCTGGATTCTGGACCCAGTTCCAGATCTTCTGACACACTCGTTGGGGGATCTTCATCCCTCTCTTCAGTCCCTGAAGCTGACAGCTTGGCTGCTCCAATTCCCATCATAGCCAGGTTCCATAACCTTTCTAATGAGATGAAGCAAATTCTAATATCCTCTCATAAATCCTCTACGAGGAAGCTATACCTTAGCAAATGCAAAAAAAGTTTCTATATGGGCCTCTCAAAACAACGTTGATCCCTACCTAGTCCCTGTGGCCTCTAAACTACAGTTCTAGGCCATGATTATAACAAAGGAGCTGCAGCAGCAACAGTTCAAGGTTCAACTTGCTGTTATCTCTAATTTTCACCTTGGATTTGAAGGATTGAAAATAATGTCACACAAACTATCCAAAGCCTTTCTCAAAGGGACTTTTCATCGCAGACCACCTGTGAAATCCCCATGTACCCCCTGGCATCTAAATTTTATGCTTTCTTGCATTATTCTCCCTCCATTCGAACCAGCTTTTTCATGTGATTTGAAATATTTGTCATGGAAAACTATCTTTTAGTACCTATCACTTCTGCCCGCAGAGTGTCAGAGTGTCAAGCCTTGTCCATTAAGCCTCCTTATTTGATTTTCCATGCTGACAGAGTTTCACTATGAACTGATCCCTCCTTTTTGCCTAAAGTTTGTACTGAAGCTAACCTTAACCAAATATTGATTTGCCAGTGTTCTTCCCCAATCACTCCAACAACTTAGAGTATAAGTTGCACAAGCTTGATGTTCATAGACAGCTCAGATTTTACTTGGCTAGGACAAAAGAGTTTAGGAACTCATAACAGGTTTTCGTTTCCTTTTCAGATTCCAGAAAAGGTATGCCAGTGGCAAAAACAACTCTGTCTAAGTGGTTATTTGATTGTATTACATCTGTTTATTCAGCTGCTAATATGCCCTTACAACACAAAATTAAGGCTCATTCTACCAGAGCAGTGTCTACATTCTCTGCTTTTTCTGCTAGACTTCCTATAGACAACATTTGTGCAGCAGCGACTTGGTCAAGACCTCATATTTTTATCACTCATTACAAAGTTGACAGGGCCTCTTTTGGGTCTACTGTCTTGAAAAACATACTCCCGTGAGCCACCCAAGATAGATGGTGCTTGGGATGCTACCCATCTATAAGAATTAATGGCGAGATAGAACAACTTCACATAAAGAAGTTATGTACTTACCATAACGTTCCATGTGAGTTGTTCATCTCGCCTTCATTCTTACTTCCCACTCTCCTACCCCCTCCAGGGTTTTTCGACGACTGAGATGCTAGATTCTTCCTGGTTGCTCAACCTTTCTATGGCTTTCTCATATAGAGTGATAGAATGACATATGGTATTATTATATGCAGCAAACAAGATCTGAGGTAACTCTAGGTGCATCATGGGATAGGGACTTGACCTCGAGCTGTCTGAAGACCTCGAGCTTTATTGTAGGTCGACTTGGAGCCGAGAATCGGCTCCGAACCCTATCTGTAAGAATGAAGGTGAGATGAACAACTCACATGGAATGTTATGGTAAGTACATAACTTTTTAAATGTTGTCTAACCTTCTTGATTGCTCTATAAGATATTAAGCAACCCTTTTTTTAGTACTCTATTTTATCTGCAAACAAGATCTGGGGAGCTTTCCTAGTGCATGATGAGATAGGGTTTCAGCAATGAGCTAGTGGAAGATCTCGAGCTTATGTATAAGGCCGAGTCGAATTTGAGGATCGGAATCTGAACTCAACATGCTAAGAATGAAGGTGAGATGGACAACACAATGGAACGTTATGGTGAGTACATAACTTCTTTTTTTCAACCATCCATGCCAGAGTACAATAGAAACTTTCTTTCTATGTCATGTTCCTTTTGTAGGAGACAGAAGAAGGCAATGGCTGGATGGTTCAAGAAGGAAGGGAGGATTCTCCCAAAGTCAAGGAAAATCTAAAAAAAACAGGCTATATATCTCATCTCCGGATTTAACAGATGTTTATCATCACATTCAATTACTCAAATATTTCATATTTCTTTTTACATTTTTCTGGGTCTGGTTTACATTTTAATTTCTTAGATTTACCCTTTGAATCATCAATATTTCCAGGAGTGTTACAGAGTGCCTACTATTGTAATAGCCCATTGGAGGAAGCAAGGCATTCACATTTTTCCATATTTAAACTGCCTTATTTTTTGGCAGATACTTTTATAATTTGTCAAGAATTTCAGGTGTAGGTATAAACTTTTTCCTCAGTTTGTGATTTTCTTTTAACATAAAGAAATCTTCTCAAATTCCATCTCACAAGATAGTATTTCTGGGATATCTCTTGGTTAGATACCTCATGATGACTTTTCTTCCTCATGACAAAGTGGAATGTTACAAGGAACAGTTTCTGATATTTTCCAACTAGAATCTGACATCTGCCTGGGAATATCTCAAGATTCTAAGTTTCATGGCCTCTACAATTCTCATGATCCCTTTGACCAGACTTTACATGAGGAAAATTCAGTGGTTTAGTAAATCAGTTTGGACCCCACACCAACACCTTCTATCATTTCATATCTCAGTGCTGGGGTTTGTAAAATGGGAGCTACTCTGGTTAGTAAATCAGTTGTCTCTCAACTCTGGTCTTTCTTTTCACTTCGAGCTCCTACTCAGCCTGTAACCATGGATGTCCTAGACTTTACTTGTTGAACTGTATCCAAGGAATATAAAAGTTCAGGATCTGTAGAACAAGCAAGACAGATTAACGCACATACATGTCAGTCAAGTGATGGCAGTAATAAATTCTCTCGAATCTCTGAAACATCTTTGAATTCCAAGCCCTCTACTAGTAATCACAGACAATACCACAGTGATGTGGTACATAAACAAATGTGTAGGGAGAACTATTGCTATCCCCTTCGTAAGCTAGCTATGACAGCCTGGAAGCTAGCAACTCATCACACTTTGTTCCTGTGGGCTACCTACATTTAGTCAGAGCAGAATTTTGAGCAGGACTAGGACAGACCTCTATAAATGAAAGTTGCCCCTGGGGGTCTTCCAGAAATTGATCCAACTGTGAGGACTATGCAATTAAAGCTGTTTGTCTCTATTCACAGCAGACAGTTTAAGAAATTCTCCTTGCACAAAGGCCTGGGAGACAGATGCATTTTCATTCCCATGGATGGTGATGTTTTTGTATGCCTTTTCACTCTTTCCTCTGATAACTATGGTTCTTCTAAAAATTCAGATGGACTCTCCAAGGGCAATTAGAATAAGCTTACTCACAGGATGGCCTTACTAAGGACAGGGGTTGTTTGATACACCCCAGCCTTCAATGTACCCGATGATAGAATTTTAATATCTTTTAGGCACTTGTTTTCTGAACACATAAAGCAGGTATTAAAGGGGGCTAAGAAACCTACTACTACAAAATCAAATTTGGCTAAGTGGAAAATAGTTTCTAGGTGGTGCCAATGCAAGAAATAAGATCCTTTTAAGGCCCATATACTTCTGGTTCTATTGTATTTGTGTGAGTTATTATCCACTGGTCTTTCTTACTTTTGTTTCAAGATTCTCTGTTTGTCTGCCCATGGATCCCCTTTTCTACCCTGCCATAAGTCAAGTAGTTTTGGAAGGGGTTTTATGTATCCAGCTACCTATAAGACAGGTTTCTTCTTTTTGAGATCTCAATTTTGTACTGGATAAATGTACACTGTTCCTTTTTGAACCTGCTTATGAAGCTGAGTTGATGTTCTTAACTTGGATAATAGTGTTATCCATTGATGTGCCTTCTCCTAGAAGAGTATCTGAGCTACAAGTTCTTAAGCTGATTCATCCCTATCTCTTTTTTTCACAAGGATAGGACAATTTTTATGACTGAAGTGATTTCAGAGTTTACAAAGAGCCAGGCTAATTTGTTTTCTATCCATCCCCAAGAAATAGAGGAGAGAATTCCTAACACCTTGGATATCCACTGGCAATTTAGACACTACATTGACAGAACAAGAATCTCTAAGGAATTCTAATCAACAGTCAATTTCCTATGAAGGTAAAACAACAGGCAATCAATGTCAAAGTAGACAATTCCTAAATGGTTTTCTCATGCTATTGTTCTTTGTTACTTTCACCATAACAAGAGACTTCTTGGTAGGTGAGCCCAGTCTACCAGGGCTCTGGCAACTTCTATGGCTTTTTGGAAAGGTGTGAACTCTAGAAATATACTAGATGTAGCAACTTGGTCATCTGTGCACACCTTTTCCATGCACTACATATTAGATTCTTTCTCTAGGTCCAGAGTAGTCTTTGTTAGGACTATTCTCTAGGGCTTGTGGACGCTGATCTTTCTTTAGTCTTCCTTTCTTTTTAAGCTCTAATATCCATCCCATATATCTTAGGCTACTGCAATATTGATCAAATGATGAATAGTAGATATTATCTCTTCATTCCATTTTACCTATGCTGCTTTTGCTAGCTTTCATGGTAAAGCTAGACCTAAAGCAGGCCTACCATCACATTTCCATTACCAACTAGTTCAAGCATTTCTTAGGATTTTATGTATTCAGCTCACATTATTCTTTCTCTGTCTTACCCTTTGGACTTTCCACTGCATTAAGGTTATTTAAAAAGTGTCTATCTACAGTAATTGCTTACTACAGACTTCAAGGCATTCACATAATTCCATTTTTCGATGATTGTCTTATGTTTGCAGACTCTTTTTGCAGTTCCAGGAGTCTTTACCATCTGCTCACAGTATTCTCTTCAGTATGGGTTTGCAAATCAGCGTACAGAAATCTTCTCTCATCCCTTCTCAAATAACTGTTTTTTTTCTGGTATGCCTGTTAGATTCTGCTGTGGGACAAAATACATATGCTTCCCCTGCACTTTTTGCATATTTCCAATCAGTACCAGATGTCTGCTAGAGATTTTCTCAGGATTTGGGGGTCTACGGCATCTATGATTATCATGCTGCCCATAGCCAGACTCCACATGAAAAAAAAATCACCGGTACCTAAGGTCTTTTCAGATTCTTATTTTGGGGTAGACCATATCTCCCTTCTGACTCCTGTGCAGTCAGACATAATGTGGGAAGCAGTTCCAAAGGTGTAAAAGTGCAAGGTCTGTGGAGCCCCCACGACAGATAGAAGCATATCCATTTCAGTGAGATGATGGCAGGGATCAATGTTTTGCAAGCCTTAAATCATCTTTGGTCCCCAGGACCTCTTGAAGTTTGCACAGCAAAAACCACAGTGATGTGATACATAAACAAACAAGGGGATACCACATCACATCCACTTTGCAGACTTGCTGTGGTATCCTGGGAGATAGCAACTCAGCTCAGTTTGACTCTTAAGGCTTCATAAATTCTGTCAGAGCAAAACTTGATTGCACACAAGCTAAGCAGGATCAGGACAGACCATCTCAAGTGGAAACTTCAGCCTCGGATTTTTCAAGAATTGATCCAACTCTATAGATCTGTTTGTCTCCTCTCATAACAGACACAAAATAGATTCTGCTTCAGAATTCCTCGCAAACAAGCTTGGAAAACAGGTGACTTCTCATTATCATGGACAGGAATATTCCTGTGTGCTTTAACATTCTTTCCACTGTTATCTAGGGTTCTTCTGAAGATCCAGAAGTACTCTCCAAAATTGTGCTGACTCCCTTTTGGCCCAGGCAACAGTGGTTCTCCCTTTGTTTCAAACTGGCAAGGGTACTAGGGTAACAACCACAAGGCCTGTTAAGCCTAGGCATGTGAACTATTCCGTTACTTTAAAATCTGAGGTTAATACAGGAGTAGAAATGACACAAGACACCAAGGCTCAAACTTAACAATTTATTAAGCAAAAACTTTCTAGATAAACAGTAAAACTAATCCTAAATAAACAGAAAAACTAATAGATCATGTACTTACAAGCATATGCATAAACAGAATCATCTTTGCCACTGATAGGGAAACTTCAATCCTATCCAGTGCAGCTATCTGTTCAGTCAAGGCAAGGCCGACACTGGCGAAATGTCTCTAAGCTCAGTTCAGGCTGGTGTTGTGATCAAATCCGGATGATGATTTCCATTTTAGCCTTTGAGCTTTTATAGTCTTCATGAGTTGATGGAATATTGTAGAAAAATCTGACATTACAAGCTCATCATGAGTTGATGGAATATTTTAGAAAATTACAGATCATTTCCCAAGTTGTAAACAAACCTCATAATGTCTGGTCTTGTGCCCTACTTCCCTTTTTCAAAGAACAGTTAGCTCACAAACTTGTGATATAGTTCTTCTTTGAAATCCCCACATTCTGGTAAAACATCTTTTAAGCTGATAAACAACTTATAGGTTAACAAAAGTTCAGTAATACCAGTAATCAGTGAGCAAGGCCTGCTCTTAAGCATATTGTATTGTTACAATATTAGCAGCATATAGTGAGGTAGTGGCATATCAAGATCTAGCAATAATTAAACATACACAGTGATATGTGGCTCGAGGCATAACAAAAACTGGTAGACTGTGTGGATCCGTCACAGGCCACCCCTTGCATCGAGCAATGTATGCTGTGTATCCCTTATAAGAGTTAAAACTGACAACATCAGTTTGTACCTTCTCATCACTTTACAGTAAATGCAGCATGATATTAAGCAAAATAACACTGAAATTATTGTGGTCAAAAGTAAAGGATGCAATAACAAATTAAACTACACTGAAGCCTTAGATGACCACATAAAGATATCATACCAATGCGGAACAGTTATATCCTGTATTTCATTTGCAATTTTTACAATGGTACCTTTGTCTTTAATCATTTTGATCACTGTTTGATGCGCATCGTTTAGTGTTTTATGTATAAGTTGCAACACTGTTTGTCCTTCCTGCTTAATCTGTTGAAAGTCCGGGTGGACTAGAGATGGCCATCTAAACGTGTGTAACGGTTCTATGCTAGCATTAAATGTGACGTCCATCCATCTAGTCAGTCTAATCAGTTCTCCAGTACAAAAATCAGTAATTGCATGGATATTACTTTTACAGTATGCTCCACCAGTTGTGATTATCCCATTGCTCCAGGCTAATTTACAGGAGGATATCACACAAACAGTGGTATAATTTAGCTGGTAGATGTCTGTACCATTTACTACATATCTGTGCCAGGTGCATTCCCCAGTTCCATTATGTAAGCATGGGTGAGGCTTCCTTTTCACCATCATGCATACCCACCCCTGGGGCCAGGTTTCACAACCTGCCACATCAATGGGTACATCATTATAATCAATCAGAGTAGATTCAATTTGAGGTACCCACCAATTATTTCCAAATTGCAAGGGCAATGTAACAAATGGACAGACCTGCTTTGCCCCTTTTTTACTAGCAAGATAGCCAAAAATGAGTATACGAGACTTATTTTCACATGCAAAATCTATTGGCTTTAACCAATGATATAGTTGCAATTCCTTTTGCCAATGGGCTGCCTTTTTAGCCCCCCAAGTTTGAATGAATTGCAAATATTGCTGGTTGGCAGCCAACTGAGATAAGATACAAAAAGTCTGATTTACTTCTGCTGTGAGGTTATTTAAAATCTGTTCTGTATATGTATTTGTATGTTCAATCCACCTCCACAAGACAGTTTGAGTTAAAATACCGTCTACAGTTCTTTGTCCCAGTTCGGGATCATGGTCTGCTAGTAGCATAAAGGCCATATTTAGGTCAGTGCCCAAACGGCTCAATTTGCTATGTAGGGTATCTATATCTACACTGTTTAGGAATCCAGGCCCTGTTCCGACTGCGCCTAGTGCAGTAACAAGAAAACCTGTAACATCACGTTTACTTCTTTTATATTTGTAATGTCTGTGTTTGATATGCAAGGAATTAACCGGCCATAATTGTACAATTTTACAATGTGGATACCTGGTGGTAATATCAACTGCTGACATGTTAACTATCATTTTAATACGTTGTATAACTCTAGCACTACTTACAGTTTTACATCCTCTGGTATACCTTACCACATGTCCCAAACCATCAAATACAGTTGAACTATTGTACATGGCATATATTTCCAAATCCGGAGATAGGGTTTCCGCAGTGTCATTTTCCCTTTGAAATTCAGCTATGCAGGAGGAATCTAATGGAGACTTGGCTAGTGGAAATCCTGACTCATTTAGCCTTTGGTACAGACCTCCAAAAGGGTTGGAAACACATTTTTCAGGATGTCTATCACAGTTCAGTCTACATACAGTTGTAATGTTTTCCGTCTGAGTGATGTTCCAAGTTAAGGCAGGTTTGGGTGTCACTGCATATAGATGGTCTCCCAATTTCCAATAAAAGTCACAGTCAGCTGTTAAATTTGCAACATCTTCCCCTTCGAATAGTGGGATAGGATCAAGACAGTCATATGGCCCATCTAAGTGTTGTCGTCAGAAAAGGTTGGCTCCTTCCCAAACAGTGGCAATAATCTATGGAGAGGAAAGTACAACGGTTGTTTAGCAGAATCAAGTAATACAAAACAGTATCACCAGGTCCATCACAAATTACTGTCCCATGTTCATTTGGCGGATTGGGTGTGGTCACTATAACTTTCATTCCCAGCCATTTGCTTGGTTTAGTATCACAGTCTTGTAGTAAAATGACAGCATCTTGATGCATACAAATTTCTACTAAAGGTTGTCCTTTTTGAATCATCTGTGTCTTGTTATCTAAATTGATAGCCTTCACTATCACTTCTCGTTCTGGCTCCCATAATGTAAAAACCTCCCAACTTTCTCGTAATAGTCCTTTTTGCCCCCAGTGCCAATTCTCTGGGAGAAAGAGTTTCCAACCTGTCTCAACTAATACTATATTTTGTGCTGGCACTCTTTGTTCAGTCAATGCACATAGCCAGAACCGAGTTTGATTAGTATTTGTCAAAAGAGGGTATATGGCATTTGGGTTCAGCTTTTCTATTTTTAAAATGCAGCAGTTGGAGCGAATGTCATTCATATGCATTTGCAAAGGAGTCCCTTGATGCTTTCGAGGCCTATTATTCAGCTGGCTCACAGCTAATTCTAATACCTTTGCCCAGCCTCATAATGTTCCATCATTCGTATTCTTTCAAATTTGTTCTTTAAGGAGCCCATTATACCTTTCAATTAAACCAGCAGCTTGAGGATGATATGGGATATGCAGCACCCATCGAACTCCATTTTCCTTCGCCCATTCTTGAACCTCTGCTCCGGTAATGTGGCTGCCTTGGTCACTTTGGATTTCAGTGGGAATCCCATATTTCATACATAATTTATTCAATCCTTTTAACACTGCTTGCTGGTTTGCCTTTTTGCATGGAGACACCATTAGTAATCTTGAATAAGTGTCCACCATCGTCAGGCAGTATTGCTGATTTTGATCCAGTGGTAAAGGACCAATAAAGTCTATTTGCCAGATTTGTGCTGGACGACTGCCTCTGTGAATATGTCCGCATGCTTCTGCTTGCAGTTGCTTTTGTTTATTTCTTTGACAGATTTCACACTGCTTTATAACATCTGTAGTTATTTCCTTATTCAACTGCATACCATGCCTTCATGCCCATTCTATTGTCGCATCTCTTCCCAAATGCCCACTCCGATCATGGGCCCATCTTGCCATACTAGCACTTTCGGCTTTCTCTTCAACAACACGTACCGCGGCTATCTTATCTACCTGCTGGTTATGCCTCCTTTCATTTGTTACAAGTGATGTATGGGCATCTACATGTCCAACACTGATTTTGCATTGTTGAGCTTTTTCCCAAATCCGTTGCCAGTCTTCTGAACCTCCTCATAGAGGTCTGCCATGGATCTTCCAATTCTGTTGTTGCCAGGCAGGTAACCAGGTTGTCAATCCCTTAAAAACTACCCAGCTGTCAGTATAGATGTATGCTTCATCTCCAGGTGATAAACTATCGATGACCAGGGCAACAGCTCGTAATTCTGCCTGATTATTTGAACCGGCAGTACCTTCGTCAAATAACACAGATGTTATGTGATCCTATCTCGCCTACATTCTGACTGATGGGTTCGGAGCCGATCCCTCGGCTCCGACTCGGCACGCTTATGCCAAAGAGCGAAGTCTCTTATTGGCTGAGCTTATTATATCCCAGGATGCACCACTACCATTCCCCCAGATCTCGTTTGCCGCTTCCCTGCGAAGACGTGGTCTCGAGCTGGCTGGGCTGAGTAGTTATTATTAACTAACTTTTTCTGTCAGTTTTTTGCTGTTTTTTGTCTCAAAAGCTGTTTTAACGGCTAACGCTCTTATTGTGTGTGTTTGGATTGTCAAAACTTGTTGTGTGATTGGGTTGAGTTTGTTTTGCCCTTCATCTAGGGCCTTCCCGGTCAGTCAACCCTTCTAAAACCTTTCAGGGTTTCAGAGTTCCCTGTCATTTCCGCTATTAAGCGATAACTGTAAGCCTATTTGTTTAGGTTTGTCATCAGTAAAACAAGTTGTATATTTTCCTGTTTAAAGTTATTGGAATTGTTTACTATAATGTCTCAGACTCCTAGGCTGGGCTTTAAAAATGTTCAAAATGTGGTTTCAAAATGTCTATCACAGACGATCATTCGCTCTGTGTGTATTGTTTAGGTGCAAAGCACTTGCAGGAGTCATGCAGCGTATGTCACGCTTTTTCCTCAAGGGTCCTCCAGGAGAGGAAAAATAAATTGATTCTTAAGGGGTTAATTAAACCTTCATTTGAAGAAGCCTTGGCATCCTCTCCTTCTCCGCTAAAAGAAAAGGGTTCCGACCAGTCCGTCGGATCCGACCGCCAAGAGACATAGGCAGGCCTCTCCTTCGGCTCCAAAGACTTGAGCCGAGGTCGAACGGTCTGCCTCGATGCCACCAGTATCGACTCCTCTGGCCGGAGCCGATGGCTGGGGCATCGAGGCGGGTCACCGTCGGCTCCACTGCTCTCGGAGCCGACAAGGGTCGCTCAGACACTTCCTCCTCGGCGAAGTCCACCTCGGCACCGATGGAATCTGGCGTATGTATTCCCTCGGCGCCGATACTCATCGAGCCGCCTGAGCCGGTCCCTAGCCGCTGGGGCCGCTGGAGAGGCTGTCTCGAACCCGTTCTATTTTCGGTTCGAATCAATCTAATAGACAGGGGTAAAACTACAGTTAAAATTTTTTTTCAACCATCCTGCCGATACCCCCTTTTTATTCTTTCCTTTTTGGGCGAAAAAGGCTGGCGGTGGTTTAAAAAGGGGGTTCCCCAAAACAAGGAAAAAAAAACCTTTCTTTGGAAAAGATGTTTTAACACTTCTTCCAAATTTTTTTTTTTCTTTTTTTGGGGCGGTTTACTTTTAAAGAACCCGAAAATTTTTTGCCGGGTTTCAGAGGGCCATAAAGCCCTTGGGGGCAAGGCTTCCATTTTTCCTTTTTCGCCTTTTTTGGCGAACTTTTTTTGAAAAATTTTAAAGATTAAATTGGTATTGCAAACCCTTTTTGTTAAAATTGTTTTTTCGGCCTATCTTTTTTAGGACTTTTTCTAGGGTTTGGGCCTGTCTTTCTTTTTTTTTTTTTTTGTTAATTCCCTCCCCTAACAGGTTGAATTTGTAAATATGAATGTAAAATTATTTTTTCCTTTTTTTTGGGCCCTTTTGCTTTAAAATGCCCAAAAGGGTTTTATTCCCTTTTCCCAAACCCCATTCCTTTTGTATTTTTATGAAACACTTCAATTCCCTTTTACCTTTTCCATCCTCCCAAAGGAAATTTTAAATTTTTCTTTAAAAATTTTAAACCCCATTTAAGGCCTTCCCTTTCCTTTTTCCCCTAAAGAAAGGTTTCAATCCTGATGCCGCAAGAGCTTTCACTCTCCTTTCCCCCAAAGGGTTGGCCAGGGCAACTTCCTCATCCCTTCAAAAAAATTTTTCGGAGCCTGGTTGGGATCGGGGGCAAATCCCCCATGCTTCGGGCCACGGGGGGCCAACATCCTGGCGCTAAGATTTCCCCAGGAATTTTTGGGGTTCCCCGGCCATATCCAGCGCCCTAGCCGCCCCTAGGGCCCCTTAGCGTCTTTAACCCCCTTTTTTTTTGGGGGGCCAAATTCGATTCTGGAAAAGACAGGGGCTCCAAAGATGTTAAAATCCCCGTCTTCCCCAAAGATGGCAACCCCTTTCTTGAGGATGGCCCGGAAAAGTTCTCCTCACCTTCTCTCAGGGCTTTGGAAAGGGGGGGGGCCAGGTGGTCGACCTTAAACAACCCGGCCGGGGCCATTTGCGGGGGTTCTTGGTACCCGGGGTGAATCGGGCCTTTGCTCTTGAGCCTTTTCGGGGCGCTTGATTCCCTAACAGGTCGGACGGACATCCCAAAGGGCTTGGGGCCCGGTTTTTCCCCCGAATTTCCCCAAGTCCCTTTGCCTCTCTCCGGGAAAAGGACCTTCGGGCTAACGGGGTTTGGCAGGTTCCCCCTTTTTATCAGGGGGCAGGGATTTCCCTGGGTTCTCCTTTCCAGGGGGTTTGGGTTTCTGAGGGAACCAAGGGAAAAATCTCCCAAAAGGGACCCTTTTGGGCCCCGGCATTCTCCCTGTTTATGAAGGGGGGGTCCCAAGGCCTGGTGATGCTCATTTGCAGCCTCTTAAAATCCCAAAACGGGGTAAAATCCAGACAAGGCTCCTAACCTTTTTCCTTGCGCAAATTTTGGATTTAGTTTTGGAAAGAACATCCAGATAGGGAACCAATCCCCTTTGTCCAATAAATTTTTTCTGTCCCAAAAAGGGCCCCCCAAGGGGGGCCCCGTAGTTCCCGGTGGTGGGTTGAACCCAAAACCGGGAGAGGTTCCAATTTGCCTTTCTTTTAAGGGTCTAGGGGATGGAAATTGGAAACCCCGACTTCAAGCCTTTATTAAAGGGTTTGAATTTTTTGGAAATTACCCGGCTTCCAAAGGGGGCCCAAATTGTCGGTTCCCTCTTCCTTTCCAAAACAGCTAGCCCAAACTTGTTAGTTCTTCCTTCCCATTTTAAAACTCTTTTTGCTATTTCACCGGTTAACAAAACAACGTTCAGGAGCAAGCCTGGGTCTTGCATTTTTATTTTTAATTTCGCCAGCTTTGATGGGTTCAGTTTTAAAATTAAAAACCCAGGTGTGGCGAGGGAAAACTTAACTGGAGGTGCCGACCACCCCTTTCGGCCTTACCCAACTAAAGGAGAAAATTGCAAATCAAATTTTCCTCCAAAATTTCCCTTAGAGGCAGAAAAAAATCAGGGGAAATTTCAAAAGAAAGGGCAATAACAAAAAAACCTCCTTAAACCTTAACCCATAAAGGGGTTCCCCTGCGTTTAACCGTTTCTTTCCCAAAACCTTTGCCTTTAATCATTTTTCAGGATGGGTGTTGGTTTGAGGTTCAACCCTTCCCCTTTCCTCTTACGGAAAAGATCCGGACCCACCATCAAAGGGAAAGGGCAAAAATTTAAAGGCTAAAAAGTCATCCAACCGTTCCCAGACCAAATCAAAATTCTAGGTTCTTTTTAGTGCCAAAACCCGGGGTGAACCTATTGATCCAGCAGACTAAAATGTCACAAACCAAATTGAAAATTACGTAAATCCATTTCCCATTTTAAAAGGTGTTGGGGGTTTCCCTAGATCAAGGAGCTATTTCCTACCATCATCACCCCAGGGGCCGGTTTTAACCTGGGGGCACATCCAATTGGTCTCCCCCTTTCTCAAAGCAGGGTCCCCCCAATTTTTCCCAAAAGCGGCACTGAAATTTTTAACCGTTTTCCCTTTTTCACTGGGGATGCCAAAGGCATTACAAGGGCAATTTTAAAGCCCCCAAAAACTTTGGGTTTCCCTGGGATTCATTCCTTGGCCCAAAAACTGTTTTGCCCCCTTTAGAAAAAATTTTGGAGCAGAGATAGATCAAAAGTCGTTTTTTTCCCGCCGAAGGTTAAAATTTTAAAACCGTTCGTTTGATTTGAGTTCCAAACCCCCCAAAGGCAAATTTTAGGTTAAAATTTTCCCCCGGGTTTTTTTAGTTCCTCTGGCAAGATTCAAAGAGGATTTTCAGTGGCCTGCAACTCAATGTCCTTTAGGGTTTCCCCCAATCTACATCTGTTAGGAAAAACCAGGGCCTTCGCTGGGCTTCAGAACCAAGGAAACCGGAAAACCCTTTTTTTTAATGGGCCCCGAAATGCCCCAGTAATGGCCCTTTTGGGCATTTCAGGGTCCTGGTTAAAAGCTCTTTACATCATTTAATAGGGGGTATTTTACCCTACAAGTTACACGTTTCTTCCCAGGGGGCCCCCCATCCAACAGAAAAATGTCTGGTTTTATTCAAACGGAGGGCCAGTCACCCCCTTTTAAAGGGGATGGAAAGGGGAATCTTTTAAAGCCCTTTGGGAGGAAATCCCGAAATAAATTTTGGCAGACTTAAAAGGTTTTTCCTAGAGATGGCCATCTAACGGTAACTTGCCTTTGGTATCAGTTCTCAGTACAAAATCAATAATTGCATGGATATTACTTTTACAGTATGCTCCACCAGTTGTGATTATCCCATCGCTCCAGGCTAATTTACAGGAGGATATCACACAAACAGTGGTATCATTTAGCTGGTAGATGTCTGTACCATTTACTACATATCTATGCCAGGTGCATTCCCCAGTTCCATTATGTAAGCATGGGTGAGGCTTCCTTTTCACCATCATGCATACCCACCCCTGGGGCCAGGTTTCACAACCTGACACATCAATGGGTACATCATTATAATCAATCAGAGTAGATTCAATTTGAGGTACCCACCAATTATTTCCAAATTGCAAGGGCAATGTAACAAATGGACAGACCTGCTTTGTCCCTTTTTTACTAGCAAGATAGCCAAAAATGAGTATACGAGACTTATTTTCACATGCAAAATCTATTGGCTTTAACCAATGATATAGTTGCAGTTCCTTTTGCCAATGGGCTGCCTTTTTAGCCCCCCAAGTTTGAATGAATTGCAAATATTGCTGGTTGGCAGCCAACTGAGATAAGATACAAAAAGTCTGATTTACTTCTGCTGTGAGGTTATTTAAAATCTGTTCCGTATATGTATTTGTATGTTCAATCCACCTCCACAAGACAGTTTGAGTTAAAATACCATCTACAGTTCTTTGTCCCAGTTCAGGATCATGGTCTACTAGTAGCATAAAGGCCATATTTAGGTCAGTGCCCAAATGGCTCAATTTGCTATGTAGGGTATCTATATCTACACTGTTTAGGAATCCAGTCCCTGTTCCGACTGCGCCTAGTGCAGTACCAAGAATACCTGTAACATCACGTTTACTTCTTTTATATTTGTAATGTCTGTATTTGATATGCAAGGAATTAACCGGCCATAATTGTACAATTTTACAATGTGGATACCTGGTGGTAATATCAACTGCTGACATGTTAACTATCATTTTAATACGTTGTATAACTCTAGCACTACTTACAGTTTTACATCCTCTGGTATACCTTACCACATGTCCCAAACCATCAAATACAGTTGAACTATTGTACATGGCATATATTTCCAAATCCGGAGATAGGGTTTCCGCGGTGTCATTTTCCCTTTGAAATTCAGCTATGCAGGAGGAATCTAATGGAGACTTGGCTAATGGAAATCCTGACTCGTTTAGCCTTTGGTACAGACCTCCAAAAGGGTTGGAAATACATTTTTCAGGATGTCTATCACAGTTCAGTCTACATACAGTTGTAATGTTTTCCGTCTGAGTGATGTTCCAAGTTAAGGCAGGTTTGGGTGTCACTGCATATAGATGGTCTCCCAATTTCCAATAAAAGTCACAGTCAGCTGTTAAATTTGCAACATCTTCCCCTTCGAATAGAGGGATAGGATCAAGACAGTCATATGGCCCATCTAAGTGTTGTCGTCGTAAAAGGTTGGCTCCTTCCCAAACAGTGGCAATAATCTATGGAGAGGAAAGTACAATGGTTATTTAGCAGAATCAAGTAATACAAAACAGTATCACCAGGTCCATCACAAATTACAGTTCCATGTTCATTTGGCTGATTGGGTGTGGTCACTATAACTTTCATTCCCAGCCATTTGCTTGGTTTAGTATCACAGTCTTGTAGTAAAATAACAGCATCTTGATGCATACAAATTTCTACTAAAGGTTGTCCTTTTTGAATCATCTATGTCTTGTTATCTAAATTGATAGCCTTCACTATCACTTCTGATTTTGGCTCCCATAATGTAAAAACCTCCCAACTTTCTTGTAATAGTCCTTTTTGCCCCAGTGCCAATTCTCTGGGAGAAAGAGTTTCCAACCTGTCTCAACTAATACTATATTTTGTGCTGGCACTCTTTGTTCAGTCAATGCACATAGCCAGAACCGAGTTTGATTAGTATTTGTCAAAAGAGGGTATATGGCATTTGGGTTCAGCTTTTCTATTTTTAAAATGCAGCAGTTGGACAGAATGTCATTCATATGCATTTGCAAAGGAGTCCCTTGATGCTTTCGAGGCCTATTATTCAGCTGGCTCACAGCTAATTCTAATACCTTTTCCCAGCCTCATAACGTTCCATCATTCGTATTCTTTCAAATTTGTTCTTTAAGGAGCCCATTATACCTTTCAATTAAACCAGCAGCTTGAGGATTATATGGGATATGCAGCACCCATCAAACTCCATTTTCCTTCACCCATTCTTGAACCTCTGCTCCGGTAAAGTGGCTGCCTTGGTCACTTTGCATTTCAGTGGGAATCCCATATTTCATACATAATTTATTCAATCCTTTTAACACTGCTTGCTGGTTTGCCTTTTTGCATGGAGACACTATTAGTAATCTTGAATAAGTGTCCACCATCGTCAGGCAGTATTGCTGATTTTGATCCAATGGTAAAGGACCAATAAAGTCTATTTGCCAGATTTGTGCTGGACGACTGCCTCTGTGAATATGTCCGCATGCTTCCGCTTGCAGTTGCTTTTGTTTATTTCTTTGACAGATTTCACACTGCTTTATAACATCTGTAGTTATTTCCTTATTCAACTGCATACTATGCCTTCATGCCCATTCTATTGTTGCATCTCTTCCCAAATGCCCACTCCGATCATGGGCTCATCTTGCCATACTAGCACTTTTGGCTTTCTCTTCAACAACACGTACTGCGGCTATCTTATCTATCTGCTGGTTATGCCTCCTTTCATTTGTTACAAGTGATGCATGGGCATCTACATGTCCAACACTGATTTTGCATTGTTGAGCTTTTTCCCAAATCCGTTGCCAGTCTTCTGAACCTCCTCATAGAGGTCTGCCATGGATCTTCCAATTCTGTTGTTGCCATGCAGGTAACCAGGTTGTCAATCCCTTAAAAACTACCCAGCTGTCAGTATAGATGTATGCTTCATCTCCAGGTGATGAACTATCGATGACCAGGGCAACAGCTCGTAATTCTGCCTGATTATTTGAACCGGCAGTACCTTTGTCAAATAACACAGTTTCTGTTCGTGGGCAATAAGCCACTGCAGTCCAGGTCCTACCATTTGATCCAATTTTGGCAGAACCATCAGTAAACCATGCATGTTTCTGTTTTTATGCATCTAAATTATCAAATGGTAATGCTTCGGTGATTGGGGATTTTGGAAGCTCATGTTGCTATTGTTCTATCGCATCAGCATCATCCAGAATTACCAGTCCAGCCAACTGTTGTTGTACTTGAGATACTCCAGGCACAATGTTGGCCCTTTCCTGTAAATACCACTTCCACTTCTGTACAGTTGAAGATTGTGCTATCAGGGTTTTCATCAAATTATTATCTCGTAACCACCCCTGGATTGGGTAGTGTATCTTAACTGTCACTGTTTGTTGTTTAGTTATTCCTTTCACATGAATCAATGCTGTGTACACTGCTAGCACATGCTGCTCAAGGGGGCTATATCTCACCTGTGCTCCAGTCACGGATTTGGACCAAAATCCCAAGGGTCTGTTTTTCCCAGTGTCATCCTTCTGCCACAGCCCCCAAGACATAACATTATTGGCAACTGTTACTTCAAGGATAAAAGACTGCTGTGGATCAACTGGGCCCAGCCCCACACTCTGCTGTAGAGCCTTTTTTGCTTCTTCAGAAGCCGTTTGTTACTTGGGACCCCACTGAAAGTCACATGTTTTCTTGTTACATAGTGAATGGGTCGCAAAATCAGTCCGAGGTGAGGTACAAGCGCTCTCCAAAAGCCCATTGCTCCCAAGAAGGCCCATGCCTGCTGTTTCATTTTTGGGACTGCAGTTTTCTGAATACTCTCTAGTGCTGCTGTAGGAGTTTCCCTTTTCACTCCATTCCAAATCATATCAAGGAATTTTACTGATGACCCTTGTTGTGTTTTATTCTCATTTATAGCCCACCCCCTGTTCTGAAGGTGCTGAATTACAGTTTTTAGTGCGATATCCACATCAGATTTTTCTCCAGTAATCATTATGTCATCAATGTAATGGAAAATAGTCACTTTGTCCAGCTGTAACTTGGCTAGGTCTCTAGCCACTAGTCCATGACACAGGGTAGGGCTGTGCAGGTATCCCTGAGCTAACACTTGGAAGGTATACTGCCTCCCCTCCCAGGTAAAAGCAAATTGGGCTCTGCTTTCTTCTTCTATCGGAATGGAGAAGAAGGCATTTGCTAAGTCCAAAACTGCATGATATGGTCCAGCAGATAAAGACAATCTTTCCACGATCATAACAATGTCTGGAACAGCTGCCACTAAGGGTGGGGCCACCTTGTTCAGACCTCGATAATCTACAGTCATTCGCCATGATCCATCAGGTTTCTTTACCGGCCACACCGGACTGTTGAATGGACTCACTGTTGGCTCAAGTATGCCAACCCTAATTAGTTCTTGGATCGTCTCAGTGATCTCAGTGTGCCCACCTGGGATACGATATTGTTTGATGTTCACTATTGTTTTAGGTGTGGGAATATAAAGTGGTTCCCACTTAGCATTGCCTTGAATTACAGCCTTAACTGCGTTGACTGAACAATGCCGCACTCCAAACCTAAATGGCCCTACAGTGGTTTCCAAAGTTCTACCCTTTAACACATCTATTCCTAAAATGTGTTCAGGTACTGGAGCTATTACTGCTTCAATGTAAATAGGAATACCATCCCCAAAAGCGATCTTAACCTTGGTTTTGGTACCTAGTGTTTTTGTCCCTCCATAACCATCAATTTCTACATATTGTCCACGAAATCTACGGGGGTTGCCTGCAAAAATGGTTACTTCTGATCCTGTGTCTACCAGAGCCATCACGTGTTGTGGCCCTCCCCCCCAAAAAATGGTAAGGGGTATGTAAGGGCGTCGGTCCCCAGGTGTAATTGCTCTTACTGTACCCCTAGCTACTGGGGACCCACCTACTAGTCAATTTGTCTCTGTCTTTTCAACTGGGGTTCTCCATTCCTTTCCTCCCCAATCTCTCTCGTCATTAAATTCCCCCTTTTGCCACTGTGCTAGCTCCTCATCAGTAGGGATGTCAGGATATAATTGATTCCACCCTACCTTCCCTTCAGTAGTACTTCTGGTTGGACTTTTTGTAGGTGTTTGCTTTTTACTCTCAGAACTTGAACCTTTTTTCTTTTTGTTTTTGCTTCCACTTTTTATATAATTCCTCAGTAGCTATCCCATCTATTTCCGCAGCTTCCACCCCCCATCTTTACAGATCCAGAAACATTTGCTTTCTTGTAACTTTTTCTCCGGATTTATCTTTCAATTTCTCTGCATTTGCCTTTCTAGCTCTTCTCTGTTCTTTCTCTTCCACTAGTTCGGCCATTTGATTTAGAGTGGCTATTGCATCCCATATCTGCTGACTTACACAGCCTGCCAGGGCAGCCATCAGCTGCCCTTTCCACCACTGTGGTGCGTTTTTGATCAGTTTACTCCTCATATTGCTGGTCATAATTTGTGCATCTGGTCCTTTTGGAAGCAATAAAGTCCCATTCCTTAATTCCAATGAATAAATGGTAGCCAGCATAGCCATTTCTCTTAACTGCTGTATTGCCTCTGCTATTGTTTTCCAATTTATGTTCATCAGCTACTGCTGTGGCATCAGGCCAAGTAGCTCGGAAAGCCGAGGCTAACCACACCACCAGTGTATTCACCTGGGGATCATCATGGTTCACATTGTTTACTATTTGCTTTAAACGTGGGTGGAACACCAAACATGCACATTGGTGCATCTCTTCAGCATTTAGAGACACCGCTTCTCCCCCTGTGTCCCAAACTCGAAGAAACCATGCTAAAACAGTTTCCCCTGGCTTTTGCTTATAGATTTGGATTATATTCAATAATTCAGCTTGAGTATAACTCTGCACCTCAACCCATTGTTGTGGCGCTGCCCCCCCCCAGTATACTGTCCCTTTTTCTTAATAACTGGGCGTGCCTCCACTGATGAGGAATTTACTATTTCAAAATCACTATCACCCTCATCAGTTGAGGGGAGATCACCTTCCCACTTCTCGGGATCAAACTCTGCCTTACACAGCAAAGCATGGACCCGAGGCCTTGAGGGTGGATGACGTAATTTTCTCCCATTTCGTTGTCTACGCTGTTGAATTATTCGAGTAGCTAGAGTCACTGAATTAGATTTCCAGTGTTCAGCTTCCTCTCCTACTTTAACAAGTGCCATGTTTGCCTTCTCCAAGGCATCTCTATCCAATCTATATGTATGTGTATGTTCTTTACATTGCTCTTCTAATTCTAAAACTTTTTCTTTTAGTTTCTCTACATCTCTGTCTAATTCCTGAATTGCTTCAAAGAACAGCCATCCAGCTGTTCCCACCCCTTCCTTCACCTTTTTCCCCTTATCATCCAATTTTAGCTCCGATAAAGCCCTAGCTAGACTATCAGGGTCTGCCTTAGGTCTTTCCTGCAAAGGTTTTGGGGAAGGAGGGGGTGAAACTTGACTTAATACCTTAGCAAGATGATCCCGCTTCCTGAACAATGCTGGCAACATAGTGTCAATGCCCGACTTATTTGGGGTACCTGACACAACATCCTTCTTACCTATGCCTATATGTTTTAAAGGAAAAAACATTGGTTGTTGTTGTGACATTTCCACTGTAAACCTCAGATCCTGCCGACTACGCCAAGTGAACTAGTCCGTTACTTTAAAATCTGAGGTTAATACAGGAGTAGAAATGACACAAGACACCAAGGCTCAAACTTAACAATTTATTAAGCAAAAACTTTCTAGATAAACAGTAAAACTAATCCTAAATAAACAGAAAAACTAATAGATCATGTACTTACAAGCATATGCATAAACAGAATCATCTTTGCCACTGATAGGGAAACTTCAATCCTATCCAGTGCAGCTATCTGTTCAGTCAAGCCAAGGCCGACACTGGTGAAATGTCTCTAAGCTCAGTTCAGGCTGGTGCTGTGATCAAATCCGGATGATGATTTCCATTTTAGCCTTTGAGCTTTTATAGTCTTCATGAGTTGATGGAATATTGTAGAAAATTACAGATCATTTCCTAAGTTGTAAACAAACCTTGTAATGTCTGGTCTTGTGCCCTACTTCCCTTTTTCAAAGAACAGTTAGCTCACAAACTTGTGATATAGTTCCTCTTTGAAATCCCCACATTTTGGTAAAACATCTTTTAAGCTGATAAACAACTTATAGGTTAACAAAAGTTCAGTAATACCAGTAATCAGTGAGCAAGGCCTGCTCTTAAGCATATTGTATTGTTACAATATTAGCAGCATATAGCGAGGTAGTGGCATATCAAGATCTAGCAATAATCAATCTAGCAATAATTAAACATACACAGTGATATGTGGCTCGAGGCATAACAAAAACTGGTAGACTGTGTGGATCCGTCACAGCATGTATCCCAAATTTCTGACAAGTTCTAGTACCCTTGATAAGTGTAAGTAGGGGGTTGGAAGATGAAATATTTACAAACAGGGGCCTGAGAGATGAACATTTATAGGCTGCCTGTGTCCCTCAGAGACATAGGTGCCAACCAGGGATGAGTATCCTGTTCTCCATCCAGTTTTCCATTTTACACTCAAACTGGATTAAGGAGGAACTCTGCTTCACACGGATGGGAAGCCTGTTCCAGAGAAGGGAAGTGTCTTGTTTACATACCTGTCTCTCCAGCAGGTCCTTTTTGTATCACAAGCAAGGTTTAAGTCTTTAGAACAAGTAATTCTGGTGCTGTTTGTTTTGCGGATATGCAGGAGGTCCATCAGGCTGTGGTCTGACAATGCCTTTTATGCCACCCATAGATCTCTCCCAAACAACCCATAGGAGATGGAATACAGGGATAGGGCTTTGAGGCAGTCTGTATAGAACATGTTACTTACAGCCTGAGGAACCTGTTTGGATGTTACATTTATTGGATATGCCTGGTTAGGTACATAACAAAGAGGATATTGTACTCAGTGATATGTCTGATAAATGCTGAATACAGTAGAACAATGACCTCCTTGGACTTAGATACCCTAACTTTATTTATAAGTAGCACAACATAGAATGATTTTCTCACTACTGTAGAAGTGATGGTAAAAGGCTAGATTACTATGTGTGTCCCTAAGTCCCTGACTACTGGGTCAGCTCTTAGGGGTGTGTTGTCAATATGATAGTTGCCAGGGGTGGCTGACTTCCTGATGGATACTATTATGCATGTCTTGGCATTTAGTTTTAATCCATGACTCTGACACAAGTTATCTGTGTCAGCCCTTCCTGGAGAACATTTGTGTTGATGAAGAATTCTACAACTGCCCCTAATTTGCAGTCATCTGCAAATGTAGTCAACCAGAAGCCCTTGACATTGACCTTGATTTCAGAGAAGTAAATTCCAAAAAATGAGTGGTCCCAGGACAGATCCCTGAAGAACTCCGCTTGTGACTGGCCTCTATGTAGAGGTGGATTCCCCAGTTCTAACTTCCTGGGTCCTGTCTGTGAGCCAACTGGCTATCCATTGGGTGACATAAGGGTTTATACCTAATTTCTTGAGTTGGGGTTTATACCTAACTTCTTGAGTTTATCGACATTGCCTGAGTGGGGTATTGTGTCATATGCTTGGACCAGATCAATGTAGGCAGTGTGAACTGTTTTACCCTCATCCATTGCTTTGGTGACGTCAAAGAAGTCCACCAGGTTAAGGGGGCATGACCTGCCCTTGACAAAGCCAAATTTATTTGGGTCCAATGTTTGGTGGTTTCCTGTGTCATTACTGATAATTTCCATAATAATTCTTTCCACGGCTTTGCATTTGAGACTACTGAGACTTATGAATCTGCAGTTTCCAGGGTCTGTAGATGGCCCACCTTTATGCAGTAGGATGACTGTTGCTGTTCTTCATTAGTGAGGCATGAAACCTGTTTGGAGGGTTAAATTAAATGGCAGTTCCAGAGGGCCTAATAGATTATGTTTCATGCAATTTAGAAGGAATCATGGGATATTGTCTGGGCCCATCGATGCAGTCTTCTTGGCCTTAGTGAGAGTATTGAGGACCTGTTCCCTAGTGATAGTAAATGGTGTTATATTTGATAGTATTTCCTGAGGGGAGGTTGATGGGGAGAGGGGGCAAAGTTAGAACTGTACTTGTCTTCCAGAAGGTTTGCTATATCTTCTGGCTCAATATAGTTGGCTCCATTAACAATGAGCTCTGCACACAATTATGTATTGTCGTTGAGGTTGTGGGCATAGCTAAAGAATGTCTTGTAGCTGTCCCCAGTCTGGGAGGCCAAATTTACCCCAAATTTGGTTTTGGTAAAGTTTATTTGTCCTCTGAGTTGTTTGTTTAGTCTGATGGGAGTGCTTTTATCCTGCTGGGTGCTGCACTTCCTAATTTTTGCCACAATTTTCTTCCTTCTGTTATGCAGCCTATTGATGTTGTGATGCCACTAGGGTTGCTTGTTTTCTGAGTTAGTTCTGTACTTCTTATTGGTGAGCACAGCTGTCTCTATGGAGCTATTAATGTGTGTATAGGGTTTCTGTGAACAGTTCTGCATAGGCAGCAGTGTTCTCGAGGTTTATGGGGAGGCCTGAAATTTTTTCGGGTTTTCACTTAATAGTAGGAAGTTAGTGTTAGAGTAGTTCCTCAACATTCCAGGGTTGTCCGGGGTTCCAAGTTTGGTTTTTGCTTCAGAGAAAACCATTTTGTGGTCTGACCTTATCAGAGGAGACATTACACAAGGGGGTGAGCAGCACTCTCTCATATTAGTGAGGACCAGATCCAGCATGTTTGTACCCCTGGTCTGCGTATTGACAATCTGATCCAGGGAGTTTTTGTTTACAAAATTCAGGATTCTCTGTGCCTGCACGTTTGGTGTTGTATATGATTTCCAGTTAATACTGGGATAATTAAAGTAATCCATGATTATGACATTGGGTTGGATGGGGTTAAATACATGATGTTAAGTTGTCTATCTCGCCTTCATTCTTGCTGGATGGGTTCGGAGCCGACCTCGGCTCCATCGCCACTCTAAAAGCTCGAGAGTTGGTTCCACCGCTCGAGGCTCCCCTTATATCCCACAATGCTAGGCGAGAGTTACCTCAGATCTCGCTGCCGCTACAGCTTCGAGGTTGGTTGCTTCTACGGTTCCTGGTGAGTGTTAGCTTTTATACTAAAAGTTATTCTTTTTTCCCTTTTTACCTTAATTCTTCACAAATTAGTGTAGAATATAGTTTTTATCCCCGACCCTATTTTTCCCTGCTTTCTCTTTAAAGAACGCTGGTTCTTCCCTTGAGCCTTTGGCCTTCCCTTCCTTAGGGTGTGTTTGTGCTTAATTTCTAATTTTTGACTAAAATTGTTAATTATTTTACTATTAATAATTTTTCTGACAGGGTATAACTGTGTGTTTGGTGTGTGTTAGTATACTCCTGTCAGTTAGGATAATGTCAAAGGAAGCAAAGGTCTCTGGATTCAAGAAGTGTGATGCGTCCTGTCAGAAAATGTCTCTGACAGACGCCACTTCTTGTGTCTACTGTCTGGGGCCTTTGCCTGCAGGACTCGTGTGCTGTGTGCCATGGCTTCAGCCCCAGGGTCCTGCAGGAGAGAAAGAACAAGTTAATTTTGAGAGGCTTGTTAAAACCAGAGGATTCCCTGTCAGTTTCAACAGGGAAGCCCTCTAAGGCATCGAGGTCTTGGCTCCGCTTCTGAGCCGACACCTCGGTTGTTCAACCTTTGCCTTTATCGGCTCGCTGGAGCCGATAAGACTCAGTCCACAGTTTCTGTGGCTTCCGCCGGCCGGCGCCGAGGTTATCGAGGTACCGTGTCGGCTCCGACAAGATCTTCGAGCCGACAACCAGAAAGAGGTCTAGGTAACCTTCTCTTGGCTCCGTTCATTCGGCTCCAGGATCTCCCCTGCTGTCTGAACGGAGCCAAAGGTCTCATTCCTCTAGGTCATCGAGGCTTTCCGATCATGACCTTCAGAGCGTGGTGAGTCGACTACTTAAGTCCGAGGCACTTGCCCAGATGCTTCAGAGCCCGACATCAGTCGGTGCCCCGTCCATCAACTCTTTCCTCCTTGACTCTTTGAGTTCGGAGCCGGTCGGAACCGAGACAATTGTCTTCACCCGGGCGTCGTCGGCTCCGCTTCTTCCGTGGAGGAATCTCGGCGCCGACTTCCCTCGTCGGCTCGGGGTGAGTGGCATCGGACCCTTGTCCCCCCCTCTCCCTGCGGTGCTGGGCGCTGGTGAGTTCGGCTCGGGCCGAGCCATCACTGTCGGTGCTGAGGGGGTCCTTAGCTCCTCGGAGCGGGGACCTCTGGCTCTGCCTGACAGGGGTGCTTTCGAGGTCATGCGGAGTGTGTTAGAGCCTGGCTCTACTCCACAGTCGCTCAGCCCCTCCTCTATGCTGCCTCAGGGTAAGTCGACTCACTCCTCATCCCGACCACAGAGAGCCAGCTCCTCAGGAGTCCCCTTTGGGATTTCATCCTCTTCGAGGCCTCTCCTGATTTGGCAGAAGAGCCCCGGAAGAGGAAGTGCAAGAGGAAGCACATTGCCTCACCTGAGTCTATCACGCCGGACACAGATCTGGATAATTCTGAGGGTTCCCCCCGTTCCCCTTCTGAAGATGTCTCATTTGCAGACATTCTGGAGATCCTTAAACAGAGGGGAAATTGGCCAGCCCTCAACCCTTCAGTGGACGAATCTGTGTATCTTGAGGCGTTTGGTTCTCGCCTTTCCACCTCCTGGGTGTCCCCCTTCGACCCTCATGCAGGTGGTTGCAAAAGGCATGGACGGCTCCTGATTCAGTGGACCCCACTCCCAGGAGACAGGAGCCTCCAAATTCATCACAGCTCCATCAGACAAGCAATTTTATCAAAAGGGGTTTCTGTGGATGCTATGGTGGTAGCTGCCGCCACAAAGAAGGAACTGGCTGATCCTTCAGTGCGTGTCCGTCCACCTAACAAGGAATCTAGGTCCATGGATAGGTGCGGGAAGCGGATGTTCTCCTCAGCGACTTTTACCATGCTCGCTGAATTACCTGTGCCATTTCACTGCCTTCAAAGGGACTTGGTCAAGGAAGCGAGTGAGATGTTGAAGGACCCTACAGCTGCGGGTTCCAAGAAAAATGAACACGCAGCTAGCTATCCTTAATTCCATTTCCAACTCCTCCATGCCTCTCTCTCTTCGGCTGATGGAGCAGAGCCGCAGGAACAGGGGTGGCCTTACGTGGGCACGCCTGGATGCGGCTATGCAACTTTATGAACCTTTCAAGACGTCTTTCACGAACTCCTTTGATGGATCATCCCTTTTGGTCCTCAAGTGAAATAAACCCTGACTAGGTGCGAGACTGATGGCAAGACCCTTTCTGCCGCCGGAGTCCGTTTTTTCTCCTTCTAGGCCTTACCCCAAAGGCCAGAAGGGTGGAAAGATGTGGTTCCGTAAACAATCTCAAGGGACTTCGCCTGACGACAGAGTCGTTTTCCTACCAGAGGCAGAGGTGGGAATAACAATGGTAGACGCCTAGGGGCAGGGGGTCCGCAGAACCAGGGCAATCGGGAAGCCTTTCCTGACAAGCCCTTTCAGCATCCCTGAGGTGTTGCCCGACTGCCCATCTTCGAGGCAGTCGGGAAGATTGTCACTGTACCCAGAAGCCTGGCTATCCTTGACACAAGACAAATGGGTACAGTCCATCATTTCCGAAGGTTATTCCATCCCCTTTCTTCGTTTTTCCAAATCAGTCAAAAATCCCTTCCAGATGTTCCACCCTCAAAGGGATATAGCAGCTTTGGAAATTTCAAAACTGCTTTCAAAAGAGCTATTCAGCCAGTGCCAGCAGACCAACAAGGATCCGAATCTACTTCAAGGTTCTTTTTAGTTCCAAAGAAAACAGGGGACTGGAGACCAATTTTGGATCTCAGTATCTTGAACAGATCGGTCAAGAAAACAAGATTTCGATGGTCACGCTGCAATCCATTCTTCCCTATTGAAAAGGAAACTGGATGTGCTCTATAGACCTTCAGGAACTATCACACATAAAATGAACAGGCGCTTCCAGAAGATTCCTCCGCTTCAGGCTGGGAACCAGTCATTTTCAATTCAGGGCCCTGCCCTTCTCACCACACCCCCGGTGTTTACCAAATGCATGGCAGTGGTAGCTTCTCACCTGAGACGACAAGGATTCCAGGTGTTTCCATATTTGGACGACTGGCTCCTCACAGCTCCCACCAAGCATCTCCTTCTGATGGCCAGAGATTACACTTTTCGTCTGTCAAAACTGGGTATCTCAAATAAATTTGCGGAAAAGTCTGTTTTGTCGCCTTGTCGTTCTATTACCTACATAGGCGCAAATTTAGATACTGTAAACATGTCTGCAACACTAACGAACCAAAGGATATCAGACATTCAAAAATTGGTGTCACTTCTTCTCAACAACAACAGAGCCAAAGCCAGGTTAGTTCTAAAGGTGTTGGGAATCATGGCAGCGGCCATACCTCTCCTCCCATTGGCCAGATACCACATGTGGATCCTTCAGTGGATGCTCTTTTCTCAATGGTCATACCTGGAACTTCCAATGTCTCACACCATTATGATCACGCAAGCGTGCAAAAAGCATCTCATGTGGTGGATGTCTTCCCCAGCTCCTGTTGGGAGACCATTTGTTCCACCTCCTCCGTTGCTACTCTGACAACGGATGCCTCCCTGATCGGGTGGGGGCATTATCAGGGCAGGACAGTCCAGGGCACATGGCAACCAAACGAATGCCACTTGCACATAAATGTTCTGGAGATGAGAGCAGTGCTTTTACCGTTGCAAGCCCTTCAAGACTCTCTTCCCTTGGGAACGATTGCAATCCAGACAGACAATATGTCTGTAGTGTGGTACATCAACAAACAAGGCGGAACCAGATCATACCCCTGTGTCGAGAAGCACTCAGACTGTGGCAATGGCGATTTCTTCTCAGCGTTTGATCTGATAGCAGCAACGCATCCCCGGAAGTCCAATCACATTGCGGACAAGTTGAGCAGAGCTATTCTCATGCCTCACGAGTGGTCTCTGAAAGACTCTGTAGTGAGAGAGATATTTCTCAAGTGGGGTCAGCCTTGCGATCTTTTGCTACTCCCCAAAACAGCAAGTGCAGAGAATACTTCACTCTATTCCCTTTACCAGGCCAACCCAGCAGGGACGCTAGTCCAAGTTTGGCCCGGGGACTTCTGTATGCATTTCCTCCTTTCCCACTGATCTCTCAAGTACAGAAAGCTATCGCTCAGAAGGCCTCATTGATCCTCATTGCTCCTTACTGGCCTCGACAAGTGTGGTTCCCCTTTCTACATCGATTTCTTTTGAGCAACCGTGGAATCTGGACCTAGTTCCAGATCTTTTGATCCATCAGTCGGGTCAGTTTCGCTCCTCCTCCCTCTCTGAACCTCACTGCTTGGTTCCTCCACTTCCAACCGTAGCCAGGCTTCCTCAATTATCTCACTCTGTTAGAGATATTTTGATAGCTTCCCATAAATCTTCCACTCGAAGATTTATTTGAGTAAGTGGAAACGCTTCTCATATTGGGCACAAGGAAAGGACATAGATCCTTTCACCGCTTCCATCCAACTAGTCCTTGATTTTCTTGCTGAACTCTTCCATGCAGGTTCATCTCCATCTACTCTTAAGGTTCAATTGGCAGCTATTTCTAATTTCCATGTGGGTATTTCTGAATCTGCCCTAATGTCCCACAAACTCTGCAAAGCCTTTTTGAAAGGAGTTTTTCTTCTCAGACCTCCTGTAAGAAATCCTCCTTCTCCTTGGGACCTAAATTTAGTTCTTGCTTCTTTGATTCTTTCCCCTTCGAACCTGCAGCTTCATGTTCCTTAAAGTTATTATCATGGAAAACTCTCTTTCTGGTGGCTATCACATCAGCTAGAAGAATTTCAGAACTTCAAGCACTCAGTTGTCGTGTCTCCTTACCTTGTGTTCCATAAGGACAGTTTCATCACGAACTAACCCGTCCTTTTGCCTAAGGTGGTTTCAACATCAAATCTAAACCAATGCATTGACCTCCCTGTCTTTTTCCGGAGTATTCAAATAGGTCTGAACAAAATTACACTGCCTGGATGTTCATCGTCAATTAAGGTACTACTTGGACAGGACGAAACAATTCAGAAAATCTGATCAGCTGTTTGTCTCCTATCACGAAAGCAGAAAGGGACTTCCAGTTTCAAAGGTATCTTTATCCAGATGGCTAACATCTCTGATTACCCTTGTTTATGAGATTAGACACCAAAACTGCCTAATAAACCTAAAGCCCATTCCACCAGAGCTTTGGCTACTTCTCTAGCCTTCCAAGACAGACTGCCTATTGACACCATTTGTGCAGCGGCTACTTGGGCTACTCCTCACACTTTTATTTCCCATTATAAGTTGGATTTAGCTTCTAGGCATAGAGCTAATTTTGGTTCCACTGTTCTCAGGAGTCTGTTCCGTTAGGCCACCGGGACAAAGTGCTAGGGACGGTCCCATCCAGCAAGAATGAAGGCGAGATAAACAACTTAACATATAGAAGTTATGTTCTTACCATAACGTTCCATGTTAGTTGTCTTCTTCTCGCCTTCTTCTTGGCCCCACCTTCCCCTGGCCTGGACAGACCTAGAGGAGTTTGTGATCGTGACCTCTCTTTCTACCACCTCTTTCTTAGTCATATGCTATTATGCATATTTTCTTGTTTCAGGATATAGGTCACCCCTTTTCTTCCTGCTGTTAGAGGTGGATTCTGTTTCACAGTTTTACTGTTTTTGATATAAGCTGGGTTAGCTTACAAACGAGATCTGAGGTAACTCTCGCCTAGCATTGTGGGATATAAGGGGAGCCTCGAGCCGGTGGAACCAACTCTCGAGCTTTTAGAGTGGCGGGGTCGGGTCGGCTCCGAACCCATCCAGCAAGAAGAAGGCGAGAAGAAGACAACTAACATGGAACGTTATGGTAAGAACATAACTTCTATTTATGACTTTCCAGGGTCATAGAGGGGGACCTATAGCTTGCAAGGAAGTGGTTTGGGGTTTTGCCTATGGTGGTTTGAAAGTAGAGTAGCTCAAGTGCATTGTCCAGTTTGACCAGTCTACAGTTATATTTATTTTTGATGTAAATCGAGACACCTCCACTTTTAGTCCCTGTCTGTATAGTAGTTGGTCTGAATGTGTTTATAGCCTTGCACTGCCAGTGTGCTGTCTTTGGCTTTAAACCATGTCTCAGTGACTGCACAGATGTCAGCATTCTCTAGGGTGAGGAGAGCTTGTAGGGAGTGGAGTTTCTTGTTTAGACTGCTAGCATTGAGCAGTAACACCTTTAGATTTTGTTGGTTTCAATTTCCTATGTTGGAAGTACTTTAAATTTGGCATTGCCTAAAAAAGGCACAATGGGGAGGACAATGTTTAGCTAATATTTGAAAGCCTAGCAGGGAGAGGTGCAGACCATCCCTGGCAACACAGCATGGTGTGTTGACCATTTCCTTCCATGGTAACAAATATGGCACCCCCTTAGAATGTCAGTAGAAACTAAGCCAATTATTAAAGTCACTCATCTTCAGTTCATATTGTGGTATCGTCCTTGGAGAAGTTGAAATACTGCAGGCACATCATATAGTCTAGAGAGGTACATCTCAGGTCATTTACACCCACATAGACTATGATTGAGTCATACTGGTACTTGTGGTTCAATGACCAGAGTGAGTGCATTGTGTGGCAGATCCTGGCCCCTGATAAGCAACAACTGTGACTTTCTCCTTAACTTTCTCCTTACTCAGCCTGGCGAGAAGGACATCAGTGTGTCTCATAATTTAGTTTCCAATGACCAGAATGTTGGATTGTGTGGTGGCTTGCCTTATGGGCTTAGATGTAAAGGCTCCATGAGATGTAGCTGTATGTGCTGATATGGGTTTTGTTTTGAATGAGTGCATTTGGGGCTGCTGAGGCTGTTATCTGTACTTCATCTAGGAGGTCTTTGGGGTTTAGGAAGATTACATTTAAGTGCCTCCACATATGTGGGTTTATGTGTCTGCTTAGAAGTATGTGTGATGAGTGCAGGGTGTGTACTATGACAACCTGATTAACATAAGGAGTGTTTTATGTGAAAGCTTTGCTTCCAGTGACATTATGTAAATGCATCTCCCGCATATCTTATCACTTTGTTTGAGAATTAATTAGTTGTCAGTAAATATGGGGCAATTTCTACATGGCCTCAGGATGCCCATATCCACCATGCTGGTAACAGAGATAGTGAGAAAGTTCATATCCATGGTAATGGGTCCTTTTTATTGATTAGATGGTTGCAGTGAGAATATAAAGTAATGTCAGGAGTATCTGGTTTGCAGCTCTGGCGACAGTGCTTATCACTACAAACTAGTTGCCCTATGTACAATTAAGTATTAGAGAAATTTCAAGGGTGCTTTTACAGGAAAAATGTCAACTCAAGGTATCTCTGTTTATACAAGGCACTGCCAAACACTTGAGGGAAAACTAATAAGTAGACCTGATGACTTATGGATGAAGTATTTAGGGAGATAATCTGATGTTAGGTTAGACAGTAGCTAATCAAAAAGCAGTACATACAGAAAATAAAGAATTAGCTTTGTCAAGAATGATGAAAAGAGGGGATTCACATGACTGGCTATTGCCTGATTACTGCTAGTGCTGGTTTCACCACAGCTTCACACTGCTGGGATACAATGCTCCTTTGCTTATTCTTTCACCAGAAGCAAAACAGTAGCACCACTCCCAAGATAAAAAGCAGGCTACAGGCTCTTTGATGATCAATAGTCGTGTCTTTAATGGTGCAGGGGTCAGTAGACTTGTAGTCTTTTCCTGGTTTATGCCTTGAATAGCAACTAGAACAATCAGGAAAGCTTCATACAGATACTCACTGCCCATCCAAAGACAGTCAAGAATCAATGCCTCCTGCTCCTTCTCTCACTAGGAGCAAAAGATAAACACAAATTCAAAGCTGGCACCTATGAAGCAGTTAATAGGCCTTTTGGTGATCAACAGTCTCTAGGAACTAATATTCCTATGGTCGTTCTCTCATCAGGAGCAAACCAGAAGCATTAATCCCAAGATAACTACTGAGAGGCAGAATGCGGGCTCTCTGATAATTGGTAGTCTTGGGCTATATGTTGCAGATTTTAAATGTAAGACAAAAAAAATGGGTTAATATCGTAAGAGTGGCAATGTGCACTAAGCAGTTAGATATGAAAGAGGGGTAGCTCACGCTTTGGCAATCTAAGGGAAGATACATTTAATTTCAAAGAGCAAGATAGATTGGAAAGTGGTGGCACTTAGTATTCTGACTGTATGGGATATAGTAAGATAGCCAATAAATTTAAATAGCTGAAGAGTAGTGATTTCACAAAATGATAAGCAAACTTACTATACCAGACCCTTTCTTTTGGTGTGATTTTTCAAGTCTATATCAGAACATAGAAGTTTTAAAACTTCGAATGTTCTAATATCGACCTGTTTTGAGCGAACGCTAAAAATAGCGAAGCTGCAGAACACCAAATTCTTTCCTAGGGAAAGAATTCGGTTGGCTGGTTCTATGGCTTCCGTATTTTCAGCGCTGTGGTGAAAATTTATGGGTCGGGTTCAGGTAAGTATGCGATTGTATGGCTGTTTGGATTAGGGCGTGGGTTAGGTGAGTTAGGGTTAGGGCGCGTGTTAGGTGAGTTAGGGTTAAGGCGCGGGTTAGGTGAATTAGGGTTAGGGGCAGGTTAACTGAGTTAGGGTTAGGACGCTGGTTAGGTGAGTGTGCGATAGTGACGGACCTTAGGGTTAGGGTTTGGGTTAAGGTAAGTGGATAGATACTAGTGTATGTATAGTTTAGTGTAGGGTTAGTTGTAGGATTATAAGTGTATGTATTTGTATTGATGTTTATTAGGTGTGCTTGTGTTGTGTGTATGTGTTTCAGAATAGCAAATTTTTTCCCAAGGAAAAAATTCGCTATTCTGAATGTTTGATATTATGCGGTTTCGATATTTTAGGTTTGATGAAATAGCGTTCGCTATTTTCATCTTTTGATAATGTGATATAAATGCGATTTTTCGCATTGCCAGGATGTGGATTTATATATTACCTTCTGGAATATTTGTGAGTATTGTAACATTCAGGGCTTTTGCCTCCCTCTCCTGGGCAGTATTTTGATGCTCCAACTGTCTTTTTATAGAGATCCCACCTCAAGATCTGGACAGTTATAGCAAATTTTGAAAAGTTGGCCAGTCAGTGGGGATAGAACTCAAATAGTTTATGCTGCATTAACCGTGATGTAGTTGAACATCTACTGTTATGGTAAGTTAACTTACACAGCTGTCCTATGCTCAACTGTATCACTGTTACAGTAAGGACACCCTCCCTCACTCCATGTCCCTAATTTTTATTTTGTGCTAGAGTGTGGATATTTTTCATTTTCTCCTAGCACATAACTAACTGGCAGTGCTCTAGCCTCTATTAGTCTGAAGCAGGGAGTCTCGCTGTAGATTTGGTGTCCTAACCATTAATGTTATACTGCTCTCCTCGAGCTGGAGAACAGTTAAGGTGTGTGGAAAGTGCCCTAAAGCTTTGGAACCTGTCTGGTTGTCTGTTCTTGGCAGGATATGTCCCATATAGCTCAGGCTACTGAAATAGCTGTTTGAACATCAACTCTTATGGTAAATAATTGCACAACTATGCTTTTCTTCTGCATGTCAGGAAAAATAAACTGTGACTGTGACACCAACTTCCATAGAAGGACTCCTGCAAAGTAGTTTGTTTTGTTTAAGAGCTAAACACAACATTAAATTGTGTAGCATTTGTCAGTCATTCTCCCCGTAAGATTGCTAGAAGTAGGCTTAAGTCGCTTCACACTTACTTAGAGAACAAACATCTTCAGGACTTGGTGTGTGTATGTAGCTATGACATCATTTTCCTCTTCATAAGACCTCTCTCTTTGGGTAAAAAAGAAGAGAAAGTCTTTGGTAGATGTGATTGATGATAACTTGATTTCCTCCTCTCTGTTTTGGACTGAGTGATAACTCCACCATGATGTATTCACTGCCCCTGGACTATATATCTGTTTCTCCTGGGCCCTCTAGAGGAGGCTGTTTTGGTTCAGGATACTTGAGCATCTGATCAGACTGAATCTTCTGCTGAGACAGCTGGGAAGAGAGAAACAAGAATGATATTATCTAGGGGTGAAGGAGGTATCCACCAGCTTTTAGTCAGAGATAGGGTTACCACCTGTCCCACATTGCGAGGGACAGTCCCTCTTTGGACAGTTGTGTCCTGACAAAAAAATTGTAAAAATGGCAAATGTCCTGAGATTTTAGGACAAAATTATTTCCTATATTTTATGTAATAGTTGCATAAAACAGTTATTCTGTATCTAAAATACCTAAATGTTATAAGAAACAGAATAAGCAACTAAGATGCTACAAGAATAAGCTTTTATTTAGGCAAAAAAGTTAAGTTCTAACTTTTGTAATGACCATGATGGGTATGTGTCGGCCTGTAAAATCTGATGTGTGTACCAAAAATGTCGCACTTTGGCCATTTGAAAAGGTGGCAACCCTAGTCAGAGATGATGTCTATGGTCCACTTACAGAAGTCAGACATATGGCTTCCACACAGAAAATTGTATATCTAGACAGTTCTAGGAAACCTACTCAGTAAAGAAAACATATTTTCCACCTCCTACCCCTTTCAGTAGGAAATGCAGTTTTGCACAGTCTGCTTAAAACCTCTTCAGTCATTTCAGTTTTCTGTCTGTAACCTCTTCTTCTAGTTCTAACTTCTACACCTGTTAAAAGGAAAAAAAAATAGATGTTCTACATATTGATTACTTCTGCAGTTTCCTAAGCTATATGGGTTATATCCTACATAAGACATAGCCAATCAGCTTTAAAAGCTTCAGGACACCTTCTATGCATACAAAGCATCGGTTCAAGATGGCTATTGCAAAAATGATAAAAAAACTTTTTAAGTCAGAGGGAAAAGATTTATCTGCCAGAAAAGGTACAATGAGATTTTGAATATGGACACCTCTAAGTCTGTTGCTATACCTCCAGTTTTGGGGACTATAGGTGTTGCCTTTTCTGCTGCTTCAGTGTGTCTACAGACTCTCAGTCTCTGGACATTAAGAAACCAGACAGATTTTATAGGGTTTCTGATATGTATAACCATTTTTATAAAAAAATCTCTCTGCTCACCCTGCTGTCACTTCTTTGGATACTGACAATGGTATTATAACTCTTCTCTCTTCTAATAAATTTCCAATGCTTAGGACAGCAGATGTATGGCAAAAATGTATAAACCTAGATTTTAGAGCTATTACTTGCCAGACTTACACTGGTAAGTTTCTTATATCTGTTGGGAGCAATATGAGACAAAGCTTTGTAAATCTATGTAGCTCTGACCTGAAATCTAATGATGTTATGTTGTCCCTTCTCGCCTTCATTTTGCTGGTTGGGTTCAGAACCAAGCATCGGTTCTGACTTGGCCTTATTCTAAAGCTCGAGAGCTCTTGGCTGGCTCAAGGCTGCACTCTATCCCATGAAGCCTAGCAGCAGATACCCAGACCTCGTTTGCCAAGTGAAGCTTCGGGATTCCTCTGTGCTGGCTCAGGCTGAGTACAAATATTTTTTGTTCTTAGACTGCTGTTTTCAACAGTTTTTTGATTACTTTAATTAGTGAGCTTACTGTTCTTCTTAGAGTGTTTGTTATCCCTATATTGTCCGTTTTCCCTTTTGTCTGTGTTCTTTGTTGCCCATTGTTTCCCTCACAAGGCCTGTGTGTTTCTGTGTGCCCTTTTTCCATCTTAGAGGTTTAGATAGCTGTTTGTATTTGTTCAACCTGTTTAAGTTAGAGGGCTTCTTTCCCCCTTTCCCGCTGTTGTCTGTTTCCCCCAGGAGCATAGTTTAAGTTAGAGACATCTCCTTGGTTTGAGGAGTGCATCATTTTTAGTTAGAGACACTCCTCAAGCCCTCCTTTTGTCTCTCTATCCCTACTAAAAAAAAAAATGTTATTACATTTCTTGTTTGCCAGGCTGTTGTGTTCTGTGTTGACTTTCCTGTTCAATTTTTTTGGTTCCAGTGTGTCTAAGGTTAAGCACTCAGGTTTAAAAAAATGTGATTCCTGTACACAGAAGATGTCCATAACAGATGGACACACAAGCTGCGTCTATTGTCTAGAGGCAGTGCACCTGCAGGACTCTTGTTCCATTTACCATGGGTTTAGTGCAAGAGTCCTGTAGGAGTGCAAGAATAAGTTGATTAATAGAGGGCTTCTTAAAGGACCCTTTGAGCAGACCATACAACAGCCAACCACTTCAAAATCATTATCTTCTTCAAAATCTTTGTTGGCTCCGATGGAACTGATGCAGAAATCTAAAGGTTGTCGGACCCGAGAAGGAGAAATCTCCATCGGCTCCATCATCTACTTCAGAGCTGTCCAGGAGAAAAAAGAGGGACCAGTCACCATCTTTGGAGCCTGTACACACGGTGCTACAATCCCCTTTACTACAGTCTGCGGCAGGTAGCCACAAGTCTTCAGTGTACTCCTCCGGATCATCCAGGAGTTTATCGGATGATGATGTGAAGAGGGTTGTGAAGAGGTTGCTTAGGACACCGGCCCTGGTCAAAAGTCTATCCAGCGTAACTCAAAAGGATGTGGAGCCAAAGTCTGTCGTCTTTACCAGCTGTTCCTCCTCTGACTCAGTCGAGTTCAGAGCCAGAGTTTCTGGCGGTCATAGTAGTGGAACCGTCGGTTCTGAGAGACACTTCTGGAGTCTTGGGAATCAATGTCTGCTCCGATCGCTTCCACTGAAGGATCTGGGAGCTGACACTCACCCATCGGTTCCAGGGGAGATAGTCAGCCCGGACCTTGTTGGATCTGGCTCTCCCACTTGAAGCTTCAGCGCAGGTGAGTTCAGCACCAACATCTGCCTCAGAGCCCTCATCCTTGGTGCGGGAGAGATCTCCTGGTTCCTTGGAGCAGGAAGCTCTCTTGGGCCGGGATTGAGGTGTCTATGAGGTGATGAGGAGTGTGCTTTCCCCTGAGTCTACTCCACCCTCGGCTCCAGTCACTTTCCCCCCACGGGCCCCAGTGTCAACTTCCACTCCACCCCTCCAGCCTAGATGGAGGGAGCCCATGTCTCAGGTTACCCCTACGGGTGAGACACTTTTTTTTGAGTCCTCCTAAGAGCACCCCTCTTAGGAGATTCTTCAGAAGCATACATGCAAGAAGAATCATATAGACTCCCCTGAGTCTGTTGCGTCTGACAGAGACTTAGAGGATTCAGAAGGGTCCCCACGTTCACCCTCTGAGGATGTCTCATTTTCAGACATCTTAGAGATCCTTAAACAGCAGAGTGAATAGAAGCCCGTATCCCCTTCTGAGGATGAGTCTGTTGACGTAGAAGCATTCGGCTCTCGACCCTCCACCTCTTGGGTATCTTCGCCTTTTAACAAACTACTGGGGGAAGTCAGTCGGAAGGCATGGGGCTCTCCAGAGACAGCGGACCCTGTTCCGAGGAGGCCAAATAAGTTTATCACTGCCCACGAGGAAAAGCAGTTTCTTACAAAAGGTGTTCTGGTAGATGCTATGGTGGTAGCGGCGGCCACCAAGAAGGAATTAGCTGAAACTTCTTCTTCTGTCCATCCGCTGAACAAAGAATCTCGAACTATGGACAGATATGGAAAGCGTATGTTTTCCTCATCAGCATTTACTCTGAGGTTGCTAAATTATCTTTCTCATTTCACTAGACTTCAGAGGGATCTCCTCAAGGAGCTAGGAGATTCCTTTCAAGGTGCAACAGCTAAGGCACTTCTGGAGACAGTAAACACTCAACTTGCAACCTTAACCTCCATAGCAAACTCCTCCATGCACCTGATTTCGTATGCGGCTGATAGAGTGAGTAGGGCAGCAAGCACAGGGATTGCTCTGAGGAGATATTCCTGCATGTGGCTTTGCGACTTTGCTGAATCCTTCAAGTCTTCCTTTACTAACGCCCGTTTTGATGGCTCATCCTTGTTCGGGCCAAAAGTTAAAGAAACTCTCACCAGGTGCAAACATGAGGGCAAAACTCTATCTGCCATGGGAGTGCATTTTCTGCCCCTACTAGACCTTACCCCTAAGGTCAGAAGAGTGGAAAGATGTGGTTCCAGAAATCACAAGGAGCTTTGCCTGATGCACATGGTGAATTTTCTCCTGGGAGCAGAAGGGGATATAATAATGGAAGACACCGTCCTCACGGCAGAAGGGGTCCAGAGAACCAGGGAGACAGAGATACGTTCTCTGGTAGACCCTTCCAGTGCTCTTGAAAGGAGGCCTGCCTGTCCAGTTCTGGAGGCAGTCAGGGGAAGACTATCACTGCACCTAGAAGCCTGGCAAAACATCACCAAAACAGGTGGGTATAGTTGATTATATCCAGGGGATGCAACATTCTTTTTTCTCATCCACCCCATCTGCAAAATCCCATCCCAGACATACCACCCAGCCAAAGGGATCAAGCAACCCTAGAAATCCAAAGATTGCTAGAAAAAAGAGCTGTCCAAAAAGTCACTGCAGACTAATCAGGATCCGGAATTTACTCAAGATTCTTTTTAGTGCCAAAGAAGACAGGGGACTGGAGACCAGTACTGGACCTCAGCAGACTAAACAAGTCAGTAAAGGAAGTGAAATTTCAGATGGTAACACTGCAGTCCTTACTTCCCTTTCTGGGAAAGGACAATTGGATGTGCTCGATAGATCTCCAGGATGCGTACTATCACATCAAAATGAACAGTCTCTCCAGGAGATATCTATGCTTCCAGCTGGGAGCCAGTCATTACCAGTTCAGATCTCTGCCCTTTGGTCAGCCCACAACCCCCAGGGTGTTCACCAAATGCATGACAGTACTCATGGCTCACCTGAGGCATTTAGGATTCCAGGTGTTTCCATACTTAGACGACTGGCTCCTGACTGCCACCACCGAGCATCTACTAATCAAGGTGAGGGACACTACAATCTATCTCTGCTCAGAGTTAGGCATTACAGTCAATTTCGAAAAATCTGCCTTGTTGCCTTCTCAACATATTACTTTTATAGGAGCAGGTTTAAATACAAAAAGCATGGTAGCAAAACTGCCTGCAGAAAGAGTCCTAACATTACACCGTCAAATGTTAGTCCTGTTGAGAAGCAGTTCAGGTGAGGTTTGTACTCAAGGTTCTAGGATCAATGGCAGCAGCAATAACCTTGGTTCCCCTAGCCCAGCTACACATGAGAATACTACAAGAGCTTCTCTTCACTCAATGGTCCATGCAGGAGATGCCCATGTCTCACAAAATTTTGATAACTAACACATGCAAAAAAGATATTCGTTGGTGGATTCAGTCTACACAGGTGACAACAGGCAGACTGTTCTCCCCCAGTCAGTAGCTACAGTGACCACGGACACTTCCCAGATAGGGTTGGGGGGCATTATCTGGGACAGACTGTCCAAGGGACTTGACAGGAACATGAATACCATTTGCACATCAATGTCCTGGAGATGAAAGCGGTGCTCATGGTGTTGCAAGCATTCCAAAACTTTCTTCCTTCGGGGACAATTGCAATTCAATCAGACAGCATGTCAGTGGTGTGGTACATCAACAAACAAGGCGGCACCAGATCCTAGTCCCTATGTCGAGAGGCCCAGAGAGTTCAGCAATGAGCAGTTTCTTCTCAATGCCTTCACATTGCAATGCATATTCCAGGGAAGTCCAACGTAATAGCAGACAAGCTGAGCAGGGCAATTTTAATGCCACATGAGTAGTCCCTGAAACAGGAAATTGCGAGAAAAATTTTTCACAAGTGAGGCCAGCCATGCTGCAATCTCTTTGCCACATCCAACAATGCTAAATGCAGCAGCTTTTTTTGCCCTAATCCACCCCTTGGGGGAGTCACCCAGGGATGCACTTGACCACGATTGGCCCCCGGGACTTCTTTGTGTCTTTCCACCATTTCCCCTCCTACCGAAGGTAATCCAGAAAGGAAAACTGTTGAGTCACAAAATAATTCTCATTGCTCCTTACTGGCCTCATCAGATATAGTTCCCCTTCCTATGGCTTATCTACAGGAAGACCCTTGGATCCTGGACCTAGTGCCGGATCTCTTGACTCATCAGTCTGGGACTCTCCATCCCTCCATACAAACTCTGAAGCTGACAACTTGGTTACTCCACTTCCAGTCTTAGCCAGGCTTCCAGAATTATCCCCAGCTGTGAGGCACATTCTAGTGTCTTCGCACAAAAGTACTACAAAAAAACTTTATGCGAGTATGTGGAAGGGATTTTCTTCTTGGGACCAATTGGACCCTCTCACAGCTCTGATTTCAGCCATCCTGGAATTTCTGACAGAAATTTTTAATCAAGAGGTGGCAGCTGCCACTGTTTGAGTTCAGCTGGATGCTATTTCTAACTTTCACATAGGCATCAAGGGTTCAAACATTATGTCTCAGATTGTGCAAAGCCTTTTTAAGGGGCACGTTTCATCTAAGACCTCCTATCAAAGAACCTCCATCACCGTGGGTTCCAAATTTAGTATTAGCCTCCTTGATATTGCCCCCTTTTGAACCAGCTTCTTCTTGTACCTTAAAGTTTCTATCTTGGAAGACTCTTTTTCTAATATCCATTACTTCAGCTAGAAGAGTTTCTGAATTACAAGCTCTGTCTATTCGTCCTCCCTATTTGGTTTTCCATAAAGACAGAGTCTCCCTCAGAACAAATCCTTCCTTCTTACCAAAGGTATGTTCTGAAGCCAATCTAAATCAATCCATTGAGCTACCAGTGTTTTTTTTCGAAATTATGGCAACAAGGCAGAATATAAACTCCATCAGCTGGATGTACATAGACAGTTAAGTTTTTATTTGCATAGAACAAAGGATTTCAGGAAATCTGACCAGCTATTTGTGTCCTTTGCAGAAAACAGAAAAGGAGTCCCAGTTTCTAAGGTTACATTATCTAAATGGCTTACAGACACAATCACTTATGCTTATAGCTCGCAACATAAACATCTTTCATGTAAAATTTGGGGGCATTCTACTAGAGCTGTGTCTGTCTCCACTGCCTTTCAAGCCAGAGTGCCTTTGGATTCAATTTGTGCTGCAGCCACATGGGTTAACCCTCATACCTTTATTACTCATTACAAAGTAGATGTGGCCTCCCAGAACAGGGCTTCCTTTGGTTCCACTGTTCTGAAGAGTTTATTCCCTTGAGCCACCCAAGAAAGTAGGTGCTGGGGATGCTGTTCCAACTAGCAAAATGAAGGTGAGATGGGACTACATAACATAAAGAAGTTATGTACTCACCATAACGTTCCATGTTTGTTGTCCATTATCTTGACTTCATTCTTGCATCCCTCCCTCCTTCAGCCCTTCCTGGATGATTTGGAGGAGTCTTTCGGCCCAATATCTTATTCCCCTCTCTTGTTCTGGGGTCCTTTAAGATTTGTGCCTTTTGTTGTACGTATGTGTATATAGTGCTATATATATATTTATGTGTGTAAATTTTTTTCATATTACACAAATCTCATGTTAGTCTAGTGTTATTAGCTTACCAAATGAGATCTGGATATCTGCCACTATGCTTCATGACGGAGAGTGCAGCCTCAAGCCAGCAAAGAGCTCTCGAGCTTTAGTATAAAGCCGAGTCAGAACCGATGCTCGGTTCCGAACCCAACCAGCAAAAGGAAGGTGAGATACTGGACAACAAACATGGAACTTTATGGTGAGTACACAACTTCTTTTTATGGACATGCTTAATTCTGCATTCTAGATAACTAACCACACTATCAGATGTGAATGCAGTGCTGTGGATGCTGTTTCTAAAGCAGCTGCAACTGGCTGTATTACGATAAGGTACACTTGGATAAAAATTCCTGTTCTTCCCTGAGGATGTTAAAGCTCAGTTAGTAAATGCCCCTTTTGAGAAGAATCTGGTATTTGGTAATGATACTGCTGAAGTTTTCAAAAAGCTAGAAAAACAGGAAAACCCATGTAAGGACTTAAACAGCTTTTCTTATCTCCCAGTTCCTAAATTTCAAAAGAACTAGCCATCCTATACAGCCCCTTTTTTCATAAACCTTTCAAATCTGATCAGTAGTCTGGTAAAGAACAGTTCAAAAGAAAGTGGCAGAGAGATTCCAAACAAAAACCTAATGATTTCCAGGGATCCAACTCTCAGAGAAAAAACATCTGACTGTACTTCACACATATTTTCTCTCTCCCCTCCCTACTGCTGCCTTCCTCAAAAAAATGCAAGAAATCTTTCCTTTTGCCTCTCTGCATGGCAAACCCTTGGATTGTTAATATTATAGAACATGGCTGCAAACTCAAATGGGCATCACTTCCTATTCCATCAGGCTTCACTCAAGCCTTTCTCCACCATTTTAAACCAGTCTATGTCACTATAGAATGTTTATATCCCCCACAGTGAGAAGAGCTTGCAAGGAATGCAGTTTCTTGTTTAGCCCCATAGCATTGATCGGTAACACCTTCATATTTTCCATTGCTTGCTTCTTTATGTTGGTAGGTTTATCAGGTTGGCATTGCCTAGGAAAGGTACTATGGATACGGACTATGTCTTTGCCAGTAGTGGAAATCCTAAAGGGGATAGATGCAGGCCATCCCTAGGAAACCAACGTGGTTTATTGATGAAATCCTCCCAGGCGGCATAATGCTTGGAGAAGGTGGAATGCTACTCAGTGCTAGACTCATAATTGCCTGGGACATATAACTTGAGAACTTCATAATTTCTCTCTTCATATAGTCTAGAGAGGTAAATCTCAAGTCAACAACACTCATATGTACTCAGACAGAGTCATACTGGTACTTGTTCAGGGACTTGTGTGTGTGTGTGTGTGTGTGTGTGTGTGTGTGTGTGTGTGTGTGTGTGTGTGTGTGTGTGTGTGTGTGTGTGTGTGTGTGTGTGTGTGTGTGTGTGTGTGTGTGTGTGTGTGTGTGTGTGTGTGTGTGTGTGTGTATGTGTGTGTGTGTGTGTTGTGTATGTGATTTGATAGATCCTGGTACTAGAAAAGCAATTAACAATCAATCTTTCCTTGCTCGGCCTGGTAAGAGGTTCATCTTTAGGTCTTACAATGGAGTCAGCTATAAGAAGAATGTTTTGTTGTGTAGATGCCTGCCTTATGGTCTCAGCATTTGTAACTTTGGGATGCCATCTGCTATGTGAGGAAGTAGGCTTAACCTGCTGGGTGTGCTTTCTGCCTTTCTTATGTTTTGCAGGTCTTTAAGGGTTAGGCAAGTTATTCTTTAGAACCTCAGCATATGATGGATTGTATGTATTGTGATGGCCTTGTTGAGGTGTTGTTTGTGGTGTAAAGCTTACAATTCTGGTGTCTGAGTATTGTGTGTTTGAGATTTTTGTCCTGAAAATACATTACATATGTATATCTCCCACACACTATATGTATATCTCTCACAGACTGCGTTATGCTGTTTGAATAATAAATGATCATCAGACAGCATGAGACAATCATTACGCTGTCTGAAGGTACCCATCTCAATCATTCTGGTTACAGAAGTTGTAGGAAACTGCTGGCCCATGGTTTCAACAGGAATGACTCGGGGATGCAAGGATGACTATAACTGCTTGGAGTGCAGTTTGTTTAGGATAATGCTTAGGTGGACTTACTAATAAGGGGTGGGGAAACCCTAGTTAGCTGGTTAGGGGTTTACTACAGCTCTTTTTATTTATTTATTGACATTTGTTTACCTGGAAAGTATGACTGTATTAATACCCTTTTCTTTGGTGGCCTGGGGAGAAAAACTCCAGAAAGTTAAATAACATTAAATAAAACATTAGCATAAATGTAATTAAAAAAAGCATATATACATGCATACAGTTTGATAGTGGAATACATAGAATGCAATAAATCATGAGGAGACACCAGTGATATAAAAATAAAAAGAACTAAAAAAAATGAAGGTTAAATATATATGCTAGGAAATAAAAATAAAAAGATACAAGTCCACCCTAAGGGTGGGGAGAGGGTAGATGGTGAAAAGTACAGATAGATTGTATGATGAGAGATTTAGTAAGAATGTAAAGTATTTGTTAATGTAGATCACACAGGTGAGGTACATGGGCATAGCCGTGAGTTAGTGAGAAATTTCTTGAGAGACGACTTGGTCAAGGTGTGTTTATTTGCATTTGGCATTAGTTATGTCTGTCACAGACCTGGATTTCTAGGGTTTTATAGATTTGGCAGGTGGCTTATAGCAAAAAAAAAAGCTCTTGTGTAGAAAACCCACTATAGAGTGAGTCCAAAGGTGGTTGTGCACTGAGTGCAGCTCAGCGCAACTTTTTCTTCTTCTGTTTTTTTTTTTTAATGAAAAGCTCATTTCTCGCAATCCGTGGCTTTCCTGTCTTGGATGCAGCTCTGTGCAGGTTTTAGCAGATGAGCTAGAGAGGGATCCATTGAAATGAAACCAACAGTGAATCTCTGTGACTTCTGAAACTTTAGCAAATCATAGTTCACTTAGTCTTGTGACTGAGCTACAGGTCAATGATCTCAGGTATGTCTGAATTTCAGAAACTTTCATTTTTACAATGGGATAAGGGAAATAAATAGTGTACAAACAGTAACGAGCAGGAGAGGAGCAGTACTTAATGTAACTTTGGTAGCTGGGAGGGCTGTAACAATGTGACAGACACAACCGTTGGAGAAAAACAGTACCAAATGTATCTACTCTAACAAATGCAACAAACAGAAGACACTGGAATGCAACTTTAAGAAGGCAAATTATAAGCAGAGTATAAGACTTTAGCAGCAAAGATAGAATGTAAACAGCTGTAGAAGCACAGAAACACAAATCCTGCAGCAAAAATTACAATACTGCCACTGTTGCAATCCAAACTGCTGTCTAAGGCACCAGACTATGCAGGGACTTACCAGCAACACTGCATATAGAAACTGCAGCAAAAATACTAAATGAGGCTTAGATCCTGCAATACTACACTTTTCCCATAATTGCGAATGAAACTACAAGATTAAAGTTCCACACCACCTGAAAATACAGTTAACCTTTACAGGTAATAGTACTTATGGAGGTAGAAGTGTAGTCTTAGTGTATACATGATGCTCAGATTTTGCAATAATTCACACTTCTCTCACAACTGCAAACAAAGCTACAAGACAAAGGTCCCAGAACAAGTTGCTTTTTTGAATTTGTTAGAATCATTTTTTAAGATCATCTTAATTTTTATTTGCAATTATCCAGACATTACACAAACTGGCAATCCGTATGCATGGATACATGGTGCCTTTGTGAATAAAGTACTTTTGATACAAAATGAGGCAAGCAGCTTTAATTACAGAAATAAATGTATCAAAATGAAGGTGACTTTAGTACAGCTTAAATATGCAATAAGATCTAGATAATGCATGAAACAAAGATGAACTCAAATGTTAGTCTCAGAGGAGGGCATTTCAATTTTAATTTGTCAGTATACAGTAAAATGAGCCGAGGAAATGAGACAGGAAAGAACTTCAGAGGCCAGGTATGCATGAGATGAGACTAGAAAGAGCTTCCAAGGCCAGATGTACAGTAGGAGTGGGTAGCTCATTTAAATTGCAAGATAAGAGCAATAGTTTAAATATACCTTCCTGGATAAAAAATGGAGTCCAAATGCATTGATTTTAGCTTGAGGAGAGCTTTTCAGTTTCCAGGAGTCAAAGACAAGACTGCTCGTGTAATATAAAATACCTGTAGGCTGGAAATTGCTTAAAGCTCTAGCCAATAAAGCTTCTCTTTCCAGAATTACAGACTCCACCCACACTCTCACTGGGTTTAATTACCACAAGATCTTGTTACAACTCCCACAGCTGGCCAAAGCTGGCTTTTTGTTTTAAGTTTGAAAAGTGACTAAAGTAATTAGATGAGCAGTGCTAATTAATCCACTTAAGAGCACAGAAAAATAATGGTGGGATCTATAAAACACAAATCAGTTTATAACTGTAGCTTCAGACTGAGAGGAGTGAGAGAGAGAGTAAAACTGCAGAAAAATGAGAAAGCCCTCTCAGAACTGATTTAACTACATAAGCACAGCACAGAAACAACTTGAAGCAACACTGCCAGCTGTAAAATGCTTTTAATTAAAAGCTTTAACTTCAGCTTCTGAACAAACACAAAACAGAAACCATGCACACGTGATTAAATAGTACTACAAAATGCCTTAATTTAATAGCTTTAACATGGTTGGGAGGGTGGCCTAATGGTTAAGATGTTTGCCTTACAAATACAAGGTGCAGAGTTTGAGTCTCACAAAGGATAATTGGTTAGGCTTAAAATGTTTCGCAAGGGCAGTTAGTCTACTATTAATCTATGAACCTATGAAAATGCAGAACAGACACAAAGCAAGAACCACTCCAAATCTATTTAACTGTCAAGATAAGTGCAACAGTTTAAAGGTACTTTCCTGGATACTGACTGCAGTCTATATGCTTTGTTTGGTTTTAGCTTGAAGTGAGCTTTTCAATTTTCAAAAATCAAAGGCAAAGAAGGTTGACTACTTACATGATATAAAATAGCAGGAGGCTGGAAACACAGATATGTTTTAAGGTTTTTTGCTTTGTGATTGTGATATCAATTTACTTCTCTGTCGCTTGGACTTTCTACTGCTTCAAAAGACTTTACCAAATGGCTTTCTCAAGTGATAGCATTTTGAAGGCTTCAAAGCATATGCATCTTTCCTTATCTGGATGATTGCATGATCTTAGCCTTAATCAGTTATGAAAGGCTAGCAGCGTTATAGTTCACAATGAATCTTCCCCTCTAACTGGGTTACTCCCTGAATCACAAAAATCATCCCTGGTTCCATCTCATTGACTGATATTTCTAGTATGCCTTCTAGACACCTTCCTTATAACTGTGCTTCTTTCCACATAAAAGACACAGACATCATAATAATGTACTCAATCTTTCTCAGCAGAAAATGTCCACTGCAGGAGAATTTCTCAGAATTCTAGGGTTCATGCCATCTTCCATCCTTATGATTACTCATGCCAGACTTCACATGAGAAAGATTCAGTGTTTTATCAAATCAGTTTGGATCAACGCTCACCTTCTATCACAATTGCAGTCCTCAACTTTGTTTAGAAAGAATGTATTTGTTGGGTCAAAGAAGTCCTATCTAACACAGGAGCCTCTTTCACTTGTCTCGGCCCCTATCAGACAGTGGCCACAGATTCTTTAGACTTGGTTGCTTCAGGTGCAGTGTCTCAGGATGTCAGGGTGCAGGGAAATAAGAAACCATACCACAGACACAAACACATCAACATGAATGACATGATGGCTCTTATGAATGCTCTGAAAGCTCTGAATCAACTTTGGTCTCCAGGTACTCTTTTAGTGGTGACAGACACCACTCTAATATGGTACTTAAACAGGGTGGAACAAGATCATGGTTCCCATGTAGGCTGGTTATGATTGCCTGAGACATAGCGACTCTTTATAACTTATTCCTTCAAGCAACTCCATTCCTTCAAAGCAGTATACAGCAAGACACTCCTTGACAAGATCCAGGATTGATCAACAGGAGTGGATGCTACACGGGAAGTCTTCCTGTATGTAGTTATGTAGTTGACCAGTGGGAAATTCCTCAAATAAGTCTGTTTGCTTCCAGTCAGAATAGGCAACTAAAACAGTTCTGGTCCAAGACAGTTTGTAAAGAGGCCTGGAAGAAAATGCATTTTAAACTCCTTGACAGTGTTTTTTTTTTTCCTTTATATCTTTTTCCCCATTCCTGTCATTTCCAAAGTTCTTCAAAAGATCAAAAAGGATTTACCAAAGATGTTATTGGTGTCTCTCTTTAAGGCCCAGGCATCACTGGTTCACCTTTCTCATGTAACTAACCAAGGGCATTCACCAGAAACTTCTTAAAAGAGTGGACTTGTTTATATTGGACAAGGGATCTCTGAATCATGGGAATATCCACAATCTGAATCTAACTGGGAGGATGTTAGGTTTTTAATTCCTTTAAACACCTTTTTTCCTGAGGACCTGCAACAGGTATTGAAGGTGTCAAAAAGCCAGCTACTAGGAAGTCTTAGTTATCTATCTAGATGAAAATATTTTTGTCTGGTTTCAAAACAGAGAAGATGATGAATTTCAAATTGAGCATTCCTAGTTCTCCAGTGCCTGTGTGAATTGTTCATTTCTAGGTTTGCAAGAACTTCAGTAAAAGAAGACCCTTTGTCCATTTCACTCTGTCTTTCTCTAGTCCCTATTATTCTGTTTTCTTTTTTTTTTTTTGTTTTGCAAATTAAATGATTCTTAAAGTGGGGATGGCATATTATACTACCAACAAAGAAGGTGACTTCAACTAGGGATTTGAATTCTGTTTGGAAAGTTAACTCAGCCTTCCTTTGAACCTGTAGCCTGATTGTCTCTGAAATTTCTAATCTGGAAGACTGCCTTCCTGGTAGCTTTATCTTCTGTTAGATAGGTATCTGAGTTACAGGCTCTTATGTCTATTCAACCTTTTTTGTCTTTTTTCACTAGGACAGAAAGAGTCTTGGAATAAACTATTCCTTTATGTCTAAGGTAGTGTGAGTTTACTCAATCAAACTGTGCATCTCCTTTCTATCCTAATCCACAAAATAAGGGCAACAGCAGTTTTCATTGAATGAATGTACATAGACAATTGAGATATTATCTGGGCAAGATTAAATGTTTAGAAAAAAAAATCAACTTTTTGTATCTTTTGATGGTAAATAAAAAGGACAGATAGATTCTACCTCCAGGTCACTTTTCTTTTCCAAAATATTCTGCTATTCTAACCAGAACAAAAACCTTTTAGAGATGTCAGAGCTCATTTCACTAGGGCAATTGCCACATTAGGAGCATTCTGGAGATGTCATGCACTCTAAATCCAATCTGGAAGCCGCTACATTGTCCTCGGACTTTCATCAAACAACACAAACTGAATGTTGTCTCCAGAGCTAGGGCTGGTTTTGCTAGAGCTGTTCTTCTGGACATTCTAGACTCTGGTTCAGCACCATTTACCCTCTGTTCTTGGCATTAGCATTCCTTCCATCAATAATAACTGTAACAGTGATCTTATGAAGAACACAGTACAGCTGTGTAGGTAACTTGCCATAAAAATAGATGTTTCAATAGATCAGTTTTGCAGTACAAAAACATGCCCTCTCAACATCTGTCTGAATATTTCCTTTTCTGCCTAGGGTGGGGTATTCTTCCACCTTTTTTCTGTGACAAGACTTGATTTGGAATGATAGGCTTACGTCTCCCATTCCAGGGTTAGAAAGGGTTGAGTTTTGACATGTCTGTACACCTCTGTTGTACTAGCATCTCTGCTCAAGCAAAAGGTAGATGTATAGTATGTAAGTCACGTAGCTCTCAACCTCTTGGAACAAGAAATCTGGACAAAGCCATAAATAATGGTTGTAAAAAGACCCAGAAATATGGGCAATTTTTAAATATTCCTCTTGCAAATTTAGAAAGTTGATAGAATAACAGGTTTTGTATTAGCATGAATTTTCTGAAAGGTATGAATTCTGAATCTCAAATGTCTCTCATTATTTTCTGACTTAAGTCCTCAAATATTTCACAATGATTTTCCAGAAAAACACAGTTTATGAATAACATGCCAGAAATATGAGCCAAAAATCTGGACATTCTGTGAAAATCTGTACAGTTGAGAGGTATAAGGAAGGTGTATGAGATTTGTAGACTGTCAGGATGTATAGTGTCCTTTGCATGATATATCCATCTGTAAAGATTACTACAACAGTGAGCTATTTGAACATTTAATCTTATGGTAAGTAACCTACAGAACTGTATTTTTCTCCAGATTTCCTGTAAAAAATCTCCAAAGTGTTTGTAGCTGCCAGAAAACCTTTCCAGTTTATGTACATAAGCAGTGAAGTGGAAGGGATTATATGCTAGGAGAGAAAAAGTATTCCCTTCCTTCTCAGTTACTGAAGTTGCAAATTTGTATGTTATTTCAGACAATACATTCTCTGATCCTCAGTTATTCAGCAATCAAGGTGAGTGTCTCTTTACTTGATTGATGGAGGGACTTTGATCTTTTATGGATTGATAGTGTAGCTTTTGGAATACATCTTGTATCTCTATCCTCCATTGAAGAACTCCTTCCCTCTTTTGGACTTGAATTCCATGGTGAATATACTCAATGCTGACTGGGCAGGTTTTAAGCTTAACTCCTAAAAGACTATTTTTTTTTTTTTTGAACATCTTTATTGAATTTTCACATGTGACATAGGTAAACTTGCATTTATGTAAAAGAAAACAAACCATATTAAAATGTTCATAGTTGCATAACATTATACATCATTGGTTAATTCCTGCCTTCCCTCATTACATCCGAGTGACGCCTCCAGGTGCATCTGCAGTTAACTCCTACTGACGCCTCTAGGTGTCAAATATTGCTTGTTCATATTTGCATCAATAATTCTAAAACCATGCTATGTACAAGATTTTAAAATATTTAATCTTAAAATTTACACAATGGCAAACTCAACTGCATTAATATCTGACCTCTACCTAGTGTAAGTAAATATATATCAACTGTTGTTTTATGAAATAAATTTATATAGATATAATTTTCACATTTTTCTGAATATCTCAAAAAACAAGTAACATACAAAACTCCTTAGCCTTATATGAAAGCTCTCAGCTAGACAAATAAAATGCTGCTGACAGTACGTGTGTAACTTGAGTGGTTGCTGAGATATTATAAGTTGTTTACAAAATATTACAAATGCAATCATCACTGTGTTTACTCTGACTTATAAAATATGGTTCAAGACCTAGAACCTAAAGAATACTACCATTATAAAAACAGTTTCTGCTGAAGAGTTCGACATTTATACTACTTTCATAACTCCTATGGTTCCAGAGATATGAACATTTGTTTGAAATGTGAGAACATAATTTGATTCTGTTAAAAGGCTTAGGCTCCCCCCATTGGATGTTACACTGCAAACCTCCTGAGCTCCATTGGAGTAAATGAGTTAAACCTCATTCCTCCTCCAAAATATTTTTCTGCTTGTATTTGTTCCCACAATTTCCATTTTTTTCTATGTAATTTGCTCCTGCCCTTTTCTAAAGATTCCAGTTCCTCTTCTTTTATCTCTGTTACAATATTCACTACTTCAAATATGGTTGGTTTAGACTTTTATTTCCATTTTCTTGTGATTTCTTTTTTAACAGCCACCAGAATTAAGCTTAACAAGGCCTTACTGTGTCTAGGCAGTTGAGATCCTGTATCCCAGCTCAAAATAAATAAATAAATAAATAAATATAGAAAGAAATAATTTCCTTAGTTACACCAATTTGCTTGCCCAATATTTCTGACAAAGTACTCTGTAGGGAATTTCTAAAGTCTACCAATTTAATCTCTTTCAGCGTTTCCTTGTCAGGGGTCGCCACAGTGGATCACCGGTCTGCTTATGATTGGCAGTGGATTTTTATGGTGCCAAATTGCCAGCTCAGTGCCCAACCTTCAGAGAAGGCACACACACAGACTAAAGTCTGCCAGCTCATTATACTCTCACAACATACGTTCCCAGTTACCTCTTTCGTTTCTGTCATACCTCCAACATTTGCCATCTACCTGAGGAAAAAATCTTTGGAGTCTGCTTTGGGCATAAAAATACCTATACAAACACTTCCAGGCAAAAATCTTAAATCTTCCAGACTTTGTTGCATACTTGAGAGCTAGCATATGTCCTGCAATTGTTTCTTTGTGAATTGCTTATCCAGTTTCACTTCCCGATCTTTTCTAATCTCCTGTAATTGATTTATATAGTTATCGTGCAATATTTTATATGCCCTACTAATGATCCTTTTTTATCAGCAGCTTCTGTTCTAGTTTCAACTAAAAGCTCTGTGGTTTGTTTTTCATTGACATAAATGCATAATTGCCTGTGTAGTAACTGATGATTTAATAAAGATGTTTCTTGTTTAAAAAAAGACAGGAATTGAATAATTTATGAAATACTGCTTAGGTTATATGATATATAGCAATATATGTGAACTATAATGTTTGCCATGTTAATATAGTTTGATTACTTTTATATGAATTCAAATTTGCCTATGTCACAAGTGATAATTCAATAAAGATGTCTGAAAAAAAAAACAAGCTCCAACAATGCAGGTCTTTCATTTAGGATTCTCCTATCCCTTTCTCTTTACCTATAGGATGCTATCAATCCAGGATAGTGAAGGCAGCCACTAGGCTGCAGTCCAAATGTCGTCTTGGCCTCTTCTCATTCTGTTACCTTTCCCTCTCTAATTATTTGTTCCCAATAACTTGGTTCTTTTGCCAGTTTTCTCCAGTAAATTCCAGCCCCCTTTTGTCTGTTTTCTGTACCCCTAATTGCAGTTATCTCTATCAGCAGAATCTCCTTTCTCCATTTCTGTGTTGACTTAGTTCTTTGAATACTTTCTGCTACTTTATGAATACAATATTCTGTATGACTGTTGATCCAATGTTGTCTATTTTCATCCATTTCAATTGTATGGGCTGTCGAATCCAATCTTGATGGCAGCTTTGAAGCTTCATCAGATCCAGAACTCTGACTTCTTCCTTACCCATTATTCCCTAGACTGTACCTTAGATGCTCAAATCTTGTTTGGCATTGAACATAATGGATGTGTGATAGAGCTCTTGATAGCTTGCTGCATCCTTTTTACCAGCTACTCTTCACCAACCTTCTGAAATATCAGTTAGCTTAGTTAGTTTGTTTAGATAAGGCATCTAGACCTTTTGTTTTCAGTCTACTTAAAAAGTCTTTATAGGTGCTTTTATCTGTTGTTTTCTTTTTGTATGTGTGTGTATGTATATGTGTTTACTTCTAAATTTCAAACTTTCAAAATGTCAGTTTTCTTATGGTCAATCAAAGTTTTGAAACTTCAAAATTTAAATTAAAAAATATATATATTTTTGCAGAGGTCAAGACCCCTGCACCCCCACACACCATGCTAATTAAATATACCAACTCTGAGATCGCACTACAGTAAGGAAAATGGTAAATATTCCATTCTGGCCATACAGCAATCTCCATTTAAATGGTTTGAAGTTTCAGAACTTCGATTTTATGGACTCAACCATAAGAAAGTCGACATTTTGAAAGTTTGAAATTTAGAATAGACACATATATGTATGTTTATACATGTGTGTATAGCATAATCCTTGTGTAGATCATTGTTTTTTCTCCTTGTAGGATATTATCAACATATCAGAATCCTATGGATTCAAGAAGTGCTCAGAGAGTGGGCATAAACGTCCATCCGAAGACCCACACATCAAATGCATTTATTGCTTGGGTGCTGCTCACCTGGATACAGAATGTCAGTCCTGTGCATCTTCCAGTGCTAGGGTCCTTCAGACCAGAAGGGACAACTTGGTCTTAAAAGGGTACCTTCCAGCACAGACAGAGTCTACCACATAGACTGCTTTTATGTCCCCTTCTAAAAAAGATCAACCAAAGTCAAAGGGACCAGAAAAGGACAAAGAAATGGATAAGGACAAGAGGGAAAAAGAGATGAGCAAGTCTCCCTCTTAGTCTGCTATGAAATGATCTCCTGAACTGAAAACTTTACTTGGTCTCAGTTCTAAAACAGCTTGTAAATCGGGTCTGAAGGCTTCTCTAATCAGATCACCTTCTCCATGGACGTGATACTCACTAGGACCAGTCCTAGACTTCATTCTCCTGTCCTCCAGGGAAGAAGATTCTCCCAAACACCTTCAGTTGTGTTGTCGACTCGATCATCACAAAGCCTCATTGAGCTTGATGTCAACAGGATGATGAAGAAGATTTTGAGGATGCAAATTCATCTGGGCATTATCCCAGTGCCATCCCCTGGGAAGGGACTAAATTCTACCCATCTTAACTCTACCCTACTGGAATCCATGCTGACTTGCCCTTCAGGTCCAGTGTTATTGGATCTGACTGGTACCAGAGCACCTTTGTCATCAATGGAGCTACTCATGACTTTGGCGCTGACTGCTTCCATTCCTCTCTCTCTCAACACTGATGCCTTCGGATCGAGATGAGACTCAGAGCCAAAGCTCTGGTGCTGCCTTTCAAGGTGATGAATCAATGCCATGATTCTCTGAGCCATCTTTCCAACTCGGGGCTTCGGGTCAAGACAGCTCAGATCCGAGATCAGCTTTGGGACCAGGTGTCAGCGGTGGTGAGGGCTCCTTCCCTTCCTCAGATCAGAGATAGTCTTTAGTGCCAGTGGCTTCTTCAGTTTTCAAAACCTTTGAAAGGGTTTTGGCTAGTTCCAAGGATAAAGTGCCTTCATCCAACTTGGATCCACACATATCCCAGCTGGGGTATGCTTCCTCTTGTCCTTGTTGGACAGGGACATCCAGTACCAAGGGCTTCTGAGAAAGTCTGTTTTGTCAATTCTTCATCCCATTCTGAACCTTCTGTTGCTCCCTCAGAAGCCATCCCCAGAAAATGGAAAACAATGGGAAGTACCTAGATTCCTTCATGGAGTCTTTCACTGAAGTTACTGACTTAAAAGAAGGTGAAGTTTCCCCTTGTTCCCTCTCTATGAGGTCACCTTCAGTGATATTCTTGAATTAATGAAGGGGGGTAGGTCATCCCAAGACGCTTCACCAAATAAGTCAGTATTCTTGGAAGACTTTGGTTCTGGACCAGCATCATCCTGGTTGGTACCTCCCATCGATCCACTTATTGACCTTATGGCTCAGCAGGCATGGAAGGATCTTGATGTGGTGGAGCCTAGTTAAAAAAAAAAGATGATCACATCTTGACTGTGCCTAAGGACAGGAAACACTGGAGGAAAAGTCCACTGGTAGATGCTATGGTGGTGACTGTAGCTACCAGAAAAGTAGTATCAAAAGGAAGTTCTTCTGTGCATCCTCCTAATAGAGAACCTAGGGGACGGACATATTTGGGAAATGGGCCTATGTGTCAGTGACATTCACCCTTAGATCACTGAACTATTTGGCTCAATTAACAAAATTCCAGAAGGACTTAACCAAAGAGATCACCATGTCCCTCTTGGGGGTATTGCCTGTGGATGTTCAGAAAACAGTGGACTCACAGCTTTCCACCCTACAATCCTCTTCTAATGTGGCCATGCATCTACTCTAATGCAGCTGGTGCTACAGCCACAGCAGCAGGCACTGGCATTACCATGCACCGCCATTCCCGGATGCATCTTTGTGACTTTGCAGAAGGCTTTAAGCCATCCTTTGTTAATGTCCCTTATGATGGTTCCACCTTGTTTGGACCTAAAGTTAAAGGCACACTCACCAGGAGTCAACAAGATGGTAAAACTCTCTTTGTTGTGGAAGTGCACTTCTCCACCCCACAAAGAACTTTCTAGGAATCAGAGATTGAGGAAGAAGATGTGGTTCTACAAATCACAGAGTACTTTCCATGACTCCCAAGATGATAGACTTCCCATGGTGGAGGGGGACACAATTTTAATGGGCAATGCCCTAGAGGCAGAAGGGGACCATATAACTAAGGCCTTCATGGTCTCTTTTCCGACAAAGCCTTTCAGAGCTCATGAACACTTGGCTGCCTGCTGCCTCAAGCCTGAAGCTAAAATAATATCTAGAGGCTGTCTTTTCCCTACCACCTTAGAAAAAGAAAAAAGTCCCCAATGCTCCAACCAGTCAGTCGGACTCAGCAGCCACTGAATTTTTAAAGCTTCTAGAAAAAAGAGTCTTCCAGCTGGTCCCTCAAGACCAGTTAGAATCTGGAGTTTATTCCAGTTTCTTTTTAGTACCAAAGAAAACCAGGGGCCTCAGACCCAGTTTGGATCTCAGTCACCTAAACCAGTTTGTGAAATAGACAAAGTTCCAGATGGTCACAATACAGTCCCTCTTACCTCTGTTGAGTAAAGATGATTAGATGTGCTCCATAGATCTGCAGGACCCCTACTATCATGCCAGAACAACAAAACAATCCAGGAGATTTTTCTGCTTATGGCTGGGAGCCAACCACTACCAATTCTGGGTATTGCCATTCAGTCTGATTACAGCCCCCCAAGGTGTTCAACAAGACCATGGCAGTGATGGTGGTGCACCTACACCTACTGGGGATCCCAGTCCTCCTTTATCTAGATGATTGGTTCCTCACTGCTACCACCGAGCATCTACTGATCTGATGTTGTCATTTTCATCAATCCTCAACTGATGGGTTTGTATCCAATACTTGGATCTTATGCTGCTTCTTCCAGAACATAGGATCCTAGAACCCTCGAGCTCTTCCCTTTACCCATAATGGCCCACCAACCTAATGTACCTCAGATCTCGTTTTCTACCATCAGGTACAGATGTGGATTGTGAACTCTCAAGTGTTATAGTGCATTCTTTGTTGGTACTTTTTCCTTGTTTACTTGAGTCTAGATAGTTTCTTTAATTTAACTGTTTCTTTCCTCCATCCCATGTTATCTTGATAGCTACTCACCATCCCAGAGATCTAGAGATTCTTTGTCAGATAGGTCCTATCAATGCTCCTGAAGGAAAACCCAACTGTCCCTCTCTGGAGGCAGTCGGGGGTCATCTATCCCTGCACCAGAGAGCCTGGCTAAATATCACAAAAGACTAATGGGTGCAAAGGATTATATCTAGAGGTTATATCATACATTTTCTCAACCCCCACTAACTGTTCAGAAGAAAATCCCCAGTGTTCCACCCAGTCAGAGGGAAGCAGCTTTTCTAAAAATAAAAAGCTACTAGAAAAAAGAGTCATTCAAGAGGTCCCCCAGACCATAGAGGGTCCATAACTTATTCAAGTTTCTTTTTCATGCCAAAAAAGGAGACCTGAGACCATTTCTGGATCTCTGCAGTTTAAACCAGTTCATTCAGTATACAAAGTTTCAGATAGTCATGGTTCTGTCTATTCTGCCCTTTCTGCAGAAGGACAATTGGATGGGCTCAGTAGAGTTTCAGGATGCTTGCTGTCACATCAAAATGAACAGGCACCCCAGGAGATACCTACACTCCCAGCTGGGAGCCAGTCATTATCAGTTCAGAGCACTACCCTTTGGTCTCACCACAGACTTTCAGGGTGTTCACCAACTGCATGGCAGTCATGGCAGCTCACTTGAGATTGTTAGGATTCCAACTATTTCCATTTCTAGACAACTGGCTCCTGACTGCTTCAACCAGGCATCAAGTAATTCAAGCAAGGGACTACTTACTCCAGCTGTCCTCCCATCTGTGGATATCAGCCAGTTACAACAAATCTCAGCTCACACCAACACAGAGTCTGAAGCTCACTGGTGCAAGTTTGAATACAGGCACTCAGATAGCTTCTATCCCTTCATCTCAAATAGGCACCCTACAATCCTTAGATAAGAAATTGATTAAAAATTCACCCCTTCCAGCCCAACTGATACTACAGGCTTTGGGTTCCATGGCAACAGTAATCACCCTTTGTCCCACTGGACAAGTTCCAAATGAGAATCCTTTGATGGACTCTGTCAACTTAATGGTCCATTCTCCAGCATCCATTATCCATACCAGTCAAGATCACTCAAGCATGCAAATGATACATTCTATGGTGGATTTATTCAAATTATCTCCAAGAAAGCTGTCCCTTTATTTTTCCCCTTCCCAAAGCCATGGTGACTATAGACACCTCACAGCTTTGGTGGGAGGTATTCACTACTTGAGAAGGACAGTCCAAGTTAGGTGGTCCCCTAAAGAGGCCTATATGCATATCAGTGTCCTTGAGATGAGAGCTGTCCTCGTAGTATTGCAGGCCTTTCATGACAGACTCCCATCCAGGACACGTGATACAAACTGACAATATGTCAGTAGTCTGGTACATCAACAAACAGAAGGGAACCAGATCTTACCCTCCTTGTTGAGTAGCTACGAGAGTTTGGCAATGAGTGATCTCTTCTAATCACTTTTTAATAGCAGTGCACATCCTGGGGAAATCCAACATGATTGCAGACAAGCTAATCAGATCCATTCTTATGCCTCATGAGTGGTATGTCAATGTCAGTGTGGTGGAGAGAATTTTCAATCAATGGGGACAACCATGCTGTGATCTGTTCACTTCTCTCCTCAACAACAAATGTAGCATGTTTTTTACTCAGATCCTCCTACTGGAGGAGTCACCAAGAAATGTTGGAGTTCCATTTGGCCCTCTGGTGTCCTTAATGCTTTTCCACCCTTGCCACTAATTCCAGAGTTCCATCAGAAAGCAGTCCACTTGAAGAGTTCAGTCATCCTCATTGCACGCTTTTGATCTCATCAGATTTGATTTCCATTCCTCTGGCCTCATCTTCTGCATTCACAGTGGATTCTGGATCCAACTCTGGACCTCCTGTCTCAGCCTACAGCCATAACTCACCCAGGCATATCAAGCCTCAAGTTGCCTGCATGGTTTCTCCAGTTCCTCTGATTGCTAGACAGCCAATGCTCTTCTCTCCTATCCATCACATTGTGTTATCTTCCCATAAGAGTCTACTCTACCTCGGGATATAAATATTATGCTTCAGGTCTTAACTCAATCTCCCTTTGAACCTTCAGCCAAAGATGAATTCAGAATTTTGTCCTGGAAGACCATTTTTTCTAGTGGCTATTATATCAGCCAAAAGGCTATCTGATCTCCAGGCTCTGTCTTCAAAAGCACCTTATCTAATTTTTCACAGGGACAGGTTATCATTGTGAACTAACCTATCTTTTTTGCCTAAGGTAACTTCTGAGTCAAGTATTATCCAGGTCATTAATCTCCCAGTTTTATTTCCAAAGTTCTCAAACAAAGGAGAGTACATGTTACATCTGTTTTAGGTGCATAGACAACTTTGTTTCTACCTTCATGGAACCAAAAATTTAGGAAATTTAATAAATTGTTTTCTTTTCTTCTACCACATTTGGCAACCCAGTATCTAAAGTTACATTGACCAAATGGTTTACTGATTATATTACCTTTGTCTATGGAAAATTAGGTTTATCTTTACCAAAACCTCCTAGGGCCCATTCCATTAGGTCTATAGTGGTTTCTTCAGCCTTTTCGTCTAAAGCATCCTTGGATGATATTTGTGCAAAAGCAACATGGGCAAATCCACATACTTTTATTGCTCATTACAAATTGTATCTGGTCTCTAGGAGCAGAGCAGCTTTTGATTCAGCAGTGCTCTAGAATATCCTTCATTAGGGTCCTCCTGGGGTTGTGGTAACTGGGGACTCTGTCCCATCAGTTGAGGAATGAATGACAATGACAACATCAAATTAAAAAGTTATGTACTCAGCATAACATTCCATCTGTGTTGTCCATTTTCATTCTTCCTCAACTCCCTATCCACCTACCCATCGTTTATTTTCTTCTGGAAAGACTGAAGAGTATTATAGGAACCTCTGTTCCTTATTTGAACTCCAGCTTCCCGTTTCTGTTCTGCCACTGTTGTATTGTATCTATGGGCAGCAAACTCAATCTGAGGTACATTAGGTTGGTGGGGCATTATGGGTAAAGAGAAGAGTTTGAAAGTTTTTGGATCCTACACTATGGAAGAAGTGGCCAAGTCAGATCTAGGTCTTGGATCCGAACCCATCAGTTGAGGAAGAATGAAAATGGACAACATTGATGGAGCATTATTGTGAGTACATAACATTTTATTATGACAACTGGATCAGGTACTCCATTTACTTCTCAACTTAGGAATATCTGTAAATCCACCAAAATGTCGACTAACCCCAACATAGAATACAGTTCATAGCATGCCACCTAGACGCCAAACTGCAAATAGTCAGCCTTCTTATGCTATTACTTCCTAAATGTGCAATAGTCAAGAGTGAGTCACCACACCATACATGTTCAATACATGTGTATCAGAATATATCATACTACAACTGATGAAGTGCAATATTCTATGCAATCACAATTTGAAGTCATAGTCTTGCAATACCTACTAGTATAATATTGTCTAATGTCTTCCTGTCCAATTGTGATAATTTATTGTGTTATTAATATTTTAATTATTACTGTATGTGCATTAGTCTTACTGTCATTCAAACTATGTGTTCATTGTTTTGTCTTGCATGGGACCAAAGCAATATAATTTCATTCAGCTTGCACTGCTGTGTATATCTGATGAATCAACAATAAAGTTTACTTTGACTTTTCCCCAGTCCAGAGTTCTGTTACTTTGTCTCACAGTTTTTGATATACTGTATCCCCCATCACCACCAGTGAGGCTGGTTCTGCATCTATTAGGTCTCATGGCTACAGATGCTACATGAGAGTACTGCAATGGACTTTAGCAGTACAGAGGTCTCAGTCCATTCACCTTTTACATTCAAATTATCTGAATTACGTAGATCTGCAAATAACACATCAGTTTGTGGATAACATCCACAAATGTGACCAAAGGTAGCCCTTTCCAGGCAGAATCACCAACTGCAACAGTGACCACAGATGCCTACCTTCTGGTGTGTGTGTGTGTGTGTGTGGGGGGGGGTCATTTCAAAGGGAGAATGATCAAAAGTATATGATCATCACTAGAGGACAATCTTCATATCAATCTGTTGGAGTTGAGAGCAGTCATCCTAGCCGTTACAGGCATTTTAGGACCTTCTTCCCAAGGTTGTGATTTCAGTACAACAGGACAACATGTTAGAGGTGTAGTACATCAACAAGCAAGGAGGTACCCATTCTTATCCTCTGTGTTTAGAGGCTATGATAGTATAGCAGTGGGCAGTGTTTTCACAATACTTTCTGATAGCAAGGCACATCCTGGGGTTATCCAATGTACTCACAGGCAAATTGAGCAGAATGATTCTGATGCCTTGTGAGTGGTCCCTCAATTCTATGGTGACAAATGTAATTTTCGTTTGCTGGGACCAACCTTGTTGCAACCTTTTTGCACCCTATATAAACAAGAAATGAAGCAGGTATTTTGCCCTTACCCCCCCCCCCCCACAGGGACAGCCACTGAGTGACGTTCTGATCCACAGTTGGCCACCAGGCATCATGTATGCCTTTCTCCCATTGGTCTAAATGAGCAAATTCATACAGAAAGCAAGACAATGCAAGGTCATGGTGATCCTCATTGCCTAATTTTGGCTCCAACAGATATGGGTTCCCTCCCTATGGCCTCTACTAGTGCATCCCCATGGATGTTGGCTCAATATCCAAATCTACTGAATCACCGATCCTGACTACCTCCTCCGGACCAGAAGTTCATGAAGTTAACCACATGGTTCCACCAATTTTACCCATAGCCAGAGATGCCAGGCTTTCTCTGGCAGTAGTCAATATTCTTTCAGCTTCACAGAAGACATCCACTAGAAAAATTTATCAGAGTATATGAAGGAGTTTTTTGATGTGGACCTACTCCAAAGGTCTGGATTTGTTTTCAGCACTTGTTATATATGTACTATAATTCTTATCTGACCTTTCTGATAAAGGTTCCAGCTTTGCCACCACCAATGTACAGTTGGCTGTAATTTCAAATTTTCATATTGGACATAAAGACATTCCAATAGCTTCACTGAAAATCTCAAAAGCCTTTCTGAAAGTTACATTTCTATTAAGAACTCCCATTAGAAACCCAGCCCCAATGTGAGACATCACCATTATACTACAAGATCGGACTCAGGCTCTGTTTAGACCTGCTATAACTGCAGCTCTAAAATACCCTACTTGGAAGACAATTTTCTTAGTGGTAGTGACATCGGCCAGATAAATCTCAGAGTTACAACCCCTTTCATGTAAGCTTCCATATCTAGTGTTTTATAGATAGAGTTTCCCTTAGAACTAATGTGTCCTTTATTCCTAAGGTGGCATCCAAAATTAATTGAAATCAATCAGCAAACTTGCCTGTGTTTTTTCCAAGGTATTCAATCAAAGGAAAATAATTGCTACATATGTTAGATGTATACAGGCAGTTCAAATTCTTTATCCACAGGACAGAACATTTCAGAAAAGGCAATCAGTTGTTAATTTCCTTTTCTAAACCAAAATTTGAGAAAGTAGTTTCTAAGGTTGCTTTATCCCAATGGAGCTCAGATTGCAACTCCTTTGTCTATAACAAGAAGAATGTACCCTTACCGCTTAAACCAAAAACACTTTCAACTAGGGCAGTTTCTACTTTGACAGTCTTTAAAAGAGGACTATTCATTGATGACATTTGTGCTGCAGCCACCTGGGGTATGGTACACACCTTTGTGTTTCACTATAAGTTGGACATCCAGTCTAGATTACATTCTTCCTTTGGTTCCAACATACTCAGGAATGTCCTTTCATGATATCTCCCCAGTTTAACAGCTTGGGATTCTATTCCATACATTTGAAATGGATGAAAATAGACAATACTGGATATGAAAGTTATGTACTTGCCATAAAGTTACATCCGTGTTGTCTGATTTTTGTCTGACTCAGACTCCCTTCTACTCCCTTCCTAACTGTCACCTATGGCTTTGAGAAGATTGAGGGGATTTTATTCACTGTGTGTGCATAGTCATGCTAGATTGTAACTATGATTCCAAAACAACTTTCAGCTATTTAAATTAGGGGTTCATTCTTAGGATGGGTCCTTTTATGTATCATATTCTCATATATAATGGAAAATGGAGGGCAAACTCGATCTGAGCATCTAAATTATGAGTAGGGGAGGAGTGACAGCTCTGGTTCTGATGAAGCTTCAAAGTTGGTGCTGAAGTCAGATCCAGTCGGATCCAACAACCCATATGTTTGAACCAGATGAAAATCAGACAACATGGATCTAACATTATGGTAAGTACATAACTTTCATTTCTCCTTCTTAAGGATCTACACCCAAAATCCCACTTCTTATTTCTTGAATTTCCCCTCTAATTCATCATCATCTCTTTCCACTTTGAATTGTAGCTTTTTGCTTGTGTTATGTATAAGAGCCTTAACCGTGCAGATCTAAAATATCCTTTCAACTCAGGTACCTAATAAAACTATGCCTGACCTGTATATGAAACTAAAGGAAATGAAAACATTTTTACTGCTTATGTCTTGCTATCCATATCAGTAGACAAGGGTTTCTATTTTCTCAGTTTTTGTGTTGTGTTTTGTTTAGTCTCTTCATAATATCTATAGCTCCCATAGCATAATCCTATTTAATTCATACTCCTAAGTACTTCATTTTATCCTGTCCCCATAAATATGGGTATTGCTGAACTGATTCATGTGTGGGCACATAGTTTACAGCTACAGCCTTTAATGTAATGTTGTCCTACCTCGCCTTCCTTCTTACTAGGTTGGGTTTGGATCTGATCCTCAGATCCATCTTGGCCTTTATTTTCAAGCTCAAGGTCCTCAGCCAGCTTGTGGCTAACTCCCTATCCCAGCATACACCGGAACTATCCCCAGATCTCATTTGCCACTAATCAAGATCGAGCATTTATCTGCTAGCTCTGGCTAAGTACAATTCTTTTTTATTACCCTTTGGTCTATAATTCTTAGAATTTTTGGATAACTGAATGTTTTCACTGTTATAGCTGAGTGCGTATACTCATGACTTGATAATTACCATATCTGAGCTATTTTCTGACTTTGGCCGTCATTTATTCACTAGGCCTTGTATTTTCCCTTCTCGGCTTGTGTTTATTTGTAGTGGCCCTATTAGTGGAATAGTTTGTTTAAATTATATAACTGTTCAATAGCCCATTTTTAGCTAGAGGGCTTTAATCCTACTGTTCTTGCCCTACCTTCCAGTTTGTTACTAGTGCAGTTGCCGTCGTAGTGTTGCAGTTCTTGTAACAGGGCCCATTTAAGTTAAAGGGCTTAGTCTTTGTGTTTCCCTGTGTGTTCTGTGTGAGGGCCCATTTAAGTTAGAGGGCTTAGTATTTGCTTTTTCCCTGTGTGTTCTGTCTCCTCAGTAGCTCAACCCATTTAAGTTAGGGGGTCCAACCTATTAAAAAAAATCTTTTGTTGTGGTTCTTGCTGTTGTTCTTTACCTTAAAAGTGTCCAGCAAGGAATCTAAGCCAATGGATTTTAAAAAGTGTGACAAGTTTAGCAAAAAGATGTCTCTTAGTTATAAAGACACCCTTTGTGTTTATTGTCTTGGGGCCGTCCATTTCCAGGAGTCATGTTCCATTTGTCATTCATTTAACTATAGATCCTTCCTGGAGAAGAAAAATAAGTTGATCCTAAAAGATCTTCTTAAAACCCCCTTCTCAGAGGCACTGGAAGAAGGTCTGGGTTCATGTAGATTGGATAAATCTTCTGCTAAATCTGACAAATCAGATAAATCTGGAAAAAGACCTTCCTCTTCTACATCATTGGATATGGCATACAAAATACCTAGACTGTCCTCCTCAGATCCAGTGGCTACGGGATCAGACAAAGTTCCATCAGCTCTGACACCTTCTTGCTCCGTGCCAGTGGAGTTTGAACTTATGAGCTGCTCCTGAACCTTGGAGCCAGTCTCCCCTATTTTGAGATCTCCCATTCTTCAAAAGACTAAATTTCCCACTCCCTCAACCCAGTCTTCTTGGAGCCTTTCCAATGATGACATGGATTGGGTGGTACCAAAGCTCTTACAGACACCAGTGCTGGCTAAATTACTGTTAGATCTGACCCCCAGGACTTCACATCCTATGACATCCACCTCCTCTGCTCCAAGTAATCCTCCGATCCAACCTCTGACTTTGGAGTCAGAAGGTCTGGAGTTGGTATTAGTGGAACTGTCAGATCCAAGACCCACCATGGGTTCCACATATCCAACCTTGCCTCAGATATCTTCGGTTCCATTGGAGTTGGAGGAGTCTAGGAGCCGACATTCTCCAGTCAAATTGGACAGCTCTGGGATCCAACTTTGCCTCTTGGGGCCTTGGCTTGGGTGAGTTTGGCTCCTACCTCAGCCTTGGGTCTGTCATCTTTGGTTCTGCGGGGTCCTTCGGCTCCTGCAGATCTAGGGATATCCTTGGATCAGGGATGGGAGGGGCTTTTGAGGTAATGAGGAGGGTGCTGTCTCCACAGACAAGTCCACAGTCCTCTCCAGATATTCCTCCCTGCAGAGCTTCGGTGCCTGCCTCTTTACTACTGCATCCACAGGGGTGCAGAGACCCTAGGCTTCAGGATGCCCCACAGGGCACCCCCACTCTTCAGAAACCTCCCCAGAGTACCCTTCTGAGGAGGTCCCTCAGAAGAGAGCATGCATGAAGAAGCACTTAGACTCCCCAGAGGAGTCCATCACTTCAGATACGGACCTCGATGAGGCAGAAGGGTCCACATGGTCACCTCCTGATGATGTCTTCTTTGGAGACATCCTGGAAATGCTAAAGCAGAAAGGTGGCTGGAAGTCCTCTAACCCTTTGGCAGAGGAGTCCATATATCTAAAGACCTTTGGGTCTTACACTTTCACCTCTTGGGTGTCTTTGCCTTTTCATGAACTCCTCAAGCCAGTTTCTCAAAAGGCATGGGAGTCCCCAGATTCCATGGAGCCTATTCCTTGGAGGTCAAACAAATTTATTACATCCCCCTCCAACAAATCCTTTTTAACAAAAGGAGTCCCAGTCGATGCCATGGTCGTGCTGGTGGCCACTAAGAAGGAACTCTCACAGATATGTTCTTCTGTCCACCCCCCAAACAAGGAATCCAGGACTATAGAGAGGTATGAAAAGCAGATCTTTTCCTGAGCAGCTTTTTCTCTCACCGCTGAACTATCTTACCCATTTTATGAGACTACAGAGGGATCTCCTGAAAGAGCTAGGAGATACCCTCCGAGGTTCAGTAGTTGAAGGGGTTGCTGATAAAGTATCTTCTCAGCTCACTACCTTAAACTTGGTTGTTAACATGTCCCTGAGGTTCATATCCTATGCAGCTGATGGAGCAAGTAGAGCAGCGTGTTCTGGAATTTCCCTAAGGAGACATTCTTGGATGCGCTTATGTGACTTTGTGGAACCCTTTAAGTCTTCCTTTGTAAATGCTTCATTTGATAGCTCGTCCTTGTTCAGGCATAAAGTAAAGGACACACTCACCAGGTGTGAACAGGAAGGAAGGACTCTGTCTGCTGTAGGAGTCCATTTTTGCATGCCCACTAGACCTTATCCCAAGAGTCAAAGAGGTAGTGGTAAGATGTGCTTCGGAAAATCACAGAGATCTTTTCAGGACACATGTGGTGAATCTTCCCCCAGCGGCAGAAGTGGAAGTAATAATGGAAGATGCTGAACTAGTGAAAGAGGGGTTCCACAAAATCTGGGCAACAGAAAATCCTTCTTTGGTAGGCCCTTTCAGCACTCCTGAAAGGAGGCCTGACTGTCCAGCTCTGGCGGCAGTCGGGGGTCACTTATCTTTGTACCCAGAAGTCTGGTGACATCTAACTAAAGACAAATAGTTACAAGCATCATATCCAGAGGTTACATCATCCTGTTTTCCCTTCTCACCCCAAAAATTAAAAATGTTCTGGACATTCCACCCAGTCAAAAGGAACAGGCAACGTTAGAAATCCAAATGTTGCTAGACGAAAGAGTCATCCAAAAAGTCCTCGCAGACCAATTAGGATCCGGAACTTACTCAAGATTCTTTTTAGTTCCAAAGAAAACAGGTGACTGGAGACCAATTCTGGATCTCAGCACCTCAGTAAAAAATAGTGAGTACTGGATGATGACACTGTAGGCGATGCTCCCATTCCTGGGAAAAGATGATTGGATGTGCTCTATATATCTCCAGGATGCATACTACCACATAAAAATGGAAAGGTGATCCAGGAGACAGTTGCACTTTTGGCTAGGAGCCAGTCACTACCAGTTTCAAGCTCTGCCCTTTGGTCTCACTACAGCCCCCAGATTGTTCACCAAATATGGCAGTAGTAGTGGCTCAGTTGAGACGTCTAGGATTCCGGGTGTTTCCATACTTAGACGACTAGCTCTCAACTGCCACAACCATGCATCTGCTAATCAAGGCCAGAAATACAACCTTGCAACTCTGCTTCCATCTTGGCATTACCGAATATGAAAAATCTGCCTTATTGCCTTCTCAGCATGTGGTTTTCATAGGGGCAGAATTAGACTTGACACAAATTATGGCAATACTTCTGCCAGAAAGGGTCCAATCTCTAAGGTACCAGGTGAGATACCTATTAAGAAGAAAGGCCCAGCGAAGATAGTCCTCAAAACTCTTGTTCTCATGGCAGCAGTAATAGTTTTGGTCCCTCTGGCATGTATGCATGTGAGGATTCTTCAGTGGTTGCTATCTACTCAGTGGCTTATGCAGGAACTAAGGAAGAAACCAAATGCTATGCCCGTAGGTGATGCACGGCCAGACCAAATACCAAACAAACACAGTTGACCAGCAAATGTAACAGATGAAATCAGCCCAATATATAAATAAATAAAATGATTTAATAGAATAAATAACAAATAAAAAAAACAAATTCAGCAAAAATATGCCTTCTTCAGTGTTGGAAAAAACAGACATGAATAAATGCAATTAAACATGCAAATAAATACTTTTGGCTTACCAATGAACACCCTGATAAGCCAATACTCATGAATAATACATGAAAATCCAAACCATGGTAAATCTTTGAGACCAAGCTAATATATTATAATGAAAAATTAGAAATAATTCATCCTTAAAAAACCACAAGTACAGAATACAGCAATAATATAAATATAATGTAGGTATATACAATTGCTCATATATATTTTTTTATATATAAACAAAATATGTCCAAACATGAAATATCAATAAACATTACATAGTCAACAATGCACCAGTAGGTACTAGCTTGCCTACTGAATTAATGCATATATATTATGCATATATTAACTGTGATATTCCAACATGTATGTACAATATTTCGAAATATGAAAAAAAGGAAAATATACCATACTTGATGCTCATAAATAGTAATGCAGGAAATTTATTTATTTATTTTATTTATTTATTTATTTTATTTTACATTTGTTGACCGGGAAAATCCGACTGGATACATGTCCATTTTCAGCGGAGGCCCGGGGAGAAAAGCTCCAGATTGACAGTAATTTACATACATATGATCAGAGAATATACTACTTATTTTGATAATTAATACATAGGTCGAAAGAGATATATAAACAGAGAATATACTGCTTCTTACTGAAGACTAATACGTAGGTACACAGAGATATGCAATTGTTAATATTTAAGGTTTAGAAGACAAAATGTCGGAGTAAATGCTAGATAGAGGGACGAGCCTAAAGGAAAACATGTGGAGAAGTGGGGTTCCGGAGGGTAGTGGGTTTAGTCTGGTTTGGAACATTGACAGAGCCACTGGTTTTTAAAGTGAAGGGATAGATTTTTCTTGAATTTGGATAAAGAGGTGATGGTGGTGAGATGATTTACCAATGGAATTTATAACAAGCGAACAAGATTTGACTGTTTGAGCAAGTAGCCTATTTGCTGAGTGCAGACTAGTTAGGTTTAGATATGGGGTGATTAAATTACGCAGTGCAGGAATGGAATCAGGTTGATTAAGAATTTTAAAAGCTACTGTTAGCTGGGTCTGTTGGAGTAGGTTAGGTAGTTCCACCCAGCCTAGGTTGTGCAGGTTGATGCAGTGATGGGTTTTATAAGGCATGCCAGTAACAAATCTAGCAATGTGATTGTAGAGCTTATTTAGGTCTGATTTGTACGGTTGGTGAGTATGGGTGAGGCATAAAGGAGTGAGGAGAGCTGTGGCTTCTCTTGCCTTGGGAGTTAGAAAGGATCTTATTCTATAAAGAGACCCCAGTTTTTTGTTAACTGTTTTAATAGTTTGGTTAATGTGGAGGTCGAATCTGAGTTTGTTATCTATGGTAACACCTAGTAATTTGGAGTTTGAGTCTGGGGATATAGTAGTCCCATTTTTGGATTGAACAGAAAAGAGTATAGAGGAAGGTTTATGGGTAGGCTGGAAGAGTAATAGTTTGTTTTTTTTAGGGTTAAGGATCAAGTGACGACCTAGCAACCAGTCTTCAACTGCAGTCAGGCAGTCTTGGGTTTTGGATAATAGCTTGGTTGGTGACCTGTCCGTGTTTATTAGTGTTGAGTCGTCCGCATATTGTATGCAGGAGGTCTCGGGGATGACTGTGTGGAGGTCATTTATAAAAATAGAAAAGAGTAGGGGTCCCAGATGGGAGCCTTGGGGAACCCCTAGTTAGGTAGGTAATAGAGGCGAGTTTTTGTTTTGCCAGCTTGCGGTTTGATATCAGAGAGGCTTGAAACCAGTTGAGTGTTGTGTTGTCTAGTTCAAATGTTTTTATTTTTTTAGAGTGTTGTGAAGTAGTTGTTGACCATGTCAAAGGCCTTTCAAGAAAGAAGAGAGAAGGATGTTTTGTTGGTCCCAGGATGGAGCCTTGGGAACCCCCTGGAGTAGGTAATAGGGCAGGAGTTTTGTTTTGCCATAGTACTTGGCTTGATTTCTATCTGAGAGATAGGCTTGAAAGTTTGAGTGTGTGTTGTGTTGTCTAAATAGTTTTAGAGTGTTGTGAAGTGTTTGGTTGTAGTTGGTGGTTGAAGGCCTTTGATAGTGACAAGAAGAAGAGAAAATGTTTTTGTTGTGGTTTATTGTGTCAGTGAAGGACAGGAGGGCGGTAGTAGTGCTGTGTTTGGGTATGAAGCCATGCTGTGAGGTAGTTAGGAGCTTGCTCTGGGTTAGGTAGTGTACTAGTTGTTTGTGTATGCATTTTTCCATGATTTTAGCAAGTGGTGACAATATGGCTATTGGCCTGTAGTTGGATAGATCAGTAGATGTCCCACCTTTGTGGAGAGGGATAACGTGGGAGATTTTCCAAATTGAGGGGATGGTAGATTCCGTTATGGTGCGGTTGATTAGGATGGAAATGGGGTAGGCTATGACCTCTGTAGCTTTTTGTAGATAATCGGCTGGTAGAAGGTCAGCAGCAATGGTAGTAGGTTTTAGTTTCTTCAGGAGGGATCTAATGAAGGAAGTGGAAACAGGTTGTAGGTGGAAGGAGGGTTCTGACTTCAGAGTCGAGCTCGTGTTAGTGGGGCTGGTGGGAGGTTGTTGTGCCACTAAGGATTTGATAACATTGATAAAGAAAGAGTTGAATGTATTGGCCACTTCTTCAGGACTTTTATCATTTAGGTCGGCTGGAGTTGGAGTCGAGGTCTTGCCTGGATGGAGAAGGTTGTTAATACCTGCCCAAAACATTTGGGGATTATGTTGGTGTTTATTTTGGAGTTGGTGGTAGTAATTCTTTTTGTCTAGTAAAATAGATTTTTTTGTCACATTTCTAAGTTGTTGGAAGTGAGATCGGTCTAGGGGGGTTTTGGAGGCGCGCCATTTGTCCCAGGCTTTGTTTCTAAGTTTGATTTTGGATTTAGAGTCTTTTGTTAGCCATGGAGCAGTCAGGTTTTTAACCTTGGCTGAACGCATGGGAATTGAGTATTTTTATAAAGGTGGAATTAAAGGTTATTACGGCTTCCTCGAGAGGGAGGTATTTAAGATTAGACCAGTTACAGGACTGTAGCTCTAGTTGGAATTTAGCAAGGTCAAATATATTTTGTTCCTCATAAAAAAGTGGTTAAAGATGATCATTGAGTCCAGGTGAAAAGAGTGCACCCAACCTTATAATCCAGTATTTCTCCTTGTGATCCAATATGCCGTGCCACCCTGATGTGTTGCTATGGTCACCAACTATTCTGTCAATGATCATGAACCTAAACTGGGCTTGTTGATGTTTGAAAACATGTCTATACAGTGCATTAGTCTCCTTCTTATTTTTAATGTCACTGTGATGTTCATTTATGCGTGTTCTTAATGGCCTAGAGGTCTGGCCAACATAAAATGCCCCACAATGACATGAGGCCAAATAGACAACCCAGTTGCTGCTGCAATTGCCAAATATTTTACACTCATAGACTTTACTGGTGTTACGACTAGAAAAGTGCTTAGATTTGGTAATCTGTTTGCAGGACTCACAATGGCCACATGGAACAGTACCCAATAACTCATGTCCTGTTATAGTTAGTTGTTTATGAATAGCTCCTCCACTTCCAATATGTTTGTAATGTGAAAATAAGGAACCCAATGTTTTCCCTTTCCTATATGAGAATTGGCATTGTTCTCCCAAGAAGCATCTGAGTTGTTCATTGGCCAAAAGAATATTCCAATGTTTGTTTATGATATCCCTAGCAGCAATATAATTCCTGCCATATGTGGTAATAAACCTGATGGTAGAAGTTCCTCAGTCTACCGATGGAATCTTATAATCCAGCAATGTTTTTCTGTTCAAGTGAGATGATCGTGTCCATGCATTGTTAATGTCTTCAAGTTTATACCCTCTGTTAACAAATCTGTGACAAAGATCAAGACTGGCAAAATCGTAATCTGTTTGGTTGGAACTGAGGTGTTTCATACGCATAAATTGTGACACCGGAATAATGTTAAGTTGTCAATTTGGAGCCGATCCTCGGCTCCGACTCGGCCAATACTAAAGCTCGAGAGCTAATTCCACCGGCTCGAGGTTCCCCTATATCCCACAATGTTAGGCGGTAACTACTCAGATCTCATTTGCCGCTATAGCTGATGAGGTGCTTTTCTACCGGCTCAGGCAGGTGAGTTAGACTTTTACCTTATTAGGTACTTCTTAAACCCCTTTTTTATTTTGATACCATAACTTTTTAGTTTAATTAAAAAATTTAGATAAATCGACCCCTGTTTGTCGAGTCCTTTTTTCCTTTCTTCCCTTATATTGTAGGCCTTCGGCCCATACCCTTCCCCTAGTCCATTAGTGACTAAACTAGTTCTTTTTTGTAAGGGCTTGTGTGTGTGTGTGTTTGTGGTTTGCTTTAGCCTTGATAATTTATTTTAATAATTTTCTGTAAAGGGTGTGTCTGTAGTGTGTTTGTGTGTGTCAGGCACTCCTTTTTGCTATGTCAAAAGACAAGGTCTCAGGCTTCAAGAAGTGTGACTCGTGCTGTCAGAAAATGTCTCTGACAGACGGTCACACTTCTTGTGTGTATTGCCTGGGGCCTTTGCACCTGCAGGACTCTTGTGCTGTTTGTCATGGGTTTAGCCCTAGAGTCCTGCAGGAACGCAAGAATAAACTGATCTTGCGGGGCTTATTAAAGCCTGAAGGCCCCCCGACTCAGTCTGTGTCGGGGAAGCCTTCAAAAACTTCCAAACAGTCGGCTCCAGTTCCAGAGTCGACTGCTGGAAGGACTAAGTCGGCTTCGACATCGGCTCCGGCTGGAGCCGATGTTTCTAAGCCTCATACTGTTACCTTGGCTCCGGCTGGAGCCGAGGCTGATAAAACTCCGTCAGCTCCGATACTTTTATCGGAGCCACAGTCTAGAAAGAGGTCCAGATCCCCCTCTATCGGCTCCGTGCATTCGGCACCAAGATCCCCTCTTCTTTCGGAACGAAGTCACAAAACTGATTCCTCACGGTCTTCCAGATTATCTGACCATGATTTGCAAAGGGTAGTGAGTAGACTTCTCAAGTCCGAGGCACTGGCCCAAATGCTGCATAGCCCGACTCACCAGTCAGTGGCTATTTCTGTTTCCCAATACATTCCTCCTCCGACTCCTTTGAGTTCGGAGCCAGGGCTTGTCGGAGCCATGACTGTCGGTGCGTCGGATCCGATACCTTCCATTTTGGCTCCATCATCTGCTCCGATCTCCTCCTTGCAGGGATCTCGGCGCCGGGCTTCCCTCGTCGGCTCCGAGGGGGCGAGTGGCATCGGACCCTTGTCCGACCCCACTCTCCCTCTCGGGGCTTCGGCGTTGGAGAGTTCGGTTCCGACATCGGCTTCGGAGCCGTCCCTGTCGGTGCCGGGGGAGGTCCTTGTCTCTTCGGAGCGGGGGCCTCGGGCCTTGCCTGACAGGGATGCCTTCGAGGTCATGCGGAGCGTGCTAGAACCAGGTTCTGCCCCACAGTCAGCTCCTTCAGCCCCTCCATCTACAGTGCCTGTGGTGATTTCTACTCATCCCCTTGTCTTAGACCGCAGAGAGCCAACTCCTCAAGTTTCCCCATTGGGAATTTCCTCCTCTTCCGAGGCCTCTCCTGACCGTGCAGGAGATCCCCCAAGGAAGAGGCAGTGCAAGAGGAAGCACATTGACTCCCCTGAGTCTATCACCTCTGACACTGACTTAGGGGAATCCGAAGGTTCCCCTCGATCCCCCTCTGAGGATGTCTCCTTTGCTGACATCCTTGAGATCCTGAAACAGAGGGGGAACTGGCCAGCCCTTAACCCTTCGGAGGATGAGTCAGTGTATCTTGCCCTTCTACCTCCTGGGTGTCCCCTCCCTTTGACCCCCTTATGGAAGTGGTGGCAAGGAAGGCTTGGACGGCTCCTGACTCAGTGGAACCAACCCCGAGGAGACCATCTAAATTTATTACTGCCCCCAGAGACAAAGATCTTTTATCCAAAGGTGTCCCTGTTGATGCCATGGTGGTGGCTGCGGCCACTAAGAAGGAGTTAGCTGATCCTTCGGTTCCTGTCCATCCTCCTAATAAGGAATCTAGGACCATGGACAGGTACGGCAAGCGGATGTTCTCATCAGCGACCTTTTCAATGCGGTCGCTGAACTACTTATGCCACTTCACTCATCTCCAGAGAGATTTACTCAAGGATATGGGTGAACTGATAAAGGATCCTACAGCTGAGGGGTTCAAAGACACAATGAACTCCCAGTTGGCAACCCTGAATTCCATCTTTAACTCCTCCATGTGGCTGGTCTCATATGCAGCAGATGGGGCGAGTAGAGCCACAGGCACAGGGGTTGCCTTACGACGTCACGCCTGGATGCGGCTATGCAACTTTGCGGACTCTTTCAAGGCGTCCTTCACCAATTCTCCCTTTGATGGATCATCCTTGTTTGGTCCACAGGTGAAGGATACATTGACCAGGTGCGAGGTAGAAGATAAGACTCTCTCTGCTGTAGGAGTCCGTTTTTCTACCCCTTCTAGACCCTATCCCAAAGGTCAAAGGGGAGGAAAGATGTGGTTCATAAACAATCCCAGGGAGTCTCATCTGACGCAAGGCGATTCCCTCTAGAGGCAGAGGGGGAACAATAATAGACACCGCCCTAGAGGCAGAGGAGGTCCATAAAACCAGGGTAGCAGAGAAATGTTCTCTGACAAACCCTTTCAGCATCCCTGAGGGGCTGCTCGGCTGTCCACCTTCGGAGGCAGTTGGGGGAAGGTTATCACTGTACCCAAAAGCCTGGCTTTCCCTTACTCAAGACAAATGGGTACAGTCGATCATATCCGAGGGTTACAAAATTCCCTTTATTCACATCCCAACCCAACCCCAAAGATCCCTTCCAGATGTTCCACCCGGTCTAAGGGAACAAGCAGCATTAGAAATTTCAAAGCTGCTATCAAAAAGAGCTATCCAATCAGTCCCGGCAGACCAGCAAGGATCTCGAATCTACTCCAAATTCTTTTTGGTACCAAAGTAAACAGCGGACTGTCGACCCATACTGGCTCTCAGCTACTTAAACAAGTATGTCAGGAAAACAAAATTCCGGATGGTCACGCTACAGTCCATTCTACCCTTCTTGGGTCAGGACAATTGGATGTTCTCGATAGATCTTCAGGACGCGTACTACCACATCAAAATGAACAGACGCTCCAGGAGATATCTCCGCTTCAGGCTGGGAGCCAGTCACTACCAGTTCAGGGCCCTGCCCTTTGGTCTCACTACAGCCCCGTGTGTTCACCAAATGCATGGCAGTGGTCGCGGCTCACTTGAGACGTCAAGGATTCCAGGTGTTTCCATATTTGGATGACTGGCTCCTTACCGCCACCACCAGACATCAGCTTCTTTTATCCAGGGACTTCACCATCCAATCTTGCCAAGCTCTAGGCATTTCGATAAATTTCGAAAAATCTGCCTTGTCGCCTTGTCAATCTATTATCTTTATAGGCGCCACCTTAGACACACTCAATCTTTCAGCCAGACTCACAGAGCAGAGGGTGTCAGACATTCGGAACCAAGTTTCCCTTCTATTACAATGCAACAAAGTCAAAGCCAGACTAGTTTTGAAGGTACTAGGACTCATGGCAGCAGCTATTGCCCTTCTCCCCTTAGCTCGCTTTCACATGAGGATCCTCCAATGGATGCTGTTTACTCAATGGTCCTTTCAACAGCTCCCGATGTCCCATACCATATTGATAACTCAATCATGCAAGAATCAACTGTCTTGGTGGATCACATCACCTCAACTTCTCCGAGGAAGACCCTTCACTCTCCCCCCCCCCAGTCGCCACGTTGACAACAGACACCTCCCTGATTGGGTGGGGGGGCATTATCAGGGCAGGACAGTCCAGGGCACGTGGAAACCTTTCGAGTGCCACTTGCACATAAACGTCTTAGAGATGAGAGCAGTGCTTTTAGCGTTGCAAGCCCTTCACGACTCTCTTCCCACTGGGACTATTGCAATTCAAACGGACAACATGTCCGTAGTGTGGTACATCAACAAACAAGGCGGAACCAGATCATACCCTTTATGTCGAGAGGCACTCAGACTTTGGCAATGGGCGAGCTCTTCTCAGCGTTTTCTGATAGCAACGCACATTCCCAGGAAATCCAACGTTATTGCAGACAAATTGAGCAGAGCAATTCTCATGCCCCACGAGTGGTCTCTAAAGAAATCAGTTCTAGAAGAAGTATTCCTAAGATGGGGCTAGCCTTGCTGCGATCTTTTTCTACTCCCCAAAACAGCAAGTGTCACGACTTCTTCACTCTCTTCCCGTTACCAGGCCATCCCACCAGAGACGCTCTAGTCCACGATTGGCCCCGGGGACTTCTATATGCCCCCCCCTTTCCACTGATATCTCAACTAATTCAGAAAGCCATCGCCTTGAGAGTGACAATGATCCTCATTGCCCCTTACTGGCCTCGACAGATATGGTTTCCCTTTCTTCATTGTTACCTTTTGGAGCAGCCTTAGCATCTGGACCCAGTACCAGATCTGATAACCCACCAATCGGGTCAGCTGCACCAATCTCTGCCTTCTCTAAACCTTACAGCGTGGTTTCTCCGATTCCAACCTTAGCCAGGCTTCCCTCAATATCTCGCTCGGTCCGAGATATCTTGATAGCCTCTCATAAATCTTCTACCCGGAAGATTTATAGTAGCAAATGGAAACGCTTTTCTTTTTGGGCAACATCAAAAAACATAGATCCCTTTACTGCACCTATCCAGTCTATTTTAGACTTTCTAGCAGAACTCTTTCATTTAGGATCTTCTGCATCAACCATTAGAGTTCAATTGGCTGCCATATCAAATTTTCATGTTGGTGTTTCAGAGTCTAGCATCATGGCTCACAAACTCTGTAAAGCCTTTTTAAGGGGCGTATTTCTTCTCAAACCTCCAATCAAAGATCCCCCACCTCAATGGGATTTGAACTTGGTTCTGGCATCTTTAATTCTTCCCCCCTTCGAGCCGGCGGCTTCATGTTCTCTGAAGTTGCTTTCTTGGAAGACACTTTTTCTGGTAGCTATAACTTCAGCGAGAAGGGTATCCGAACTCCATGCTCTGTGCAGTCGTCCTCCTTACTTAGTGTTTCACAAAGACAGGGTATCCCTCCATACTAATCCATCCTTTTTGCCTAAAATTTCCTCTCAAATAAACCTAAACCAAATTATTGATCTCCCCGTCTTTTTCCCTAACTATTCAAACAGGTCGGAACAAAAGCTACATTTTTTGGATGTTCATCGCCAACTTAGATATTACAGACAGGACTAAACAATTCAGGAAATCTAATCAATTGTTTCTGTCATATGCGGAAGGGAAATTGGGCCTTCCAGTTACTAAAGTATCCCTCTCTAGATGGCTCACCTTTACAATTACCTTCATCTATGAGATCAGACATCAGAAATTACCCTCAAGACCTAGAGCTCATTCAACTAGGGCATTAGCTACATCCGTAGCTTTTCAGGATAGGCTGCCAATAGATTCCATTTGTGCAGCAGCCACCTGGGCTTCTCCTCATACATTCATTTCACATTACAAATTGGACATGGTTTCCAGAAGCCGTGCCAATTTTGGTTCCACTGTTCTCAAGAGTCTGTTCCGATAGGCCACCCGGGATAAGGTGCTAGGGACGTGGTCCCATCCAGCAAGAATGAAGGCGAGATTGACAACTTAACATTAAGAAGTTATGTACCTACCATAACGTTCCATGTTAGTTGTCTTCTTCTCGCCTTCTTTCTTGCGTCCCACCCTCCTTCCCCCAAGCCTGGACAGACCGACTGGAATTCAGTTTGTGTTTTTCTTCTGGAAGTTGTCATTCCCACACGTTCTTCCACCTCTTTTATCCTTACTGAGGTCTGCCATTCTTTTACGCAGATTGTTTTGAGGTGGGTTTCCCTACTCCATTCTATGGAGACTAGGATTGCTTGGTATAGCTATCAAACGAGATCTGAGTAGTTACCGACCTAGCATTGTGGGATATAGGGGAGCCTCGAGCCAGTGGAATTAGCTCTCGAGCTTTAGTATTGGCCGAGTCGGAGCCGAGGATCGGCTCCGAACCCATCCAGCAAGAAAGAAGGCGAGAAGTAGACAACTAACATGGAACGTTATGGTAGGTACATAACTTCTTATTCCTGATGGTATGGCGTGGGTGCATGCTTGTAGCATGAAGTAAAGTGTTATATTCGGGGTACTTGCGAAATACTCGGGTGGTCAACGTATGGTCTGGGTTCCTAGATATAGTCACATCCAGAAAATTGATGGTTTGCAAACCAAAAGTAATAGAAAATTCAATACCCCAGATGGTGTCATTTAAATATTTAACAAATTCCTGCAAATATCCAGCATCTGCACGCCATACCATCCAGCAATCATCCAGGTACCTACGCCAAATGTCCATTTCCACTAAATATATATTATAGGAATCATCATAGATCATATTTTCCTCAAAAAATGCCATGAACAGATCAGCGTAGATGGGAGCAAAGGAAGCCCCCATAGCTGTACCTTGGAGCTGCCAGTAACATTGACCTTGAAAATAGAAGACATTTTTACAGAGTACATGTTCTGTCATACAAATAAGCAATGTGTTAAACCCTGGTGTGTATAATCCAGCTCTATCTAACCAATATTGGAGAGCTTGTAAACCAGCCCAGTGTGGTATGCTGGTATATAATGCTTTAACATCTAAAGAGCACATTAACCACCCTGGCTCCAATTGTGTGTCCTCAATAATTTTGAGGAACTGTGTGGTATCCTGCAGCCTTGCCCGGACCAAACTCAAAAGTGGTTTAAGATAATGGGTCAGAAAAGCAGACAGAGGTTCAGTTAGGGATCCAATACCCGAAACAATTGGTCTACCCGGGGGATTGGTTAATGATTTGTGTATTTTGGGTAATAAATACAGAATTTGCTTTCGAGGGTCCTTAACTGAAAGTTGGGAGACACAACTCTTAGTAATAATACCTTCCTCACATGCTAGGTTCAAAAATGTATCAATTTATTTTTTAAAATTCGGCGTAGGATCAATGGGCATGTTCATATAACATGCAGTGTTGGATAATTGTGATAAACCTTCTTGCAGATAATCACTAATATTTTGAACCACCACAGCCCCACCTTTGTCTGTGGATAGTATGACAATGTCCTTGTTGTTACGTAACTGTTGAAGGGCAGTGTTCTCTGGCTGTGAGAGGTTATGTCCCATCATGGTATATCCCAAATTCTGAAAATGTAGGTCCCTAAAGACAGACTGCATAAAGATGGACACATGCTTGTTCATAGGTGGCTGAAAATTAGATTTGCCAAATCTAAATTCGTTAGATCTTTGAGTTGTATCATCTGTAAAGAACAACTTTAAATTTAAACTACGACAGAAACTGATAATATCTGTAACTATATGATATTCATCAGTAAAAAAGCCAGGTATAAAATTGAGCCCTTTATTCAAAAGAAACTGTTGATCACAAGACAAACTGACATTTGACAAGTTCAAAACATTGTGGATTGGTTGCTGAGATTGACTTATGTTAAAAAGTTCTGGATTAATCCCTCCAGGGAATGTTCTAATGGGTCTTTTCTTGTGCTTTTGTCCCCCTCTGTGTTTTGAACCATGTCCAAAGGGATGTTTTTATTAGTTTTCTTTCTATGTGGTGAACCCCTGTCCCCAGTACTGTCATAATCTGTGGGAGAGGAATCCTCTCCTGATGTACTATTGTTGAAACCTTCTCTATTTTTAAGAATAGATCTAGGCCTTTTTCTAGTGCGGTTTGGGGTGAATCCCTGGTTGACTTCTGCAAATCTAACTGAGTGGTTGAGCTCAAAGGGTCGTCCCCTCTGATAATCAGAGAAATCTCTGTGAAATTTTTTGATTTTTCTGTTTTTGGATAACCTCTGCAGATTGTCCTTAAATTTAGAAAGAGATTCAAACTTCTTACAGTCTAAACATAACATTTTGACCTCCTGAATATTAGTGTCCACCATCCTTTCATAATACTGTAAAAGGAGATTCACAAATAACATGGACCCAGTTTGTAAGGCTTCCTTCCAATCATTGCTTAATTTTTCATCTGATCTTCCTACCAATGGTTGGAGCCGTATTCGTAAGCCCCTAGGAGCAATGTTCTTATTAGAATATGCCCTGAACAGTTTCAAGTGCCATATGTTTGACCTAAGATTCTTAAGGCCTTTAGTGAGGGAATGGAAGCATAAATCACAATCAGAAGATCTTTGTTGGTCAGTATTGTTTGGATTATTGCCTGGTGAGGTATTGATCCCAAAGACTCCAATATCCTCCCGATCGGCACATAAACCAGAGAGTATACTTTCAAGGTCCATGCTGTGAAAATATGCCAAAATCAACCAAATTAACAATAATTCCCAAGTGATAATGGTTATTGACAAGCCAGAAAAAACTAAATATATGATCGAATAGGTACAGAAGTCAATCAGAGATGCCCCAAACTATTTAAACAGAAAGTCCGGGAATCTATGGAATCCTCCAATACTAGATGGGTATTAAATTGGTTGTGGCAGTAAACAGAACTCAGGAAAATGACCAATTATGGATTTCCAACAACAAGATGAATATAAGGGACCCCCCCCTAACTATTAGACTGAAAACCTACTCAAGCCATGTATAGTAATAGTGGTTTAATACTGGATATCCAATGCCTTAATATAAACTGTGTTATGTAATTCACACTATCTGTGATGAAATATAGCAGCAACAGCACCAATATCAATATCAAAAACTAGTTATAACAGGATGTAGTCTCGCTGCACAATATAAATGAGACCGAGATATAACAATCCTGGCTCGAAAAATCTGCAATGATAATGTAATACACAAAGATCAAAAAAACAAGTTCAATCGGATATGGACTGTGTTCATGATAGGGGCAATATTGATTTTGTGTTAGTTCTTCTCCTTGTAATAAAAAGTTGTTATAGGAGGAACATCTGCTAACAACCCAATACAAAATGACCCACTCAATTATAAAACAAAACAGTCCCAAAATATAGAACTGAATGTCTAAATATCTGAAAGCAGCTTTATATTCCAAAGACTTTATTGTTCCATATATGTTCTAATAGTATGCATAGACATTACTGACCACAAGGAGTTCAATATATTCAACCTGTATTATTCAATGACCCCTACAAACTCAATGCATATAGTGGTTAACAGAAAATATGTTCATGTAACCACAAACAATAATATATATTGGATGAAACTAAATCCCTACATCTAAAAGATTTGTTGCACTAAGTTTGACCAAAGGTTGGTATACATCAATATATCCCAATAATGGACCATATAGTAAATTCTAGACAGTATTGAGTAATATTGTATTATAACAAAAATAGGCCTGTAAGGTCTATGGCCAAGATCAACAAATGTTCAGTTATAATAATGTTAAAGTAAGATCCAAATATCAGACACCAAGAGCTCCCCTAACCTAAGAAAATGTACTGCAAATATGTACTAAATTAATGAATTCAATACGAATGCAATTGTCCTGTATTATAACTTCGCCTGGTAAATCCGATTGTAATAAACACAAATATGTTATAAATCCCTGCAATATTGTGCAAGAATCGTTAATACAACCTGTACCAAATTATTGTAGATGTTAATAAATAATACAAGAAAAATCAGCACAAAGTTATAAAAACAGAGTCCAAATAGTGTCCTCATAGACTTAGTCCAAAAACACGTAAGAGCTGTTCCACGCTGATCGATGACCAAAGTCACTCACATCCACCATATCAAACCTTTCTTGAAAGTCAAATAATAAATGCGACCACAATTTTGAACCAAAAAAAGGTGAAGAAAAGGCCAATGCTTAAAAAGTACCTTGAAATCCCCGCCGCGTTCACGCATATGTAAATCAGTCACACAAGAATATCTCCAAACACATAGATGTTCACCAAAATACCTGAGATATTAAAGTCCACTAATTATTAAGTGTACAGTGTTGAAATGCTGTCCCAAATGCGATGTATGTATGACATCCACAGAAAATAAATCCCCACCTAGTATAGAGTCACACTAAATAATCATGGTCGATTAATCCACCAATTCGCAGGCCCAACCTCTGGATAGTGCAACACAGTCGTCGTAGCTTGGATCACAAGAATAAGTTTACAAATGCACGACACCAATCTAGAAATTCGTCTGTTACTTCCAAAAACACATTCATACATCCAACCCATAGATGTTAGATGAATGAGTGAGCCTTAGTACAATCAGGAGAGGATACCTCTGCCAACAGAAAATGGCGGATAACCTGCTGGTCCTACAGCACAGCCCAAGAGTCAAGGAAGAAACCAAATGCTATGCCCGTAGGTGATGCGCGGCCAGACCAAATACCAAACAAACACAGTTGGCCAGCAAATGTAACAGATGAAATCAGCCCAATATATAAGTAAATAAAACGATTTAATAGAATAAATAACAGACCGGTTTCGGCAAAAATATGCCTTCTTATTTAGTGTGACTCTATACTAGGTGGGGATTTATTTTCTGTGGATGTCATACATACATCACGTTTGGGACAGCATTTCAACATTGTACGCTTAATAATTGGTGGACTTTAATATCTCAGGTATTTTGGTGAACATCTATGTGTTTGGAGATATTCTTGTGTGACTAGTTTACATATGCGTGAACGCGACGGGGATTTCAAGGTACTTTTTAAGCATTGGTCTTTTCTTCACCTTTTTTTGGTTCGAAATTTTGGTCGCATTTATTATTTGACTTTCAAGAAAGGTTTGATATGGTGGATGTGAGTGACTTTGGTCATCGATCAGCGTGGAACAGCTCTTACGTGTTTTTGGACTAAGTCTATGAGGACACTATTTGGACTCCGTTTTTATAACTTTGTGCTGATTTTTCTTGTATCATTTATTAACATCTACAATAATTTGGTACAGGTTGTATTAACGATTCTTGCACAATATTGCAGGGATTTATAACATATTTGTGTTTATTACAATCGGATTTACCAGGCGAAGTTATAATACAGGACAATTGCATTCGTATTGAATTCATTAATTTAGTACATATTTGCAGTACATTTTCTTAGGTTAGGGGAGCTCTTGGTGCCTGATATTTGGATCTTACTTTAACATCATTATAACTGAACATTTGTTGATCTTGGCCATAGACCTTACAGGCCTATTTTTGTTATAATACAATATTACTCGATATTGTCTAGAATTTACTATATGGTCCATTATTGGGATATATTGATGCATACCAACCTTTGGTCAAACTTAGTGCAACAAAACTTTTAGATGTAGGGATTTAGTTTCATTCAATATATATTATTGTTTGTGGTTACATGAACATATTTTCTGTTAACCACTATATACATTGAGTTTGTAGGGGTCATTGAACAATACAGGTTGAATATATTGAACTCCTTGTGGTCAGTAATGTCTATGCATACTATTAGAACATATATGGAACAATAAAGTCTTTGGAATATAAAGCTGCTTTCAGATATTTAGACATTCAGTTTTATATTTTGGGACTGTTTTGTTTTATAATTGAGTGGGTCATTTTGTATTGGGTTGTTAGCAGATGTTCCTCCTATAACAACTTTTTATTACAAGGAGAAGAACTAACACAAAATCAATATTGCCCCTATCATGAACACAGTCCATGTCCGATTGAACTTGTTTTTTTGATCTTTGAGTATTACATTAACATTGCAGATTTGTCGAGCCAGGATTGTTATATCTCGGTCTCATTTATATTGTGCAGCGAGACTACATCCTGTTATAACTAGTTTTTGATATTGATATTGGTGCTGTTGCTGCTATATTTCATCACAGATAGTGTGAATTACATAACACAGTTTATATTAAGGCATTGGATATCCAGTGTTATACCACTATTACTATACATGGCTTGAGTAGGTTTTCAGTCTAATAGTTAGGGGGGTCCCTTATATTCATCTTGTTGTTGGAAATCCATAATTGGTCATTTTCCTGAGTTCTATTTACTGCCACAACCAATTTAATACCCATCTAGTATTGGAGGATTCCATAGATTGCCGGACTTTCTGTTTAAATAGTTTGGGGCATCTCTGATTGACTTCTGTACCTATTCGATCATATATTTAGTTTTTTCTGGCTTGTCAATAACCATTATCACTTGGGAATTATTGTTAATTTGGTTGATTTTGGCATATTTTCACAGCATGGACCTTGAAAGTATACTCTCTGGTTTATGTGCCGATCGGGAGGATATTGGAGTCTTTGGGATCAATACCTCACCAGGCAATAATCCAAACAATACTGACCAACAAAGATCTTCTGATTGTGATTTATGCTTCCATTCCCTCACTAAAGGCCTTAAGAATCTTAGGTCAAACATATGGCACTTGAAACTGTTCAGGGCATATTCTAATAAGAACATTGCTCCTAGGGGCTTACGAATACGCCTCCAACCATTGGTAGGAAGATCAGATGAAAACTTAAGCAATGATTGGAAGGAAGCCTTACAAACTGGGTCCATGTTATTTGTGAATCTCCTTTTACAGTATTATGAAAGGATGGTGGACACTAATATTCAGGAGGTCAAAATGTTATGATGTTATGTGATCCTATCTCGCCTACATTCTGAATGATGGGTTCGGAGCCGATCCCTCGGCTCCGACTCGGCACGCTTATGCCAAAGAGCGAAGTCTCTTATTGGCTGAGCTTACTATATCCCAGGATGCACCACCAACAGTCCCCCAGATCTCGTTTGCCGCTTAACTGCAAGGACGTGGTCTCGAGCTGGCTGGGCTGAGTAGCTTTATTAACTACTTTTTCTGTCAGTTTTTGTGCTTGTATTTCACAAAAGCCGTTTTAACGGCTATTGCTATTGCTATTGCTATTGCTATTGCTATTGCTATTGCTAATTGTGTTCGATTGAGTACTGGAATTTATTGTGTGTGATTGGGTAGAGTTTGTTTTGGCCCCACTTTCAATCCAGGGCCTTTTCGGTCAAACTCTATAACTGAACTTTTTACTGTGTTAAAGTTCCCGGTTATTACACCTAAGGTTGTGTTTACACAGTTTCTGTAAGCCTTCGGTTTTTTTTGTCTAAGCGATTCTACAGTGGTTAAATTTCCTGTCAGGAATTGTTAACATTATGTCTCAAGCCCCTAGGCCTTCGGGCTTTAAAAAATGTACTAAATGTGCTTTTAAGATGTCTGTTACTGATGACCATCTACTTTGTGTTTATTGTTTAGGGGCTAAGCACTTGCAGGAGTCATGCAGCGTATGTCACGCTTTTTCCTCTAGGGTCCTCCAGGAGAGGAAAAATAAATTAATTCTTAAAGGGTTGATTAAACCCTCTTTGAAGAAGCCTTGTCTTCGCTCCGACTCCTGCCAAAAGAAAGGGCTTCGGCTCCGACCAGTCCGTCGGATCCGACTGCCAAGAGACCTAGGCAGGCCTCTCCTTTGGCTCCAAAGACTTGGAGCCGAGGTCGAACGGTCTGCCTCGATGCCTCCAGTATCGACTCCGGGCTTCGGAGCCGATGGCTGGGGCATCGAGGCGGGTCACCTTCGGCTCCACTGCTCTCGGAGCCGACAAGGGTCACCCGCCAGACACTTCCTCCTCGGCGCCAAGTCTACCTCGGCACCGATGGAATCTGGTGTGTGTTTCCTCGGCGCCGATTCTCATCGAGTCGCCGAGCCGGTCCCCTAGTCCCTTGGGGCCGGGAGAGGTCTTCGAACCCGTTCTGTTTCCTCTCGGTCTTGAGAATGTCGGATTCTGATATAGACAGGGTGCTCCAAAGACTTTTCCAGTCCCCAGTCTTCCAAAATTTGTTTCGCTCCGACCCAGTTGGCTTCGGCCGATGGCCATGACCCATCCCATTGCTATTCCTCCTCCGACTGCTTCGGCTCCGTCGGAGCAGGTGCTCTGGAGCCGGTGGAGATCTCAGGGTCGGCTCCGACCCTTACTCCAACCCGGCCTCGGGTCCGAGTTTGGTGACTTCTTCGGCTGGACCCGAGGGTGATGTTTGGGACCGATGCTTCGTTCCGAGCCTCCCTCTCGGTGCTGCGGACTTCCGTCTACTATCATGGCCCGGAGACTGGACGCTCCCAGGATTCTGGAGGTCCGGCTTTCAGAGCCATGAGGAGTGCCTTGGCCAAATCCTCTTCGCCATCTCTCGGTTTACCAGCACCTTCCTGGGCGTGGAGACTGGGTCTTTGGTAATTCCCCTGTCTGTGGCCAGCGGAGCCCCGAGGCCTGAGGTTACCCCCAGTGGGGTTCCCTCTTCCTGAGGGTTTTCGGAGTCATCTCCAGAGGAACCCCAAGGAAGAGATCGTGCAAGAGGAAGCACGTGGACTCCCCGAGTCTATCACATCGGACACGGATATGGATGATGCAGAGGGTCCCCTAAGTCGTCCTCTGATGATGTCTCCTTTGCAGACATCTTAGAGATCCTCAAACAACGAGGCGGCTGGATGTCCAAACCCCTCTGCGGACGAATCAGTGCTCCTCAAGGCCTTTGGGGCTCAGCCCTCCGCCTCCTGGGTGTCTCCGCCTTCGACGAGCTTCTGGATTTAGTTTGTCGGGCGTGGGAACACCCGGATACTGTGGAACCAGTCCCTTCTCGTCCAAACAAATTCTTATCTGCTCCCCGAGAAGGAGTTCCTTACTAAAGGCGTGGCTGTAGATGCCATGGTGGTGGCATCTGCTACACAGCAGGACGTGGCAGAGGCTTCAACGCCCATCCATCCTCCTAATAAGGAGTCTAGGAGTATGGATAGGTACGGGAAGCGCACCCTGACTTCAGCGGCCTTTACCTTAAGGTCTCTGAATTATTTGGCACATTTTACTAGGCTTCAGAGGGATCTGGTCAAGGAGTTGTCAGACTCCTCTCGGTAACCTACCTGAGCAGCTAGCCCAGTCCGTTAGCTCTCAGTTGGCTATCCTGACGCCAATTGCTAACTCGTCCATGAGGCTCATATCCTATGCGGGTAGAGCGGCAGGCACAGGGGCGGCGCTACGGAGACAGGCCTGGCTCCGCTTGTGTCAGTTTGCGGAGGCCTTCAAGTCTTCCTTCGCCAACGCTCCCTTTGATGGGTCCTCATTGTTTGGACCCAAGGTGAAAGACACCCTTACCCGCTGTGAGCAAGAGGGAAAACGTTATCTGCCGTAGGGGCCGTTATTCCACTCCCTTCGGCCTTACCCCAAGGCCAAAGGAGGGAAAATGTGGTTCCGAAATCTCGCAAGTTTTTCTCCCAACAGCAGGAAGATTCCCGCCCAGAGGCAGAGGGCGGGAAATTTTTCAGGGAGACGCCGTCCCAGAGGCGGCAGAGGGCCCGCAATTCTGGAGACCGCGAGTCCTTTCGTGGCTCTTCAGCCTCCCACACGACATGAGGGATTGCCCGGCTGTGCTGCTCCGGAGCCAGTCGGGTGTCGTTGCCAAGCACCTAAAAGCCTGGGAGTCAATCACTAGGACAGATGGGTGCTTCGGATAATTGCCGGAGGTTACACCATCCCATTCAAATACTCACCCCCCCCGTCCAAGAGAATCCCGGACCCACCACCCAGTCAAAGGGAAATAGCAGCCGCAGAAGCTTCAAAGCTGCTACAAAAGGAGTCATCCAACCGTCCCCACAGACCAAATCGGATCAGGAAATTACTCCAGGTTCTTTTAGTGCCAAAAGACAGGGGACCTGAGACCAATATTGGATCTCAGCAGACTGAACCTATCCGCTTAAATCCAAATTCGAATGGTCACGTTGCAATCCATTCTCCCGTTGTTGGAGAAGGATGTTTGGATGTGCTCCATAGACCTCAAGGACGCCTATTATCACATACCGATACATCAGGCGTCCAGGAGGTATCTGCGCTTCAGCCTGGGAGCCAGTCATTACCAATTTTGTGCTCTGCCCTTTGGTCTCACCACAGCCCCCAGGGTGTTCACCAAGTGTTTGGCAGTAGTGACGGCTCACCTGAGGAGCCTTGGATTCCAAGTGTTTCCCTATCTCGACGACTGGCTCCTGACTGCCACCACCAGGCATCTACTTATGGACAACCTCAAAGCCACCATCTCCCTGGGTGTTTCCCTGGGGATTACATTCAATTGGTCAAAGTCTGTCTTGCTGCCCTCTCAGTGCATAAAGTTTATAGGAGCAGAGATAGACTCAAGATTGATGCGTCTTTCTTCCTGCCGAAAGGATCCGAACCTTACAGGGCCAAGTTCAAGCTCTGATCTCGAGATCCAAAGCCCCAGCCAGGATGGTCCTACAGGTTCTAGGCTCAATGTCTGCCACGGTACTTTTAGTTCCTCTAGCAAGGTTACACATGAGGATTCTTCAGTGGCTCTTATCAACTCAATGGACCTTTCAAGATCTCCTCAATCATCACATCATGATTACGGAAATATGCAAAGGGACCTGCGCTGGTGGCTTCAGACATCCAACTTAGATCAGGGCAAACCCTTTGTTCTCCCTCCAGCGGTTACCCTGACGACAGATGCCTCCCAGATAGGGTGGGGGCATTGTCTGGGCAGGCTAGTTCAGGGCTCCTGGCTTCCGGAAGCTCTTCTCCACATCAACGTGTTGGAGATGAGGGCTGTACTTCTATCCCTACAGGCCTTACACAAGTTCCTTCCTCAGGGTATCATCGCCATCCACACAGACAACATGTCGGTGGTTTGGTATCTGAACAAACAAGGAGGGACCAGATCGTATCCCCTTTGCAGAGAGGCCATGAGGTGTGGGAATGGGCTGTAGCTACCAACCGCTTCTTGGTAGCGACCCACATCCCGAAAGTCAAATGTATTGGCGGACAAATTAAGCAGGACAATTCTCTCTCCTCACGAATGGTCTCTAAACCACAGTAGCAGCCCAGGTTTTCAAGAGATGGGGACGCCGTGCTGCGACCTATTTGCGACTCCACAAAACACCAAGTGCCAAAGGTTCTTCTCCTTGATTCCACATCAGGAAGTACCGCCATGGATGCTCTAGCTCAACCCTGGCCAACAGGGTTGCTTTATGCTTTCCTCCAATCCCACTCCTTCCCAAAGTCATTCAAAAGCTTCTCAGCTAAGGTCTTCAATGATTCTGATTGCCCCATACTGGCCTCGTCAGATATGGTTTCCTTACCTGAAAAAGCATGCGGTGGACCATCCGTGGACCTTAGACCTGATCCCGGATTTGCTAATCCATCAGTCGGGACATTGGCATCAGTCCCTTCAATCTCTGAAATTGACAGCTTGGCTCCTCCACTTCCGACCTTAGTCAGAAGCCACACACTAGACCGGAAGTTGTTCACATTTTGTCTTCGCCCATAAACCCACCACTAACAAATTGTACCTCAGTAAGTGGAAGAGGTTTGCTATCTGGGCTCAACTCAAGGGCTTAGACCCTATCACTGCTCCTGTCCCAGAGGTTTTGAAATTCTTAACATCCCTATTTAATCAGGGATCTTCTGTCTCAACTATTAAAGTTCAACTAGCTGCTATCTCTAAATTCCATGAATCCACGGATCCTCCTTTGATGAGCAGCAGGCTATGCAAAACATTCATTAAAGGTGCGAGTCTGTTAAGACCACCAGTATTTCATCCTGCACCTCCGTGGGATCTTGATTTAGTGCTTCGCATTAACATCTCCCCTTTTGAACCGGCTGCTACTATTAAAATATCTGTCATGGAAAACGGCATTCTTAGTGGCTATTACTTCAGCAAGAAGAGTCTCAGAGCTTCAAGCCCTGTCTATTAAACCACCATATCTCATTTTCCACAAAGATAGAGTATCCCTTAGGCCTAATCCATCCTTTGTCCCAAAGGTCTGCTCTAGTTTCTGTCTTCAACAATCTCTAGAACTACCAGTTTTCTTTCCAAAATTCTCTAATGAGGCAGAATACACTCTCCATAAATTGGATGTTCACAGGCAATTACTTCTATTTAGACAGGACCCAGCAACTTCGTAAGTCAGACCAGTTGTTTGTGTCCTTCTCAGATAATAAATTGGGCCAAACCATCACAAAAGCTACAATCTCAAAATGGATCAGAGATTGCATAACTCAGGCCTATTCTTCTTCAAATAAGCAACTCATCATCTATCAAAGCTCATTCTACCAGAGCTATGGCTACTTCTATAGCTTTTCATTCCAAGCTCGCTATTTCGAAATTTGTGCTGTGGCTACTTGGTCCAACCCGCACACTTTCATTTCCCACTACAAATTGGATGTGGCATCTAAAGGACGAGCTTCATTTGGTTCCACGGTACTCAGGAGTGTTTTCCAGTGAGCCACCCAGGATTCAGGTGCTAGGGCTGTCCCATCATTCAGAATGTAGATAGGATCACATAACATCTTTTAGTTATGTACTCACCATAACTTCAGATGTTTGGGATCCATCTACATTCCTGATACCCACCCTCCTTCCCCTGCCTTGCAGATCAGAAGAGATAGAACGGTTTTGAGCTCCACTGTTTTATCTTGTTTCATCTGACGATGTTATATAAGCAGGGTATGCATGTGTGCATGTATGCGGACAAACTAGATCTGGGGGACTGTTGGTGGTGCATCCTGGGATATAGTAAGCTCAGCCAATAAGAGACTTCGCTCTTTGGCATAAGCATGATGAGCCGAGGGATCGGCTCCGAACCCATCATTCAGAATGTAGGCGAGATGGATCCCAAACATCTGAAGTTATGGTGAGTACATAACTAAAAGTTTAGACTGTAAGAAATTTGAATCTCTTTCTAAATTTAAGGACAATCTGCAGAGGTTATCCAAAGAATTGACAATTCATGAAAAAAACATTAAAGACAGAAAAATCAAAAAATGTCACAGAGATTTCTCTGATTATCAGAGGGGACGACCCTTTGAGCTCAACCGCTCAGTTAGATTTGCAGAAGTCAACCAGGGATTCACCCCAAACCGCACTAGAAAAAGGCCTAGATCTATTCTTAAAAATAGAGAAGGTTTCAACAATAGTACATCAGGAGAGGATTCCTCTCCCACAGATTATGACAGTACTGGGGACAGGGGTTCACCACATAGAAAGAAAACTAATAAAAACATCCCTTTAGACATGGTTCAAAACACAGAGGGGGACGAAAGCACAAGAAAAGACCCATTAGAACATTCCCTGGAGGGATTAATCCAGAACTTTTTAACATAAGTCAATCTCAGCAACCAATCCACAATGTTTTGAACTTGTCAAATGTCAGTTTGTCTTGTGATCAACAGTTTCTTTTGAATAAAGGGCTCAATTTTATACCTGGCTTTTTTACTGATGAGTATCATATAGTTACAGATATTATCAGTTTCTGTCGTAGTTTAAATTTAAAGTTGTTCTTTACAGATGATACAACTCAAAGATCTAACGAATTTAGATTTGGCAAATCTAATTTTCAGCCACCTATGAATAAGCATGTGTCCATCTTTATGCAGTCTGTCTTTAGGGACCTACATTTTCAGAATTTGGGATATACCATAATGGGACATAACCTCACAGCCAGAGAACACTGCCCTTCAACAGTTACGTAACAACAAGGACATTGTCATACTATCCGCAGACAAAGGTGGGGCTGTGGTGGTTCAAAATATTAGTGATTATCTGCAAGAAGGTTTATCACAATTATCCAACACTGCATGTTATATGAACATGCCCATTGATCCTACGCCGAATTTTAAAAAAGAAATTGATACATTTTTGAACCTAGCATGTGAGGAAGGTATTATTATTAAGAGTTGTGTCTCCCAACTTTCAGTTAAGGACCCTCGAAAGCAAATTCTGTATTTATTACCCAAAATACACAAATCATTAACCAATCCCCCGGGTAGACCAATTGTTTCGGGTATTGGATCCCCAACTGAACCTCTGTCTGCTTTTCTGACACATTATCTTAAACCACTTTTGAGTTTGGTCCGGGCAAGGCTGCAGGATACCACACAGTTCCTCAAAATTATTGAGGACACACAATTGGAGCCAGGGTGGTTAATGTGCTCTTTAGATGTTAAGCATTATATGCCAGCATACCACACTGGGCTGGTTTACAAGCTCTCCAATATTGGTTAGATAGAGCTGGATTATACACACCAGGGTTTAACACATTGCTTATTTGTATGACAGAACATGTACTCTGTAAAAATGTCTTCTATTTTCAAGGTCAATGTTACTGGCAGCTCCAAGGTACAGCTATGGGGGCTTCCTTTGCTTCCATCTACGCTGATCTGTTCATGGCATTTTTTGAGGAATGTATGATCTATGATGATTCCTCTAATATATATTTAGTAGAAATGGACATTTGGTGTAGGTACCTGGATGATTGCTGGATGGTATGACGTGCAGATGCTGGATATTTGCAGGAATTTGTTAAATATTTAAATGACAACATCTGGGGTATTAATTTTCTATTACTTCTGATTTGCAAACCATCAGTTTTCTGGATGTGACTATATCTAGGAACCCAGACCATATGTTGACCACCCGAGTATTTCGCAAGTACCCCGAATATAACACTTTACTTCATGCTACAAGCATGCACCCACGCCATACCATCAGGAATATTCCGGTGTCACAATTTATGCGTATGAAACGCCTTAGTTCCAACCAAACAGATTACGATGCTGCCAGTCTTGATCTTTGTCGCAGATTTGTTAACAGAGGGTATAAACTTGAAGACATTAACAATGCATGGACACGATCATCTCACTTGAACAGAAAAACATTGCTGGATTATAAGATTCCATCGGTAGACTGAGGAACTTCTACCATCAGGTTTATTACCACATATGGCAGGAATTATATTGCTGCTAGGGATATCATAAACAAACATTGGAATATTCTTTTGGCCAACGAACAACTCAGATGCTTCTTGGGAGAACAATGCCAATTCTCATATAGGAAAGGGAAAACATTGGGTTCCTTATTTTCACATTATAAACATATTGGAAGTGGAGGAGCTATTCATAAACAACTAACTATAACAGGACATGAGTTATTGGGTACTGTTCCATGTGGCCATTGTGAGTCCTGCAAACAGATTACCAAATCTAAGCACTTTTCTAGTCGTAACACCAGTAAAGTCTATGAGTGTAAAATATTTGGCAATTGCAGCAGCAACTGGGTTGTCTATTTGGCCTCATGTCATTGTGGGGCATTTTATGTTGGCCAGACCTCTAGGCCATTAAGAACACACATAAATGAACATCGCAGTGACATTAAAAATAAGAAGGAGACTAATGCACTGTATAGACATGTTTTCAAACATCAACAAGCCCAGTTTAGGTTCATGATCATTGACAGAATAGTTGGTGACCGTAGCAACACATCAGGGTGGCACGGCATATTGGATCACAAGGAGAAATACTGGATTATAAGGTTGGGTGCACTCTTTTCACCTGGACTCAATGATCATCTTTAACCACTTTTTTATGAGGAACAAAATATATTTCCTGCATTACTATTTATGAGCATCAAGTATGGTATATTTTCCTTTTTTTCATATTTCGAAATATTGTACATACATGTTGGAATATCACAGTTAATATATGCATAATATATATGCATTAATTCAGTAGGCAAGCTAGTACCTACTGGTGCATTGTTGACTATGTAATGTTTATTGATATTTCATGTTTGGACATATTTTGTTTATATATAAAAAAATATATATGAGCAATTGTATATACCTACATTATATTTATATTATTGCTGTATTCTGTACTTGTGGTTTTTTTAAGGATGAATTATGTCTAATTTTTCATTATAATATATTAGCTTGGTCTCAAAGATTTACCATGGTTTGGATTTTCATGTATTATTCATGAGTATTGGCTTATCAGGGTGTTCATTGGTAAGCCAAAAGTATTTATTTGCATGTTTAATTGCATTTATTCATGTCTGTTTTTTCCAACACTGAAGAAGGCATATTTTTGCCGAAACCGGTCTGTTATTTATTCTATTAAATCGTTTTATTTACTTATATATTGGGCTGATTTCATCTGTTACATTTGCTGGCCAACTGTGTTTGTTTATGCAGGAACTACCAATGTCTCAATAAATAGTCTTAACAGAAACTTGCAAGAAGGCTGTTCGATGGTGGCTACACTCCACTTAAGTGACTCAAGGTCGACCATTAATTCACTCCCAACCAGTGGCCACGGTGAACACAGATGTCTCTCAGATAGGGTGGTGGGGGCATTATCTAGGAAGGACAGTCCAAGGCACCTGGCAGAATCATGAGGCTCACTTGCACATCAGTGTCCTAGAGATGAGAGTGGTGCTTTGAGCATTGCAAGCATTCGAGGTCTCTCTCCCCCTGGGAACCATTGTAATCCATACAGACAATATGTCAGTCGTATGGTATATAAACAAACAAGGAGGAGTCAGATCTTACCCCCTTTGTGGAGAGGGTTTGAGAGTATGGCAATGGGCAACCTCCTCCCAAAGTTTTCTGATAGCAACGCACATCCCGGGGAAATCCAATATAATAGTGGACAGACTTGGCAGAGTCATTCTGATGCCTCATGAGTGGCCCCTGAAACAGGAAGTAGTGGAAAAAATCTTCCAAAAATGGGGACAGCCTTGCTGCGACCTCTTTGCAACATCCATGAATGCCAAATGCTGCATCTACTTTGCCCTCATCCCCTCTCCAGGGGAGTCACCAAGGGATGTACTTGTACATGATTGGCCCCGGGCACCCTCTATGCCTTCCCCCTTCTCCACTAATTCCCAAAGTCCTTCAGAAAGCCAGTTGTTTGGGAAGGGACTTGATACTCATCACTCCATACTGGCTTTGACAAATTTGGTTCCCCTTCCTGTGGCCTCATCTTCAGGAGGAGCCATTGATTCTGGACGCGATTGACTCATGCATCAGGAATGCTCCACCCATCCCTTCAGACCCTCAAACTAACAGTGTGGCTGCTCCAATTCCAGTTATAGCCAGGTTTCCAACCCTCTCCTCTTGAGTTAAACACATTCTAATTTCTTCTCATAAAGCTTCAAGGAGGAAGATTTATAAAAGGAAATGGAAAAGATTCTGTTTATGGGCTACCCATAACCATATTGATCCTTTTTCTGCTACTATTAGGCTTCAACTTGCAGAGATCTTGAACTTTCATTTGGGAGACTCTGGCTGTAATATAATATCTCATAAGCTATGCAAGGCCTTTCTTAAAGGTACTATGTTATTAAGGCTGCCTATCAGAGACTCTCCGGCACTTTGGGACCTAAATTTCATCCTATCTCATATAGTTTTTCCTCCCTTTGACCAGCATCATCTTGCAAATTAAAGTTTTTGACTTGGAAAACCATTTTCTTGATGGCAATCATCTCTGCCAAAAGGGTGTCCAAGTTGCAAGCATTGTCCATAAAGCCCCCATATTGCTTTTCCATAGAGACAGGGTGTCTTTGTGAACAAACCCCTCATTTTTACCTAAGGTGCTTTCAGAGTCTAATTTTAACCAAAGTATTGAGTTCCCAGTTTTCTTCCCAAATTATGAAAACAAAGCAGAGTATATCTTATATCAATTGGATGTACATAGCTACGTTTTTACCTACACAGAACTGCAGAATTCCGAAAATCTGATCAGTTATTTGTTTCTTTTTCAGATTCTAAGAAAGGATTCTCTGTCTCTAAAATTACACTAAGTGGCTATCAGATTGTATAACTTTTATTTACAAGTCTCAAAATAAAGAACTTCTGAAAAAAGTTAAAGCCCATTCTACAAGAGCCATTGCTACTTCTTCAGCCTTTCTGGCTAAGGTACCAATTGACACTATTTGTGCTGCACCAACATGGGCTAAACTACATACTTGTATCACTCATTACAAAGTTGATTTGGCCTCCAGGAATAGAGCCTGCTTTGAATCCATGGTTCTGAAGAATATTCTCCCGTGAGCCACCTAAGAATCAATGTGCTAGGGATGCTGTCCCAACCTAGTAAGAATGAAGGCGAGACAGGACAACATTACATAAAGAAGTTATGTACTCACCATAATGCATGATAATATGGAAAGTGTCACCATTATGATAAGAAATTATAATTTCCAACTATTATATATTGTTAGATTTTATGAATATAAATCTGAAATTAATTATGTTGTAAATATGCTGAAAGAAAAGGCTTGCTTAAATGCAGAAACAAAGTTTAAGTAATATGTGATCAGCAGTCATACTAAATGACCATGGCTTGGAAAAGGAATCTGCTGAATGGACATTCTTCCCTTACAGACTCAAAATAGGATGTATGCAAGAACAAAAATGCAAAATCTGCTTTTTAAGAACAATGACATGTTATTCTGCATGGAAAAACAGGATGACAGATGTTTTTATACAAAGATCCAAATAAAATACAGGATGTTCACACTGTCAGAAAAGTTGATCTCTGACAATGTGTTTTCTCAAAAATATGTTTTTATATGCTTATCAGCATTGACATAAGAACACATGTTTCTATACACAGATTCAAATAGAATACAGGACAATGTGTTTCCTCAAAAATATGTTTTTCTACATGGACATCAGGACACTGTTACAGGATATTCACACTGTCAGAAAAGCTGGTCTCTTACAAGACATTGTTAAACAAGGAAGTTTAGTATTGTTTCTACAGGATAAGCAATTCTCCAAAATATGTTTATGCATGACTAAAAAGAGTATATAAAGAGCTGTATAAATCCAGTTGTTTAGGTATATGGTAGGAACACATTTGGTGTTCTGAGGTAAATGTTATATCTCTCACATCATCTGTACTATATGAGAAGTAAAGTTGGAACAGTACTTTTAAGCTGCAACGTGGTTTCGTTTGATTTATTATAAAAAGTTATTTGTTACTGCTCTTTAAAGTTGATGCTGCAAAGTATATTCTCTCATCAGTGTATATTCTGCAAGTTTCTGTATGCAACAGACTGTGAATGCAAATATAATCAGACTTTGAATTTTAGCAAGAATCCATCCAGGCAAGAAGCAAGAAGCAAGTAAGAGCCATATAATATATTTTTTCATATATGACAGCTGTTTTAGATGTCTATTTCCATCTTTTGTGATACATGCATCCACTAATATTTGGCAGGCTGATCGTTTATACTGTTGTTCTTGTCATGTCCATTTAAAACTATGTCACATTTTACAAGCCTTTTTGTTTTAATGAAAAATCTCAAACAAGAAACCAAATACACACCCAGAACACCTAGAAGACTTTATTCTTAATAGTAATTATATCCTCCAAACAGGGCCCTTCGCTACATATCTTGTTCTTTAGTAACATCTATCACATGTTAGACAAAGATTTTGTATGCTAGGCCCAGCCGTTGATCTGTATAACGATGGTGCCTGAGCTGTCACTCAATCAGTCTATTTATCTCACTACTTTTTTCCTGGCTAGGAATCATGGGGGAATATATCCTTCATATTTTGGATTTCCACTGTTAGTTCTTGTATTCATGAAGGTGATCAAGCTGACCATTTATTTATTTATTTATTTATTTTATTTCCCTCTGACAGATTGCCAACTGCATTGTGTTGTACTATGTTGTGCTATGCACAGTAGAGCGGTTGCATGTAATTGCTTACTTCAGGAATGTAGTTGTGGTTAATCTTTGCAGTATGATCACTTGGCCTGTGGTGTGTGCCCTCAGCAAATGCAGCAGGTTGGATCTCCACTGCAGCTGTCAGGCATCTATTTAGCATATCTGTACTTTATATATCCACCTTCTGAATGTCAGTTTGTCTTTTCTACTTCCTGCTTCCATTAGTTGGGTTTGTGAGCACTGTTTTGGATTCTTTCAAAATGTCTGACTACTGTTATATAGCCCTTCTAAGTAAGAGGTAATTCATATGTGGGTACTTGTCATGACATCTGTTTACCACTTACTCCTTTGTATCTTGCAAATCTGTTCAGCTGTTGCTGTAACAGAAGTTCCAATTGCATTATAAATGCATAATGTTATAACATCCCAGATTTTTTTGCATGGGGATATTTTTCCTGTGCTTGGGTGGTGGATAAAAATTGGGAGCTATAGTACCAGGAACATCTCTTTATCCCACACTCAGTGATATTTCAGCATGTACTGGTGTGCGTATGTGAGAGGGGAGTATTGTATGGATATACCCGTAAGTGTGTGGGTGTGCATACTGTAGGAAGTCACTGTAACTTGAGAAAAATTAATTAGCTGTCGAGGGGACACCTGAAATAGAACCCAAGTGATGGCTAAGTGCAGATAGCCTTCCTGAGGATAAAATAATATATAATAAATAAAAGTAATATATAACTTATATTCTAGTATTTGCAGTTTTACATTTGATGATTTCCTACAGTTCATCTTTCTGGGAGTTGATATATTTTTGTAGTTTTTTTTTTTTTTTTTTTGTTATGTGGAGCTACAATTTTGCTTGATACAGGCAATAGTATATGATGTTATATCAACCAGAACATTGAACAGGAAACTTTTATCGTACTTTTTCTTCTTTCTAATCCATTACAAGGAAGATGAAGGGGAAACATATAAAAGTGACAGTGCCAGCTAATGCAGGTGCAGTAAGCAATCTACTTTCTGACTAACTACTGAAAATCTGGGCTGTGTTTGCTGTAGCATAAATGTGTGATGACTTGTTGAGTTAGGACCCAGAGATGAACCAGCTCAGTGAGCACTACTTGTTAAGAATTCAACCAGAATAATTAATTTCCTTCTGCCCCCCATATGGGTCATGCCCCCCCCCAAAACCTATATATCTGAAGTAGTTAACTTTATTTGATCAGCAACCTGTGGGTATCGGATCCGATTTGGATCCGAGCCGGCAGCTTTCCTAGCTAAAAGATCCGAGCTCCAAGTTCCTCCCTCTACCCATAATGCCCTGCCATCTCCCTCTAAGCCTCAGATCTCGTTTGCCGTGGCTTCTGTAAGCTTCTCAAAATGAGCTCCGAGCATGAGTTTAGCACTAAAAAATTTAATTTTCTGTCAAACTTTCTCTGTCTTTGTGTGTGTGAACTCCCTCAACTTTCTAAGCCTTTTCTGGGTAGTTTTAAACTTTTTTGGTTAAGTTAAATTTATTCTCCTCCCCCCTCTGTGTGTGTGAAGGTGTGTGCATGTGGGCCTGTTTTCTTTTCTATAATGGCTGAAGGCCCTAAAGCTATTTTCTCTAAATGTACTGAGTGTGGCCATAAGCTGTCCCCAGCGGATGGCCACACTCGGTGCGTCCTTTGCCTGGGGGTTGATCATCTCTCCTCAGGCTGCACTATTTGTGCAGCCTTCAACCCCAGGGCTTTGAAGGATAGGAGGATGAAGCTTATTCTTGCAGGCCTTTTGCCCCCAGATTCTGCTTCGTCCTCCTCCTCCTCCTCCTCTGTGGCGCCAGCCATGGCTGCGGCTGCCCACCTGCCACTTCCGATCCCCTGGCTGGGACTCAACCTCCCTCGTTGGCCCAGGAGGAAAGGGACAGCAAAAAGAAGGACAAAAAGGATAGGGAGAGAGAGAAAGAAAGGCATCTCAGCCACAAGAGGTGGTCCGAGTCGACCCCTTCGGCACCGGCGTCCAAACAGCTTGCCTCTCCCCTTAAGGTCTCCACGCCTTCCCCCTCTCGGCTCCGTTCTCCACGTTTTTCCCCAGAGTCAGAGGAGGAGACCCGGTCACCTTCGAGGTCATCTAGGCAGCCTTCCTGGCCGGCCTCGGTAGCCTCATCTAGATCTACGAGACGTTTATCGGATGCATACATGGACCGGATGATGCGTCGATTTCTCCAGGCCCAGCTGCAGATGGGAGTGCTCTTGCCTCCCCCCCCTCGGGGGGAAGCTTGACACCTTTTTTTGCCCCCATTGCTCCTTCTTCGACCCGCTATCGGGGTTCGGACCTGTAGCTTCAGAGCCGGGGTGGGGTTGGCGCCGACAGCATTTCCTACTTCGGCGCCGACTGTACCTTCGAGTCTGTCGGATCCGTTTTCGGATCCAAGCTCTCGGGGCCATGAGTTGAGCGTCGGATCCGGAAGGGTTACCGGGCTTTCAGCTCCATTAAGGTTGGGGCACACTACCCTTTCGGATCTGATCGGGTCACCTTCGGCACCGGTACGCACATCGGATCTGAGGGAACTGCTTTTGGATCCGAGGGAAAGCAGTTCTCCCTCGGCATTCGACGTTGTGGAGAGGGTCCTTTCGAGGGATTCGAGGCCCCAGGCTCTTGCTACGGATCCACCCACCATTCCCACTCAGACGGGCCTGTCTTCCATCATCCGGCCGCAGGGACAGCCTGCGCCTATGTCCTAGATTGTTCCCGTAGAGGAACAGGACATTGTTGGTGAGGCCTCTTCGGACAGCCCCCCCCGAGGAGGTCCCTCACAAACGAAAGTGCAAGAGCAGGCACTTGGACTCACCTGAGTCCCTCACGAAGGACACAGACTTAGAGGAAGGGGAAGGTTCCCCAAGGTCACCCCCCCCCGAAGACGTCTCCTTTGGAGACATTATGGAAATGTTGCGCATTAGAGGGGGTGGTCTGCCCAAAAACCTTCCTCGGATGAGTCTGTGTTTCTGGAGGTGTTTGACGCAGGCCCATCTACCTCTTGGGTGTCCCCTCCCGCCGTCCCCCTGGTAGACCTCGTAACTACTAGGGCATGGAAGGAGCCAGACACTGTCGAGCCAATACCCAAGAGACCGGACAGGATCCTCAGCCCTCCCACAGACAGGACAGTTTGGAGCAAGGGTGCCCCAGTGGATGCCATGGTGGTGGCGGCTGCCACTAAAAAGGAATTAGCACAGGAGAATTCCTCAGTGCATCGTCCAGACAAGGAGTCTCGGATGATGGACTGCCTTGGAAAGTGGATGCTCTCTTCAGCGACCTTCTCTGTAAGGTCACAGAATTATATGGCACATGTGATTCGGCTCCAGCAGGACCTGATTAAAGAGTACACTGGGTCACCCCCAGAGTCCATGTCGGCCGAGGACAAGCGGACCTTCTCGGCTTGAATGGCCGCTCTCAAATCAATTACCAACACATCTATAAAGCTTCTCTCCCATGCTATGGAGGGAGTGGCTAGAGCTAGTGGAACAGGCGTCATCTTACGTAGACATTTCTGGCTCTGTCTCTGCGATTTTGCGGAACCCTTTAAGGCGTCCTTCACGATTGCCCCTTTTGACGGTTCTACGCTCTTTGGCAAAACCATCTGCGATACGTTTCTCCAGAGCAAGAAAGACGGGAAGATGTTGTCTGCCGTCGGGATCTGCTTCTCGGCTGCTCAGAGGTCCTGCTCCAGGAACCAAAGAGGACAAAAGAAAATGTGGTTCCAGGAAAGCTCAACAATCCAGTTTTGCTCCGGATCCCTCGTCCTTCAGAGGCAGAGGAGGACAGGGTGGACGCTGGCCCAGAGGCAGAGGGGGGGCCAAAGAATTTTGGGTTGAGAGAACCTTTTTCGGATCGACCCGTGCAGCAGCCCTGAGGGGTTGCCTAACTGTTCCTCTCTGGAGGCAGTCGGGGGGGGCGCTTCTCGGAACACTTAACAAATTGGGAGTCTATTACGACAGATCGCTGGGTGCTCCGAATCATATCCAGAGGCTATTCAATCCATTTCCTAACTTATCCTCCCCGGTCAAGAGGACTCCCCGATGCTCCACCCGATCAGAGGGAGGCAGCAGCATCAAAAATTCGAGGGCTGCTAAGAAAAAGAGCCATCCAGTGCACCCCCCTCGAGCAATCCGGATCAGGCTTTTACTCCAGGTTCTTTTTGGTGCCAAAAAAGATGGGGGACTTATGACCCATTCTTGACCTGTCCACACTGAACCTGTCAGTCGCCAAAGAAAAATTCCAAATGGTCAATATTCAGTCCATTCTCCCACTTTTGCAGGAGAATGACTGGATGTGCTCGATAGACCTCAAGGATGCGTACTACCACATTCTTATGGACAGATGATCCAGGAGGTTCCTCCGCTTTCGGCTGGGAGCCAGCCATTATCAGTTCAGGGTCCTACCCTTCGGTCTCACCACAGCCCCCAGGGTGTTCACCAAGGTCATGGCAGTGGTAGGGGCCCACCTGAGGCTTCAGGGAATACAGGTCTTTCCATACCTGGACGACTGGCTCCTAACCGCCCCCACCAGGCATCAACTCTGCTCAGTCCGGGACTATTTCTTGCATCTAGCCCACCATCTAGGGATCACAATCAACCACAAGAAATCCTCCTTTCAACCTACTCAAATTTTGGAATTCATAGGGGCCAGGATAGACACTACACAATCTAGAGTCTTTCTGACAGCAGACAGACTTCACAGTCTAAGCCTTTACATTCTAGATCTTTTACAATTATCAGCCCCCCCCCCAGCGGCTGGGATCCATGGCAGCGGCCATCAATCTGTCACCTTTTGCTCGTCTGAAGATGAGAATCCTTCAATGGACATTGCAAGTTCAATGGTCCATTCTATTTCACCCACTGTCTACACCTATTCCCCTCAGCAGGATTTGCAGGGAGTCGCTTCTTTGGTGGCTCCGCTCCAGAGATCTCCGAGAAGGCCGCCCCTTCGTCATACCTCCTCCCCAAGTCACGGTGACCACGGACGCATCTCTTCTCGGGTGGGGGCGGCATTGCATGGGCAGATCCGTCCAAGGCACGTGGACTATCACAGAGACGTCACTGCATATCAATGTCCTGGAGATGAGGGCGGTGCTTCTAGCATTGCAGGCTCTCCATCCCCTTCTTCCTCCAGGAACTATTGCAATTCAAACAGACAGCAAGTTGGTAGTCTGGTATATAAACAAACAGGGGGGAACCAGATCTTATCCACTTTGCAGGGAGGCAATGAGAGTATGAGAATGGGCAATATCCACCAACCGCTTTCTCATAGCAATGCACATTTCGGGTCGGTCAAACATTTTAGCGGACAGGTTGAGTCGAATGATCCTCTCACCTTACGAGTGGTCTCTGAACCCAGCAGTGGCGAAACAAATCTTCCTTGAATGGGGTCAACTTTGCTGCGATCTCTTTGCCTCGCCTTCGAACACAAAATGCAGCGAGTTCTTCGATCTGATTCCCCCACCAGTGGAAGACCCCAGAGATGCTCTAGTTCATGCTTGGCCATCCGGTCTTCTGTATGCTTATCCTCCTCTTCCATTGATGACAAAATTCTTGCAGAAAGCTCGTTGGTTGGGGAGCAGAGTTATCCTCATAGCCCCATTCTGGCCTCGTCAAACCTGGTTCCCTTACCTGCGGTTTCATCTAGTACATCCTCCCTGGATTTTAGATCCCAATCTGGATCTGATCTCTCATCCAATAGGATTGAAGACCCCCTGACCTGGACCACCTTAAGCTCTCAGCTTGGTTGATCCAGTTCCCTTAATGGCTAGGACTCCTGGTATATCTTCCTCAGTTAAGGCCATCCTGGTAGCCACCCATAAACCGTCTACCAGGAAAATCTACAAGAATAAATGGAAATGTTTCTCTGTCTGGGTGGAGCACAGGAACTTGGACCCCTTCATGGCTCCTATCACAGCAGTTCTAGACTTTCATTCCCATACTTTTCATCAAGGAGCTAGTGCTTCTACTATTATATTTCAGTTGGCAGCTATGTCCCACTACCACGTTGGAAACAGTTCAGGCCCCCTAGTGTCCTCCATGATTTGCAAAACATTCATGAAAGGAACCTTTTTGTTAAGACCCCCTATTAAAGATGCAGTGCCTGCATGGGATCTTACCCTAGTTCTTCAAGCTCTGACTGGGCCTCCTTTCGAACCCACAGCTTCAGTCGACTTAAAATATGTATCTTGGAAGACCGTCTTCCTAATTGCCATTACTTCTGCTAGGAGGATATCGGAGCTTCACGCTCTTTGCAGTAAGCCTCCATACATCATCTTTCATAAAGACAGGGTCTCCCTCAGGACTAATCCATCTTTTCTGCCCAAAGTGGCTTCAGAAGCCAATATCAACCAGTCCATCAATCTACCTGTCTTCTTTCCTAATTTCCAAAGCAGAGGAGAATACAGACTTCATTGTCTGGATGTTCACAGTTAGTTACGTTTTTACTTAAACAGAACAGCAGATCTTCGAAAATTTGATCAACTTTTTGTTTTCTTTCCTAAATCCTGTCTGGGGAAACCAGTCACTAAAGTAACCTTAGCTAGATGGATTTCCCAATGCATCCTCCTCGCATACAAAAGTTCTGGTCATCTTGAGCCCCTGAGTGTGCGAGCCCATTCTACCCGATCTATGGCTACTTCTGCTGATTTCTGGTCAAGGGTGCCTTTGGATGACATTTGCTCAGCAGCTACTTGGGATTCCTCTCATACCTTTATTACACACTATAAATTGGATTTAATATCCAGAGGACGTGCATCTTTTGGCTCTGCAGTGCTTTGGAATATCCCTCCATAAGGGCCTCCCAAGTTGTTGGTAGCTGGGGACTCTGTCCCACAGGTTGCTGATCAAATGAAGTTAACTACTTCAGATAAAGAAGTTATGTACTCACCATAATGTTCCATCTGAGTAGGTAACTTCATTTGTCTGCAACTGACCCTCCCTCCATCCCCCAGACCCTTAGATCGTTATCAAAGGATCAGGATATGTCTTTTGCAGTTGACATCAGGTGGAATGTATTGTAATCCCTTCCTGTGTTATAGAAATTTCCTATTGCCTTTTTTGGCAAACTCGATCTGAGGGTTAGAGGGAGATGGCAGGGCATTATGGGGAGGGGGGAGGAGCTTGGAGCTCAGATCTTTTAGCTAGGAAAGCTGCCGGCTCAGATCCGAATCAGATCCGATACCCACAGATTGCAGACAAATGAAGTTACCTACTCAGATAGAACGTTATGGTGAGTACATAACTTTGTTATGCCAACTCCATAGTTGCATCACCATGAAGAAAAGGGAAAGTTGTGAAAATGAATTAATGCTGTTGCACATTTAGAAACCACACCAACAGTGATTTCCTGCAGAAAATAGCAATCTGGCAGTTCACCACTGATGTGTTGAACTCACAGATAAAACCTAATCCATTTTGCACTCTGCAAGGTCTAAGGAAACCTGGTATGTATGCAAATATTTCTATTATGAAGGATGTCTCAGAAAATTGTCCTTTCTCTCATTTACATGCACTTCATATCTGCATGATGTATCCATCAGTGCTCATCATATTGATCACTTCTGTAGTAGCCTTAGCTATATGGGTTATATCTTGGCAAGGATATCACAGC